>NC_133391.1:8756722-9408597 GCF_047511655.1 Castor canadensis
GATTTCAAATATTTTGGGTAGAATTTTGAGGATCTTTAGGGAGAGTATCATGTCATCTGCAAATAGGGATAACTTGAATTCTACTTTCCCTATTTGAATCCCTTTTATTTCTTGCTGTTGTCTTATTGTTCTGGTGAGGAATTCCAAAACTGTATTGAATAGGAGTGGAGAAAGTGAGAATCCCTGTCTCAATCTTGACTTTAGCAAGAATGGTTTCAGTTTTTCTTCATTTAGTAAAATGTCAGCTATATGTTTGTCATGTATAGTCCTTATTATGTTGGGAAATATTCCTTTCACTCCTAGTTTCTTCAGAGATTTTATGATGAAAAGATGTTGAATTTTGCCAAAGCCTTTTATTTATTTTTTTCTTTTTCTCTTATTATTCATATGTGCATACAAGACTTGGTTCATTTCTCCCCCTGCCCCCACCCCCTCCCTTACTACCCACTCCGCCCTCTCCCTCCCACCCCCTCAATACCCAGCAGAAACTATTTTGCCCTTATTTCTAATTTTGTTGTAGAGAGAGTATAAGCAACAACAGGAAGGAACAAGGGTTTTTGCTGGTTGAGATAAGGATAGCTATACAGGGCATTGACTCACATTGATTTCCTGTGCATGGGTGTTATCTTCTAGGTTAATTCTTTTTGATCTAACCTTTTCTCTAGTACCTGTTCCCCTTTTCCTATTGGCCTCAGTTGCTTTTAAGGTATCTGCCTTAGTTTCTCTGCGTTAAGGGCAACAAATGCTAGCTAATTTTTTAGGTGTCTTACCTATCCTCACCCCTCCCTTGTGTGCTCTCGCTTTTATCATGTGCTCAAAGTTCAATCCCCTTGTTGTGTTTGCCCTTGATCTAATGTCCACATATGAGGGAGAACATACCATTTTGGGTCTTTTGGGCCAGGCTAACCTCACTCAGAAAGATGTTCTCCAATTCCATCCATTTAGCAGTGAATGATAACATTTCATTCTTCTTCATGGCTGCATAAAATTCCATTGTGTATAGATACCACATTTTCTTAATCCATTCATCAGTGGTGGGGCATCTTGGCTGTTTCCATAACTTGGCTATTGTGAATAGTGCCACAATAAACATGGGTGTGCAGGTGCCTCTGGAGTAACCTGTGGCACAGTCTTTTGGGTATATCCCCAAGAGTGGTACTGCTGGATCAAATGGTAGATCGATGTCTAGCTTTTTAAGTAGCCTCCAAATTTTTTTCCAGAGTGGTTGTACTAGTCTACATCCCCACCAACAGTGTAAGAGGGTTCCTTTTTCCCTGCATCCTCACCAACACCTGTTGTTGGTGGTGTTGCTGATGATAGCCAAAGCCTTTTAATACATCTGTGGATAAGGTCATGTGGGCATTGTCCTTGCTTCTGTTTATATGCTATATCTTATATAGAGATTTACATATGTTGAACAATTCTTGTATCCAAATTAAACCCATTTGGTCATGGTCTGTATCTTTGTGATGTGTTGCTGCATTCTCTTCATTAGTATTTTGCTGAGAATCTTTGCATCTGTATTCATTAAAGATGTTGGTCTGTAATTCCCTTTTTAGTCACATTTTTATTGGGTATTAGAATGAGTGTAACACTGGTTTTCTAAAATGAGTGGGCTAGTGTGATACAGGCATGCATTTTGTAATGACCAAATCATAGTAACTAGTGTTTGCCTCTTCTCATCATTTCTTTATAATTCAAAATGGAATTCTTCAGTCAGTCCTCTAGTAATTACCTACACACCTAACAGTTTGATTTTAAACTACAGTCATTGGAGTATCATACATGACACATCTCTGAAAATGTCATCCCAGACTTTAATTGCTTAAACCAAATTCTTATGAATTCATCATGACTGCATCTCTGTACTTAGCTCAAACCACCATAATGTCTCTCCAGAATGTCTCCATCAACATCTTTTGTGAGTTCTAGAATAATACTGTTGCATATCTCACATCCATTCTAAATATGAGTGGCAAACTACTCTTTCTGAAATATAAATTGGAACATACCAATCTCTTGGTAAAGATTTCTGTCATTCCCTATTACCCTGTGCATAAAAGTAACTGATCCTATAGGGAACTAAGAGAACTTATGTCTCATCATTCTTTTAAGTCTCACTTTACGTCCATTGTACGTTAGAATGATTTATCTTATTTTCATTTTCTGTGCACACCAAGATCTTTATCACGACATTCATTACACAGAGTTCAATCAATTGCTTTATTCTTCTCAAGTTGTTAGCTCATATTTTCTATTCCAAGGAAACTTCCCCATCCCACAGATCTTGACCAGAATAGGTACAATATGTTATTATATTTTATGGTAAAAACAGTTTTTCTTTCCATCATATATTGCAATTTGTGTATAATTTATTCCTGAAAGTGTTGGTCTCATTACAACTGAGAGCTATGACATGAGACTATATTCATAAACATACACTCAGGGACTGAAAGTGTAACGGACAGAGAAAGTCACTCATTGGCTTGTTTATTGAGAAATACATGACTAGGTAGATTTTGATTGTAAGCAAAAGTCAAATGAGCAAGCATAAAATTCTTTTAAAAGATGCTATGTCTGGGAGATGATCACAATAATCCTGAAGATTGTTTATAATTTTGGCATACTAGCATCAATTGAGTGGCTCCATTTCCTCTCTGCTTGATCCTGGGTAGAATTGTCACTTTCTTCAGAACAACAGAAGATGATTAATTCAGCATAGATAAAAGAAGACATCAATAGTGAAGAAAGTCATAGCTCAGAATGCAAATACACAACTTGATTTCTGAATCTACCTTGCATGACTGATTTGTAATTTCAATTGTCAACTTGATTATTGGTTGATTATTGTGAAACACATGTATCTGTGAATGTCCCTAAAATGCAATAGGTATGTGGAGACCTGCCTAAGTAATACAAGGAATATTAGGGGAATGTATGAAGCTTGGGTGTGTGCAGCTGTCTCTCCTGTGTACTTGAATTGGAGGAAGTGATGCCCCATTGGCTTTGGTTAAGCCCTGACTGGGCTGAGCCCTCTATTACCAATTTGCCTACCAACTTACATAGCATCCAATGATGTAATTCATTTTCCACATCCCAAATAGCTTTCCTGAAAATTGTTCTTAGACACATACTTCAGAACAACTCTAAGAAAGTTTAATTCATCCCTGGGGTCTTACCATCTGTGGGCTTGGATGAAACCATAGCACCTGGGGTGGAACGGACGATACTCAAACTTATTTTCCAGCTCGTGTTTATCTCATAGATGCAGGACCTCAGATGCAGAGACCACGACAGAAATTGCTCCAGATTCCTCCATGGGAATGGAAAACACTGGGCTGAAAGAATTTTGAAAATTAGAATGGACATTCCAGTTGACATAAAAACATATATACAGAGGTACATAGCAACCATATGTACCTGCCTGAAACTGTTGGCTCAGCCTCCACCCAGAATTGTACATTTCTAGACATGTTCCCCTTGATTTTTTTTCCTTTCCCTCCAGCTTTCCCTTCATCTCAGTTCATTTAGTGATCCAGACTGCTTTCCCAGCCCTAAACCCAGTGTATACAAAGATGGAGATGTACTGATTGCATGGTTTTTCCTGCTTTATTCTTTTGTCAAAATAATACAAACAGTGATCCAGCCATGCCAAGACTTTCTACAAATTAAGTTATGGTTTTTGTTACATTCTTCCATTTGATTTCTGAAAGAATACTGCCCAAGTGATCTGTGAATGCATAGAGCATTGCTGATAATAACCCTAACATGGCCCTTCTTACCTTACCTTCCCAGAAACATCCCTAACTTATTTTGTGGTTATGGTGTACTTTTCTTTCAACAGGAGCAAATATATTCTTTTTTTCTTTTTCTCTTTTCTGTAACAAGGCTGAATTCTATGCATTTGCTCCACCATCACTGGGACTCCTCCAGCCTGGGCTGAAAGCTAGCACCAAGAGATGATCCTTAGAAATGCAATCCAAGTCAATTGCATGTGTTCTGTACTGAGACACTAGAACAGAGTTCCCTTTCTTGTTGATCAACACTGTGATAAGATTTCTTTACTCACAAATGTATCTAATAACGTCTCTACTGAGAAGTTCTGTATTTGTGCCCATGGTCATGAAAACACTTATGACTGTAGACATTCAGTTACTGTTTCAAATAAGATGCTTGTTCCTGGGATGCCGTGTCAAATCTGGAAATGCAAGCGTAGCCAGAAATAAATGATAAGCCCTGTGAGATTTTTCCCCTCCAATGTATTACTGCTTCACTTAGATACATATCTGTGCTCAGGTTTTTGCTATGAACAAATGCCTGGTCTGCAGCAGAAGGTCTAACTAATAAATTGTGAAGACAGAATTCCATGGAATTCTAGCAATGTATTTACAGCCCTATTAGCAGTGAAAACATGGTTGGAAGCAGTGATTCCTTGCATCTCTTTTCAGGTGCTGTTGTAGTGAGTGTTACCTTAGGTATCTGTACACATTTGGGAGCAGGGATGATGGGATAGGAATTTGAGTTTCTTCCCTGCTGTGGAAGGTATCAAAACATTGCTCTTATTACGTGCCTAGATGTTTGTCTGCTTATCTTTGTTAGTATCTAATTTTTTCCCAGGCTTACTCATATTTGAATATTGTTACTGATGCCTTTGTCACACACTTGGCTCTGGTTCGTTTTGCTTATACTAGTCCTTAGCTACTTTAAAATTAGAAATATTTGAAATCTGTTTTCTAGGAGTCTAGTCTGAATCTCTTAAATTTAGAGAAGAGAAATGTTATGTGTGTTACTAGTTGAATAGAGTAAGGGATATTTTATTCTATGAAGGTGTTGCATTGATACATGGACTACTGCTATGGTGTTTTGTGTGGGGGAGGGAGGTTGTAGTCAAGTCTAAACACAATATATTGGCAAATATAACTTTATACCTTGTTATACTGGCGCTATTAGCTATTCTAAAAGAGGAGAATTTGAATCTCACCGTGGTAGTGATTTTGAATTCCCTGAGATCAAGCTGAATTAGTCTGTACTAAATTCTTGCACAAATATATGTCTTCTTTACAGATAATTTGAACTGATCATTGCCTTTAAAATGAATTGTTTGGGGGATACTAACCGAGTTTGTGATATATTCTGGATATGAGTTACCTTTTAGATGAAAGTTTATAGAAAAGGATTCCTCATTCTGTAGATTGTCTCTTCTCGGTATGATTATTTCCTTTGCTCTGAAGTAACTTCTCTATTTAATAAGATCCTTTTTGTTTAATTTTCTTTGGATTTCCATGTTTTTATTTTTTTCCTGAACTTTATTGCCTATTCCCTTGTCTTGAAAGGTTTTCTCATATTCTTTTCTAAGGGTTTCTGACTTTATGGTGTTGAAGTATGAGGATTCAATTTTGTGTTTTTTTGCATTGGGTGAGAGATGGGGGTCAAGTTTTAAGTATTTAGTTTTCCCCACAGCACTGATTAAATAAAATTCTGTTTATTCAAGATATGTTTTTGCCACATACTTGTGAACCAGTTGATTGGAAATGCATGGGGTAATTGAGTGCATTTCAATCTTCCATTGCTATGTGTGTCTGCAATTATGCAAATAACCTGTTGAGTTTGTTTGTTTTTTGTCATACTATTATTTGAGCTCAGGGCCTAAAGTTTCAGTGACTCCACTGGCCCTTTATTTTGTGTGCTGTGTTTTTTCGAGATAGGGTCTCATGAACTGTTTGCCAGAGCTGGATTCAAACTGTGTGCTAGTGATTTCTGTCTCCTGAGTAGCTAGGATCACAGGCCTGAGCCACTGCCGCCTGGCTGTCATGCAGTTTTATCCCAATAATTTTTCTTCATGGAATCTGGTAGTGCATTCTCAGGGTTCATCTTTTGTTCAAGATTGCTTGGGCTGCCAGGATTTCAGTGAATTTTGTGAACTTTTTGTGACTGTTTTGCTACTACTTTGAATAATGTCAGATTTTTCATCTTTTACATATTTTCTTGATGTTATTGTGTAATTGATGCATTAAAAGTAAACTATACATATTTAATGGGTACCATGTTATGTTTCAGTACATATAAATATTTCATACAATTTATGTTACACTAAACATTACTTATCTTCAAAAATTCCAAGACATTTTAAGATGAAACTTACAAAAGCATTTGTGGTAGGTTTTTGGAATAGCATTAATTTTGAAGACATTACCATGAATCTATGAATCACTTATGTAGATGGACAATTTCACAACTTTGAGCAACTTTTCCTTTGAACAAGTTCCATTAGTAGAAGTTGTTCATATCCATTGAAATCTATAATTTAAAAAAAAAAACTGTTTGTTGTTCCTGGGTAAGTTTTTCCAGTTGGTCTGAGGAGCCAGTTATATTGTATTTATGTCTATTGCCACAGTATACCTATTTCCCCCTCATGCTTTATGTGATTGTTTCTTCTTTGAGTAATTGGCAATTGCACATTTTCTCTTTGTTTGGGTATGGTACCACTACATTGATTGTGTGACTTCTTCATGTATTCATTTGAATTTCCAGGTGAACACGCTCATCTTCTGCAAAATAGTGCCACCTGATTCTTACTTTTCATTCTTTCTCTACCTCTTTATTGTATATAAAATAAACTAAGAAATTCCAGAAGGATATTAAATTCTGGTGTTATGTAAATTATGGTCTTCATTCTACTGCATGCTGTTTTTGTCACTGTGACTATGTCCTATAGTTTCAAGGCAGTTTTGATGTAGCTTTGCTAGTTTTGCTTCTTGAACTTTTGTTGATTACTATTTGTAATTTTTTGACAATTTTTGTGTTTATCTTTCAAGGATATTTTTGTATTATTTCCTTTTTTGTTTGTCTTTTTCTCCTTTTGTTATCAGGCTAATACTGGAGGTAGGATGTATTCAGGATTCATTCTTTCCCTTTTAATTTGCACTAGAGTTTCAGAAGCATTGGTGTTATTTCTTGTCTTAAGTTTTGGGAGAATTTAGCAGTAAATTAATCCAGTCCTGTGTGCTATTTTGTTGGGAAGTCATGTTAATGCTTTCTATCTTTGCACAATATAAATCCATTTGGGTTTTTTAGATCCTATTCTTTCTATTAGTTTGGTCTTACATGCCTAGAAATTTATCCATTTGGTCAAATTTTCCAATTTATTTTAATACACTTTTCAAAATATCCCCTATTGATCCTCTAGATTTTGGTGGTATCCAAAATTCTAATATCTACTTTTTCACCTTTCACTTTATTTACTAGATTCTTCTCTCTGTTTTATGGGGAGGATAAGTATGAATAAGGGATTATGAATCTTATTTGTCTTGTAAAGGTACTTCTTTTTTATTTGATTATTTATACTGTATAAATATATAATGTATAAATGTATAATTTATTTTACAGTCCACTTCACTACTTCATGTCTATTTCCTTGCCCACTTACACTGCTTGGAGTTTTGTACTTTATGAAATTCACCCTGTGTGATTCTTCCTTCATTCTCATTTCATTGTATATTCTTCTCATGGGATTTAGTCTTTCCCTGACTCTATTGATTTTGGCCATTTCTTCTTCATTTGTGAGTGGGATTCCTGTGAGTATCTTCTGCAATCTTGGCTAGTGAGCATGACAATTTTTTTTTATTTATGGGTATATGAATATAATAAAATCATAATTTTGTTTGAAATTCAACCTATTTCTTTTTTTATATTTTACTATTATTTAAGAGCTGTATGTGGGGTTTCAATGTGACATTTCCATATATGGGTGCACTGTTCCCCAGTTTGGTTCATCCGCTCCCTTCTTTCTCTCTCCTGTCCCCCTTGTTAAATTGACTTCATCAGGTTTCATTCTTCCATATTCATACATGTACAGAATACACAACAGCCATCTTCAACCTCCATTACTTTTTTCATCTTTCCCTCCACCTCCCACTGTTACCCTTCCCTTAACAACATGTTTACATTCCTGACCTTCACTGTCTAAGGGTCTTTTGATTGTACAGGGGGCCTTGCCTTGGTATTCTGCCTCTAAATATGTCATAATTGACTCCGTTTAACCCCCTTTATTACTTTTCCTTGTCTTTTATCAATCACACTTCATTGTTCAGCAGTGTTCAGAGTGCGTTTTATTGTGTCTTTTTCCTACACAGATGGAAAATATTTCAATATTATTCACTCCCTATCATTCTCTTCCCTTTCCCTCTTCCCTAGTGTCTTCCAACCATCCCACATTTGAATGATGCTATGTGTAGATTGAATATACATACTGCTTGCCAGTATTTGTATTTGGACCTACCTTCCACAGGTTAGAGAAAATATGTGACTTGTGTCTTTCTGAACATGGCTTACATTGCATAACTTCATGGTCTCCAGTTCCATCCTTTTACCTGCAAATGAAAATGTTTTATTGTTCTGTATTACTGAAAAATATCCATGGTGTATAAATATCACATTTTCTTAAAGTTTTCATCAGCTGTAGAGAATTGGAGCTGTGTCCTTAGCTTGGCCATTGTGAATAATACTGAATTAAACAATGGTGTGCAAGTGTGTTTATTGTATCCTGATATACAGTTATCTGAGTCTATGCCCAAGAGTGCTATTGCAGGTTCTTATGACAGTTCTTCTATTAGTTTATTGAGTTACCTCCACACTGCTTTCCACATGGTTGTACTAATTTAGTACAACCAAGGAACAGTTTACAATTCCTCTTCACATGCCCATCCTCACCAACAGTTGTTGTTTTGCATTCTTGATGATAGCCATTCTAAGAGGAGTGAGGTGAATTCATAATGTGGTTTGATTTGCATTTCCTTTATAGCCAGGGACAGTGGGATCTTCTTCATCTGTTTTTGGCCATTTCTGTTTCTTTTTTTAAAAAAAATTTCACCTCAGGTCACTTGCCCATTTCTTCATTGAGTCATTAGTCTCTGGGAGTTGGTTTTAGATTGATGATGCTTCCAGCTGTTTTATATTGAGCTTTTCTTCTCCAACATTTCAGTTTCATTCTTTTGTCAGGATCTGTCTTTGCTGAATTTCTCATCCATGTTACTGACGTTTTCACACCTATGTGAAACTGATATTTTCACTTCATTTGTCCCTTGAATCTGTAAGAGCATTTATCATTGACAAAACTCGACATTCAGTTTCTTTGCTGCCATTTGCCTCATTATGCTATGTTGTGCTGTTGAAGTATTGTGAACACAATACCCATTCCTTGTACTCAAAACTTTCAAAATAGTTTCTTCTATCTTTTTGATATGGAAAGTGGGTCTTGTATCCATTCATTCAGTCTGTGTCTCTAAATAAGAAAATACATTCCATCCACATCCCCACTAATTCTGTTTGATCCCATCTCCCTATAGCCAGGTTATAATTTGTTCCCCAGTTTAATGCAGACCCCTTTACATCCTCTTTTATAGTCCCTTTCTGTAGTTAAGAGAATTGTTGGTGGTGTATGTTTTGACTCTGTGTTCATTATCTTTTGTTGGTCTACAGAAGTATTTCAATTAGTGACCAAGATGGGCATTATGAAAATATCAGATGATAAAAGCAAGCTCTTTGGAGTACTTTTAAATGAAAACAAACTAACATAATCAGGATACAAACATAGAAATAAAAAAAAAGAGACTGGATACTCATAAGAAATACAAGGGTTAAACACAATAAATATACATATAAATGTATCAGAAAGTCTTAATAAAAACCCTCTTTAGATTTGTATATGGATGAATATATATAAGCATATTTACTTGTGTTTATACACAATACACTATATATATATATTTCCATGTGAAAATTTCCCCATGTTATTTCTTGCAGAGCATGTCTTGTGTGAACATTCTGTCACATTTATTTCTCTAGGGAAATCTTTATTCTTCCTTCATGGCTAAAGGAGAGCTCTTTGGGTTTTTTTTTTGTTGTTGTTGTTTTATAAACATTATGAGGTTTTATTAAAGGAAATTTTCAGATTAAACCAATTATTGTAAGAATCTTCATTAAATTTTTTATTTATTGTTCATATATGCATACAATGCTTAGGCTATTTCTGCCCCCTGCCCACACCCCTCTCTTACCACCCACTCTGCCTCCCCTTCCCCCCACCCCCTCGATACCCAGCAGAAACTATTTTGCCCTTATCTCTAATTTTGTTGAACAGAGAGTATAAGCAATAATAGGAAGGAACAACGGTTTTTGCTGAATCTGACTAAAATGAGGAGAGAAAAAACCCAAATTAGTAGAATTAGGAATGCAAAAGGGGAGATAACAACAAACCCCATGGAAGGGAAGTCCAGGAAATCATCAGAGACTACTTTGAGAATCTATATTCAAATAAATTTGAAAATCTAAAAGAAATGGGTAGATTTCTAGATACTTAGGATCATCCAAAACTGAACCAAGAGGAAATTAATCACCTGAATAGACCTATAACACAAAATGAAATTGAAGCAGCAATCAAGAGGCTCCCCAAAAAGAAAAGTCCAGGACCTGATGGATTCTCTGCTGAATTCTATCAGACCTTTAAAGAAGAACTGATACGAACCCTCCTTAAACTGTTCCACTAAATAGAAAGTGAAGGAAAATAGCCAAACACATTTTATGAAGCCAGTATTACACTTATCCCAAAACTAGGCAAAGACACCTCCAAAAAGGAGAGCTATAGGCCAATCTCCTTAATGAACATTGATGCAAAAATCCTCAACAAAATAATGGCAAACCGAATTCAGCAACACATCCAAAAGATTATTCACCATGACCAAGTAGGCTTCATCCCAGGGATGCAGTGGTGGTTCAGCATAAAAAAATCAATAAATGTAACAAACCACATTAACAGAAGCAAAGACAAAAACCACTTGATCATCTCAATCCATGCACAAAAATCCTTTGATAACATCCAACATCATTTCATGATAAAAGCTCTAAGAAAACTAGGAATAGAAGGAAAGTTCCTCAACATTATAAAAGCTATATATGACAAACCTACAGCCAGCATTATACTTAATGGAGAAAAACTGAAACCATTCCCTCTAAAATCAGGAACCAGACAAGGATGCCCACTATCTCAACTCCTATTCAACATAGTACTGGAATTCCTAGCCAGAGCAATTAGGCAAGAAGAAGGAATAAAAGGAATACAAATAGGTAAAGAAACTGTCAAAATATTCCTATTTGCAGATGACATGATCCTATACCTTAAAGGCCCAAAAAACTCTACTCAGAAGCTTCTAGACATCATCAATAGATATAGCAAGGTAGCAGGATATAAAATCAACATAGAAAAATCATTAGCATTTCTATACACTAACAATGAGCAAATGCAAAAAGAATGTATGAAAACAATTCTATTTACAATAGCCTCAAAAAAATCAAATACCTAGGTGTAAACCTAACAAAAGATGTGAAAGACCTCTACAAGAAAAATTATACACTTCTGAAGAAAGAGATTGAGGATGACTATAGAAAGTGGAGAGATCTCCCATGCTCATGGATTGGTAGAATCAACATAGTAAAAATGTCGATACTCCCAAAAGTAATCTACATGTTTAATGTAATTCCCATCAAAATTCCAATGACATTCATTAAAGAGATCGAAAAATCTACTTTTAAATTTATATGGAAACAAAAGAGGCCACAAATATCCAAGGCAATACTCAATCAAAAGAACAATGCAGGAGGTATCACAATACCTGACTTCAAACTATATTACAAAGCAATAACAATAAAAACAGCATGGTACTGGCACAAAAACAGACATGAAGACCAGTGGAGCAGAATAAAGGACCCAGATATGAAGCCACACAACTATAACCAACTTGTATTTGACAAAGGAGCTAAAAATATACGATGGAGAAATAGCAGCCTCTTCAACAAAAACTGCTGGGAAAACTGGTTAGCAGTCTGTAAAAAACTGAAACTAGATCCATGTATATCACCCTATACCAATATTAACTCAAAATGGATCAAGGATCTTAATATCAGACCCCAAACTTTTACGTTTATACAGGAAAGTGTAGGAAATACTCTGGAGTTAGTAGGTATAGGTAAGAACTTTCTCAACGAAACCCCAGCAGCACAGCAACTAAGAGAGAGCATAGATAAATGGGACCTCATAAAGCTAAAAAGCTTCTGTTCTTCGAAAGAAATGGTCTCTAAACTGAAGAGAACACCCACAGAGTGGGAGAAAATATTTGCCAACTATACATCAGACAAAGGACTGATAACCAGAATATATAGGGAACTTAAAAAACTAAATTCCCCCAAAACTAATGAACCAATAAGAAATGGGCACATGAACTAAACAGAACTTTCTCAAAAGAAGAAATTCAAATGGCCAAAAAACACATGAAACAATGCTCACCATCTCTAGCAATAAAGGAAATGCAAATTAAAACCACACTAAGATTCCACCTCACCCCTGTTAGAATAGCCATCATCAGCAACACCATCAACAACAGGTGTTGGCGAGGATGCAGGGAAAAAGGAACCCTCTTACACTGTTGGTGGGGATGTAGACTAGTACAACCACTGTGGAAAAAAATTTGGAGGCTACTTAAAAAGCTGGACATCGATCTACCATTTGATCCAGCAATACCACTCTTGGGGATATACCCAAAAGACTGTGATGCAGGTTACTCCAGAGGCACCTGCACACCCATGTTTATTGCAGCTCTATTCACAATAGCCAAGTTATGGAAACAACCAAGATGCCCCACTACTGACAAATACATCAAGAAAATGTGGCGTTTATACACAATGGAATTTTATGCAGCCATGAAGAAGAAGGAAATGTTATCATTCGCTGGTAAATGGATGGAATTGGAGAACATCATTCTGAGTGAGGTTAGCCTGGCCCAAAAGACCCAAAATGGTATGTTCTCCCTCATATGTGGACATTAGATCAAGGGCAAACACAACAAGGGAATTGGACTTTGAGCACATGATAAAAGCGAGAGCACACAAGGGAGGGGTGAGGATAGGTAAGACACCTAAAAAATTAGCTAGCATTTGTTGCCCTGAATGCAGAGAAACTAAAGCAGATACCTTAAAAGCAACTGAGGCCAATAGGAAAAGGGGAACAGGTACTAGAGAAAAGGTTAGATCAAAAAGAATTAACCTAGAAGATAACACCCATGCACAGGAAATCAATGTGAGTCAATGCCCTGTATAGCTATCCTTATCTCAACCAGCAAAAACCCTTGTTCCTTCCTATTATTGCTTATACTCTCTCTACAACAAAATTAGAAATAAGGGCAAAATAGTTTCTGCTGGGTATTGAGGGGGTGGGAGGGAGAGGGAGAGGGCGGAGTGGGTAGTAAGGGAGGGGGTTGGAGCAGGGGGGAGAAATGAACCAAGCTTTGTATGCACAAATGAATAATAAAAGATAAAAAAGGGTTTTTGCTGGTTGAGATAAGGATAGCTATACAGGGAGTTGACTCACATTAATTTCCCGTGCGTGTGCGTTACCTTCTAGGTTAATTCTTTTTGATAGGAGATCATTTTTGTGTTACAGGTTTTTGTTTTTGCTGTTCTTCTTATACTTCTTCTTCTTCTCCTTCTCCTCTTCCTCCTCCTTCTTCTTCTCTGTGAACCTGAAACAGCCCTCCTTGACTGTATGTATATTGCTGAGAACTCCCATCTTAGGCCAGCAGGGTTAAACTTATATTTATTTGTTACTAATCTTTTTAAGGCTTGAGAATCTTCTCTTTATCTTTCACCTGTTGAGAGTTTCAGTATACTATGGCTTCAGGGAAACTTGGTTTTGCTTACCTGGGAATGCTTAATTTTGATCCTCCTGTACCTAGATATTTGTGTCTTTCTCTATGTTGGGGAGTTTTAATATTATTATTCATTGAATAAGCTTCCTACATTTTTGGCTCTCTCAACTGCTTCTTAAATTCCAATAGTACCAATATTTGGTCTTTTATACTTTTTCAAAGAAGCCATAAGCCATTGTCAACTTCTTCATTATTATTCTTCAATTGTGTATTTTAAACAGCCTGTCTATAAGAACATTTGTCTTTCTTTTGTTGATCTGTCTTGCTATTCTTCATTTCTGTCATATTTTTTAATTTTGCTGAAAGTATTTAAAAACTCAAGAAATTCTGTTTGATATTTTTTAATTCTTTCTTTGTTTTTATTAAGTTTTTCATAGAGTAATGAAACATTTCTCTTTGTTTCCTTAAAACAGCTCTTTTAATTCTCTCAGTTTTCTCCCCTTCCCAATAGTTCCTGATCCCCTACTGTTATCTCATTTGGAGAACGAGGTGAGGTCACAATTTCCTGAAAGGTTCATGATACTTTTTGACATAGGATGTCATTTGGTCTTTTGAGTATCACGTATTTATTTACTTCAGTCTTCCTTCCTTTTTTGGATTCATTTGGGCCTGTTTCCAGAAATTCTAAGAATATGGTATTTTTTTTTGTCTGAGTCTGTTGTCATTTACACTGTTTCCCTGAAAGGTTTGTAGGGAGTGATTTGCTGGTATATTACTACTATATCATTAATAGACACAAAGCAAAATCAAACTTGTCACACATAATCTGTTGCTGTGTTTGAAATGAAAACCCATATAACAGAGTGCAAAGAGAGAGAACTATACACATCTGAATCTCTCCCTGGGGACAGAGTAGGCCCAGATACCTCATCCATAGTCACTAGTCTAAGGAGACAAACTGTGTGATGCTGTTGGTTCCCAAAACTAACTACTGTGGTTGGAGCAGTTTCAAGTTTTCCTGTCATTCCTATGGTCCCCAAAGTGATCAGGCTATGGTACATCAAAATCCTTTACTCACCAAGACAAACACAATCCTGAGTTAAGACCAAGGCTCACTCTTCTATTAACTTCCTATTGCTGAAGAGGACTTATACACAAAACTGCTGCCACCAGTCACAGATGATGTGGAATGGACGAGCAAATGTTCAAGATACTGGCACTACATATCTTTCAAATGCAGTACAGGTATTCTAGAAGCTCTGAACTGGAGGGCAGTGTGATTTATATCACCCAGTATTTGAAGTCAATACACTGGCAACAAGTTCAAGAATAAAAATTATAATCTTACTATCCAGACTTACCCACTATAAGCATTGTCTTAGGCCATGTTATGGGATTGAGTTTGGAAAAGTGGTGGTAAAGAAGACACTAGTCACCTGGGCTGAGGTTATTATGGACCATGTTCAAGTCTCATGGTCACAGGACCTCAGATAGTGGTTAGGCAAGCAAAAAGAAAATTTGTATTCCTAGGGAGGAGGTAGTTGTTAAGAAATTGTGACTTCATATAGTCACGTAACATCCTGGGTTCATTTAACAACAAATATACATTTTCACACATGTGGCACAGGAAAAACCAAGCATAACTTGCACCAAAAATTTGCAGTGAGATGGCAAAGCTATCTCCCCTACCTTCTCCCTTCCCCCTCACCTTTCCTTCCCCCTCCTTCTCCTCCTCCCCTCTCTTGTCCCTCTACAGTCTTCTCATTCTTCCCTTCCCTTTCCCCCTACTCTAAACCTCTCTGTCTCCACCCCTTCCTTTTTCTCTCCCCCTTGCCCTCTCCCTTTCTTTCCCTGTCCATATAAGGACTTAAATCTCATATGTGGGAGATTATTTTTCATGACCTCACCTAAACCAAAATAAGAACCCATATTCTTAATGGATACAAATAGGCACTGATAATGTGACATATTAACTTTAGAGACACACAGATCAATGCAATGAAGTCATTGCTTTGGATTTGAACATATCACGTACTTATTATTCCTAATGGAGAATACAATGGTTTCTATGCAGGCTTTCCTTAAAGAACTACCAGTTTGTACTAGCCATGGATTTTGCCATTGAGGAGATCAACAAGAACCCCCTTCTTCTACAGAACATATCTCTGGGATTTGATATCTATAATGTCCTACACACTGAATGGAATACATTGACAAATTCCTTCCTTTGGCTTTCTGAAAGTGACAAAGTTATTCCTAATTACACCTGTAGAAGAGAGAGCAAGTCTGTAGCAGCACTTACAGGATCTTCATGAGTAATATCTTCCCAGATTGGGACACTGCTGGAGCTCTACAAATTTCTGGAGGTAAGGATGTGAGTGGGATGGGGATAGATGAAACCATGGCTTCTTTGCTGCAAGTGACAGGTGTCAGGAGGAACAAAAGGATGAGACTTGTTTTTATGAAGTTCTCCATTCTTAATGTCAAAGATTTATGGAGCACCATGTTCCCTTTTGTATGGAATGCCGAAATGGGAGAAATTGGAGCAGATACGAGGCTTTCTTAGATTTCTGAAACTGACTTATGGTGTTCTAGAGAGTTCTCATAAAGTGTAATGACCAAGCCTTACTTTCTACCTCTTTTCTTCATGCTTAGTATGTACCAGGCCTCAGATTGTACTTCTAGACTGTCCTCTTCTTCATGTGGCTTCCAATTTCCTTCTCCCTTTGGCTTACCTTTGGGCCGTTTGATCCTATCCTGAGTAACCATGACAAGTTCACATCTCTCTATCAGATGGCTCCCAAAGAAATATCTCTTGTGCTTGGGATGGTCTCCTTGATGCTTCATTTCAGATGGACCTGGGTGGGGCTCTTCATTTCAGAAGACCACAGAGGTTTTCAGGTTCTCTAAGACATGAGAGAAGAGATGGACAAGTGCAGAATATGTGTAGCCTTTGTGGAAATGATCCCAGTCACCATAGTGTCCTTTTTTCCAAATGCCTGGTGAAAACATCACCAGATTATAAAATCATCAGCAAATGTGATCATTATTTGTGGTGACAGTGATTTCCTGGAAGGTTTAATGTATAATTTAGGGGAGACTTTAATGTTAGGCAAAGTTAGGGTCATGAATTCTCAATGCTATGTAAAAAGAAGTAATAGATATCTCATTTTAGACTCAATCCATGGACATCTTATTTTTTCACACCACCACGGAGACATTTCTGGTTTCAGAAATTTCATCCAGTCTGCTAACACTTCCAAATATCCAGAAGACTTTTACCTGGCTAGTCTATTTTTAGTGTTTTTAAATTGCTCATTTTTTGAGTCTCAGTGTGGAACTTCAAAGAACTGTCCTCACAATGCCTCCTTGGACTGGTTGCCTGGGAATTTTTTTGAAACAGCCATGAGTGAGGAGAGTTACAATATTTACAATGCTGTGTGTGCTGTGACCCACACCCTTCATGAGATGCTACTTCATCAAATCCAAATGCAAACAATGGGAAAAAGAAAGTGGATGGTATTTTTCCCTTCTCAGTTAATGGCTTTTTCATTGGAAGGTACATGACATCAGGAACGTCACTTTGTGAACTGATTTCATAGACAAACTAAGTATTTTATGATACTTTCTCAGACAGCACATTAAAAAATATACAGTTTTCACTTTATAGGAGATACCTAGACCTGGGTAGATGTGTTCTTGAATACCAGGGTGCCACATGTCAAAAAATGTGTTTTAATTCCTCATCAATGTTTTCTGTTTTTAATGGCTTCAATAATCTACATGGAAAATGTTTTCAATATGATAAAGCCAGTATCTCACATACAGTTTTTAAATAAGAAGAAATAAAGAATGAAGTCTTTGAGAACTGAAGACCTGCTAGAGACAATAGTAGGTATTTTATATTAGTGATTTGATTTAATTTCAGTTTAGGTGTTAATGAACCCATTTGCAATTTGAGTCTCTATATTCATTGAGAAAATACCTGTTAGGTTTTTCTAGGAAGTTAAAAATTATCTAATTCCCAGATTCACTCATTATAGTTAAGTGTGACATTGGTGTTTTCTGTTGAAACTGTCATTTTGATCCTCTGATCTGTGACCAGAATTTGATATCATGATATTTTGGTTCTCTAGCTTTTCCTTTGTACTACGTCATTGTTGTACTTGTGTCAAGAAGCAGGATTAAGCCAATAAGGAGGTTTTCCAAGTTGAGATTTTCTGTCTTAGCCATGGAATCCACTTCATCTTAGGATGATGCATCTCTTTTAGCTGCACCCCTTTCTGAAGAATATTCAGTTTAACAACCGTGCTGGAGACCAAGTGATTTTGGATGAGAAAAGGAAATTGGAGGCAGAGTATGACATTTTCAACTTTTGGAATTTTCCAGAAGGTCTTAGACATAAGGTGAAAGTAGGAAAGTTTTCCCTATATGGTCTATGTGGTCAACAATTATCTCTAAATGAGGATCTGATAGAGTGAAACTTGGGAACTTTAGAGGTGGGTTGGATCAAATCATAAAGCTTTGAATTTCACACATCAGTAAGCAATACTTGTTCAGACTTAATATTCCTGATGTTGATTCATGATCCAGCAATGTTCATTTAATAACTTACAACTTAGAGATTTTTCTTATTAATTCAATCATGGGTGAGAAAGGAACACATTTGTTTACCAACATGTTTCTGTGTTCGTATTTTGCAATCCTAAAATACACACGATAGCTGTAACTCAGCTGTCATTCACTGTGACAAAATGCATGGGAAAATCATCATCTAAGGAAGAACAGTTTATTCAGCAAACAGTTTTGAAAGTTTCATTCTTGAACTTGGCCTGGTCCTTTAAGGTCTTTGGCAAGGCACAGCATCATGGTTGGAGCAGGTAGCATAGCAAGTACACACCTCATGGCAACAGAGGAACAAAACAGACAGGGATTGTCCCTGGGGTACCAATATCACCTTTAACTGTGTACTTCTAATGACCAAATTTCCTCCCACTACAATCAGTGCTTAAAGTATCCATGCTTTCTAGAAAGCACCAGGGCTGGTGACCAAGCCTTTAACACATAAGCCATTGTGTCATATCATGGCCAGAATTTAATAATGTGCAATCAATTTGTAGGACTTGTGTAGAGACAATATTTCTTAATGATCCAATTCAGTAAAACACTATAATTATTGAAATACTATGGAAATGTCTGAGCAACCACCAATACCTATCTGATTTTCCTCAGAATCCTCACTCTGTTTGCAGTGAGAGTTGTGGTCCTGGATTCAGGAAATCCCCTCAGGAGGGAAAGGCTCCCTGTTGTTTTGATTGCATCCCTTGCCTTGAGAATGAGATTTCTAATGGGACAGGTAAGTCTGTGACTTATGGAGAAACTCACACCCATCCTAAATAGTTTCCAATATTCCTTCCAGAGGGAAAAGCTCTGCAAGTGTACTGCATAAGAAAGGACTTCCTACATCCATTGGCAAATGAAATGACACAAGGGATCACATTGACCTTTGAAACAACACAGCCCATATACCATGATTTGCATATTTGATTCATTGCTATATTAATTGTATGCATTACCTTCTCAAGAAAACACCTTGCACCTCTCCACTCTGAATACGTTTGATCTCTATCATGGAATTTGGGAGAAATGTTACAGAAAAATGTCTCCCTAATTGTACCTCACAGTGAATACATGGTTCTTGCACATGTTTATTTTCTGAGGGCTTGTCAAAATTCTTGACAAAGACCAAATATTCAGAAAATTTTTGTTTGATTTAAGAGATAGGTTTATCTATATTGTAAGAAATTCTTTGAAAGCTTCAGAGGGCAGGCTTGGTTCCTGGTAGATCACACATATACACCTATCTTCTTGAAAGCTGAGATCATAGGATTACAGTTGAAAGCCAACCCAAGCATACAGTGTGTGAGACCCCATAGCAAAAACAACCAGATGAAAATGGACTGGAGCTGTGACCAAGTGGCGAGTGCTTGCTTTGCAAGTACAAAACCCTCAGTTTGTACCCCAACCCCTTCAAGGAAAACAAACCAACATTCCACATGTAAAAAGATATATGGCTCATAATGACATGAACTCAAACCAGCATAATAGGTCTACAATGAATACACAAAGACCTACTGGAAAAGTGTCATAAATTTGTACAGAGATACATGCACACTAATATTATGTTAAATGAGTGGGAGAAATATCAACTAGATTTTTATGCTATGAATTCTTGTAATAATCACAAAATCTGAAAATGGTTCCATCTGTCAGAAACTCAGAGAAAGTTGGATGGAATGATGTAGAATAGAGATACAAATGAATAGGGAACATTTCAGGATGCCACAGTTATCATATTACATCCACAATGTCCAGATTTATGTTAAATACTACGTGCTAGAAACACTTCTCCAACAAGGTTTTCATTTCCTTTATGGTTCATATGTAGCTTACTTGAGCAACATACTTGCATGATTTCAAGTTCACTTTTAAATATATTGAGATTGACAACAGTGCAGATGCAATTAATTTGCATTTTTAATTCTTTATGACCACAGGGTTTAATGTAGGTTCACTCTGCTCAGAAATAGTACACTATAAAACAATGCCACTATCTTCATGCTTATACATTAGCAAATACTTGTTTACATGTACCACAGTTTAAAGATCAATTTAAAGAAATATTATAAAAATATGAGAATATTATTAATGGAATAATTATTAATTAGAATAAATACTCAGGCATCCAATTAGCAATGACAGACATTGTATATAACAAGCCCCTATCACAATCTAGAAAAGGAAAAGCAACCTAAAGACAAAGAAACAAGAGAACGAATACAAGGAGAACATATATTTAATAAGTTAACACAATAAAGGAAACTCAAAGTTAAGGTATATTCTAATATAAATAAATATAATTTATAAAAAAATCTTTAATAAGAATGTTCACCAAGGAATTGTAAATTTCTTGGATAGGTAAGACACATAAAGTATTAGCTAGCATTTGTTGCCCTTAACGCAGAGAAACTAAAGCAGATACTTTAAAAGCAACTGAGGCCAATAGGAAAAGGGGACCAGGAACTAGAGAAAAGGTTAGATCAAAAAGAATTAACATAGAAGGCAACACACAAGTACAGGAAATTAATGTGAGTCGACTCCCTGTATAGCTATCTTATCTCAACCAGGATCACTTGTTCCTTCCTATTATTGCTTATACTCTCTCTTCAACAAAATTAGAAATAAGGGCAAAATAGTTTATGCTGGGTATTGAGGGGGTGGGGGGGAGAGGGAGAGGGCGGACTGGGTGGTAAGGGAGGGGGTGGGGGCAAGGGGAAGAAATGACCCAAGCCTTGTATGCACATATGAATAATAAAAATATTTTTTAAAATGTTGGTTCTTTGAAAAAATTAAATAAGATTGACAGACCCCTGGCAAACCTGTGAAAAATGAGGAGAGAAAAAACCCAAGTCAGTAAAATCAGAAATGCAAAAGATGAGATAACAAAAAACATCAAGGAAATCATCAGCAACTACTTTAAGAACCCATATTTTAATAAATTTGAAAATCTTCAAGAAATGGATAGATTTCTAGATACTTATGATCATCCAAAATTGAACCAAATGGACATTAATTACCTGAATACATCTATGACACAAAATAAAATCGAAGCAGAAATACAGTCTCCCAAAAAAGAAAAGTCCAGGACCTGATGGATTCTTTGCTGAATTCTATCAGACCTTTGAGGAAGAACGAATACCAACCCACCTTAAACTGTTCCATGAAATAGAAAGGGAAGTAACACTGCCTAACTCATTTTATGAAGCCAGTATTACTCTCAACCCAAAAGCAGACAAAGACGCCTCCAAAAAGGAGAACTATAGATCCATCTCCTTAATGAACATCAATACAAAAATCCTCAATAAAATAATGGCAAACTGAATCCAACAACACATCAGAAAGATCATTCGCCACAACCAAATTGGCTTCATCCCAGGGATGCAGAAGTGGTTCAACATACACAAATCTATAAATGTAATACAACAAAGACAAAAATCATCTGATCATCTCAACACATGCAGAAAAAGCCTTCAACAAGATCCAACACCACTTCATGATAAAAGCTCTAAAAAAACCAGGAATATAAGGAATGTACCTCAACATTGTAAAGGATATATATGACAAACCTATAGCCAACATCATACTTAATGGTGAAAAACTGAAACCATTTCCCTTAAAATCAGGAATGAGACAAGGGTGCCCACTATACCCACAACCATTCAACATAATACTGGAATTCCTAGCCAGAGCAATTAGGCAAGAAGAAGAAATAAAAGGAATACAAATAGATAAAGGAACTGTCAAAATATACCTATTTGCAGATGATATGATCCTATATCTTAAGCACCCAAAAAACTTTACCCAAAAACTGCTAAACACCATAAACAGCTACAGCAAGGTGGCAGGATACAAAATCAACTTACAAAAATCATTAGCTGTCCTATACACCAATAATGAAAAAACTGAGAAAGAATATATGAAAACAAATCCATTTACAATAGCCTCAAAAAAATCAAATACCTAGGAGTAAACATAACAAAGGATGTGAATGACGTCTACAAGGAGAACTACAAATCTCTGAAGAAAGCAGTCCAGGAAGACTACAGAAGGTCAAAGATCTCCCAAGGTCATGGATTGTTAGAATCAACATAGTAAAAATGGCTATACTACCAAAAGTAATCTACATGTTTAATGCAATTCCCATCAAAATCTCAATGACTTTCATCACAGAGATTAAAAAATCTACCCTAAAATTCATTTGGAAACAAAAGAGACCATAAATAGTCAAGGCAATACTCAGGAAAAAGAGCAATGCTGGAGGTATCACAATACCAGACTTCATACTATATTACAAAGCAATAGCAATAAAAACAGCATGTTATGGGCACAAAAACAGACATGAAGACCAGTGGAACAGAATAGAGGATCCGGATATGAATCCACACATCTATGCTCACCTTATTTTTGACACAGGCACCAAGAATATACGATGTAGAAAAGACAGCTTCTTCAACAAATGTTGTTGGGAAAAGTGGTTATCCATCTGCAAAAAGGTGAAACTAGATCCATATTTATCACCCTATGCTTGTATCAACTCAAAATGGTCAAGGACCTTAATATTAGAACCAAAACTCTGATGTTAGTACAGGAAAAAGCAGGAAACACCCTGGAAGTAATAGGTATAGACAAGGACTTCCTCAATAGAACCCCAGCAGCACAGCATCTAAGATAAAGGATGGACAAATGGTACTACATAAAATTAAAAAGCTTCTGCACAACAGAAGACATGGTCTGCAAACTGAAGAGACCACTCAAAGAGTGGGAGAAAATATTTGCCAGCTATACATCAGACAAAGGACTGATAACCAGAATATACAGGGAATTTAAGAAACTAAACTATCCTAAAATCAATGAACCCATAAAGAAATGGGCAAGTGAACTAAACAGAACCTTGTCAAAAGAAGATATTCAAATGGCAAAAAAAAACACATGAAAAAAATGCTCACCATCTCTAGCCATAAAGGAATGCAAATCAAAACCACACTAAGATTCCACCTCAGCCCTGTTAGAATAACCATCATCAAAAACACCACGAACAATAGGTGTTGGTGAGGATGTGGGGAAAAAGGAACCCTCTTACACTGCCTGTGGGAATGCAAGCTGGTGCAACCGCTCTGCAAAACAATATGGAGTCTTCTTAGAAATCTAAACATAGATTTGCCATATGATCCAGCAATCCCACTCCTGGGAATATACCCAAAGGAATGGGACTCAGGATACTCCAGAGGCACCTGCACACCCATGTTCATTTCATCACTATTTACAATAGCCAAGCTATGGAAACAGCCAAGATGCCCCACTACTGACGACTGGATTAAGAAAATGTTGTATTTACACACAATGGAATTTTACTCAACCATGAAGAATGAAATAATATTCTCAAGTAAATGGATGGAACCGGAGAACATCATTCTGAGTGAGGTTCGGAAGACCAAAAATCATATGTTATCCCTCATATGCAGACTTTAGATCTAGGGCAAATACAGCAAAGTGGTTGGACATGGGTCACATGACAAGGGGAGAACACATATGAGACGTATGGGGACAGGTAGAAAACCCAAAACTTGAAAGTGTTTGATGTCCTAACTGCAGAGGAACTAATACAGATACCTTAAGGCGACAGAGGTCAATATGGTTAAGGGATAAGGAACTAGTGAAAGAGTCAGGTAGAGATGAAATAATTCGGGTTGTAACACACTTGCACATGGAAGCAATGCTAGGAATCTCTCTGTATAGCTATCCTTATCTCAACTAGCAAAAATGCTTTGTCTTTCTTATTATTGCTTATGTGTTCTCTTCAACAAAATTGGAGAAAAGGGCAGAACAGGTTCTGCCTGGAAGCGAGGCGGTGGGCGGGAGTTGAAGGGGGTGGGGGCAAGGGAGAGAAATGGCCAAAACAATGTATGCACATGTGAATAAATGAATTAAAAAAAAATTTAAAACTAAGTGATACTTCAGATAATACAATAAAGTCAGATATCATTAAGAAATCACCTCAAAACCAGCCTGTAGGTTATGCACCTCTGGATGTCAAGGAAAGGTTTGTAAATTGAAAAGTTAAGAGGCAGTAGGCATATTCCAGCCAAGATATTGTACTATTTTTTCCATAAAGTGAAGCAGTGCTCTCAGTGGTTTAGGGTCAGAGGTGAATAGATAAGAAAGGTCAGCAGCTTGTAGGTTAAAATCAAGATACTCAAGCACAATTTATTTGGAGTTTACAGCTGATTTAAGATGGTAAAGTTTCATGACAAAGTGTGTTAGAGAACTGAATGTGTGGTAGACAAAGGCATGTTAGGATTAAGTCTACCATGTCTGATATTTGACTACAGCAGTAAGAAAAAAAAGTCACAGTGGTCACTTTTATCGATTTGAGTGTTTTCTTCACATTGGCTACTGTTTACTAAACACTGTCTCAGGAAGGAAAAGTGAAGTCATGGGGTGCATAATTATTTCCCTGACCTAACATTGTATTAGTTGTGATCTTCCTTTGATATGGAAAATAAATAAATTTATTCTTAAAAAAACCACATTAAGATTCCACCTCACTCCTGTTAGAATTGCTACCATCAAGAACACAAAAAACAACAAATGATGGCGAGGATATGGGGAAAAAGGAACCCTCATACACTGCTGGTAAGAACGCAAAATAGAAAAACTACTATGGAAAATAATATGGAGGCTCTTTAAGAAACTAAAAATTGATTTTCCATACAACCCAGCAATACCACTCCCAGGAATACACCCAAAGAAATGTGAGTGAGCTTAAAAAAAAGACACTTGCACACCCATGTTTATTGCAGCACTATTCACAATAGCTAAGCTATGGAAACAGCCAAGATGTAACACTACTGACGAATGGATTAAGGAAATGTACTTACACACAACGGAATTTTACTCAGCCACAAACAAGAATGAAATTTTGTCAATTGAGGGTAAACGGATGGAACTGAAGAACAGCATCTAAGTGAAGTTAGCCAGACTCAGAAGGCCAAAAGTCACATGTTCTCTAACATATGTGAAATATAGATATAATGTAATATAATATAGATGTAATATTGTTTCAGCAATATGCTGAAACACTGGACATGCTAAGGGGAAGTCACACATAGGAAGGGTAGGGTAAAAGAAGGAAACTAAGCACTTGAATATGGGTGATATAGTCTCTATAGAAGAATGAATATAGAATTCTTAAATCAGATGAAAACACCATAAGACAGGGACTAGGGTTGAATGAAGAAAAATAGAGGAGATGAACCAATTGGGGTTGTAATACATATATACATTGCAATATCACAAGGAAACTCTCTGTTTCAAACTACCAAATGTCATGTTGTTGGTTTTTTTTTCTCTTTACTCTTCTGCAAAGTCAGAGACCAGTAGGGCAGAACAGGTCCTGCCCAGGGAGGAGAGCTGGCACCAGTGAGAGTGGGCAGGTGGTGGGGAAAGGGGGTAGGAGAGTGAATATGGTGCAAAAATGTGTACACAGGCATGTAAATGGAAAAATGATACTTGTTGAAACTCTTCCATGAATCGGGGAGAAGGGGATAAAGAGTCGCAGTGGAAGGGGTGAATTCAAGTGTGATATAATTGATACACTGTAAGGATGTTTGCAGATGCCACAATGTACCCCCAGACAGCACAACAATAAAGGGGAAAAAAAGCAATGCTATCTACGAATGGAAGGCAGTGCCACCTTCTCAACGTATCACTAAGGCATTTGGAACTCCTTTTACAAGTTTTCTTGCAACACTGCTTTTTGTCTAATAATAAGCAATTTGGAATAAGTGGCAAAAATGCAGAATCTGTTCATACTAAGGGAAAGATGCCCCATCCTCAAAGTGCTTTCAACGAATGTGAACGCATTCCTCCTAATTCTGTGTCTGTTAGAATTACTGTCTGTGTCTTTCCCATACTGTTTGTATTCTTCTAATGAACAATATAAAAAAAGCGTTTGAAAATTCACACTGGGGGAGACATTCTAAAATGCTTTCAACTAATGGAAGGCAAGATATAAAAAAGACTTTTGCACTCATGTTTATTGCAGCATCATTCACATGTGTGGAACCTTGGAGTCACACATGTGGGAGCTTGGAGTCACATGTGGGGAAGCTTGTTGTTGGGGTGTGTGTGTGTGAGAGAGTGTGTGTGTGTGTGTGTGTGTGTGTGTGTGTGTGTCTGTGTGTCTGTGTGTAACCTTATAGTCACATTCAGGAAGAGGTTGGAGCAATCCAGGCCTTTCTTGCTGGGCCAAGGCTGTTGGTGCCACTTTCCTTTGGGAAGCCTTATATGAAAGGACACAGGGCCAGCCCACCAGGAACCCAGTGTGATTCCACAGGGATCTGCTTCCCAGGTCCCTTCAGGCTTTCTCCCTTCCTACCCTGCTGATCTCCCTTCCTTGTGTCCCTCCCCCAAACTCCACATTCCCCCATATATTTTTGTCCTTCTATGTGGCTTCACCTTAGTGCCTGGGACTACCCCTGTTAGAACATCAGGAGGTCCCCTGAGATGCCACAATTCATTCCATCCCAAGTGGCCTTGTTACCTGTGACCCCAAACCAGTCCCTCTCCCATGTGTTCATTTAATAAACGGTAATCCTACTGCATCCAGCATACAGGTAGAAATGGGGAACAGCTGTCTACCTCTGGTGGTGGTGGGGTGGCTGCAGGTCCTGATGTTCATCTTACACCATCAGCACCCCACTGCAATGTCACCCATCAGAAGTTGCCATAGCCATGGCTGCTAGCTGTCACCTCCATAACCACTCCACCACTCTATTGCCCAATCTTCATGGTGCTCATTATGCTTCCCAGTGGTCACTCAGCAGTGGGGGCAAAAATCGGAACCCTCCTTTCTTCACTGGGGCACTGGGGTGTCAGGAGACTGGGGTCTCCCCCAAGGCACCAGTGAGCTGAGCAAGCTGCTCCCCTTTTCAGCAACTTGGTGGAACTCTGCCAGGGCTGGGTCTAAGCTGTGGATGGACAATACAAGGTCCAGTGGAGAAGGCACTGCCCGAGGTTTTCTCCACACCTGCTCACTGGGTGACTTTGGACTATCTCTGAGCCTCTGCTTCCACTTCCTGAGTGATGTGGCCACAGGGGCCATGTCTGTCTTGGGGACTCAAAGAAGATGGAAAAGAAGAGGACCTCAGAGAAGCTAGGTGAGGAGTGGGAGCACCACTTGCTGAGCTGGTGAGAGAGCTATTTTGAGGGACCCTGTATTGCACACCCAGGAAACCTCAGCTGGGCTCAGGCCTGAACACCAGGACAGCTGTTTACCCTCAGGAGTGAACAATGACTTGCCAGCGCCTCAGAGCACACTGCAGCCCAGGAACAAGGACTTGCACCCTTATGCCTGGGTCCCCAGAGAAGGCCCCCTGTCCCCCTCACTGTGTGGCTTGACAGCGGGAACTGTGATGGGCAGGGCTGGGACTGGCCAAAGAGGCCAGTTGTGGCCTCCAGATCCTCCACCCATAGGCCAGGGACTGACAAGGAAGACAGACCCCCATGATTACCAAAAAATTCAGTGAAATATATCAAGGGATTCTAAAACAGAGGGACATTGAATTTCATATAATCAGAAAATTGAGGAAAGTAACTATAAATACCAAAAGGCAGAAAATATCATTGTGGAGATTAGAAGTATAAGTCAGTAATATTTGCAGGGGTGATTGCAGAATCAATGACACAAAGTGAATAACAACATCACAATGCAATCAAATGTTGAAAATGAGAAATGCAACATATAGAAATTCTAATCCTGATAGAAGAAGTAGCATGAGTTTTCAGTAGCCTGAAGTAAACCTTCAGAAGCCTCGTTGTACATAGAATGGGTTTTATTCCTGAAGCCATATAGAGTGTTCCTCTCTGGACTTAACAAAATAATGTAGCACTTGGGACCAAAGATGAAGCCTAAGATCCCTGCCCTGGAGGCCAAGATGGAGAAGACCTCCACGGTCACCATGACCCTTCCCTTGGTGCTGTGGTAGACAGGGAGGAAGGTGATCCAGACACTACAGAACACCAGCATGCTGAACGTCAGGAACTTGGCTTCATTGAATGTGTCAGGAAGGTTCCTTGCTAGGAAAGCCACAGTGAAGCTCCCAAAAGCCAGGAAAATTAGGTATCACAGGATGCAGTAAAAGGCCACAACTGATCCCTTGTTACACACAATGATGATGTGGCCGTGTTCGGAGTTTGTGTCTGTGTCAATGAAGGGTGGAGAGGTTCCAAGCCAGATTCCACAGGTAGTCTGTTGGATCAGTGTGCAGATGGGAATAAGGTAATTAGGTGTCCTTGATACCAACAGCCACCTCATCCTATTCCAAGGAGATGTGATGTTAAAAGCCAGAATCACAGTGAGAGTTTTGGCCATGACAGTGAAGTAACCACTGTGAATACTATTCCAAATGTGGTCTGCTGCACGATGCAGGTGGCCATGCTAGGATGGCCAATGAAGAGCAAGGAACAGAGAAAACAGAAGGTAAGGGAGATGAGCAGGATGTAGGTGAGAGCCCCGTTATTGGCCTTTTCAATGGGAGTGTCTCAGTGATTCACAAAAGGTCACAAGAGCAACAGTTATGAGTACGGAGAAGATCACAGCCTTTCTTGCCAGAGCCATTCCTAAGGGATCTTCATAACCCAGAAAGGCCACAGATTTTTGGAGGCAGTGGTTTTGGTCTCGGTTGGCATACTGATGATCTGCACACTTCACACACTGATCCATGTCTGGTGAGGAGTGCAGGTTACCATTAGTTAAGGTTCAGTTTTCACGCCTCCCCTACAGCACAATGGTAAACTTTTCCTCTTTTGTTGCTTTAGATAAAAATGAATTCTACACAGCAAGTAATTCCAACTGAGCACTTCCCATTTTTGTTATTGTAGCACCAACAAAGTTACTTTAACTTCCTTAACTTTTCTGACATTTTCATGACACCATTTTCTAAATTTCAAAAACACTGTAGTTATGCCTAGCTCACCAAATTAAACCTCTGTAAATTAGACCTGGTTTTATTCATAAAACCGTCAAATTTATTTAGAATTATGTTCTCTTTTATTATGACATATGTAATTAATAAATTCCCTGAAATAGAGGCGATCAATAACACTTTTTAACTGGGTGAAGAAGTCACAACATCCTGCAACTCATAGTCATTTTCACCATATGCATATTCTGGTTTGGAGTACATTTGCACTGAATCAATACATTTATCTGTAGGGTTCTGGCATATTTCCTGTATGAATTTGTCCACCCACTATCATATTTCAACCTGCACTAACTCCAGTCTATTTGTATTTTTTTAATGTCAAGAATCTTTCAAAACAATCACGATTTTTATCCCTAGGTAGTATATACATTAAGATATAGTAAATGTCAATGTTTAAAAAATACACTTAGGACTTATAACTGCTATGCAGAACATAATACATTCATTCACATTAACCTCATATTCCATCACAAGTAAATTCAAGGTGAATTTCACAATTATATATAAACACTACCATATGAACATATTCATGTTATGTGTTCTGTTTCTGAAAATTATCTTTATACTTGGTGCACAGGTGGATTGCATCTCAAGGCCAGCTAGGGAAAAACTCAAATCTCCTATCAACAAATAAGCTTGGATTGGTGTTGGCACCTGTGTTCCCAGTTTTTTGGGCTACTGTTTAGGCCCATCACAGTGCAAGGAAAAGCATGTATCTATCTACAAATAAACTGAAGCAAAAAAGGACTGGGATTATAGTTCAAGTGATAGAGCACTTGCCTAGTAAGACCAAGATTCCGAGTTTTGGCTCTGGAACCATTAATCAATCAATAAATTAATTCATAAACAATGCTTTCATTTCTTTTACTGACAGTATTGTCTTGGCTTGGATGCCAGCATAAGGTGTATTGGAAATTGTTACATTCAGCATTTTTGTCTCATTCTTGTTTCACCATTGGACCCCAAAATGTGAAGCTCTTTTTTGGGATTCTGTAAATACCTTTTATGGGATTAAGACAATTGAAACCTGCTTATTTAGTAAGACCAGTTCTATTACTATTCATTTTAAGATACAAATGGGTATGGTATTTAATTATACATTTTTCTAGAGTTGGTAATATTATTATATGTTTGAAGAAACTAGTTCAAATCAATAAACTAGTTGAGATAGAATTGAATTCCTTTGCATATACCAAGTCTAGTCATTTGAAGTTCCCTTAAAATACCTTGAACAAGAAATGTGATTTTAGTTCAACAAGAAAAATGTCCAATATACTTCTTTTCTTCTATATTCTCACATATGGTGAACCAAGTTTAGCTCTTCTCATAAGATGAAATTTATTGCCCCATTCTTCTTATTCTCTGAAGGAGTTTAAGAAAACAAGCATTTTTAAATTCTTGAAATTTTAATAAATTTCACCAGTGATGTTCGTGATGATCATAAACAAAGTCATAGATGATTCAATTATGGTTTTTACTTATTACATATATTCAACCATGCAGGTTTCTGTGTGGTGCTGGGCATTGAACACAAGACCTCAAGTGCCCCATGCCTTGCCTCTATCCATGTGATAAACTCTAACCCTTGAGATGTTCAATTCCCCCTTCTGACAGTTTTTACATCCAATGACTGAGATTTGTGATTTTTTTTATTTTAAAATGTGTTAATTAAGGTCTTATGCTATTTTTTCTGGTTTTTTTCAATCTTGGGATTGAATTAAGGGCTTTATGCTTAATATCAATGTGAACTTGAGCCATTCCCCTGTTTCCATTTCTTTGTTAGTTTGTTTTACAGACTGGGTACCATGATAACTTTGCATGGGCTGGCCTCAGACTGTGATCATCTTACATCTGCCATCTGAGTAACTGCGATTACAGCCACGCAACAACACATCCACCCATGATATTGATGTAATTCTGCAGAATTACACAAATGATGTCCTGTTACAAAGTTTTCAATTTCTGGGTGAACACTCTTTTTAGGGTTTTTATCACATTTATTTATATTAGAATACACCTTAATATTGATATTCCTTTGTTGTATTGTCATTAAATATATTTTCTTGTTGTATTTGTTCTCTTGTTTCTTTGTCTTTAGGTTGCTTTTCCCTTTCTAGATTGTAAAAGGTACTTGAATACATACAATGTCTGGCATTTCTGGTTGGATGCCTGAGTATTTATTCCATCCCCTCAAGTCCATTCATAATATTTTCATTATTTATGATCTTTATTTAAGTTGTTCTTTAACTGTGGGATGTGTAAACAAGTATTTGTGAATATATAAACTTGAAGACAGTGGCCTTGTCTATATAGAGTTCTTTATCTGAGCAGAGTGAACTTACATTAAACCCCGTGGTCATAAAGAATAAAATATGCAAATTAAGGGCATGTTGTCAATCTCAATATATATCAAAGTGAAATTGAAATCATGCAAATATGCTGCTTAACAAAAGTACATATGAATCATAAAGGAAATGAAAAAACTGTGATGTAGAAGTGTTTCTAGCATGTATTATTTAACATAAATCCGGACATTGTGAATGTAATATGGTGACTGTGGCATCCTGAAATGTTCTGTATTCATTTGGATCTCTATTGTACATCATTCCATCCAACTTTCTCTGGGTTTCTGCCAGATGGAACCATTTTCAGGTTCTGTGATTATTACAAGAATGCATAGCATAAAAATCTAGTTGACATTTCCCCAACTCATCTAATATAATATTAGCGTGCATGCATCTGTATAGAAATTTATGACACTTTTCCAGTAGGTCTTTGTGTATTCATTGTAGACCTATTGCACTGGTTTGAGTTCATGTCATTATGAGTTGTATGTCTTTTTACATGTGGAATGTTGGTTTGTTTTTCTTGGAGGTGCTGTGGTAGAAACAGTAGATTTTGCACTTGCAAAGCAAGCATTCTACCACTTGGTCACATCTCCAATCCATTTTCATCTGGGTGTATTTGATATGGGGTCTCTCACAGTTTGCTTGGACTGGCCTTGAGCTGTAATCCTCCTGATCTCAGCTCTCAAGAAGCTAGGATTATAGGTGTAATCCACCAGCACCCAGGTCTGCCATCTGAAGCTTAAAAAGAATTTATTACAATATACATAAGCCTATCCCTTAAACCAAACTAAAATTTTCTGAGCACTTGGTCTTTATCAAGCATTTTGACGAGCACTCAGAAAATAAACATGTGCAAGAACCATGTATGCACTGTGAGGTACAAATAGGAAGACATTTTTCCATAACCTTACTCCCAAATTCCACAATAGAGACCAAAATTATGTAGAGAGGAGAGGTGCAAGGTGTTTTCTTGAGAAAGTAATGCATAAAATTAATATAGCGATGAATCAACTATGCAAATCACAGTATATGGGCTGTGTTGTTTCAAAGGTTAATGTGATCCTTTGTACCATTTCATTTGCCAATGGATGTAGGTAGACCTTTCCTATGCAGTCTACTTGCAGAGTTTTTCCCCCTTCAGGGAATATTGGAAAATATTTATGATGGGTGGGAGTTTCTCCAGAAGTCATAGACTTACCTGTCCCATTAGAAATCACATTCTCAGGGCAAGGGATGCAATCAATACAACAGGGAGCTTTTCCCTGCTGAGGAGACTTCCTGAATCCAGGACCACAACTGTCACTGCAAACAGAGTGAGGATTCTGAGGAAAATCAGATATGTATTGGTGACTGCAATTTCCCTTGTATTTCAATAAGTCCAGTATTTTACTGAATTGGATCATGAAGAAATATTAATTTTCTGTACTCAAATCCTGTAAATTCATTGCACATTATTAGATTTTGGCCATGATATGACACAATGGCTTACATGTTAAAGGCTTGGTCACCAGCCCTGTTGCTTTTTAGAAAGCATGGATCCTTTAAGCATTGATTCTAGTGGGAGGAAATTTGGTCATTAGAAGTACACAGTTAAAGGTGATATTGGTACCCCAGGGCCAATCCTTTCTCTGACTTTGTTCCTCTGTTGCCATGAGGTGTGTACTTACTTTGCTACCTGCTATGATCATGATGCTCTGCCTTGCCATAGAACATTAAGGAATGGGCCAAATGTCCACGTACTGAAACATTCAAAAGTGTTAGCTGAATAAACTCTTCTTCCCTGGAAGTTGATTTTTCTCATGTATTTTGTCACAGTGAGTGACAGTCAAGTAACACAGACAACATACATATTTTAGGACTGTGAAATATGAACACTTAGAAACATGTTGGTAAACAAATGTGTTTGTTTCTCACCCATGATTCAGTTAATAAGAAAAAATCTCTAAGTTGGAGGTTATTAAATGATCATTGCTGGATCATGAATCAACATCAGGAATATTAAATCTGAACAAGTGTTGCTTACTGATTTATGAAATTCAAAGCTTTGTGATTTGATGCAACCCACCTCTAAAGTTCCTGAGTTCCACTCTATCAGATCCTCTTGCAGAGATAATTGCTGACTATGTGGTCCATATGTGGAAAACCTTCCTAATTTCTCCCTATGTCTAACACCTTCTGGAAAATTCCAAAAGTTGAGAATGGCATACTCTGCCTCCAATTTCCTTTTCTCATCCAAAATCCCTTGGTCTCCAGTGGGGTTGTTAAACTGAATGCTCTTCAGAAAGGAGTGGAGCTAAAAGAGATGCATCATCCTAAGATGAAGTGGATTCCATGGTTAAGACAGAAAATCTTAACTGAAAAAAACCTCCTTATTGGCTTAATCCTGCTTCTTGACACAAGTACAACAATGTGGTAGTACAAAGGAAAAACTAGAGAAGCAAAATATCATGATATCAAATCCTGGACACAGATCAGAGGATCAAAATGACAGTTTCAACAGAAAACACCAATGTCACAGTTAACTATAATGAGTGAATCTGGGAATGAGATAATTTTTAACCACCTGGAAAAACCTAGTAGGTATGTATTTTATGAATGAATGTAGAGATTCAAATATCAAATGGGTTCATTAACACCTAAACTGGAATTAAGTCAAATCATTGATATAAAATACCCACTACAGTCTCTAGCAGGACTTAGGTACTCAAGGACTTCCTTCTCTTTTACTTCTTATTTAAAAAACTATTTGTGAAATGCTCACTTTATCATAGTGAAAACATTTTCCATGTAGGTTGTTGAGTCCATTTATAATGAAAAACATTGATGTGGAATAAAAACACATTTCTTTTTCACACATTGCCCCTCGTATTCAAGAACATATCTATTCAGGTCTAGTTATCTCCTATAAAGTAAAAAAGGTATACTTCCTATTGTGCTGTCTAAGAAAGTATGACAAATTACTTATTTTGTCTATGAAATCAGTTCACAAAGAGACGTTCTGATGTCCTGTACCATCCAGTGAAAAAGCCATTGCCTGAGAAAGGGAAGGCACCATCCAATTTGCTTTTCCCACTATTTGCATTTGGATTTGATGAAGTAGCATCTCATGAATGGTATGGGCCACAGCATACACAGCATTGTAAATATTGTAACTCTCTTCACTCATGGCTGTTTCAAAAAGATTCCCAGGCAACCAGTCCAAGGAGGCATTGTGTGAACAGTTCTTAGAAATTCCAGCTTAGAAAATGAGCTATTTAAAAACACAGTAGCTAGATAAAAGTCTTCTGGGTATTTGAAAGGGTTAGCTGTCTGGACAAAATTTCTGAAACCAGAAATGTCTCCATGGTGGTGTGAAAAAATAATATGTCCATGGAATGAATCTGAAATGATATATTGTTAAACTTGTTACATCCCATTGAGAATTCATTACCCAGACTTTGCCTAGCACAAACTATCCCCAAAACCATACAACAAACCTTCCAGGTAATCACTGTCACCATAAATGATGATCACATTTGCTGATAATTATTTGATCTGGTAATGTTTCCACCAGGCATTTGGGAAAAAGGACGCTATGGTGACTGGGATCATTTCCAGAATGGCTACACAGATTCTGTGTTTGTCCATCTCTTCTCTCAGGTCTGAGAGAACTGAAAACCTCTGTGGTCTTCTGAAATGAGGAGCCCACCAAGGTCCATCTGAAATGAAGCATCAGGAGACCATGCCAAGGACCAGAGATGTTTCTTTGGGAGCCATCTGATAGAGAGATGTGAACTTGTCATGGCCACTCAGGACAGGATCAAAAGTCCCAAAGGTAAGCTAAAGGGAGAAGGAAATAGGAAGCCACATGAAGAAGAGGACAGTCAACAAGTACAATCAGATGACTGGTATGCACTAAGTATGAGTAAAAGAGGTAAGAAGTAAGGCTTGCTCACTGCACTTTATGAGAACTCTCTGGAAAACCGTAGGTCAGTCACAGAAATCTAAGAAAGCCCTATGTCTGCTCCAACTTCTCCCTCTTCATCATTCCAAAGAAAAGGAACATGGGTGCTCCACAAAGTCTGTAACATTAATAATGAAGAGCTTCATAAAACAAGACTCCTCCTTTTGTTCTTCCTGACACCTGAAAATTGCACCAAAGAAGCCATAGATTCATCTGTCCACATCCCAACCACACCCTTACCTGTGGAAAATTTTAGAGCTCCAGCAGTGTCCCAATCTGGGCAGATACTGCCTATGAAGCTCCTAGAAGTGCTGCTATAGACTTGCTCTCTTTTCTACATGTGTAATTAGGAAAAACTTTGTCAGGCCCAGAAAGCCAAAGTAAGGAATTCTCTAATGTCCTCCATTCAGTGTGTGGGACATTATAAAAATCAAATTCCAGAGAAATGTTCTGTAGAAGAAGGGGGTTCTCATTGATCTCCTCAATGGCAAAAACCATGGCCAGTAAAAACTGGTAGTTCCTTAAGAAAAGCCTGCATAGAGACCATTGTATTTTCCATAATGAAGAATTAGTATGTGATATGTTTAAAACCAAAGCAATGACTTTGGTGGACTGAATGTGTGTGTATGTAAAATTAAAATGCTACATAATCAGTGCCTTCTTCTATCCATTAAGAATATGTGTTCTTCTTTAGGTTTAGGTGAGTTCATAAAAATAATCTCCTATAATCAAATTCAAGTCCTTATGTGGACAGGGATAGAAAGAGAGAGGGTGAGAGAAAGGGTGAGAGAAAGAGAGAGGGGGGAGACAGAGAAGTGTAGGGAGAGGGGGAAAAGGAAGGGAAGACTGAGAGGTCTGTAGAAGGACAGGGAAAGGGGAGGAGAAGAGGGAAGGGAGAGTGAGTGATAAGGGAGAAGGAATGGAAATAGCTTTTTCACCTCACTGGAAATTTTGTGGTGCATTATGCTCCATTTTTCTTGTGCCACATGTGAAAAATGTACGTTTGTAGTTAAATCCAACCCAATATCTTCTGGGACTCTATGAAATCACAACTTCTTAACATCTACCTCCTCCCTAGGAATACAAATTTGGTTTTTGCCTGCCTAACCACTATCTGAGATCCTTGAACTATGAGACTTGAACATGGTCCATAGTAACATCAGCCCAGTGGTCTTCCTTACAGCCACTACTCCAAACTCAGCCTCCTTAACATGGTATAAGAAAATGCTTATAGTGAGGAAGGCCAGATAGTAAGATTATGATTTTTATTCATGAACTTATTCCTACTGTGTTAATTTCAAACACTGGGCTGATATAAGTCACACTGCCCTCCAGTGCAGAGCTTCTAGAATACCTGTACTACATTTGGAAGATATGTAGTGCCAGTATCTTGCCCATTTACTACCTCATTTCGCATCATCAGTGGCTGGTTGCAACAATTTTGGGTCTAAGTCCACTTCAGCAATAGGAAGTGAATAGAAGGGTGAGCCTTGATCATATCTCAGGGTTGTGTTAGTCTTGGTGAGTAAGTTTATTGATGTGACACATCTTGATCACTTTGGTGGCCACAGTAATTACAACGAAGCTTGGAACTGGTCTAACCATAGTGATTATTTTCAGAAACAAGTAGCATCACACAGTTTATAACCTTAGACTAGTTACTATGGATGAGGTATCTGGGCCTACCCTGTCCCAATTGAGAGGTTCCTATGTATATAGTACTCTCTCTATTCATTCCATTCTTGGGGTTTTCATTTTCAATACAGCAACAGATTATGTGTGACAAACTGGATTTTCCTTTGTGTCCATTAATGGTACAGTAATAATCTACCAAGAAGTCATTCCCTGCAAACCTTTCCAGACAAATAGTGTAAATGACAACAAGCTAAAACAAAAAATACCAAATTCTTTGAGTTTGAAGAAACATGGGCCCAAATTAAGCCAGAAAAGGAAGGAAGACTGAAGTAAATAAATATGTGATAGCTTGGCTACTATGAACAGTGTGCCAGTAAACATGAGTGTCAGTGACAATAGCAATTGTCAGTCCCCAAGCTTTCCTCTTAAACACAACTTTAAAAAAAATCACATATGTCATCACTATTTAGTATCACTTGGGATTTCCTCCTTTCTTTATTTTGGGTCAAACATAGTTATGACTTCCTAAGTTATAAGTATTTTCTTTGTTTGAATTTATGTAAATAGGATATTCTCTCACACACTTTTAAACCATCCTGTGTTGATTCAACATCATGCTTTAAGACTGGTTTTCATTGCTGCTGTAGAGTTAGTGTGTAAACTTTTCATGTAATATTTCATCATGGTTGTAAAGGATTAGCATTCATTTTTAGGAGATTGATTTTGGAAGATTTTGTCCAATATGAAGTGCACTGATACAGATTTTCCTGTGAGTGTGTTCTGGTTCACAGTCAGACTAATTCATCTATGGTACATGAATAAACATCATAGTAGTGCATCCCCTCCTTTAAAGTAGATCATTTCAATGAATTCCCATAAGTGATAACCAACTAGGTACTGCCATAGACCAATTGGTTATTTTAATGCATAAGAAGAGACTGGAATTGATGTGTTCAACTTTCTCCCAAAGCTGATGTTACTCTTTTTTTCTTTTCCCCCTAATGTTGATGTCCTAGGATTCTAGTATCCTAGTTCCTCAGAAACTTGCAGAAATGGTGCAGCATGGTTTTGTCATATCTTTAAGTTAAAGGAGACATAGTACACCTGAGGCTGACAATGACATGGCTGCTGCTGTCTCACACTAGCTTGAGAAATCAATTTTGTGCTTCACTTCAACTCTCCACACAGTGATGAAACACTGTCGCCTGGAATTAGTGAAGGAAGGGAGTTGTGTACATCACAGATTGGCAAAATCACCAACCACTGATTTTATTAAGAGCTGATTTGCCAAGATAACACCATGCTATTGCTTAAGATCCAGTGTGTTCATCCCACGTGATGAGGTTGGAACTGGAGTTTGAAACCACGGTTTAATGCTTGTAATGCAGGCACTCTACCACTTGAGTTACACCTCGGACCCATTTTGATATGTTTTTTGGCTATAAAGTTTCACAAACTATCTCCCTCGGATGTCTTTGAACCGAGATATTCCTGTTCTCAGCCTCCTGAGTAGCTAGGATTACAGGCATGAGCCTCTGACACCGGGCTTGATAGCATTTTATTTCAAAGGAATCATGTATTGCTTTCTTCCAGAAAATCTCCTATACCATTCTATATCACTAAATTTTTTCTCCTATAAAATGACATACACAGTGATTTGTGATACTATTTTTGAATGATGCTTCTTTTCTGTAATTAAGCAATTCTGTAGGGAAAATCAAAAGTTATGTTCAATAACCTCTGATCATTCATTTATTCACTCTCATCAGCATCACTGGTGCTTATGTGTGTCTTGTTCTCTCACAGGCACAGTGAAGGAAGTCCTCCTCTCATGTTTGTGTCCAGTGTTTACTCAGTTTATCTCTGGTGGGACCACAGCTTTGGGGGGCCAATCTTACCTCTGTATGTGCCATCAAATTCATGTTCAAGGGGGAATCTTTCATGCTTGAACTTAAAGCTCTCTAGTGAAGGAACTTATCTTAAGTATGAGTGTGTTTGTTTCTGCAATGAAGGTTTTCCATTGTGTATAATTAGAAAAAGATTTGTGATGGTGGGTGAACTGAACCAAGAAACATTGTAAGCATGTATGAAAATGTCTCATGAAACCCCCTGTACAACTATGTATACTAATAAAAATGTACAAAAAAGACACGTTCCATGTGTAAAAATAAACCTCTGTTTGCATGGAAAAAAATTTAAAAAATATGTGATACTTGAAAGCCCAAATGATATCCCTTGTCAGAAAACATCATGAGTATTTCAGGAAACTATCACCTAACCTAATACTCCAAATGAGGGAACAGTATGTCATCAGGAACTATTTGGTAGGGGAGAAAACTCACAGAATTAAATGAGCTGTTTTAAGGAAACAAATTTCATGAACTGGAAGAAAACAGAGAAATGCTCCATTACTCTACAGAAAAACTTAATAAAAACAATGAAAGAATTAAAAAATATTAAACAGAATTTCTTGAGCTGATAAATACTTTCAGCAAAATCAAAAAATGTGACGGAATTGAACAATAGCAAGACAGATCAACAAAAGAAAGAAGAACGTTCTTACAGACAAGCTGTTTAAAATACACAATTGAAGGAAAACAATAATGAAGAAGTTCACAATGACTATGGCTTCTTTGAAAAAGTATAAAACACCAAATATTTGCACTATTGCATTTCAAGAAGAAGTTGAGAAAGACAAAAATGTAGAAAGCTTATTCAAATGAATAATAGCATTAAAACTCCTCAGTTTAGAGAAAGATACAAATATCTAGGTGCAGGAGGATTAACCATTCACAGGTAAGCAAAACCTAGTTTGCCAGAAGCATTGTATAATGAAGCTCTCACAGGTGAAAGATAAAGAGAAGATTCTCAAGGTTTAAAGAGAATAGTAACAAATAAATTTAAGTTCAACCCTGCTGGCCTGAGATGGGAGTTCTCAGAAGAAACATACAAGGAAGGAGTGCTATTTGTGTTTCACAGTACTGAGGAAGAAGAAGAAGAACAGCAACAAAACAAAATTCTTTAACAAAAAGAGCTCTCCTTCAGCATTGAAGGAAGAATAAAGACTTTCCTAGACAAACAAATGTGAAAGAATGTATCAACACCAGAAATGTTTTGTAAGAAATACCGTGAGGAAATTTTCATGCACACACACACACACATGCACATATATATATATATATATATATATATATATAGTATTGTGTATGCTCACATATAACTATACTTATATATATTCATATATATATACTTATATATATTCATATATATATATACAAACCAATCAGAGGTTTTTTTATTATGACATTCTGATACATTTATATGCATATTTATTGTATTTAACCCCTGCATTTCTTAGGAGTATCCAGTCTCTTATTTTTTATTTATTTATATGTTTGCATCATGATTATATTAGTTTGTTAGTGTTAAAAGTACTCCAAAGAGCTATTTTTATCAACTGATATTTTCATAATACCCATCTGGGTCACTAATTGAAATACTTTTGTAGAGTAACCAAAAATAATGAGTACAGAATCAAAACCAGTAACAATTCTCTTATCACAGAAAAGGACTATAAAAGAGCATGTAAATGGGGGGGGGGGGCTGCAACAAACTGGGGAACAAGGTAGAACATGGCTATAAGGAAATCTGTTCAAACAGAATTAGTGGGAATATGGATGGAATGTATTTTCTTATTTAGAGACACAAAGTGCATGAATGGATACAATACAAGATCCAACTCGATGTTACTCCCAAGAATCTTACTTCAACTTTAATGATAGACATGGCCTGAAATTGAAGGAATGGGATATTATATTACATGCAAACGGAAGCTGTGATAAAGCAGGAAATACCATACTAACATCAGATAAAATACACTTAATTCAGGGCAATGTAAAATTATAGAGGGTCATGAATAAAAAAGGAGTTACTTCATCAAGACAACATATTAAAAATTCATTCCTCAAATATCAGAACACTCAAATATACAAAGAATATCTTAATGAGTCTAAATTCAGAAATTCTCAGATTCAGAAACAGGTAAATCCTTTCATATCCACACATAGCAATAGACAGAGATCCAGATTGAAAACTCAATACCAAAATATTCAGAGTTAAACTACATGCTACTTTACCATCCAGAATCATCTTCCAAATACATACTTTTCTTTTCAGCACTTGGAAATGTTCAAAGATGGATCATATCATAAAACATAGGAAAATGTCAAAATTAAAAAATATAACTACATGTAAGGCTTACTTTCAGGGAAACCATAAAAAGAGGTCAACAAGAAAAACTTCAAGATTGAAGATATATGTGATAATTTTAAAACTACTTTTGATCATTCAATGCATCAAAGGAAAAATCAAAAAGGAAATTGAAATGTTTCTTGCAACAAAAGAAAATGTGCAACACCACACTGTATGATGCAGTGTAGGCAGCACCAAGTGAAAACTTCACAGTAATCAGTGCAAAAGTTGAAAAAAATTAAGAATAGCTGCTATTAATAACCTTTAACTGCCTCTTCAATGAACCGTAAAAAAGAACTCACTATATCTGAAATTAGTATAAGAAAAGAAATAATTATGATGAGAAGAGTCACATGGAAACCAAAAAAAATAATGAAAAAGACATATTCATAATTTGAGAAGATCCTAGATTAAGAAATGGACACAAGAATGAAGTAAATAACACCAATGATGAAAACCACAACAGAAAGAGAACAGATCAAAAATGATCAAAAGGAACTATATGCCAATAAATTGGAAGTCTAAAAGAAATGGAAAAAAATTAGGGACATACATCTTACTGGAAGTGAGTCAGAAAGACATAGAATTCTTGGACAGATGAATAACAAAGATGGAGTGAAAATAGAAAGCCTCCTCAAAAAATAAAAACCAAAGACTTCATGGATTCAAGATGAATTGCACCAGTCATTTAAGAAGAGCAAGGTCACAGGTACATCAGTTCAAAGACCTTTAATGGGCTATTTTACAGTCTGATGACTATAAATTATAATTATGCACTTTCCATTTCAAAAAGACAGAAGAAAATATTTTGAAAGTTTTGAATACAAAGAATGTAATTGTACTCACAATACTTCAATGGCACAACATAGTATAATGAGGCAAATGGCAACAAAGAAACCAAATGTCCAGTTTTGTTAACAATAAATGCTCTTAGAGACTCAAAGGGACAAATGAAGTAAAAAATCAGTTTCACATAGGTGTGAAAACATCAGTAACATGGATGAGAAATTCAGCAAAGTCAGATTCTGACAAAATAATGAAATTGAAATGTTGGAAATGAAAAGCTCAATAGAAAACACCTGGAAAGCATCACCAATCTATGATCAACTCCCAGACAATAATGATTCAATGAAGAAATGGGCAAGTGATATGAACAGAAATTTTCAAAGAAGAAACAGAAATTACCAACAATACATGAAGAAGACTTCAGTGTCCAAGCTTAAAGGAAATACAAATCAAACCACATTAAGAATTCACCTCACTCCTCTTAGAATGGCTATCATCAAGAACACAAAACAACAAATGTTGCTGAGGATGGCAGTGAGAAAAGGAACAGGAAACTGTTCCTTGGCTCAATAAACTAATAAAAGAACTGTCATAAGAACCTGCAATACCACTCTTGGGCATACATTCAAATGACTGGAAGTCAGGATACAATAAACACACTTGCACACTCATGTTTAATGCAGTATTATTCACAATGGCCAAGCTATGGACACAGCTCCAATCCTCTACAATTGATGAAAGGATTAAGAAAACATGGTATTTATACAGCATTGATATTTCTCAATCATACAGAAGTATAAAGCATTTTAATTTGCAGGTAAAAGGATGGAACTGGAGACCATGATTTTATGCAAAGTAAGCCAAGTTCATAAAGACACAGGTCAGTTTTCTCTCACATGTGGAAGATAGGTCCAAATACAAATACTAGCAAGCAATATGTATATTCAATACATATAGCATCATTCAAATGTGGGAGTGTTAGAAGTCACTAGGGAAGAGAGAAAGGGAAGAGAATGATAGGGAGTGAATAGTATTGAAATACTTTGCATCTGTGTAGGAAAACGACACAACGAAACACACAGTGTTTCAATGAAATAGAAACTACTGAAGAAAACAGTGTGATGGATATAGGACAAAGAAAAGTAATAAAGGGGGTTAAACTGAGTAAATTATGATATATTTAGAGGCAGAATACTAAGGCAAGCCCCCCTGAACAATAAAAAGACCTTTAGACAGTGAAGGTCAGGAAAGTCAACATGTTGTTAAGGGAAAGATGAAAAAGGTAAAGGAGGTTGAACAAGGCTGATGTGTATTCTGCACATATATGAATATGGAACAATGAAACCTGATGAAGTCAATTTAAGAAGGGGGACAGGTAACAGAAAGAATAAGGGAGGGGATGAACCAAATGGGGGTACATTGTACCCATATATGGAAATGTCACATTGAAATACCATGTACAGCTACTAAATAATAGTAAAATGTAAAAAAAGAAATGGGTGGAATTTCCAACGAAATTATGATTTTATTAGATCCACATAGCCCTAAATTTTAAAAAAGCTGTCATGCTCACTAAGCCAGTACTGCAGAAGATACTTAGAGGAATCCTAATCACAGACAAAGAAGAAATACAGTCAAAATCAATAGAGTCAGGGAAAGACTAAATCCCAGGAGAAGAATACACAATCAAATGAGAATTAAGGAGGAATCATACATGGTGTATTTTATAAGGTACCAAACTTCAACATGAATAAGGGGGAAAGGAAATAGATGTGAAATTAATGAAGTGGAATGTAAAATAACAATATAAATAATCTGAAAAATACGTGACTCTTTACAAGATAAACAAGATTGACAATCCCCTATTCATATTTAGGAAACAGAAATAATAACATGCATTTTATCTGATCACAATGCATTAAAACTAGAACTAAACAACAAACACAAAAGCAGGAAATATGAAAATAATTGGAAGCTGAACAACACAATGCTCAAAAATCAGAGTCATCCATGAAATAAAAGAGGAAATTTAAAGATTCCTGGAAGTTAATTAAGGTGAAAACACAACCTACCAGAGCTATGCAACAGAGCAAAGGCAGTCCTAAGAGGAAAATTTATAGCCATGAGTGCATATATTAAAAGGACAGAACGATCACAAATCAATGAACTAATACTACAGCACAAACTCCTAGAAAAGCAAGAACAAGCAAATCCTAAACAAGCAGAGGAGACAAATAATAAAAATAAGGGCTAAAATCAATGAAAAAATAAACAAGATTGACAGATCCTTGGCAAACCTGACCAAAATGAGGAGAAGAAAACCCAAATCAGTAAAATAAGAAATGCAAAAGGGGAGATAACAACAAACACCATGGAAAATCAGAGAATCATCAGAGACTACTTTGTGAACCAATATTCAAATAAATTTGAAAATCTTAAAGAAATGGACAGGTTTCTAGATACATATGATCATCCAAAACTGAACCAAGAGGAAATGAATTACCTGAATAGATCTATAATACAAAATGAAATTGAAGCAGCAATCAAGAGTCTCCCCAAAAAGAAAAGTCCAGGACCTGAAGGATTCTCTGTTGAATTCTATCAGACCTTTAAAGAAGAACTGATACCAACCCTCCTTAAACTGTTCCATGAAATAGAAAGGAAAGAAAAACTGCCAAACACATTTTATGAAGCCAGTATTACACTTATTCCAAAACCAGGCAAAGACATACCAAACAGGAGAACTATAGGCCAATCTCCTTAATGAACATTGACGCAAAAATCCTCAAGAAAATAATGGCAAACCGAATTCAACAACACATCAAAAAGATTATTCACCACGACCAAGTAGGCTTCATCCCAGGGATACAGGGGTGGTTCAACATACGAAAATCAATAAACGTAATAAACCACACTAACAGAAGCAAAGACAAGAACCACTCAATAGAAGCAGAAAAAGCCTTTGATAAGATCCAACACCATTCATGATAAAAGCTCTAAGAAAACTAGGAATAGAAGGAAAGTTCCTCAACATTATAAAAGCTATATATGACAAACCTACAGCCAGCATTTTACTTAACGGAGAAAAACTGAACCCATTCCCTCTAAAATCAGGAACCAGACAAGGATGCCCACTATCTCCACTCCTATTCAATATAGTTCTGGAATTCCTAGCCAGAGCATTAGGCAAGACAAAGGAATAAAAGGAATACAAATAGGTAAAGAAACTGTCAAAATATCCCTATTTGCAGACGACATGATCCTATACCTTAAAGACCTAAAAAACTCTACTCAGAAGCTTCTAGACATCATCAATAGCTATAGCAAGGTAGCAGGATATAAAATCACATAGAAAAATCATTAGCATTTCTATACACTAACAATGAGCAAACTGAAAAGGAATGTATGAAAACAATTCCATTTACAATAGCCTCAAATACCTAGGTGTAAACCTAACAAAAGGTGTGAATAACCCCTACAAGGAAAACTATAAATTTCTGAAGAAAGAGATTGAAGAAGATTATAGAAAGTGGAGAGATCTCCCATGCTCATGGATTGGTAGAATCAACATAGTAAAAATGTCGATACTCCCAAAAGTAATCTATATGTTTAATAAAATTCCCATCAAAATTCCAATGACATTCATTAGAGATCGAAAAATCTACCATGTAATTTATATGGAAACACAAGAGGCCATGAATAGCCAAGGCAATACTCAGTCAAAAGAACAATATTGGAGGTATAACGATGCCTGACCTCAAACTATATTACAAAGCAATAACAATAAAAACAGCATGGTACTGGCACAAAAACAGACATGAAGACCAGTGAACAGAATAGAGGACCCAGATATGAAGCCACAAAACTATAACCAACTTGTCTTTGACAAAGGACCTAAAAATAATGATGAGAAATAGCAGCCTCTTCAAGAAAAACTGCTGGGAAAACTGGTTAGCAGTCTGCAAAAAACTGAAACTAGATCCATGTATATCACTCTATACCAAGATTAACTCAAAATGGATCAAGGATCTTAATATCAGACCCCAAACTCTAAAGTCGATACAGGAAAGAGTAGGAAATACTCTGGAGTTAGTAGGTATATGTAAGAACTTTCTCAACGAAACCCCAGCAGCACAGCAACTAAGAGATAACATAGATAAATGGGACCTCATAAAACTAAAAAGCTTCTGTTCATCAAAAGAAATGGTCTCTAAACTGAAGAGAACACCCACACAGTGGGAGAAAATATTTGCCAGCTATACATCAGAAAAGGACTGATAACCAGAATATATAGGGAACTTAAAAAACTAAATCTCCCAAAGCTAATGAACCAATAAAGAAATGGGCAAGTGAACTAAACAGAACTTTCTCAAAAGAAGAAATTCAAATGGCCAGAAAACACATGAAAAAATGCTCACCATCTCTGGCAATAAAGGAAATGCAAATTAAAACCACACTAAGATTCCACCTCACCCCTGTTAGAATAGCCATCATCAGCATCACCACCAACAACAGGTGTTGATGAAGATGGGGAAAAAAAACCCTCTTACACTGTTGGTGGGAATGTAAACTAGTATAACCACTCTGAAAAAAACTTTGGAGGCTACTTAAAAAGCTAACCATTGATCTACCATTTGATCCTGCAATACCACCCTTGGGGATATACCCAAAAGACAGTGACACAGGTTACTCCAGAGGCACCTGCACACCTATGTTTATTGCAGCACTATTCATAATAGCCAAGTTATGGAAACAGCCAAGATGCCCCACCACTGACGAATGGATTAAGAAAATATGCATCTATACACAATGGAATTTTATGCAGCCATGAAGAAGAACAAAATGTTATCATTTGCTGGTAAATGGATGGAATTGGAGAACATCATTCTGAGTGAGGGTAGCCTCTCCCAAAAGACTAAAAATCGTATGTTCTCCCTCATATGTGGACAATAGATCAAGGACAAACACAACAATGGGAATGGACTTTGAGCACATGATAAAAGCGAGGGCACACAAGGGAGGGGTGAGGATAGGTAAGACACCTAAAAAATTAGCTAGCATTTGTTGCCCTTAATGCAGAGAAACTAAAGCAGATACCTTAAAAGCAACTGAGGACAATAGGAAAAGGGGACCAGGAACTAGATAAAAGGTTAGATCAATAAGAATTAACCTAGAAGGTAACACCCATGCACAGGAAATTAATGTGAGTCAACTCCCTGTATAGTTATCCTTATCTCAACCAGCAAAAACCCTTCTTTCTTCCTATTATGCACACATGAATGATAAAATAAAAAAAAATTTAAAAATTAAAAAAAAATTACAATCCTCACCAAAAAAAAGAACAATTAGTCAAGAAGAACAAACAAAAGTAACACAAATAGGTAAAGAAACTGTCAAAATATCCCTTTGTAGATGACGTGATCCTATATCTCGAAGTCCCACAAAAGTATACCGAACAGCATCTAGACAGCATAAACAGCTTTAGCAAGGTGGCAGGATACAAAATCAACTTACAACAAGCATTAGCCTTTCTATACACCAAAAATGAACAAATTCAGAATGAATTTGTGGAAATAATTAAATTTACAATAGCCTCAAAAAAAATCAAAATCGAGGAGTAAACCCAACAAAGGATATGAATGACCTCTACAAGGAGAACTACAAACCTCTGAAGAAAAAGATTGAAGAACACTACAGAAGGTAGAACGATCTCAAGTGCTCATGGATTGGTATAATCAACTTAGTAAAAATGACTACACTACCGATCTACAGGTTCATTGCAATTCCATCAAAATCCCAATGACATTCATCACAGAGATTGAAAAATCTACCTTAAGGTTCATTTGGAAACACAACAGATGGCGAATAGCCAAGGCAATACTCAGCAAAAAAGAGCAATGATGGAGCTTTCAGAATACTCGACTTCAAACTATATTACAAAGCAATAGCAATGAAAACAACATAGTACTGCAACAAAAACAGACATGAAGACCAGCAGAACAGAATACAGGACCAGGATATGAATCCACACAGCTATGCCCACCTTATTTTTGACAAAGTTGCAAAAAAATATGATGGAGAAAAGGCAGCCACTTCAACAAATGTTGCTGGGAAAAGTGGTTATCAGTCTACAGAAAACTCAAACTAGATACATGTTTAGCACCCTATACTAGTATCAACTCAAAATGGATCAAGGGACCTGAATATCTGACCCAAAACTCTGAAGTTAGTACAGAAAAGAGCAGGGAATACTCTGGAAGCAATAGGTATAGGCAACAACTTCCTTAATAGAACCCGAGCCACTCAGCAACTAAGAGAATGAATGGACAAATCGGACTTCACAAAATTAAAACGTTCTGCACAACAAAAAAATGGACTCTAAACTGAAGAGATCACCCACAGAGTGGGAGAAAATATTTGCTAGTTATAATCACACAAAAGACTGATAACCAGAATATACAGGGAGCCCCAAAAATTAAACTCCCCCCAAATAAATGAACAAATAAAAAACGGGCAACAGAACTAAACAGAACTTTTTTAAAAGATCAAACTCAAATGGCCCAAAAACACATGAAAAAATGCTCAACATCTCTGACCATAAAGGAAATGCCCAATCAAAACCACACTAAAATTCCACCTCACTCTTGTTAGTATAGCTATCATAAAAACACCACCAACAAATGTTGGTGAGGATGTGGGGAAATTGGAACCCTCATACACTGCTGGTAGGAATGCAAGGCAGTACAACCACTCTGGAAAACAATATGGAGGTTCCTTTAAAAACTAAACATAGACCTGACATATGATCCACCAATCCCACTCCTTGGGATATACCCAAAGAACTGAGACTCAAGTTACTCCAGAGGCATTTACACACCCATGTTTCTTGCAGCACTATTCACAATAGTCAACTTATGGAAACAGCCAAGATGCCCCACTACTGATGAATGGATTAAGAAAATGTGGTATTTATACACCATGGAATTTTACTCAGCCCTGGAAAACAATGAAATCTTGTCATTTCCAAGTACATGGATGGAACTGGAGAACATCATTCTGAGTGAGTTTAGCCAGACAAAGAAGACCAAAATCATATGTTTTCCCTCATATGTGGACTTTAGATGTAAAACAAATGCAGTAATATTATTAGACATGGTTCACTTGCTAAGGGGAGGAAACATACAGGAGGAACACAGAAAGGTAGGAAACCCAAAACTTGAAAGTGTGTGATATGCCCACTGCAGAAGAGCGAATATACTAACATTAAAACAACAGAGGTCACTATGGGAGGTGACTGGAAAGTAGTGAATAAGTCTGGAAGAGATGATTCAATTTGGGTTGTAATACACTTGTGCATGGAAGCAATGAAAGGAATCTCTCTGTACAGCTATCCTTATCACAAACTAGGAAAAGTGCTATGTCTTTCTTAGTACTTCTTATGTCTTCTCTTCAACAAAATTAGAAAAGAGGGCAGAACAGATTATGCCTGGAAGCGATAGGGTTGTGAGGGGAGAGGAAGGGTATGGGGAGCACAGGGGAAAAATGGCACAGGCAATGTGTTCACATACAAATAAATGAATAAATAAAAAAACAAAATAGGCTGGAACTTTACAAGAAAAACAAGATTGACAATCCCGTAGTCATACTTATCCTCCCCATAAAAGAGAGAGAAGAATCTCATAAATAAAAGGAAAGATGAAAAAGTGGATATTAGAATTTTGGCTACCACCAAAATCCAGAGGATCAATAGAGGATACTTTGAAAAGTGTACTAAAATAAATTTGACAATTTAACAAAATGGATAAATTTCTAGGCATATAGGATCAAACAAATAGAAAGAATAGAATCTAAAACACCCAAATGGATTTATATTGCTCAATGATATGAAGCACTAAAACACTTCCCAATAAAGTAACACCAAGGACTGGACTGATACACTGCTAACTTCTCACAGAACTTAAAAAAAGAAATAACGCCAATGGTTCTCAAACAATCCTGTAAATTGAAAGGGAAAGAATGATCCTGAATACATCCTACCAGTCCAGTATTAACCTTTTAACAAAACCAGAAAAGGACAAAACAAAAAAGGAAATAATACAAAAATATCCACGAAACATAGAAAGAAAAATTGTCCAGAAATTACAAATATAATCAACAAAACATTTAAGAAGCAAGAATAACAATGCTACATTAAAACGGACTTAAACTTTAGTACATACTCACAGTGACAAAAACAGCATGCATCAGAAGAAAGACCATAATTTAAATAACACGAGAATTTAATATCCATCTGGAATTTCTTAGTCTATTATATATGCAATAAACTAGTAGTAAAGAAAGAATGGAAAGTAAGAGTAGGTAGCATTATTTTGCAGAAGATAAACGTGTTCACCTGGAAATTCAAATGAATACATGATGAGGTCACACAATCAGTATAGTGGTAACAAAGCCAAACAAAGAGAAAATGTGCAATTGCCAATTTCCCAAATAAGAATTAATCACATAAAGCCTTAGGGGGAAATAGGAATACTGTGGCAATAGACACAACTACAATATAACTGGCTCCTCAGACCAACTGGAAAACCTTGCCCAGGAAAACAAATTATTTTTTTAAACTTATACACTTCAATGGATATGACGAAGTTCTATTAAGGTTAGTAAAACTAAAAAGGAAAAGTTGCCCAAAAATGTGAAAAAGTCCATCTACATAAGTGATTTATAGATTCATAATAATGTCTTCAAAATTAATAAAATATCAAAAACCTACCAGAAATGACTTTGTAAGTTTCATTATAAAGAAGAGCTGGAATTTTTTGAAGATAAGTAATGTTTAATCTAATAAAAATTGTATGAAATATTTATATTTACTGAAATATATAACATGGTACTCATTAAATGTATAATTTACTTTTTATGCATCAGTTACACAATTATGTCAAAAAAATATATAAAAATGGAAAATCTGACATTATTCAAAGCAGTAGCAAAACAATCAAAAAAGTTCCCAAAGTTCACTGAATTCTCTGGCAGCTCATGCAATAGTGAACAAAAGATGAACGGTGAGAATATACTACCTGAATCTATGAAGTCATGTAAAATCATTGGGATAAAACAAATTGACAGCCAGGCAGCAGTGGCTTAAGTGGCTCAAGCCTGTGATCTAGCTACTCAGGAGGCAGAAATCATTAGCACTCAGTTTGAATCCAGGCCTGATAAACAGTTCATGAGACCCTATCTTGAAAAAACACATCACACAAACTAAAGTGCTGGTGGAGTCACTGAAACTCTAGACCCTGAATTCAAACCATAGTAGGGCAAAAAAAACCCCAAAAACCTACAGGTTATTTGCATAATTGCAGAAACACACACCAATGGAAGATTGAAACACCCTGAACTACCCCATGCATTTCCAATCAACTGATTCACAAGTAGGTGGCAAAAGCGTACCTTGAGGAATTGACATTTTATTTAATAAGTTCTGTGGGGAAAACTAAATGCTTGAACGTGGACCCCCATCCCTCACCGAATACAAAAATAAACACAAAATTAAAAACATATAGTTTAACACCATGAAGTAAGAAACCACAGGAAAAAAACATAAATAAATCTTTCAAGACAAGGGAATAGACAGCAAATTTCAGAAAAAATTAAGAACTAAGAAATTCAAAACAAGTTTAACAAAAAGCATCATAATGAATGGAGAAGTTTCTTCAGATCAAAGGAAACAATCGTACAGAGAAGAGACAACCTACAGAATGAGGGATCATGTTCTGCAAACTTTCATCTGAATGGAAATTCATATCCCGAATATATCACGAACTTGCTTAGAATCCCCCAAATAATTCATTTTGAAGGCAATAATCTTTTTTATTAACTGTAAAAAAGACATATATTTGTGTAAGGAATTTAGTACAGATTAATTTAGTTTGCTCTCAGGGAATTTAAAAGCATACCATAATGTGATATAAATTCTCCTCATTTAGAATAGCTAAGAGTTACAGTCTAAAAGTTACACAGTCATATTTGACAATATGTTGAGTTTAGACTTGACTACAACCTCCTTACCCCACAGCAAAAACACAATTGCAGTAGTCCATGTATCAATGCAACACCTTCAAAGAATAAAATATTCCTTACTCTATTCAACTAGTAACACACATAACATTTCTCTTCTCTAAGTTTAGAAGATTGAGACCAGACTCCTAGAAAACAGATTTCAAATTTTTCCAATTTTAAAGTAGCAAAGGACTACTATAAGCAACACAAACCAGAGTCAAATGTGTGGCAAATTTATCAGTAACAATATTTATATGTTTTGTAAAATTGTGGGAAAAAATAAGTATGGTTGGGAAAAATTTGGAGACTAACAAAGATAAGCAGACAAACATCTAGGCATGCAATAAGAGCTGTGTACTGATACCTTCCCCAGTAGGGAAGAAACTCATATTCTTACCCGATCATCCCTGCTCCCAAATGAGTGCAGATACCACATGTAACACTCAACAAACAGCACTTTAAAAGAGATGCAAGGAATCACTGCTTCCAACCATATTTTCAGTGCTAATAGGGCTATAAATACACTGCTAGAATTCCATGGAATTCTGCCTTAACAATGTATTAATTAGGCCTTCTGCTGCAGACATGGCATTTGTTCATACCAAACCCTGAGCAGAGATATGTGTCCAAGTGAAGAAGAAATAAATTGGAGAGGAGAAATCTCACAGGGCTTATCATTTATTTCTGGCTATGCTTGCATTTCCAGATTTGACAAAGCATCCCAGCATGACACACATCTTATTTGAAATAGTAACTTGATGTCTACAGTCATAAGTGTTTTCATGACCATGGGCACAAGTACAGAACTTCTCTGTAGAGACATTATTAGATACATTTGTGAGTACAGACATCCTATTACTCCATTGAGCTACAAGAAACGAAACTTTGTCCTAGTCTCTCAATACACACTATATGCCATTCATTTGGACTGTGTTTCTTATGATTATGTCTTAGTGTTAGCTTTGACTCGGACTCACTGGAGGACTCCAACTGATGGGGGAGCAAATGCATAGGTTTCAGCCTTGTTATGGAAAACAGAAAAAGAAAAAAAGAATATACTTGCTCCTGTTGAAAGAAAAATACACCACAACCACAAAATAACTTCGGGATGTTTCTGGGAAGGTAGGGGAGGAAGGGCCACGTAGGGGTTATTATCAGCATTGGTCTATGGCACTATTCATCCAGAAATCAAATACAAAAATATAACATAAAGCCATAACTTACTTTGTAGAAATTCCTTGCTGGGCAGGATCACTGCTTGTGTCCTCAATAACAAAAGAATGAAGTGGGAAAAACCCTGCAATCAGTACATCTGCCCCTTTCTATATACTGGGTTTAGGGCTGGGAAAGCAGTCTGGATTACTAAATGCACTGAGATAGAAGGGAAGCTGGAGGAGAAGGAAAATAAAAATCAAGGGGAACATGTCTAGAAATGTACAATTCTGGGTGGAGGCTGAGCCTAAAGTGTCAGGCAGGTATATATGTTTCCTATGTGCCTCTGTATATATGTGTTTATGTCAACTGGAATGTTCATTCCCAATTTCTTTCAGCCCAGTGTCTCCCACTCCCCTGGAAGAATCTGGCACAATTTCTGCCCTGGCCTCTGCATCTGAGGTCCTGCATCCATGAGATAAACATGAGTTGGAAAATAAGTCTGAGGATCCTCCTTTACAACTCAGGTTCTATGATTTCATCCAAGCCCACAGATGTTCAGGCCCCAGGGATGAATTAACCTTCCTTAGTGTTGTTCTGAACTATATGTCAAAAAATAATTTGCAAGAAGCTATTTGGGATGTGGAAAATGAATTACATCATTGGATGCCATGTAAGGACCAAGGTGAATTGGTAATAAAGGGCCCAGCCAAGTCAGGGCTTAACCAAAGCCAATGGGGCATCACATCCTCCAATTCAAGTACACAGGAGAGACAGCTTCACACACCCAAGGTCCATGTCAACCCGCTAATATTCCTAGCATTACTTAGGCAGGTCTCCACATACTTATTGCATGTGCAGAAACATCAACAGAGACACATGTTTCACAATGATTCAGTAATAATCAGGTTGACGTTTGAAATTCCAAATCATTAGTGCAAGATAGATGCAGAAATCAACTTGTATATTTCCATTCTGAGCTTTGACGTTCTTCACTATTGATGTCTTCTTTTATCTATGTTGAGTTATTCATCTGCTGTTGTTCTGAAGACAGTCACAATCCTGCATAAAATCACAAGAATTTTCTGCTTGCTCATTTGACTTTTACTTGTAATCAAAATGCACTTAGTCATGTATTTGCTCAATAAACAATAAGCCAAAGAGTGACTTTTTGTCTAAATTACGCTTTTAGTCCCTGAGCATATGTTTGCAAATATAGTCCCAGGTCATGGCTCTCAATTAAATTCACACAGACACATTGAGTAAGAAATTATACATATGCAATATTATTTCAAATTGCAATATATCATGGAAAGAGAAAATATTTGCCCTAATTTAGAAGAGAAGATTGGACCTATTCTGATCAAGAATAGTGTAATGGGGAAATTTCTCTGGAATAGAAAATATAGCAGTGAACTAACAAGTTGAGAAGAGTAAAGCAATTGATTGAACTCTGTGTAATGTATGTGGTGATAAAGATCTTGGTGTGCATAGAAAATGAAAAGAAGATAAATTAGTATGAAGTATATTGGAAGTGAAATGAGACGTCAAAGAAGGATGAGACATAAGTTCTCTTAATTGCTCATAGGAACATCTACTTGTATGCACAGAGAAATAGGGAGTGACAGAAATTTTTACCAAGAAATTGATCTATTCCAATTATATTTCAGAAAGTGTCATTTATCATTCATATTTAGAATGGATGGGATGTATGCAACATTATTATTATAGAACTCAGAAAAGATGTTGATGGAGACATTCTGGAGAGACGTGATGGTGACCTAGGCTAAGTACAGAGATGAAGTCATAAGAATCTGGTGTACCCAATTAAAGTCTGGGATGACATTTTCATAGATATGTCAAAAGTGATTCTCCAATGACTGCAGTTGAACATCAACATTTAGGTGTGGGGGTATTTGCTAGAAGACTGACTGAAGAACTCAATTTTGAAGGATAAAGAAATGATGAGAAGATGCAAACACTAATTACTCTGATTTAGTCATTACAAAATGCACGCCTGTATCACCATAGCTCACTCATTCTAGGAAGCCAGTATCACACTCATTCAGATACCCAGTAATATACGACAAAAATGGAATTACAGACCAATACCTTTAATGAATACAGATGCAAAGATTCTCAGCAAAATACAGGTGGAGAGAATTCAGCAACACATCACAAAGATCACAGATCATGACAAAATTGCTTTCATTCCAGGCATACAAGAATTGTTCAACATATGTAAATCTATAGATGTAACACAGCATATAAACAGAAGCAAGTCAAATTCCATATGACCCTATCAATACATATAGAAAAATCCTTTCATAAATTCAAGACCTTTTCATGATAAAACCTCTGCAGAAACTAGGACTAGAAGGAATGTTTCTCAACATTATAAGGGCTGTATATGACAACCTATAGCTGACATTATACTAAATGGAGAAAAACTGAAACCGTTCCTGCTAAAGTAAAGAATGAGACAGGATGCCTACTTTCTCCACTCCTATTCAATATATATTTGGAATTCCTAGCCAGAACAATAAGACAAAAGCAAGATATAAAATGGATTCAAATAGGGAAGTTTAATTCCAGCTATCCTTATTTGCCAATGGCATGATACTCTCCCTAAAGACCCTTAAAATTCTACCAGAAACTGTTAGAAATCATAAACGCTTTTGGCAAGGTAGGAGGATGTAAAATTAACATACAGAAATCAGTAGCCTTTCTATGTACTGACAATGGACACATTAAGAAAAAAATCAGGTCAAAAATCCCATTTAAAAAAGCCTCAAAAACAATAAAGTACTTTGAAATAAATACAGCAAAAGAAACAGAAAAACTTTTAAATGAAAACTATAAACCACTGCAGAGAGAAATTGAAGACAACATCAGAAGGTGGAATGACCTTACATGTTCATGGATTAGAATCAAAGTTGTAAGAATGACATACTACTGAAAACAATCTACATCTTCAAGGCAATAGCTACAAATTTGAATGACATTCTTCAAAGAAATAGAAAAATCAATCCTGAAAAACATATGGAAATGCAAAACACCTCATCACATAACATTAACATTAAAAACAGCATGGTATTCTCACAAAACACACAGAAGACCAATGGATTAGAATAGATAACGCAGAGATAAACCCATGCATCTAGAGCTTACCAATCTTCAACAATGGATACCAAAACACTCTAGGTAGCAGACAGCCTCTTCATCAAATGTTGCTGCAAAAACTGGATATCCACATATAAAAGACTGAAACTACATCCGTATCTTTCAACCTGTACAAAAATTAACTTGGATCAAAGTGGATCCAAGATGTTAATATAAGGACTAAAACTTTGAAGAACTCCAGGAAGTGGGAGGAAATACACTGGAACATACAGATATAGAGAATGGCATTCTAAGTACAACTGAAAAGGCTCAGTATCGAAGAGAAAGAACCAACAAATGGGCCTGCAACAAACTAAAGAGCTTCTGCATAGCAAAAGAAACCACCACTAGGCTAAAGAGACAGGACACAGAATGGGAGAAAATCTTTATCAACTTCATCTGATAAAGGCCTAGAATCTACAGGGAACCCAAAAAACACAACCTCCAAAGAATCAACAACTCAATGAAGAAAAGAGCACATGAATTTAACAGGTCATGCTTAAACAGTGATTCCCAATGACTATAGTTCAACATAAAATGATGAGGTTGTGTGGGTAACTAATAAAAGTCTGACCAAAGGACCCAATTATGAAGAAGAAAGAAATGATGAAAAGATGCAAATACTGATTACTCTGATTTGGTCATTAAGCATTGTATGCATGTATCACTTTTTTGTACCTTGTAAATACACACAATCCTTGAGAGTCAATATAGAGACATATACAAATTCAAAAAAGGAAAATTGCATATATAATCACAAAACTTCCTAGAAGAGCTGTCCAAAACAATGAGACGTTAGGTGTGGGGCAAGATGGTAGACTAGAACCATGTTTTCTTTTCACTGCCTGAATGACAAGACTCAAATAAGTAAGGACAGGCTTTAAACTAAATAGAGAAAGAAATAACAAACAATGGGCATCAGAAAAGAAGAAACTGGGGAGATGGAAACCACAAAGAAACAGAAAGGAGAAGAAGAAAGCAATGCAGAGCCATGCGATGCACCCACAACCTTAGGTGTGGATGGAAGATGAAGATGCATTCACAAGGGAAGCCAGATTGGTACACTTCTGAACCCCAAGGTAGATTTGGAAATTCTACCTGTACTTCCTTTAAGTCTGAACCATTGTGTAACATTTGGTGAGACTAAGACTGTCCAGGGTGAAGGCCAGCCTTTGCAAAGAAATACATTTGTCACTTCCCTTGTCTTGGAGGTCTATGGAAAGATGCCATCTGGAGGGAGGACCTAATGAGATTTAGCTACTGTGGGGGTGTGAGAACAGGGAGGAATCAACGCTCAGTGAGTTTTGGGAATCCCTGACATGATGTTTGGGTGGGAGAGGGTCATGAATGTTAGGTATTGAGAGTGAGAGGGTGTGATGTGAACCATTAGAGAAGGTCAAGTAGCAGAGAGCTTTGTGAACAAAAAGCATGGTGGTTAGACATTTTTCCACTTCTGGAAGCATGTGCATCCCATAACGTGAGGGTCAGGGGGAATCAATTCGCTGAGTCTGCTTTGACTGACTTAACCATGTCATTCAGAATGGGCATCCTGGATCTGCATTTTGCTTCTGGAGGAACAGAAAGCCCAAAGCCCAGATCCCCCAAATCACATGATATCCATGGCCTCAAAATGGAAGTGAATTTCTGGGCAGGGAATGAAAGTACATAGAGTCTTTATGGAAATCCATTCAATCCCATGTTTGTTTCTAGGTGTGCTGAAAGCCCCAAAATTTTTTCAATCACATGATTTCCATGTCTTCCTTATCCTAACAAGGAAGTGAACTCCTGCACATGGATGGAAGCACTGAAACCAGCAAGTATGTTGGTTTGGGTCCTCAGGTACACCTCTGCATGTAGACAACTCAGTGTTCTGTCAATTTCTGTAACTCATTTGGTGGGCGCTCATAGGTTTAGTCACACTTTGTCCCTGGTCACAAACTGGGGACCTTGTGAAGCAAGGAAGATCCTACTCACATGACAGGTTGTAAAGCTCCCTGTGGCTAACATTGGCTCCAAATACACAAACAGGGGAAACTTCTCTACTGAAAGCAATCCATAGCAGACAAGTGACCCTTTTGCTAGAGTCTCTTAGTGGCTTAGCTCAGTCTGACTCCTGTCAGGCCCAGTGTTCTGAGCACATGGGAAAACTCTTGGGTACTGAGCCAGGCCATAGACCACTGTTGTGAAATAGAGCCTCAATCTTGCCACTATGCTCTCATGCCTGAACGCTGAGAATAGTTCAACTGAAGACTACAGGTGATGAAAACTTCCCAACAACAGGCTAGCTTCTAGTGCAAATTCTAATGCAGAAACTCAGGAAATATGAAAAAGAAGAAAAAGAGACCATTAGACTCATCCTAAACTCCATATCTGCAAAGTAAGAAATACTACGAACAGTTTGAAGAGGAAATCTGAGACAGAGAATGTTTTTAATTTTATTTTTTATTTTTCTGTTGTTCTGGGTTTGGTGTACATTGTGGATTTACAATTGTTATTACAGTATGTCAAATTTATCATAGCTGAATTCACATCCTCCATCATTGTGTTTTCCAAGCCCTGTCCCCCACATTCTGGGAATAGATTGACAAGTCTCATTTGTCAATTTCCATACATGTGTGCATACTGTTTGCACTCTATTCACTCTCCCATGCCTTTCCCTAAACCCTCTCCCACCAACTAGTACCAAATCCCTAAGAGGGTCATTTTCCACCCTCTTTTCCTTTAATTTTGTAAATGAGATAAAATGAAATTTATGTTTGCAAAGGGACTTTCCTTGTGACTCTCTATGTATGTATGTATTATGAACTAAATTGGTTCATGTCCTTTGTTTTTCTGATTTTTTGTCTAGTCACCTTTGTATGGTGGCTTCAGCAAGCTTAAAAATTCTATACTCACTTTTATGGACAGTACATCAACCATATTCACCTTCTGAACTTCCATCTTTTATTCTCCCTTCACATGCACAAAGAAGAGTGAAGAGGAAGAAATCACAGACAAAGAATTTATCCAATGGTTATAAGAATAATTAATGAAGTGAAAGAGGGCATGAACAAATGCAAAAATAAATAACAAGACAACACAAATAAACACCCAACAATACTAAAAAAGTCAATGCAGAACACAAAAGATAAATTTAAAGTAATTATATAGAAATACTGATGGAAGTCAAATTGAAATCTGAAACAAAGAGCTCCTGAAATGACTGGAACATTTAAAAATTGAGTACACTGTGTCCAGGTCACCAAATATCACCCTCAACCCTCCATCCTTCTTTGAGAATCACCTTTGGAAAGGGGGCATCCTGCACTTGGCTGGGAAGCCCTGGCTTCTTCTTAATCTCACAGTCAGGTAGAGGGAAGAGAATGTGCAAAGGACCTGAGGCAGGGACACACCAGGTAGTGATCACAGGAGAGTGAGCTGTGAGTGAGGTGATGTGGACATCACCTGGAGATCCAGTGCTTGTTTTTGTCATATGGAGGGAGTTGGTTTTCATGGCAATTCCATGATGCAATTTCCATCTTCACAACACCCACAGGATGATTTGCAGGTGGAAAGTGGGAGGTGGGAGCCAGGGTTCTGCTTGAGGATAGTTATTTGTATAGTGCTATGTGCCTGAGGACCAAGTTTAATGTGGGGTGCAACCTGGTCTTCCAGATTAACCTGCTGTTTGACCCAGAAATTCATTTCCTTTCTCTGAACCTCCCAGAGCTCAGAGGCTTAGAGGCCTTCATTATCCTTCTCAGACACATGGGTTATGAGTCTTAGTTCTGGTGTCCAGGATGAGGAGGCCACAACCACTTCATGCCCAAGCTTTAATCCAGGGGAGGGCCCAGAGAGAGTGGAGCTCTGCTGATCACCTCCTATGTGCTGCACAGTGCAGATGGCAGTCATCCATCACACATTTACACTTCACAGCCTCTCCTGCTGTGAAGTGATGAATAAGAACAATAATCCTTTTGACAGCACCTCTGGGATCCAGGATGTAGTCTAAGATCATGATAGGATTCATTTACTTAATCTTCCCAATAATGATGAGATAGATACCAGTATCACTCACATATTAGAGATGAGGAAACAGACCAGCAGAGAGGTAGAGTAAACTGCTCAAGGTCACACAGTAGGAGCTGCCCAGTGGATGTTATATTGTGAAGCTGGCATTAGTGGTCCCATTATAAAGACAGGAGAATAGAGTCCTGGGAGCCATTTTGGTTGAGCAATTTCCTAGAGGAACTCACTGAGTTCCCATAGGCCAGAAGCAGAATTAAGTCCCTAAAACTAACCCTAGACTCCTATGCAGGCCTTTGTTACACTTTTTATACACAGCAAAATTCACCCATTCTTGGCACCTGTGCCCAGTCCTGCCTGTCCTTAGCTCTGAGGAAGTAGTGTTGCCCAGTGTCCATCCATGGTGTTGACCATGTGGCTTTTGTTGTAGGGTGAGCCCACCATGAATGTGGTTGAAGGGGACATAGCCACCACTGCAGAAATAACTATGCCTATTGGCCATGCATCACATCTCCCATGCATGAGATCAATGAGCTTGGATATGTTGCCTCCTGCCAGAGCCATCTGACAGACAAGAGACACAGCTGTCCCTCGTCTTTTTCTCACCACCCTGCATCATGCACTTGGCTCTTCTTTGTAGGGAGAATCAACAACTTTTCAATTTCATTGCATGTAATAGGACTATTTCGGTGTTTAATATATTCTTGGTTCAATTTTTGTTGGTTATATGCATCTAGCAATTTATCCATTTTATCTAGATTTTCCTGTTTATTGAATAGAAGTTTTCAAAGTACTTTGCAATGATTCTGCTGATATCATTAGCATTATGGATATGTCCCCTTTTTCACTTCTGATTTTATGAATTTGGGTGTCTTCCACCCTCCATTTTTCATGTTGGCTACGCATTTGTCAATCTTGTTTATCTTTCCAAAGAACCGATTTTGGTTAATTGGTTCTTTGTACAGTTTGTTTGGTTTTGAACTCATAGATTCTCACCCCTTATGTTCATTATTCCCTCTGTCTGCTGGTTTTGGGTTTGTTCTTTTCTTACTTTTCTAAGAGCTTGAGGTGCATCATTAAGTTGTTTATTTGAGAGCCCTGTGTTTTATAAATGTAAGCATGTATAGCTATAAGCTTTCTCTGTAGCATGAACTTTTCTGTGTCCAACAGATTATGAGTGCATTTTCACTTTCATTGGAATCTAGGTAATTTTTATTTCTTCCCTTATTTCTTCAGTCAACAATTGGCTTTGTAGTAGTGTGCTGTTCAGAAATTTTTCTGGGGTTTCTTTTGTTGTTGTATCTAGTTGTATTCATTGTGATTTGATATAATACAGGGGATTATTCTGATTTTCTTGAATGTGTTGAGTCTTCCTTTGTATCCTAAAATATCATCTATTTTGGAGAAAGTTCTATGAGCTGCAGAAAACAATGTGTATTGCCTGGTGGTTGGGTGAAATACTCGTAGATATCAACCAAATACAAAAACAAACTCATAGATATCAACCAATACAAAAATAAACACAAAATTAAAAATCTATAATTTAACACCATAAAGTAAGAAAACATAGGGAAAAAATGTAAGGAAACCTTTCAAGACAAGGGAATAGACAGCAAATTTTAGAAAAATTTAAGAATTAAGAAATTCAAAACAAGTTAAAAAAAAGCATCATATTGAATGGAGAAGTTTCTTCAGAGCAAAGGAAACAATAGCACAGAGAAGAGACAACCTACAGAATGAGGGATCAGGTTCTGCAAACTTTCATCTGAATGGAAATTCATATCCAGAATATATCACAAACTTGCTAGAATCCCCCAAATAATTCATTTTGAAGGCAATAATCTTTTTTATTATCTGTAAAAAAGACATATATTTGTGCAAGGAATTTAGTACAGATTAATTTAGTTTGCTCTCAAGGAATTTAAAAGCATACCATAATGAGATAAAAATTCTCCTTATTTAGAATACCTAAGAGCTACGGTCTAAAAGTTACACAATTATATTTGACAATATGTTGAGTATAGACTTGACTACAACCTCCTTACCCCACAGCAAAAACACAATTGCAGTAGTACATATATCAATGTAATACGTTCATAGAATAAAATATTCCTTACTCTATTCAACTAGTAACATACATAACATTTCTCTTCTCTAAGTTTAGGAGATTCAGATTAGACTCCTAGAAAACAGATTTCAAATTTTTCCAAGTTTAAAGTAGCAAAGGAATACTATAAGCAACACGAACCTGAGTCAAATGTGTGGCAAATTCATCAGTAACAATATTCAAAGGTTTACTAAAATTGTGGGAAAAAATAAGTATGGTTGGGAAAAATTTGGAGACTAACAAAGATAAGCAGACAAACATATAGTCATGCAATAAGAGCTGTGTACTGATACCTTCCAGAGCAGGGAAGAAACTCAAATTCATACCCGGTCATCCCTGCTCCCAAATGAGTGCAGATACCACATGTAACACTCAACAAACAGCACTTGAAAAGAGATGCATGGAATCACTTCTTCCAATGAGATTTTCGCTGGTAATAGGGCTACAAATACACTGCTAGAATTCTGTGGAATTCTGCCTTAACAATTTATTAATTAGGCCTTCTGCTTCAGACATGGTGTTTGTATATACCAAAACCTGAGCTCAGATATGTGTCCAAGGGAAGAAGAAATAAATTGGAGAGGAAAAATCTCACAGGGCTTATCATTTATTTCTGGCTATGCTTCCATTTCAAGATTGGACACAACATCCCAGCATGACACACATCTTATTTGAAACAGTAACTGGATATCTAGTCATAAGTGTTTTCATGACCATGGACACAAGTACAGAATTTCTCTGTAGAGACATCATTAGATACATTTGTAAGTAAAGACATCTTATTACTCCCTTGAGCTACAAGAAATGAAACTTTGTTCTAGTCTCTCAATGCACACTATATGCCATTCACTTGGACTGTGTTTCTTATGATTATCTCTTGGTGTGAGCTTTGACTCGGACTCACTAGAGGAGTCCGAATGATGGTGGAGGAAATGCATAGGTTTCAGCCTTATTATGGAAAATAGAAAAAGAAAAAAATAATATACTTGTTCATGTTGAAAGAAAAATACACCACAACCACAAAATAACTTCGGGATGTTTCTGGGAAGGTAGGGGAGGAAGGGCCACGTAGGGGTTATTATCAGCATTGGTCTATGGCACTAGTCATCCAGAAATCAAATACAAAAATGTAACATAAAGCCATAACTTACTTTGTAGAAATTCCTTGCTGGGCAGGATCACTGCTTGTGTCCTCAATAACAAAAAAATAAAGCGGAAAAAACCCTACAATTGGTACATCTCCACATTTGTATATACTGGGTTTAAGGCTGGGAAAGCAGTCTGGATTACTAAGTGAACTGAGATGGAGGGGAAGCTGGAGGAGAACGAAAATAAAAATCAAGGGGAACATGTCTAGAAATGTACAATTCTGGGTGGAGGCTGAGCCTAAAGTGTCAGGCAGGTATATATGTTTCTTATGTGCCTCTGTATATACGTGTTTATGTCAACTGGAATGTTCATTCCCAATTTCTTTCAGCTCAGTGTCTCCCACTCCCCTGGAGGAATCTGGAACCATTTCTGCCATGGCCTCTGCTTCTGAGTTCGTGCATCCATGAGATAAACATGAATAGGAAAATAAGTCTGAGGATCCTGCTTTCCAACCCAGGTTCTATGATTTCATCCAAGACCACAGATGTTAAGGTCCCAGCAATGAATTAACCTTTCTTAGAGTTGTTCTGAACTACATGTCAAAAAATAATTTGCAAGGAAGCTATTTGGGATGTGGAAAATGAATTACATCATTGGATGCCATGTAAGGATCAAGGTGAATTGGTTATAAAGCGCCCAGCACAGTCAGGGCTTAACCAAAGCCAAAGGGGCATCACATCCTCCAATTCAAGTACACAGGAGAGACAGCTTCACACACCCAAGGTCCACGGCAACCTGTTAATGTTCCTAGCATTACTTAGGCTGGTTTCCACATACTTATTGCATGTGCAGAAACATCAACAGCGACATGTATTTCACAATGATTCACCAATAATCAGGTTGACGTTTGAAATTCCAAATCAGTAGTGCACGGTAGATGCAGAAATCAACTTGTATATTTGCATTCTGAGCTGTAACTTTCTTCACTATTGATGTCTTCTTTTATCTATTCTGAATTAATCATATTCTGTTGTTCTGAAGAAAGTCACAATCCTGTATAAAATCACAAGAATTTTATGCTTGCTCATTTGACTTTTACTTGCAATGAAAATGCACTTAGTCATGTATTTGCTCAACAAACAACCAGCCAAAGAGTGACTTTTTGTCTCAATTACACTTTTAGTCCCTGAGCATATGTTTGCAAATATAGTCCCAGGGCATGGATCTCAATTAAAATCAGACAGACACATTTAGTAAGAAATTATACATATGCAATATTATTTCAAATTGCAATATATCATGGAAAGAGAAAATATTTGCCCTAATTTAGAATAGAAGATTGTACCTATTCTGATCAAGATCAGTGTAATGGGGAAATTTCCCTGGAATAGAAAATATAGCAGTGAACTAACAAGTTGAGAAGAGTAAAGCAATTGATTGAACTCTGTGTAATGAATGTGGTGATAAAGATCTTGATGTGCATAGAAAATGAAACTAAGATAAATTAGTATGAAGAATACTGGAAGTGAAATGAGACTTCAAAGGATGCGACATAAGTTCTCTTAATTGCCCATAGGAACAGCTACTTTCATGCACAGAGAAATAAGGAGTGACAGAAATTTTTACCAAGAAATTGATCTATTCCAATTATATTTCAGAAAGTGTCATTTATAATTCATATTTAAAATGGATGGTATATATCCAACAGTATTATTACAGAACTCACAAAAGATGTTGATGGAGACATTCTGGAAAGACATGATGGTTACCTAAGCTAAGTACAGAGATGCAGTCATGACGAATTCATAAGAATCTGGTGTAAGCAATTAAGTCTGTGATGACATTTTCAGGGATATGTCAAGAATCATTCTCCAATGACTGTAGTTGAACATCAACTTTTAGGTGTGGGATAATTACTAGAAGACTGACTGAAGAACTCAATTTTGAAGAATAAAGAAATGATGAGAAGATGCAAACACTAATTATTCTGATTTGGTCATTACAAAATGCATGCCTGTGTCACCCTAGCTCACTCATTGTAAGAAGCCAGTATCTCACTCATTCAAATACCCAGTAAACATATGACAAAAAATGGAATTACAGACCAATATCTTCAATGAATACAGATGCAAAGATTCTCCACAAAATACTGGTGGAGAGAATTCAGCAACACATCACAAAGATCACAGACAATGACAAAATTGTTTTCATTCCAGGGATACAAGAATTGTTCAACACATGTAAATCTATAGATGTAATACAGCATATAAACAGAAGCAAGACAAATTCCACATGACCTTATCAATACATATAAAAAAATCCTTTCATGAAATTCAAGACCATTTCATGATAAAACCTCTGCAGAAACTAGGACTAGAAGGAATGTTTCTCAACATTATAAGGGCTGTATATGACAAACCGATAGCTGACATTATACTAAATGGAGAAAAACTGAAACCATTCCTGCTAAAGTAAAGAATGAGACAGGATGCCTACTTTTTCCACTCCTATTCAATATATATTTGGAATTCCTAGCCAGAACAATAAGACAAAAGCAAGATATAAAATGGATTCAAATAGGGAAGGTTAATTCCAGGTATCCATATTTGCCGATGGCATGATACTCTCCCTAAAGACCCTCAAAATTCTACCAAAAACTGTTAGAAATCATAAACGCTTTTGGCAAGGTAGGAGGATGCAAAATTAACATACAGAAATCAGTAGCCTTTCTGTTTACCAACAATGGACACATTAAGAAAAATATCAGGTCAAACATCCCATTTACAAAAGCCTCAAAAAAATAAAGTACTTTGCAACAAATATGGCAAAAGAAACATAAATGAAAACTATAAACGACTGGAGAGAGAAATTGAAGACAACATCAGAAGGTGGAAAGTCCTTCCATGCTTATGGATTAGAATCAAAGTTGCAAGAATGACATACTACTGAAAGCAATCTACATCTTCAAGGCAATAGCTACAAATTTGAATGACATTTTTCAAAGAAATAGAAAATCAATCCTGAAAAACATATGGAAATGCAAAACACCTTATCACATAACATTAACATTAAAAACAGCATGGTATTCTCACAAAACACACAGAAGACCAATGGATTAGAATAGATAACCCAGAGATAAACCCATGCATCTAGAGCTTACCGATCTTTGACAATGGATACCAAAACACTCTAGGTGGTAGACAGCCTCTTCATCAAATGTTTCTGTAAAAACTGGATATCCACATATAAAAGACTGAAACTACATCCCTATCATTCAACCTGTACCAAAATCAACTTAAAGTGGATCCAAGACCTTAATATAAGGACTAAAACTTTGAAGAACTCCAGCAAGTGGTAGGAAATACACTGAAACATACAGATGTCAGGAATGGCATTCTAAGTAGAATTGAAAAGGCTCAGTATCTAAGAGAAAGAACCAAGAAATGGGACTGCATCAAATGAAAAAGCTTCTACACAGCAAAAGAAACCACCACTAGACTAAAGAGACAGGACACAGAATGGGAGAAAATCTTTACCAACTTCATCTGATAAAGGCCTAATAACTAGAATCTACAGGGAACCCAAAAAACACAACCCCTAAAGAATCAACAACTCAGTGAAGAAAAGAGCACATGAATTTAACAAGCATGCTTAAACAGTGATTCCCAATGACTATAGTTCAACATAAAATGATGAGGTTGTGTGGGTAACTAATAAAAGGCTGACCAAAGGACCTAATTATGAAGAAGAAAGAAATGATGAAAAGATGCAAATACTGATTACTCTGATTTGGTCATTAAGCATTGTATGCATGTATCACTTTTTTGTACCTTGTAAATATGCACCATCCTTGAGAGACAAGACAGAGACATATACAAATTCAAAAAAGGAAAATTGCATATATAATCACAAAACTTCCTAGAAGAACTGTCCAAAACAATGAGACGTTAGGTGTGGGGCAAGATGGTAGACTAGAACCATGTTTTGTTTTCACTGCCTGAATGACAAGACTCAGATAAGTAAGGGCAGGCTTTAGTCTGAATAGAGAAAGAAATAAGCACTGGGTATCAGAAAAGAAGAAACTGGGGAGATGGAAACCACAAAGAAACAGAAAGGAGAAGAAAAAAGCAATGCAGAGCCATGCGATGCAACCACAACCTTAGGTGTGGGTGGAAGATGAAGATTTATTCATAAGGGAAGCCAAATTGCTACAGTTCTGAACCCCAAGGTAGATTTGGAAATTCTACCTGCACTTCCTTTAAGTCTGAACCCTTGTGTAGCATTTGGTGAGACTAAGAATGTCCAGGGTGTAGGCCAGCCCTGGCAAAGAAATACATTTGTTACTTCCCTTGTCTTGGAGGTCTATGGAAAGATGCCACCTGGAGGGAGGACCTATTGAGATTTAGCTACTGTGAGGGCATGAACACAAGGAGGAATCAATGCTCAATGAGTTTTGGGAATCCCTGACATCATGTTTGGGTGGGAGAGGGTCATGAATGTTGGGTATTGAGTGAGAGGGTGAATACCATAACGTGAGGTTCAGGGGTAAACAATTCACTGAGTCTGTTTTGAATGACTAAACCGTGTCATTGAGAATAGGCATCCTGGATCTGCATGTTGCTTCTGGTGGAACAGAAAGCCCCAAGCCCAGATCCCCCAAATCACATGATATCCATGGCCTCAAAATGGAAGTGGATTACTGGGCAGGGAATGAAAGTTTATGGAGTCTTTATGGAAATCCATTGAATCCCATATTTGTTGCTAGGTGTGCTGAAAGCCCCCAAATTTTCCCAATCACATGATTTCCATGTCTTCCTTATCTTAAAAAGGAAGTGAACTCCTGCACATGGATGGAAGCACTGAAACCAGCAAGTATGTTGGTTTGGGTCCTCATGTACACCTCTGCATGTAGACAACTCAGAGTTCTGTCAACTTCTGTAACTCATTTGGTGGGCACTCATAGGTTTAGCCACACTTTGTCCCTGGTCACAAACTGGGGACCTTGTGAAGTAAGGAAGATCCTACTCACATGACAGGTTGTAAAGCTCCCTGTGGCTAACAGTGGCTCCAAATACACAAACAGGGGAAACTTCTCTACTGAAAGCAGTCCACAGCCGACAAGTGACCCTTTTTCTAGAGACTCTCAGTGCCTTAGCTCAGTCTGACTCCTCTCAGGCCCAGTGTTCTGAGCACGTGGGAAAACTCTTGGCTACTGAGCCAGGCCATAGACCACTATTGTGAAATAGAGCCTCAATCTTGCCACTACCCTCTCCTGCCTGAACGCTGGGAATAGTTCAACTGAAGACTACAGATGATGAAAACTTCCCAACAATGGGCTGGCTCCTGGTGCAAATTCTAATGCAGAAACTCAGGAAATATGAAAAAAAAGGAAAAGCAGACCATTTGACTCATCCTAAACTCCATATCTACAAAGAAACAAATACTATCAATAGAAAGAAGAGGAAATATGAGACAGAGAATGTCTTTAATTTTATTTTTTATTTTTCTGTTGTTCTGGGTTTGTTGTAAATTGTGGATTTACAATTGTTATTACAATATGTCAAATTTATCATACCTGAATTCACATCCTCTATCATTGTGTTTTCAAACTCCTGTCCCCCACATTCTGGGAATAGATTGACAAGTCTCATTTGTCAATTTGCAAACATGTGTACATAGTGTTTGCACTATATTCACCCTCCCATGCCTTTCCCTCAACCCTCTCCCAACCACTAGTACGGAACTCCCAAGAAGGTCATTTTCCAGCCTCCTGTCCTTCAATTTTGTAAATGAGATAAAATGAAATTTATGTTTGCAAAGCGACTTTCCTTGTGACTCCAGGTTGGTATGTATTATAAAGTGAATTGGTTCATGTCCTTTGTTTTTCTGATTTTTTGTCTAGTCACCTTTGTATGGTGGCTTCAGCAAACTTAAAATTTCGATACTCATTTTGTATGGACATTACATCAACCATATTCACCTTCTGAACTTCCATCTTTTATTCTCCCTTCACATGCACAAAGAAGAGTGAAGAGGAAGAAATAACAGACAAGTAATTTATCAAATGATTATAAGAATGATTAATGAAGTCAAAGAGGGCATGAACAAATGCAAAAATAAATAAAAACCCAACAAAACTAAAAAAGTCAATGCAGATCATGAAAGATAACTTTAATGTAATTATATAGAAATGCTGATGGAAATCAAATGAAATCTGAAACAAAGAGCTCCTGAAATGACTGGAACATTTAAAAATTGAGTACACAGTGTCCAGGTAACCAAATATTCCCCTCAGCCCTCCATCCTTTTCTGAGAATCACCTTTGGAAAGGGGGCATCCTGCACTTGGCTGGGAAGCCCTGGCTCCTTCTTCGTCTCACAATCAGGTAGAGGGAAGAGAATGTGCAAAGGACCTGAGGCAGGAACATACCAGGTAGCAATCACAGGAGAGTGAGCTGTGAGTGAGGTGATGTGGACATCACCTGGAGCTCCGGTGCATGTTTTTGTCATATGGAGGGAGTTGGTTGTCATGGCAATTCCACGATGCAATTTGCATCACAATGCCCACAGGATGGTTTGCAGGTGGGAAGTGGGAGGTGGGAGCCAGGATTCTGCTTGAGGAGAGTTATTTGTATAGTGCTATGTGGTCTGAGGACCAAGGTTTATGTGGGGTGCAACCTGGTCTTCCAGATTAACCTGCTGTGTGACCCAGAAATTCCTTTCCCTTCTCTGAACCTCCCAGAGCTCAGAGGCCTAGAGGCCTTCATTATCCTTCTCAGACACACGGGTTATGAGTCTTAGTTCTGGTGCCCAGGATGAGGAGGCCACAACCACTTCATGCCCAAGCTTTAATCCAGGGGAGGGACCAGAGTGAGTGGAGCTCTGCTGATCACCTCCTATGTGCTGCACAGTGCAGATGGCAGTCATCCATCACACATTTACACTTCACAGCCTCTCCTGCTGTGAAGTGATGAATAAGAACAATAATCCTTTTGACAGCACCTCTGGGATCCAGGATGTAGTCTAAGATCATGATAGGATTCATTTACTTAATCTTCCTAATAATGATTAGGTAGATACTAGTATCACTCACCTATTACAGGTGAGGAAACAGACCAGCAGAGAGGTAGAGTAAACTGCTCAAGGTCACACAGTAGGAGCTGCCCAGTGGATGTTATATTGTGAAGCTGGCATTAGTGGTTCCATTATGAAGACAAGAAAATAGAGTCCTGGGAGCCATTTTGGTTGAGCAATTTCCTAGAGGAACTCACTGAGTTCCCATAGGCCAGAAGCAGAATTAAGTCCCAAACACCATCCCTAGATCCCTATGCAGGCCTTTGCTGCACTTTTTATCCACAGCAAAGTTCTCGCAGGCTTGGCACCTGTGCCCAGTCCTGCCTGCCCTTAGCTCTGAGGAAGGAGTGTTGCCCAGTGTCCATCCATAGTGTTGACCATGTGGCTTTTGTTGTAGGGTGAGCCCACCATGAATGTGGTTGAAGGGGACATAGCCACCACTGCAGAAATAACTATGCCTATTGGCCATGCATCACATCTCCCATGCATGAGATCAATGAGCTTGGATATGTCGCCTCCTGCCAGAGCCATCTGACAGACAAGAGACACAGCTGTCCCTTGTCTTTTTCTCACCCGCCCTGCACCATGCACTTGGCTCTTCTTTGTAGGAAGAATCAATAACTTTTCAATTTCATTGCATGTAATAGGACTATTTAGGTGTTTAATATATTCTTGGTTCAATTTTTGTTGGTTATATGCATCTAGCAATTTATCCATTTTATCTAGATTTTCCTGTTCATTGAATAGAAGTATTGAAAGTACTTTGCCATGATTCTGCTGATTTCATTAGCATTATGGATATGTCCCCTTTTTCACTTCTGATTTTATGAATTTGGGTGTCTTCCACCCTCCATTTTTTCATGTTGACTATGGGTTTGTCAATCTTCTTTATGTTTCCAAAGAACCAATTTTGGTTCATTGGTTCTTTGTACAGTTTGTTTGGTTTCAATCTTATAGATTCTCACCCCTGAAGTTCCGTATTCCTCTCTTTCTGCTGGTTTTGGGTTTGTTCTTTTCTTACTTTTCTAGGAGCTTAAGGTGCATCATTAAGTTTTTTTTTGAGAGCTCTGTGTTTTATAAATATAAGCAGGTATAGCTATAAGCTTTCTCTGTGGCATGAACTTATCTGTGTCCAACAGATTATGAGTGTATTTTCACTTTCATTGGAATCTAGGAAATTTTTATTTCTTCCCTTATTTCTTCAGTCAACAATTGGCTTTGCAGTAGTGTGCTGTTCAGAAATTTTTTGGGGGTTTCTTTTGTTTTTGTAGATACAACAACAAAATATTCATTGTGATTTGATATAATACAGGGGTTTTTCTGATTTTCTTGAACGTGTTGAGTCTTGCTTTGTGTCCTGAAATATCATCTATTTTGGAGAAAGTCTAAGAGCTGCAGGAAACAATGTGTATTGCCTGGTTGTTGGGTGAAATATTCATAGTCTTTAAACATGTTATTTGGTCTAAAGTTATCTATGAAGTTTCTTTGCTAAGCTTTTGTCTGGATGACCTATCCATGGGTAATAGTGGAGTATTCAAGTCTCCCTCTATCACTTTGTGAGTGTCTATCCGTGCTATTAGGGCCATTACAGGTTTTTTTATTGTAGATGGTTGACCTTGTGTTTGGTACATATATGTTAAGGATTGATATCTCCTCTTGATAAATTGTTCCTTTATTTAAAATGAAGTGACCTACATTGTCTCTTCTGGTTGATTTTACTCAGTCTTGTTTCTCAGATATGAGTATGGCTACTCCTGCCTGTTTATGGGGTCCATTTGTTTGGAAAACGTTTTCCCCCTTTGACTGTAAGCCAGTGTTTATTTTTTCAGTGAGATGAATTTCTTCTAAGCAACATGTGATTGTATCTTGCATTTTTTAACCCAATTTGCTATTCTATGTATTTTGATGGAGGCATTCAGGCCATTTACATTCAGTGTTAATATTAAGAGGTGCCTGTTGTTTCCAGCTATTTTTATTCCCCTGTTGTTTCGTTTTACCTATTCCTTGTTTGTTAGTCTGCTTGCCCAAAAGGGTTTATGCTTTCTTGAGTTTTACTGTCACACTCTAGTTTCTTCTTCTCTATGTAAAAGTCCTTTAAGTATCTTATGTAGTGCTGGCTTGGTGATCACAAAGTCCTTTAGTGTTTCCTTGTTGTGAAGGTTTTAAATTCTACTTCAATTAGGATGGATAGTTTTAGTGGGTAGATTATTTTAGTTTGACAGTTGTTTTTTTTTCAGGGCCTGAATTATATGTTCCAATGACCTTCCTGTATTTAGTTTGAGTTGAGAAATCTGCTGTTATTCAAATGGGTTTATCTGTACATGAGACTTGTCTTTTTTCTTTGGCAGCTTTCAGAATTCTTTTTTGTTCTATGTGCTGAGTGTTTTGATTATGATGTGACTGGGGGTGTTTCCTTTTGTTTCTGATGGTTTGGTGTTTTGTACCCTTTTTGCCCCTAGGTGGTTCTCTCTTTCTCGAGGTTAGGGAACGTTTCAGCTATTACTCTATGGAACAGGTTGTTGATGCCTTTAGTTTGTAACTGCTCTCCTACTTCAACATAGAATGATTCATAGAATATGTCTTTTCATGATATCCCAGATATATTTCATGTTCCATTTATATCTTTAGCCTTCTAACACTTGTCTTCATCTTTCATCTTTTTCTGTGGGTCTAATTCCAGAACTTTGTCTTCTGTTCCTGAAACTGTCTTTTCAATTTGTTCCATTCTGTTTGTCAAGGTTTCAGTTGGGATTGTTATTTGGAATTTTAAGTTGTTTATTTTGAATTATTTTTCAGATTTTCCATATCTTTATTGATTTCCTCTTTCATATCCTGGAAAGTCTTCTCAATTTCATTCACCTGTTTGTTTCTGTTATCTTTGAGCTCATTTGGATTGTATCCTTAGTGGTGGACTTGGCCTTTGAGATAGAGTGGTTTTCTTGGGGCTCCATTCTGGTTTGAGAATTGTACATCTCAAGTTGTTTTAGGTTATGATCTTATTCCCTTGTGCCCCTGGAGTTGGGTTTTGAGGGGTTTTTTCCAAGAGCTCCAGCAGTTTTCCTCAGAGAGCAGTATGCTGGAAATATTCCTCCTTGCACAGTTCTTACTGTGGTGCAGATTAGCTTTTTTTCCCCTCAGTGAAATTGCTGTTCTTCCTGCTCTTTGATGGAGGTGAGGAGACTCTCCTCCAGTCACAGTGTGGAGTGCTGGTCCTCTGTGCACTGTGAGAGGTAAGCCACCTAGCACCTGCAATGTAGTGTATTGCCAATCAGTGGAGGAGCTGTGATTCCAGCTCATGGAAATGAGAGGTGGGACTGTGCTGAAGTGAGGCAGGAGCTGTCAAGCTGTTGGGCACAGTGGGAGCACTGGGCCTCTGTGCACCTCAGGATGCAGACTTTCTAGTACCACTCACTGAGTAGTAGGCTACAGCTTTCCTTCCCTTCCGTGGGGAATCTACCATTTTCGACTTTAATTGATAAGTGGTGGTTCTCCAATGGTTGGGCACAGAGTTAAGTATGGGCCTTTTTCTGCCATAGGGAGGTAGGTCACCTGGCACCTACAGAATGGCAGATTACCAGTCAGTGGAAGAGCTGGATTTTTGCTCCATAGCAGGATATCAGGGTCTCACCTATGGGAGAGTTTAGTGATTAGATTGTGCCTCCGTGCTCTGTAGGGAGAGAAGCCACCCAGCACAAGCAGAATAGCAAAGTGTGGAGTGTGGGTTTGACTTGCCTGCTGAAGCTCTTGGATCTACTTGTGTTGTGTTCAGGGCTTCCAGGAGCCATGGGAGGTGCTGCAGGCCCAAGGAACTAAGCCATCGACCAGCAAGGGTCTTGCAACTTGCTTGATGGCATAGGCTACCAGGAGCCATGGCAGTAGCTTCAGGCATGAGGGATCCAATCCTGTGGGCAGCAGGAGTTCTAGTGTCCATTTGCCACATGCTGGCTTCCAGGAGCCACAGGAGCTGCTGCAGTCATGGGAGAAGAAAGCGTGTGGACAGCATGAGCTGTGGTGCCTGCTTGTTGGTGTGGACTACCATGAGCTATGGCCATTGCTGCAGGCACAGGGACTTAAGTCTGTGGGCAGCAGAGCCCTGCGGCCTGCTTGTAGGTGTGGGCTACCAGGAGCCACAACATCTGGTACATGCACAGTGGAAGCAAGCGTTTGGCAAGCGGGAACCCTGGACTCTGCTTGCTGTGTTTGTGGGCTCCTGGAAGGCAGTACAGTAGCACTGCAAGCAAAGGGAACCAAGCATTTGGGTAAAGTAAGCCTAAGAAACTGCTTTCTGGCATGGGTTATGAGGAGCATCAGCAGCTGCTGCAGGTATGGACAATCAAAGCCTGTGGGCAGTCAGAATTTGAGGTGCGAATTGCCAGATGCCATTGTCCAGGCACCACAGCAGGTGATATAAGCACGACAGAACAAAGTCTGTGGTCAGCAGGACTCCTGGGGCCTGCTTGCTGGCACAGGCTTCTGGGAGTGTGGTACAGCAGTTACTGCCAGCACAGGGAACCAATCCTGCTGGCTTGCACCTTCTGTTAGCTGTTATTTATTTATTTATTTATACAGCTCTTATTATTAGGCTCTTATTAATAGATAGACTCTTTATTACTGTTTCCATTTTATTACATGCAATAGGACTGTTTAGGTGGTTAATATCTTCTGGGTTCAATTTTCATTGATTACAGGCAGCTAAGACTTTATGGATTTCACCTCGATTTTCCAGTTTGCATGACTATAATAATTACTTTGTAATTATTTTCGGGATTTTGTTCATTGACATTAGTGGTTTTGTCCCCATTTTATTCTCTGATTTTGTTTATTTGGGTTTTTTCCTTTCTCTGTTTTGTCTTGTTGGCTAAGGGTTTGTTGATCTTGTTAATCTTGTCAAAGAATCAGCTTTCTATTTCATTGTTTCTTTGTATAGTTTGTTTGGTTTCAATTTCATTAGTCTCAGACCTACTTTTTGTTAAATATCTCTGTCTACTGGTTTTGGATTTGCTTTGTTCATGTTTGGTACGAGCTTAAGGTGCAGCATTAGATTCTTTCTTTGAGAGGTCGCTGTTTTTTTAATGTAGGCCCATAGAGCTATAAACTTTCCCTTTACCATGGCCTTTGCTCTGACCCACAGATTCTGGTAGGTTGTATTTGATTTTCTTTGGATTCTAGGAATATTTTGAATTTTTCCGTTATGATTTCAATCACTCATTGGTTTTAGCAGGATGTTTTTCAGTTTCCATGTGTTTGAGTATTTCCTGGAGACTCTTTCATTGTTGAGTTTTAGTTTTATTCTGTTGTGATCTGATATGATGCAGAAGGTTGCTTTGATTTTCTTGAATTTGTTGAGACTTGCCTTGTTTCCAAAAATATGCTCTATTTTGGAGAAAGTTCCAAGCTGCAGAAAAGAGTGTGTATTGCCTAGTTGTTGGGTGAAGTACTTGGTGGATATCAGCCATGTTTATTTGGTCTAATGTGTGAAGTAGTTCTAAAGATTCTTTATAATTTGTCTGGATGATCAGTCTGTTGGTGACTGTGGGATAATCAGGTCCCCCACTATCACTGTGTTAGTGTCTATCTGTGCTCAGAGGGCCGTTGGAGTTTTTTTAATGTAGATGGGTGCCCCAGTGTTTCTTGTATACAATATTTCCACTTGATGAATTGTTACTTTCATTAATATGAAGTGACCTTCATTGTATCTCCTGACTGATTTTATTTTGAAGTTAACTTTGTCAGATATGAGTAGAGCTACTCACATCTGCTTGTTTCTGGGGTCCATTTTGCTTGGAAAACTTTCTTCCACCCTTTGACTCTAAGCCAGTATTTTTTTTTCAGATAAACGAGTCTCTTGTAAGCTTAGGTGTTGTTTCTTCATCCAATTTGCTGTTCTGTGTCTTTTGATTGGGGCATTGATGCCATTTACATTCAGTGTTAGTATTGAGAAGTGCCTGTTGTTTCCAGTCATTTTTGTTTACTTGTTGTTTAGTTTTACCTAGTCCTTGTGTATTGGTCTGCTTACTCAAAAGTGTTTATTCTTTCTTGAGTCTACTTGCCTCACTCTATTTTCAACTTCTATATGTAAAAGTCCTTTAAGTATCTTCTGTAGGGCTGGCTTGGTAGTTGCAAATTCATTTAGTTTTTCCTTGTTGAGAAAGGTTTCAGTTTCTCCTTCAATGAGGAAGGATAGTTATGCTGGGTAGAAAGTCTAGGATGACAGTTCCTTTCTTTCTACATCTGAGTTAAGTCTTTTCATGACCTTCTTGTATTTAGAGTTGGAGTTTAGAAATCTGCTGTTATTCTAACGGGTTTGCATGCATATGGGACTTGTCTTTTCTCTTCTGCAGCTTTCAGAATTCTTTCTTGGTTCTATTTGCTGACAGTCTTGATTATAATCACGATGCATGTCTTTCCTTTTTGGTTATGATGGGGTGATATGCAATAAACATCCTGCACTTGGGGGACTCTCTCTTTCTCGAGGTTAGGGAAGTTTTTAACTATTAATCTATTGAATACATTGTCAAGGCCTTCAATTTTTATCCTCTTCTCCTTCTTCTATACCCATGATTTGTAGGTTTTGTCTTTTCATGGTGTCCCAGATATCTTGCATCTCCCATTCATATTTTCATAGCATTCTTTCATGATCTTTTATTGTTTGATCTAAATTCTCTACTTTGTCTTCTGTTTCTGATACTCTATTTACAACTTTCTCCACTGTGTCCTCCAAGCTTCCAGTTATTATTTTTGTTTGGGTTATTGAATTTTTTATTTAGTATTGATTAATTTTAAGGGTATCCTTATTTTTATTGATTTTCTCTTCCATATTCTGGATAATCTTCTTAATTAAAGTCATCTGTTTTTTAGAGACTCTTAGTGCTCATTTAATTGGTTTCTCATGTTCTCTTTGAGGGCAAATGCTTACTTTTGCATTCTTCCTTTGATGTCATTAAACAGTTTTGTCATTTTTTTGAAATTTTTTTTGATAGTTCTTGTTCTATGCAGGTGGAACTGGCCTTTTTATGGAGAGTGGTTGTCTTGCTATTTCATTCTGCATTGAGACACATCTGGAGTTGGTTTTGGTTAGGATTTTAATCCCTTGTGCCCCTGTAGTATGGTTTTGAGTTTTTGTCTCTTGGCACTTCAGTAGTGTTCCTCAGAGCAGGGTATGCTGGATTTGTTACCCATTGCAGTGTTTTGGTTGTGTTGCAAATTATGTATTTTCTCACATCATTAAGGGGTTTGAGTTCCTGCTCTTGGATGGGGACAGAGGGGCTCTTCTGCAGTACAGTGGGGAAGATCAGGTCTCAGTGCACTGTGGGGGCCAGGCCTCCTAGCACCAGCAGAGTAGCAGATGGCCACTCAGTGGAGGAGCTGGGATTCTAGCTCTTGATAGGGAGAGATGGGAATCTCTTGCAGGGAGATGCAGTGTGAAGTGCTCCATTTCTGTGTGCCTGGGGAAACAGGGATTATCATACCACATTCAGAGTAGAAGATTTTAGCTTACCTCTCCCCAGTAGGATATCTGGCATTTTCAATCTTTGTTGGGGGAGTAAGGGTTCTGTTGCTATCAGGGACTGTGGGGGGTATGGGTCTCCATGCTCTGTGGGGAGAGAAGCCTCCTGGTGCCTGCAAATAGCAAAACCTGGGGCCAGTGGTGCACTTGTGTGTGTGGTGGCAGGCTTCTGGCAATGTGTAGCAAGTTGAGGGCACCTGTTGTGCACCAAGGCCAGTGCACTTGAATCGACATAGGAGCCCAAAACACATAATGGGGTAAAAACACCCTCTTCAACAAATGCTGCATGTAAATCTGGATTTCATATATAGAAGGCTGAAACTAGATCCCTGTCTCTCAACCTGTACCAAAAACAACTCCAGTGGATCAAAGACCATAATATATCAGGAAACTTTGAAGCAACTCCACAAACTAGTAGGAAATACACTGGAACAACCCTGCCATCAGGTTTGAGTGAGAGATGGTCATGAGAGTGGAGCATGCAGAGTGGGAGGGTCTGGTTTGAACCCTTAGAGAAGTTGAAGCAGCAGAGAGTTGTGTGAACAGAAAGTATGGTGGTCAGACATTCTACCACCTGTGGAAGGGAGAGAGTTCCATAATGTGATGGTCATATGGAGACTAATCACTGACTCTGCTTTGTCTGTGTTAATGTTGTTATTTAGGATGGGCATCCTGTATCAGTGTGCTGATTCTGTGTGGCCCTGAAGGCATCAAGCCCAATTCTCCCTAACCACATGACTTCCAGGGATTCCAAAGAGAAGTGAATTTCTGAGCAGGGCATGAATTATATATGTTTTCTATGCAAATCCACACCATCCAGTTTGTTGGTTGCTGCTGCTGAAAGCCCTGCACTTTTTCAAATCACATGATGTACATATCATCACCCCAAGAAGAAGATGAATTCCTGGACATGGATGGAAGCACTGAAACCAGCAAGTAGATTTCTTAGTTCTTAAGGTAATCTCTGCATGTAGGTAATTCAGTGCACTATCCATGTCTATAATGTTTTTTGGGCCACTGATCAGCTTAAACCCTAACTATTCCTAGACACAAGTTGGGGACATTGTGAAACAAGGAAATTCTTACTCAACTGACAGGTGGTTAAGCTCCTTCTGGCTAACAGTGGCTCCAAAGAGAGAGAGAGAAAGCTTATATAGTGTAAGCAGTCTAGAAGAAGTCAGATAACCATTTTATCAGACATTCTAAGTGTTTTAGCTCAATGTGAATACTGTCAGGCTCAATATTCTTATCAGATGGGCAAATTCACGGCTACCAATGTGGAGAAAACGAGTCACAAACTTGCCACAGCGTTCTCCTGTGTAAACATTCAGAATACTTCAATGAAGACCACAGGTGTTAAAAATTTCTCAGAAATTGCTTGGCTTATATGTACAAATCTTAATGCAGAAATCCAAGTAATATGAAACAAATAAGGCCACATGACTCATCCTAAACTCAGTATCTCCAAAGAAATACTAACAATAATGAAGAAGAAGATGTCTCAAACAAATGGTTTTTTAAAAATGGTTATAATAACGATTTTAAAAAAAAGAAAAGTTAAAGAAGGAAAGAATGAATGCATGAGTGGATGACAAGAGAACACAAATAAAGAACCAATGGAAATAAGGAAGTCAATGCAGGGCTTGAATTGTAAAGATTCAATAGTTATAGCCATTCTGTCAGAAATCAAATTGAAATTCTGGGAACACAAAGTCAACAAATCAACTAAGAAACTCAGTTTAAAGTTTCTCCCCATCAATGAATAATGTTGATTACAGAATGTGAGGGATTGAAGAAATTTAGATGCATTAGAAGTGTTAGCTGAAGGTAAAGGAAAAACTAAAGGAATGGAATACTTGAAATTTCAGTTCCACCAATATATGGGTCACCTAATGTATCCCTCAGTCTTGGATCTTTCTCTAAGAATCATCTGTGGAGAGGGGGCATCCTGAGCCTGACTGGGAAGTCCTGGATTTATTCTTTCTCTCATCAGTTCAGATAAGTAATTAATAGACAGTGCAAAGGACCTGATGCAGGGGCACAGCTGGAGAGAGCACAGGTGAATGAGGTGTAAATGGGGTGATGTGGACTGGGCCTTATCTTGGGGCTGCAGTTACTTTTTTGTAACATGGACAGAATCGTGGGCAACTCCATAAAACCATTTGCATTTTTAGAACACCCCAATGGCTGGCTGACATGTGGAAGGTGGGTGTGTGTGGGGAGCCAGGATCCACTTAGAGGGGAGGGATTTGTATTACTGCTATGTGGCTTGAGGCCCATGGTTAATGTAAAATGATACCTCCTGTCACAGATTAACCTGCTGTGTCAGCCAGAAAGCCCCTTTCCTTCACTGAAACACCCAGAGCTCAACAGCCTAGACAGTTGTTTTCCATGGATTTTCTCAGAAGCAAGGGTTATGAGCCTTGGTTCTAGTGTCCAGGATGAGTTGGCCACACTCTCTTTGTCCCAAAGCCTTACTTCTGGATGGAGTGCATGAGATTGGAGCTTTGTTAGCACCTACTATGTGCTGACATAACGAAGGCGGCCTTCATCCATCATGCATTTAAGCTTCACAGCCTCTCCTGCTACTGGCCAGTGATGAATAACCATAGGAAACATTTTAACAGCACCATGGGAGCCAGTTTGTAGCCTAAGCTCATAGTAGAATTATTCTATTTGACCCACCTCATAATGATGAGATAGGTATTATTATCACTTACATATTAGAGGTGTGGAAACAGAGGCACAGTGACATCAAGCAACTTTCTCAAGGCCACAGAGTAGAAACAGACTTTCTGGATGTGTGTGCTGTGTAGACACCAGACCCACACTTTTAAGGTCCTTCTACAAGATGAGACTGTGGACATGAGCAAATTTCCCTGGAGTCTGCCTAGGATATCACTGAGCTGGGCCCTTGTGCTTTTCTCCCCTGTGTTTGAAGCTGCCCATGTCCACACAAACCCTCATGAAAGGGGTCCTGAGGGACACTCCAATCCACAAACAGTTCCATAGTCCTCTGCAGGTTTCTCTCTGGGCTAGCGAGAACTCTCATTACCTTAGAATCCTGTGCTCCCATTCCTGGGTTTGCTGGAGTTGTCAAGGAGATTAATGTGAGTAATTAGCATGGCTTATCTGTGGGAATGAGCCTCACCTTCACCGCATCTTGACCTACTCATTGTGCACTCCCCAGACACAAGCACTCGCCACTTGGTCACAGCTCCAGTCCATTTTCATCTGGTTGTTTTTGCTATGGGGTCTCACACAGTGTTTGTTTGGGCTTTTCTTGAACTGTAATCCTGTGATTCAGCTTTCAAGAAGATAGGTGTATATGTGTGATCCACCAGCACCCAAGCCTGCCCTCTGAAGCTTTCAAAGAATTTCTTACAATATAGATAAACGTATCTCTTAAATCAAACAAAAATTTTCTGAACACTTGGTCTTTGTCAAGCATTTTGACAACCACTCAGAAAATAGAAATGTACAAGAACCATGTATTCACTGTGAGGTAGAAATAGGAAGGTATTTTTCCATAATATTTCTCCCAAATTCCATGACAGAAATGAAAATTGTATAGAGAGAAATGGTGGAAGGTGTTTTCTTGAGAAAGTAATGCATACAATTAATATAGTGGTGAATCAAATATGCAAATAATGGTATATGGGCTGTGTTGTTTTAAAGGTCAATGTGATCCTTTGTGTCATTTCACTTCCCAATGGATGTAGGAAGATCTTGCCTATGCATTCCACTTGTAGGGCTTTTTCCTCTTCAGGGAATATGGGAAACTATTTAGGATGGGTAGGAGTTTTTTCATAACTCACAGACTTACCTGTTCCATTAGAAATCTCATTCTCAGGGCAAGGGATGCAATCAAAGCAACAGGGAGCCTTTCCCTCCTGAGAGGATTCCTGAATCCAGGACCACAACTCTCGCTGCAAACAGAGTGAAGATTCTGAGGAAAATCAGATAGGTATTGGTGGTTGCTCAGACATTTCCAAAGTATTTCAATAATTACAGTGTTTTATTGAATTGGATCAATAAGAAATAGTAATTTTCTCTACAAAAATCCTACAAATTCATTGTACATTATTAGATTCTGGCCATGATATGACACAATGGCTTATGTGTAAAAATCTTCGTCGCCAGGACTGCTGCTTTTTTAGAAAGTATCAATCCTTTAAGCATTGATTCTAGTGGGAGGAATTTTGGTCATTACAAGTATACAGTTAAAGGTGATATTGGTACCCCAGGGCCAATCCTCTCTCTCTCTTGGTTCCTCTGTTGCCATGAGGTGTGTACTTGCTATGCTATCTGCTCCAACCATAATGCTTTGCTTTGCCATATATCTTAAAGAACCAGGCCAAGTTCAAGATGGAGACTTTCACAACTCTTAGCTGAATAAACCCTTTATCCCTAGAAGTTGATTTTCTCATTCATTTTGTCACAGTGAGGGACAGCCAAGTAAAACAGATATTGTGTGTATTTTAGGATTGCAAAATATGAACACAGAAACATGTTGGTAAACAAATATGTTCCTTTCTCACCCATGATTGAATTAATGAGAAAAATCTCTAAATTGGAAGTTATTAAACAAACATTGCTGGATTATGAATCAACATCAGGAATATTAAATCTAAACAAGTATTGCTTACTGATGTGTGAAATTCAAAGATTTACGATTTGATCCAACCCACCTCTAAAGTCCCCGAGTTCCACTCTATCAGATCCTCATGTAGAGATAATTGTTGACCATGTAGACCATATGAACTTTCCTACTTTCACCTTATGTCTAAGACCTCCTGGAAAATTCCAAAAGTTGAGAATGTCATACTCTGCCTCCAATTTCCTTTTCTCATCCAAAATCACTTGGTCTCCTGCAGGGTTGTTAAACTGAATGCTCTTCAGAATGGGGTGCAGCTAAAAGAGATGTATCATCCTAAGGTGAAGTAGATTCCATGGTTAAGACAGAAAATCTGAACTGAGCAAAGTTCCTGATTGTGTTCGTAATGCATTACAGCAATGACGTAGTACAAAGGAAAAGCTAGAGAACTAAAATATCATGATATCAAATGCTGGGCACACATCAGAGGATCAAAATTACAGTTTCAACAAAAAACACCAATGTCACACTTAACTATAATGAGTGAATCTGGGGAATTCGATCATTTTTAACTTCCTGGAAAAGCCTAGTTGTATGTATTTTATAAATGAATCTAGAGATTCAAATATCAAATGGGTTCAATAACACCTAAACTGGAATTAAATCAAATCATTGATATAAAATACCCACTACAGCCTCTAGCAGGTCTTAGGTACTTGAAGACCTCATTTTCTTTCTTGTTATTTAAGAAACTGTTTGTGAAATGCTGGCATTATCCTATTGAAAACATTTTCCATGTAGGTTGTTGAAGTCATTTAAAACAGAAAACATTGATGTGGAACTAAAACACATTTCCTTTTGACACATGGCACCCTGGTATTCAAGTACACATCTGCCCAGGTCTAGTTATCTCCTAGGAAGTGAAAAATGTATACTTTCTATTGTGCTTTCTGAAATGTATCACAAACTACTTAGCTTGTCTATGAAATCAGTTAGCAAAGAGATGTTCCTGATGTCATGTAACTTCCAATGAAAAAGCCTCTACCTGAGAAGGGGAAAACACCATCCATTTTCCTTTTCCCACTGTTTGCATTTCGATTTGATGAAGTAGCATCTTATGAAGGGTGTGGGCCACAGCATACACATCATTGTAAATATTGTCACTCTCTTCACTCATGGCTGTTTCAAAACGATTCCCAGGCAACCAGGTCAAGGAGGCTTTGTGTGGACATTTCTTACAAGTTCCACACTGAGACTCAGAAAATGAGCAATTTAAAAACAGAATTTCTTAAGCTGATAAATACATTCAGGAAAATCAAAAAAGGTCATAGAAGAGAACAATAGCAAGGTAGATCAACAAAAGAAAGATGAATGTTCTTAGAGACAGGCTATTTAAAATACACAATTGTAGGAGAACAATAATGAAGAAGTTGACAAAGGCTTATCGCTTCTTTGAAAAAGTATAGAAGACCAGATATTTGCAGTATTGCAATTCAAGAACCAGTTGAGAAGGCAAAAAATGTAGGAAGCTTATTCAAATAAATTATAATGTTAAAACTCCCCAACATAGAGAAACATACAAATATCAAGGTACAGGAGGATCAAAATTAACCATTCACAAGTAAGCAAAACCAAGTCTGCCTGAAACCATAGTATAATGAAGCTCTCACAGGTGAAAGATAAAGAGAAGATTCTCAAGCCTTCAAAAGAATAGTAACAAATAAATGTAAGTTTAACACTGCTGCCCTGAGATGCGTTTTCAGCAGAAACATAGAATTAGTAGTGCTAGTTGAATTTCACAATAGTGAAGAAGAAGAACAACAACAACATCAATAAGAACAGCAGCAAAAACAAAAACCTTTAAGACAAAGAGCTCTCCGTTTGCAATGAAGGAAGAATAAGGATTTCCCCAGGGAAACAAATATGACAGAATGCATCAACAGTGACATTATATAAGAAATACCATGGTGAAATTTTCACATGGAAATACATATATACAAATACACACTGTATTTATTGTGTATTGTGTATACACACATATAAAGAAGGGTTTTCATTATGACATTCTGATATTTATATGTGTATTTACTGTATTTTACCCCTATATTTCTTATGACTATCCAGTCTCTCATTTTTGTTTATTTCTATTTTTGTAAAATTTTTATGTTAATTTGCTGTTATTTAAAGGTATTTGACCAAGAAGAATCTAAATTCTGACACCCTGGACCCCCAGCCTGTACAAAGCTTCTTTACAACACATTACAATGAGAAAACAGGAGGGCTCCTGCACTTCAGATACCAGCTCCAAACCTGCTTTGGAGACAAAAAAACAACTGGTGAGAAAATAAGTGGCACATGGTATTCCCACAGCTACCCTTGGGATAAACCAGCATAGCCCCCTGGACAGACTGAACTCCACCCCACAATAAAAAAAAGAATAATAAACAAGGAACTGAAAAGGAACACACAGCAGAGGGGATAGGATGCTCTGAGCACATCAGAGAAGGGAGAAGGAGCACGGAACTGATCTCCATGTGAACATTCAGTAAGCAAAGACTGGAAAGGCAGAAGGGCCAACAGTGGGCAGGTTATAAGCCGCTGCCTGAAATAGGGCAGATAGACATCCAGAAAGCTCATCTCCTAAGCCAGTAAGTAACATCCAAAGTCAAACAACGTTTCAAAATTGAAAAACAGTCAGCAAACCAGCATAACATGCTGACAGCAGAGAGCTGGCTGATGGATCTCTGACCTTGCCCCACAGAAAAGGTGTGAAGCAAAGAAACATGCCCCCAGTAAACAAACACAGTGAAATATCAACTCCAAATCAGGATCGCTAGTGGGCCACAGAGCTGATCTCTGGAATCTGAGGACAAGCCACACTTCACTGAGGGTGGAGGTAACTAAGCAGCTGCCACTGAAAGAGAGGGGAAAAAATCTGGTGAGTCTTCCTAACCACCTGATGAAACTTAGACAGAGCTTCTGCTTACATACCAACACCAGGACTGGATGCAGAAAGAGTAACACCAGAATTACTAAGACTGAAATTCTATTGTTCCTGAACCTGGAATTTTATTTATGTGTTTGTATGTTTGTTTTCTTCCCTGTTTGCATGTCCACCACCTCTCCCAGTTGATTTCTTGGGTACTCTCTTTTTGTTTTTCTTTCCTTTTTTTCTCTTTCTTTCTTTGTTTTGTTAGGTCTACTATTGTAAGTTAGCTAATACTAAATTACACACAGACCAGGGACAGAAACAGCACCAAGTGAAGTGGTGGGAAGACAAAAAAGACATGGAAATCTTTCTCCCCCCAAAAATAAATTAATACAGGATTTAGAGGGAAATGAAGAAAACGGATACCCCCTTCCAGACTCCAAAAAACAAAGATAAACAAGCCCACGGAACCCAACGAAGCCCAGAAGAACATTCTGAAAGAAGAAATCCTGGAAGTAATCACTGAGAATTTCATGGAAATGTTACTAGACAAGGTCAAACAAAACATACAGGAGGCACTATGAAAGGATTATGCAAGAACTCACTGATTCCATCAAAAGACCAAACCTGAGAATCATGGGCATTGAAGAAGGAGAAAAGGTGTAAGCAAAAGGAATTTGTAATATTTTCAATAAAATCATAACAGAAAATTTCCAAATTTAGAGAAAACTATACTCATTCAGGTACAGGAAGCCTCCGGGACACCAAACAGACATGATCAAAATAGAACTACTCCACAACATATTATCATTAAAACAACAAGCACAGAGAATAGAGAAAGAATATTGAATGCTGTAAGATAGAAAAAACAGGTAACATACAAAGGTAAACCCATCAAAATCACACCAGATTTCTCAATGGAAACCTAAAAAACAAGAAGAGCATGGAATGAGGCATTCCGGTCACTGAATGAAAATAACTACAACCCTAGGATCCTCTACCCAGCAAAACTATCATTCAAAATAGATGGAGCAATAAAAGTCTTCCATGATAAGCAGAAACTAAAACAATATATGACGACCAAGCCACCACTACAAAATATTCTTCAAGGAATATGGCACACAGAATATGAAAGCAAACACAGCCATGGGAGGACAGGCAGTACCAGACAACAGGAGAAGAAAAGACAAGGAATCAGAGAGTGACATTGATTCAGCTGCACACAATCAAACCCTTAACCAACAAAAACAAATAAATGACAGAAATCACTACACACCTATCAATGCTAGCAATGAATGTTAATAGACTTAATTCCCCCATCAAAAGACATTGTTTGGCAAACTGGATTAAAAAGGAAGATCCAACAATCTGCTGCCTACAGGAGACCCACGTCATTGACAGAAATAAGCACTGGCTCAGAGAGAAAGGCTGGAAGATTTACCAAGCCAATGGTTCCTGAACACAGGCAGGGGAAGCAATACTTATCTCAGAAAAAGTAGACTTCAAACTTACATTGATCAAACAAAATAAAGAAGGACACTCCATACTAATAAAAGGGGAAATAAACCAAAAGGAAATAAGAATTATCAACCAATAAGACCCAACATCAGTGCACACAATTTCATCAAACATACTCTGTAGGACATTAAAGCATATATAGACTCCAACACAGTGGTAATGGGAGATTTAATACCCCCTATCACCAATAGATAGGTCATCCACACAAAAAATCAATAAAGAAATTCTAGAAATAAAACATGCCATAGTTCAAATGGACTTAGCTGATGTCTATAGGATATTTCATCCAACTTCCACACAATATACATTCTTCTCAGCAGGCCAGGGAACTTTTTTCCAAAATTGATCATATCTTAGGGCACAAAGCAAGCATCAGCAAATATAAGAAAATAGAAATAATCCCATGCATTCTATCTGACCACAATGCATTAAAATTAGAACTCATCAACAAAAACAACAGTAGAAAGCATACAAACCATTGGAAGCTGAACAACACATTGCTCTATGATCAATGGGTCATTGATGAAATAATAGAGGCAATTAAAAGGTTCCTGGAAGTTAATGAAAATGAAAACATGACCTGCCAGAACCTATGAGACACAGCAAAAGCATTCTTAAGAGGAAAGTTTATAGCCATGAGGGCATATATTAAAAGGACAGAAAGATCTAAAATCAATGACCTAATGCTACATCTCAAACTCCTAGAAAAACAAGAACATGCAAAATCCAAAACAAGCAGAAGGAGAGAGATAATAAAAATAATGGCCAAAATTAATGAAATAGAAACAAACAAAAAAATACAAAGAAATGAGACAAAAAGCTGGTTCTTTGAAAAAGTAAACAAGATTGGCAGACCTCTGGCAAACCTGACTAAAATGAGGAGAGAAAAAACCCAAATCAGTAAAATCAGAAATGCAAAAGAGGAGAGAATGCAAAAGAGGTGTTAGTGAGGATGTGGGGAAAAAGTAACACTCGTACACTAAAGATGGGAATACAAGCTAATACAACAACTCTGGAAAATGACATGGAGGCTAGTTAAAAAAAGAAAGATGGATGTGCCATATGATCCAGCAACCTCACTCCTAGGGATATACCCACAGGAATGTGACTCAAGTTACTCTAGAGGCAGCTGCACAGCCATGTTTATTGCTGCACTATTCACTGTAGCCAAGTTATGGCAACAGCCAAGATACCCCAGTACTGATAAATGCATTAAGAAAATGTGGTATTTATTCACAATGGAATTTTACTTAGCCATGAAGAAAACTGAAATCTTATCATTCACAAGTAAATGGATGGAACTGGAGAAAATCTTTCTTAGCAAGGTTAGCCCAGGTCCAGAAGACCAAAAATCGCATGTTTCCCTCTATGTGGACTTAGATCTAGGAAAAAGGCAGTAATATTGAATTTGTATCACACGCTAAAGGGAGAGCACATATGGGAGGAATGGGGCTAGGTAGGAAAACCCAAAACTTGAAAGTGTTTGATGCCCCCACTGCAGAGGAACTAATTCATAACCTTAAGGCAACAGAGGTCAATGTGTGAAGTTGACCAGGAAGTAGTGAAGAGGTCAGGTAGAGATGAATCAGTTCTTGTGGTAATACACTTGTGCATGGAAGCAATGCGAGCAATCTGTCTGCATAGCTATCCTTATCTCAACTAACAAAAATGCAGTGTCTTTTTTATTATTGCTTATGTCTTCTCTTCAACAATATTGGAGAAAAGGGCAGAACAAGTTCTGCCTAGAAGCAAGGGAGGTGGAGGGAAGATGGATGGAGTGGAGGAAGGGGAGGAGAAATGGCCCAAACAATGTATGCATATAAGAATAAATGAAAAAACAAAAACAGAAAGTTAAGAAATGGACATGCAATGAACTAAATAACAGCAGTGAAAAAAAAACACAAAAAAAGAGAATAGATAAATAACATTCATACGGAACTTTATGCCAAAACTTTGCAAGTCTAGAAGAAACCAAAAAAAATTAGGGACATGCATATTACTAGAACTGAGTCAGAAAGGCATAGACATCTTGGACAGATGAATAACAAAGATGGAGTGAAAATAGAAAGCCTCTTCAAAGAAAAACCAAAGACTTAATGGACTCACTGATGAATTGCACCAGTCATTTAAGAACAGCAAGGTCACAGTTACATCAGTCCGAAGAGCTCTGAGATGCTATTTCACAGTCTGATAACTATAAATTATAATTATGCACTTTCCATTTCAAAAAGAAGAAAATACTTTGAAAGTTTTAAGTACAAAGAATGGATATTGTACTCACAATACTTCAAAAGCACAACATAATATAATGAAGCAAATGGCAACAAAGAAAGCAAATGTCCAATGTTGTCAATCATAAATGCTGTTAGAGACTCAAAGGGACAAATGAAGTAAAAATATCAATTTCACATAGGTGTGAAAACGTCAGTAACATGGATGAGAAATTCAGCAAAGACAGATTCTGACAAAACAATGAAACTGAAATGTTGCAATAGAAAACATCTGGAAAGCATCACCAATCTAAAACCAACTCCCAGAGACTAATGACTCAATGAAGAAATGGGCAAGTGACCTAAGCTGAAATTTTTTCAAAAAAGAAACAGAAGTGGTCAAAAACACATGAAGAAGTTCTCAGTGTCCCTGGCTATAAAGGAAATGCAAATCAAACCACATTAAGAGTTTGCCTCAGAAGGATTCCAAGATGGAGGCTAGAGGGAGGAAGCAAAAAGCATGCTACCTAAAGTAAAATCTTGGACAGATGCTGGAGATACACTGTACAGGAAAAACCACTGAGAAGAGGCAAAACTTTGACTCCTCCACACCTCCAGCCTGCACACAGCATCTGCACTTCACCTTAAAAGGAGAAACCAGGAGGGCTCCTGTGCCGTGGCCAGATGCCAGAACACACATGGCTTGGGAAGATGCAGACCACTAGGTGAGCTAAGTGGCACTCGGTACTCCCACAGACAATCCTGAGCCAGATCAGCATAGCGCCCTGGACAGACCGACCACCATGCAGGGAAAAAAGAGAAAAAAAACTGAATAATAAGCAATAACAACAAAAAAGACATGTAGCAAAGAGGGCAGGGTGCCCTGAGTCCTGAAGATGGAGGAGGGGAATTCCCTCACAACAAGCCAGCTGGAGAAGGTAGGAGCAGTGGTACACACCCAGCAATGAGGAGTGGGAAAGCTTGTAAGAGCAGCAGTTGGAAGAAAACTCCACAGGAGAGGGGGAAGACCCACTTCCTGACTGAGAAAACAGGTGCAGTGTCACCTCCCCCAGTGTGCTTGGAAAGGAGAAAGCTGGTAGCAGTGGTGGTCATGCCAGGAGAACACTAAGTAAACAAAGCCTGAGGGGCTAGGTGAGTGTTAAGCTCACTCCTGAGATCTGCATAAATAACACCTCCAGCAAAAGCAGGCAGAAGCTGCGGGCAGGTGAGCCACAGCCTCAGATAGCCATTCACAGAACTGTCTCCAGACTCTTTTTTTTTTCTTCTCTCTTCCTTTGATGAGACAACAACGAAACTACACCTACATGCTGAAAAACTTACTGAAACTGTATTGCATTTGAACTTGGGACATTTTGTGGGGTTTTTTTTTGTTGTTTTTTGTTGTTTTGTTTTTTCTCCTTTGATGAGACAATGACAGAACTACTTCTGAGACACCATCTCCAGGATTGGAGGATGAGGGAAGAACACCAAAATTATTAAGACTGAAACTTTATTGCATTTGAACTTTGAGATTTTTTCTCAATCCACTCTCTGTTGCTCTAATGCCTGTTCAACTTACTGTTGATTAGTATACTACCTCTCCCTGTTTGTATCTTTGAAACTTTTTTGGTTGTTTGTTGGTTTTGCTTCTTTCTACTTCTTTATTTATGTGTTTTTCCCTTTTCCTTTAACTTATTTGCTTTCCATCTCCTCTCACTCTTCCATTCTAAATATCACCATTGTTCTTATTACAAGCTAGAAAATACTTAATTCCACACAGTACAGGCACAATAACAACACAAGGACAATGACAGGAAGACAGAAAAAACAGGGAAACCACTGTCCCAACAGCAAAAAATTAGTACAGGAACCAGAGGGAAATGAAGAAAACAGATACTCAGATCCAGACTCCAACAAAATGAAGATAAACTATGCCAAAGAACCCAATGAAGCCCACAAGAACAATTTAAAATAAGAAATACTACAGGTAATCAATGAGAATTTTACAGAGATGATACTGGATATGGTCAACCAAATGTACAGGTGACACTCAAGAAATTCCAAGACAACAAAAATAGAAAATTTGAGAAAAAACAAAAAGAAATAAAGTAAACCATACAAGCACTGTATAAACACCAAAGTGAAACAAAGAACATGATTAATAAAGAGATAAATGAAGACAGGACAAAAACAGACAAGATTAAAGAGGAAGTGACTCAGGTCATGGACAACCAAAGAAAAAAAAACGAAACAGAATTGCAAAACAAAATGGAAGGCTAATCCAGCAGAATACAACAACCAGAAGACAGAATCTCAGAACTCGAAGATGAAATGGTAATTAAAGGAAAAGCCAAAGAACTATTAGTTAAACACCTCAAGACCTGTGAAAAGAAAATACAAGAACTCCATCAAAAGACCAAACCTGAGAATCATGGGCATCAAAGAAGGAGAAGAAATGCAAGCAAAGGACATGCATAATATATTCAACAAAATAATAACTGAAAATTTCCCAACTCTAGAGAAATCTAGTCCCATAGAGATGCAAGAGGCCTCCAGTACACCAAACAGACCAGATCAAAATAGAACTACCCCACAGCATATCATCATTAAAACAACAAGTACAGAAACTAGAGAAAGAATATTGAAGACTGTAAGAGAGAAAAAACAAATAACATGCAAAGGTAAACCCATCAAAAACATAACAGACTTCTCAACAGAAACATTAAAAGCAAGAAGAGCTTAAGGTGAGGTCTTCCAGGCACTGAATTAAAATAACTTCAACCCCATGATACTCTACCAAACAAAACTATCATTCAAAATAGAAGGAGCAATAAAAGTCTTCCATGATTAGCAGAAACTAAAACAATATGTGACCACAAAGCCACCACTACAAAAGATTCTTATAGGGATTTGCACACAGAAACTGAAAGCAAACAAAACCATGACAGGGCAGGCAGTCCCAAACCACAGGAGAAGAAAGAGCAAGAAAGTAGAGAGTAACCTCAACTTAGGTACACACAATCAAACCTTCAAACAACTAAGACAACTAAATGACAGGAATCACCATATACCTATCAGTACTAGCACTTAATGTTAATGAACTTAATTTACCCATCAAAAGGCAGCATTGGATGAAATTGATTAAAAAGTAAGATCCAATAATTTGTTGTCAGGAGACCCATCCCACTGACAGAAATAAGCAAAGCATTATGATGAAAGCCTGGAAGAAGATTTACGAAGACAATGGTCCCTGAAAGCAGGCAGAAGTAGCAATACTTACCTCTGACAAAGTAGACTTCAAACCTACAGTGATCAAATGAGATAAAGAAAGACATTCCATACTAATAAAAGGGGAAATAAACCAAAAGAAAGAAACAATTATCAACCTATATGTACCCAATGTTAATGCAACGAATTTCATCAAATGTACCCTGAAGGACCGACAAGCATGTATTAACTACAGCACTGTGGTCATGGGAGATTTTAACACCCCATTATCAAAAGATAGGTCATCCAAACAAAAACTCAATAAAGAAATCTTAGATCTAAAATATACAAAGATCAAATGGACCTACTTGATGTCTACAGAACATTTCATCCAACTTCTACACAATATACATTCTTCTCAGCATCCCATGGAACCTTCTCCAAAATAGATCATATGCTAGGGCACAAAGAAAGTCTCAGAAAATATAAGAAAATACAAATTATACCATACATACTATCTGATCACAGTGCAATAAAACTGGAACTGAACAACAAAAGTAAAGACAAAAAACATGCAAACAACTTGAACTGAATTACTCATTACTTAATGAACAACGGGTCATTGTTGAAATAAAAGGGGAAGTTAAAAAGTTCCTGAAAGACAATGAAAATGAAAACACAACCTACCGGGACCTATGACACAGCAAAGGCAGTCCTGAGAGGAAAGTTTATAGCCATGAGTGCATATATTAAAAAGACTGAAAGATCCCGAATCAATGCCCTCAAACTTCTAGAAAAACAAGAACAAGCAAATCCCAAAACAAATAGAAGGACAGAAATAATAAACAGAAGAGCTGAAATCAATGAAACCGAAACCAAAACAACCATACAAAGAATTAATAAAACAAAAAAATTGGTCCTTTAAAAAAATAAACATGATTGACAGACCCCTGGCAAACCTGACTCAAATGAGGACTGAAAAAAACCCAAATTAGTACAATCAGGAATGCAAAAGGGGAGATAACAATAAACACCATGGAAGTCCAGGAAATCATCAGAGACTACGTTGAGAACATATATACAAGTAAATTTGAAAATATGAAAGAAATGGGCAGATTTCTGGATACATATGATCATCCAAAACTGAACCAAGAGGATATTAATCACCTAAAGAGATCTATAACACAAAATGAAATTGAAGCAGCAATCAAGAGTCTCCCCAAATAAAAGTCCAGGACCTGATGGATTCTCTGCTGAATTCTATCAGACCTTTAAAGAAGAACTGATACCAACCCTCCTTAAACTGTTCCATGAAATAGAAAGGGAATTAAAATGGCCTAACACATTTTATGAAGCCAGTATTACACTTATCCCAAAATCAGGAAAAGACACCTCCAAAAAGGAGAATTATAGGCCAATCTTCTTAATGAGCATTGAGGCAAAAATCCTCAATAAAATAATGGCAAACCAAATTGAACAACACATCAAAAAGATCTTTCACCATGACCAAGTAGTCTTAATCCCAGGAACGCAGGGGTGGTTCAACATACGAAAATCAATAAACACAATAAACCACATTAACAGAAGCAAAGATAAAAACCACTTGATCATCTCAACAGATGCAGAAACAGGCTTTGATAAGATGCAACACAATTTCATGATAAAAGCTCTAAGAAAACTAGGAATAGAAGGAAAGTACCTCAACATTATAAAAGCTATATATGACAAACTTACAGTCACCATTATACATGATGCAGAAAAATTGAAACCATTCCCTCTAAAATCAGGAAGGAGATAAGCATGCCCACTATCTCCACTCCTATTCAACATAATACTGGAAATCCTAGCCAGAGCAATTAGGCAAGAAGAAGGAATAAAAGGAATACAAATAGGTAAAGAAACAGTCAAAATATCCCTATTTGCAGATGACATGATCCTATACCTTAAAGACCCAAAAAAAATCATTAGCATTTCTATACACTAATAATGGAAAAACTGAGAAAGAATGTATGAAAACAATTCCATTTACAATAGCCTCAAAAAAATCAAATACCTAAGTGTTAACCTAACAAAGGATGTGGTCAAAATCTAAAAGGAAAACTGTAAACTTCTGAAGAAAGAGATTGAGGAATACTATAGAAAGTGGAGAGATCACCCACGCTCATGGATTGTTAGAATCAACATAGTAAAAACGTCTACACTCCCAAAAGTAATATACATGTTTAACGCAATTCCCATCAAAATTCCAATGACATTCATTAAAGAGATTGAAAAATCTACCATTAAATTTATATGGAAACACAAGAGGCCACAAATAGCCAAAGCAATACTCAGGCAAAAGAACAATGCTGGAGGTATCACAATACCCAACTTCAAACTATATTACAAAGCAATAGCAATAAAAACAGCATGGTACTTGCACAAAAACAGACATGAAGACCTGTGGAACAGAATAGAGCACCCAGATATGAAGCCACACAACTATAACCAACTTAACTTTGACAAAGGTGCTAAAAATATATGATGGAGAAGAGACAGCCTCTTCAATAACAACTGCTGGGAAAACTGGTTAGCAGTATGAAAAAACTGAAACTAGACCCATATATATCACTATATACCAATATTAACTCAAAATAGATCAAAAATCTTAATATCAGACCACAAACTCTAAAGTTGATACAGGAAAGGGTAGGAAATACCCTGGAATTAGTAGGTATAGGTAAGAACTTTCTCAATGGAACCCCAGCAGCACAGCAATTAAGAGATAGCAGAGATAATTGGGACTTCATAAAACAAAAAGCTTCAGCTCAACAAAAGAAGTGATCTCTAAACTGAAGAGAACACCCACAGAGTGGGAGAAAATATTTGCCATCTACACCTCAGACAAAGGACTGATAACCAGAATATATAGGGAACTTAAAAAAATAAACTCTCCCCAAATTAATGAACCAATAAAGAAATGGGCAAGTGAACAAAACAGAACTTTCTCAAAAGAAGAAATTCAAACGGCTAAACAACACATGAAGAAATGCTTACTGAACTGGGAGTGTGGCTCAAGTGGTAGAGCTCCTGCCTAGCAAGAATGAGGACCTGAGTTCAAATCCCAGTGCCACCAAAAAAAGTGCACTAATCGTATGAAATAAACAACCACAGCAATATATGGTAATAAAAGTTGCATAAATGTGGATTAATTAAAAAAAAAAAGAAATGTTTACCATCTCTAGCAATAAAGGAAATGCAAATTAAAACCATACTAAGATTCCACCTCACCCCTGTTAGAATAGCCATCATTAGCAACAGCCCAGTACTGAAGAATGGATTAAGAAAATGTGGTATTTATACACAATGGATTTTTATGCAGCCATAAACAAGAACGAAATGTTGTCATTCACTGGTAAATGGATGGAAGTGGAAAACATCATTCTGAGTGAGGTTAGCCTGGCCCAAAAGACCAAAAATCTTATGTTCTCCCTCATAAGCGGATGTTAGATCAAGGCAAACACAACAAGGGCATTGGACTTTGATCACATGATAAAGTAAGAGCACACAAGGGAGGTATGAGGATAGGTAAGACACCTAAAAAACTAGATAGGATTTGTTGCCCTGAACGCAGAGAAACTAAAGAAGATACTTTAAAGCAACTGAGGCCAATAGAAGAAGGGGACCAGGACTAGAGAAAAGGTTAGTTCAAGAAGAATTAACTTAGAAGGTAACACACATGCACAGGAATTCAATGAGAATCAACTCTCTGTATAGCTATCCTTATCTCAACTAGAAAAACCCTTGGTCCTTCCTATTATTGCTTATACACTCTCTTCAAAAAATTAGAGATAAGGGCAAAATAGTTTCTGCTGGGTATTGGGGGGGTTGAGGGAGTGGGTCAGGGGGTAAGAGAGGGTGTGGGGGAATGGGGGAGAAATGACCCAAACATTGTACGCACATATGAATAAAAAAAAAGAATTTGCCTCACTCCTCTTAGAATGGCTATCATCAAGAACACAAAACAACAAATGTTGGTGAGGATGGGAATGTGAAAAGGAAATGTAAACTGTTCCTTCGTTGTACTAAATTAGTACAACCATGCAGAAAGCAGTGTGGAGGTAACTCAATAAACTAAAAAGAGAACTATCATAAGATCCAGCAATACCACTCTTGGGCATAAATTCAAATGACTGTATATCAGGATACAATAAACACACTTGCACACCCATGTTTAATGCAGTATTATTCACAATGGTCAAGCTATGGAAACAACTCCAGTTCTCTACAACTGAGGAAAGTATTAAGAATATGTGGTATTTACACAGCATGGATATTTTTCAGTCATAAAAAAGAATAAAACATTTTTTGTGCAGGTAAATGGATGGAACTGGAGAGCATAATGTTATGCAAAGTAAGCCACATTCAGAAAGATACAGGTCACTTCTTTTCTCTAACATGTGGAACATGGGTCCAAACACAAATACTAGCAAGCAGTATGTATATTCAATATACATATAGCATCATTCAAATGTGGGAGTGTTAGAGGACACCAGGGAGGAGGGAAAGGAGAAGAGAATGATAGAGCATGAATAATATTAAAATATTTTGCATCTGTGTAGGAAAAAGACACAATGGAACACACTCTGAAAACTGCTGAACAATAAAGGGTAATGGATAAAGGACAAGGAAATGTAATAAGGAGGCTAGACTGATTAAATAATGATATGCTTAGAGACAGAATACCAAGGCAAGCCCCCCTCTACAATCAAAAGACCCTTAGACAGTGAAGGTCAGGAATGTAAACATGTTGTTAAGGGAAGGATAACAGTGGGAGGTGGAGGGAAAGATGAAAAAGGTAATGGAGGTTGAAGATGGCTGATGTGTATTCTGCACATGTGTGAATACAGAATAATGAAATTGATGAAGTCAATTTAAGAAGGGGGACAGGGCACAGAAAGAATAAGGGAGGGTATGTACCAAACTGGGGTACATTGTACACATATATGGAAATGTCACATTGAAACTCCATATACACTTATTAAATAATGATAAAATGTAGAAAAGAAATGTCTTGAATTTCAAATAACATTATGATTTTATCATATTAACATAGCCATAAATAAAGAAATCTGTCATGTTTACTAAGCCAATATTGCAGAAGACACTCACAGGAATCCCACTCACAGAGGAAGAAGAAATATGGTCAAAATCAATAGAGTCAGGGAAAGACTAAATCTCATGAGAAGAATATACAATCAAATGAGAATTAAGGAAGAATCACAGATGGTGAATTTCATAAAGTACAAAACTGCAAGTTGAATAAGTGGGAAATAAAGAGATGCAAAAGTAATGAAGTGGAATATAGAATAACAATATAAATAATCAATGAAAAAAGTGGGAAATTTACAAGATAAACAAGATTGACAATCCCTTACTCATACTTTTCACACCGATAAAAGAGAGAGAAGAATCTAGTAAATAAAATGAATGTGAAAAAGTGGATATTAGAAGTTTGGATACCACTGAAATCCAAAGGATCAATAGGGGATATTTTGAAAGGTGTATTAAAATGAATTTGAAAATTGGACAAAATGGATAAATTTCTAGGCATGTAAGACCAAACTAATTGAAAGAATAGAATCTAAAAAACCCAAACAGATTTATACTGTGCAATGATATGACATGTTAACAGAAGTTCCCAACAAAGTAACACCCTGGACTAGATTGATTCACTGCTAAATTCTCCCAGAACTTAAAAAAAAAGAAACAACACCAATGGTTCCCAAACTATCTTGTAAATTGAAAAGGAAAGAATGACCTGAATACATCCTACCAATACAGTGTTAACCTGATAACAAAACCAGAAAAGGACAAAACAAAAAAGGAAATAATACAAAAATATCCTTGAAACATAGACACAAAAATTGTCCAAAAATTACAAATAGTAATCAACAAAACATTTGAGAAGCAAAACTAGCAATGCTACATTCAAACTGACTCAAAAATATAGTACACAGTCATAGTGCCAAAAGAAAGCATGCAGTAGAATAAAGACTATCATTAACATAACACCAGAATTTAATATCCTTCTAGAATTTCTTAGTCTATTATATATACAATAAACTAGTAGTAAAGAAAGAAAGAAAAATAAGAAGTAGGTCACATTATTTTGCAGAAAATGAGTGTGTTCACCTGGAAATTCAAATGAATATATGTAGAGGTTGCACAACCAATACAGAAGAACCATAGCCAAACAAAGAGAAAATATGCAATTGCCAATTACTCAAAGAAAAGCAATCACATAAAGCTTGAGGGGAAAATAGGAATACTGTAGCAATAGACACAAGTACAATATAACTGGCTCCTAACCAACCAGAAATACTTACCCAGGAACAACAAATTATTTTTTAAAAATTATAGATTTCAATGTTTATGAACAAGTTTTATTAATGGAACTTGTTCAAAGGAAAAGTTGCTCAAAGATGTGAAAATGTCCATCTACATAAGTCATTTATAGATTCATGGTAATGTCTTCAAAACTAATGATATTCCAAAACCTACCACAAATGCTTTTGTAAGTTTCATCTTAAAGAAGTGTTGGAATTTTTTGAAGATAAATAATGTTTAATCTAACATAAACTGTATGAAATATTTATATGTACTTAAACATAACATGGTACCAGTTAAATATGTATAATTTACTTTTTATGCATCAGTTACACAATAACATCAAGAAAATATGAAAAAGATGAAAAATCTGACATTATTCAAAGTAGTAGCAAAACAATCACAAAAAGTTCACAAAATTCACTGAATTCCTGGCAGCCCAAGCAATCTTGAACAAAAGATGAACACTGAGAATGCACTACCAGATTCCAGGAATTAATGTAAAATTATTGGGATAAAACTGCATGACAGCCAGGAGGCAGTGGCTCAGGGCAGTGATCCTAGCTACTCAGGAGGCAGACATCATTAGTACTCAGTTTTGACTCAGCTCTGGAAAGCAGTTCATGAGACCCTATCTAAAAAAAGCACGTAAACAAAAGATAGAGCTGTGGAGTCTCTGAAACTGTAGGCCCTGTGTTAAAGTAATAGTATGGAAAAAAAACAGGTTATTTGCATAATTGCAAACACACACACCAATCGAAGAATGAAATGCCTCAACTATCCCATGCATTTACAATCAACTGATTCACAAGTATGTGGCAAAATGACACATACTTGAAGAAATCACAGTATATTTAGTCAGTGCTGTGGGGAAAACTAAATACTTGAAACTGGACCCCATTCCACACCTAATAAAAAAATAAACACAAAATTGAATCTCTATAGTTCAACACCATAAAGTAAGAAACCATTAGAAAAAAAAATAAGGAAACCTTTCAAGACAAGGGATTAGACAACAAATTTCAGGAAAAAAATTTAAATCACAGAAATCCAAAGAAAATTAAAAAGGATCATATTAAGTGGACAAGTTACTTCAGAGCAATGGAAAAAAATCACAGAGAGAAGAGACAACCTACAGAATGAGGAATCATTTTCCACAATCTTTCATTTAAAAGGAAACTCATATGGAGAGTATGTCACAAACTCGGTTAGAATCCCCCAAATAGTTCATTTTAAAGGCAATGATCAGATCGAATTATCTGTAAAGAAGACATATATTTGTGCAAAGAATTTAGTGCAGACTAATTAAGCTTGCTCTCAGGGAATTTAAAATCATTACCACGATGAAATACAAATTCTCCTCAGTTAGAAGAGCTACAAGCTACCATACAAAAAGTTATAAAGTTATAATATCCAATATAACTTGACTACAACCTCCCTCCCCTACAGCAAAAACACAATTGCAGTAGTCCATGTATCAATGCAACACCTTCATGGAATAAGATATTCCTTACTCTACTCAACTAGTAACACACTTAACAATTCTCTTCTCTAAGTCTAGGAGAGTCAGACCAGATTCCTAGAATACAGATTTCAATTTTTTCTAATTTTAAAGTTGCAAAGGACTACTATAAGCAAAACATCAAATGTGTGACAAATGCATAAGTAACTATATTCAAATACGATTTATAAAATAGTGCGAGAAAAAAGTATGCCTGGGAAAAATTTGAAAACTAACAAAAGTAAGCAGACAAACATCTAGGCACGCAATAAGAGCGATGTTCTGATACCTTCCACAGCAGGGAAGAAACTCAAATTCCTACTCCATCATCCCTGCTCCCAAATGTGTGCAGATACTACAGGTAACACTCACTACAACAGCACTTGAAAACTGATGCAAGGAATCACTGCTTGCAATCAAGTTTTCACTGCTAATAGGGCTGTAAATACATTGCTAGAATTCCATGGAATTCTGCCTTAACAATTTATTAATTAGACCTTCTGCTGCAGACCTGGCATTTGTTCATAGCCAAAACTTGAGCACAGATATGTATCTACGTGATGTAGTAATAAATTGGAGGGGAAAAATCTCACAGGGCTTATCATTTATTTCTGGCTATGCTTGCATTTCCAGATTTGACACAGAATCAAAGCCTGACACACATAATATTTGAAACAGTAACTGGATGTCTACAGTCATAAGAGTTTTCATGACCATGGGCACAAGTACAGAACTTCTTTGTAGGGACATTACTAGATACATTTGTGAGTAAAGAAATCTTATCACACCATGAGCTGCAAGAAAGGGAACTTTGTTCTCGTCTTTCAGTACAGAACACATGCAATTGACTTGGGTTGCTTTTCTAACGATGATTTCTTGGAGTTAGCTTTCAGCCCAGGTTGAAGGAGTCCCAGAGATGGTGGAGAAAATGCATAGATTTCAGCCTTATTAGGGAAAAAAGAGAAAGCAAAAAATGGAATATATTTGTTCCTGTTGAAAGAAAAGTACACCATAAACCACAAAATAAATTAGGGATGTTTCTGGAAGGTAGGGGAGGAAGGGCCATGTATGGTTATTATCAACATTGCTCTATGCATTCACAAATCACTTGGGCAGTATTCATCCAGAAATCAAATACGAAAATGTAACATAAAGTCATTACTTACTTTGCAGAAACTCCTTTCAAGACAGGATCATTGTTTCTGTCATCTTTGACAAAAGAATAAAGTGGGAAAAACCCTGCAATCACTACATCTCCATCTTTGTATATACTGGATTTAAAGTCAGGAAAGCAGTCTCGATTAGTAAATGAACTGAGATGGAGGGGAAGCTGGAGGAGAAGGAAAAGAAAAATCAAGGGGACCATGCCTAGAAATGTACAATTCTGAGTAGAGGCTTAGACTACAGTGTCAGGCAGGTATATTTGTTTTCTATGTGCCTCTGTATATACGTGTTTATGTCACCTGGAAAGTCCATTCTAATTCCTCAATTTCTTTCAGCCCAGTGTCTTCCATTCCCATGGAGGAATCTGGAAATATCTGTGCCTTGGTCTCTGCATCTGAGCTCCTGCATCCTTGAGATAAACATGAGTTGGAAAATACGTCTGAGGATCCTCCTTTCCAACCCAGGTGCTACAATTTCATCCAAGCCCACAGATGGTAAGGCCCCAGGGATGAATTAACCTTTCTTAGAGTTCTTCTGAAGTATGCATCTAAAAAAGATGTGCAGAAAAGCTATTTGAGATGTGGAAAATGAATTACATCATTGGATGCCATGGAAGGTGCAAGGTGAATCAGTAATAAATGGCTCTGCCCAGTCAGGCCTTAACCAAAGTCAATGGGGCATCACATCCTCCCATTCAAGTACACAGGAGAGATAGCTTCACACACCCAAGGTTCATGCATTTCCCTAATATTCCTTGTATTACTTAGGCAGGTCTCCACATAGCTATTGCATGTGCAGACACATTCCCAGACACATGTGTTTCACAATAATCCACCAATAATCAGGTTGACATAGGAAATTCCAAATCAATAGTGCAAGGTAGATGCAGAAATCAAGTTGTATATTTGCATTCTGAGCTGTGACTTTCTTCACTCCTGACGTCTTCATTTGTCTATGCTGAGTTAATCATCTTCTGCTGTTCTGAAGAAAGTGACAATCCTACCCAGGATCAAGCGTAGAGGAAATGGAGCCACCCAATTGATGCTAGTATGCCAAAATTATAAACAATCTTTAGGATTATTGTGATCATCTACCAGAAATAGCATCTTATACGAGAATTTTATGCTTGCTATTTTGACTTTTGCTTGCAATCAAAATGCACTTAGTCATGTATTTGCTGAACAAACAACAAGCCAAAGAGTGACTTTTTGTCTCAATTACATTATCAGTCCCTGAGTGTATGTTTGTGAATATAGTCTCATGTTATGACTCTCAGTTGAAATGAGACCGACACTTTCAGTAAGAAATTATACATGAACTATTATTTCAATTTTCAAAATATCATGGAAAGAGAAAGTAGTTTGGCCCTAAAATATAATAACATATTGAAACTATTCTGATCAAGAGCTGTAGGACAGTGGGAGTTTCCCTGGAATAGAAAATCTGACAGTGAGCTAACATGTTGAGAAGAGTAAAGCAATTGATTGAACTTTGTGTAATGAACGTGGTGATAAAGATCTTGGTGTGCATTGAAAATGAAAATAAGATAAGTCAGTCTGAAGTACAGTGGAAGTGAAATGAGACTTGAAAGAAGGATGAGACTTAGTTCTTTGAATTTCTATAAGAACAGTTACTTTTATGCACAGAGTAATAGGGAATGACAGAAAGCTTTATCAAGAAATTGATTTATTCTAATTATATTTCAGAAAGAGTAGTTTACCATTCCTATTTAGAATGGATGGGAGAAATACAATAGTATTTTTACAGATCTCACAAAAGATGTTGATGGACACATTCTGGAGAGACATGATGATGGTTTGAGCTAAGTACAGAGATGCAGTCATGATGAATTCATAAGAATCTGGTGTAAACAATTAAAGTCTACGATGACATTTTCAGAGACATGTCAAGAATGATTGCCCAATGACTGTAGTTTAATATCAAATATTTGGTGTGCTGACCAAATAATTCAATTTTGAACTATAAAGAAATGACAAGAAATGATCACTGAGCTCATATAATTTTGCTGCATGTATTTTTCAGTTCACAATTATTGTTGATGTTTTAAATTTATTCTTTGTATTTCTCTGTATGGTACTGAAAAATTACTGTGCTTTCTTCCAGTTCATTGTTTTTGCTTAAAACAATTGTTTTAACTCTGAGTTTTCTACCCTTCCAAATACTTCCTGGTCAGTTATAGGCACCTTGTTTGGAGTTCTAGGTCAGGTCCTAGTTTCCTGAAAGTTCATAATACTTTCATGTTTTAGGTATTTACTCCAATCTTCCATCGCTGGCTTTCTTTGTGTCTGTGTTTCCAGAAACTCTAAGCATTTTGTATATATTGTCTGAGCCTATACTTACTTCCACTATTTAATCACTAGATGGAGCCCTGGAAAGATTTGCAGGGAGTTCATTGCTGTATGCTTTTGCTGTTTCAGTTATACAGTAATGTTAAATCAAGTTTGTCACAAATACTCTGTTGGTGTAATGTTTGTGAAAAAGGGAGTACATACTATTTATATTTACTATGCCTAATTTCTTAAATGTATGATGTTCCATATGTGGATCACTCTGCTTTGCATTCCCTGGGTATATTTCATGGTTTGATTGATTTTTTTTTGCAGCATTGGCAGTTGAACACCAGGCCTGGTGTTTGCCCCTCCGGTGTCATACCCTTTGAATTTTACATTGGCTTTATCCCTGAGCTGCCTTAACCTCAGTCTACCCATCTGGGCTTCTTTGAATATTTGGAAAGACAGGCACACTCTGCCTCTAAAAAGAAAATGATTCAAGTTGCAATCAAGAAATATCAACCACAGAGTTCTTACATAACATGGAATGTTCTGCCACATTCAAATATTGTTATTGGGTGGCTCAAGAACAATAGTTGCATAGTTCTTTGAATACCAGCATAGAAACCTATACTGAGGAGTAAAGGATTTGTTCTTCTAAAAGGAAAATGCTTGAATCTTGTATTTAAATTCTATCAATCAAAAAATTGTTTCTCAGAGTGGGAAATTGTGGCAAATTCTAAACTTTTTTCTTTTTTCTCATTCATTTATTCAAATGTGCATACATTGTTTGGGCCATTTCTCCCCACTACTCCCACCTCCTTACTCTCCCCCTGCACTCGCTTCCAGGCAGAATCTGTTCTGCCCTGATCTCTAATTTTGTTGAAGAGAAAGTGTAAGCAATAATAAGAAAGGCAAAACGTTTTTGCTAGTTGAGAGAAGGATAGCTATACAGAGAGATTACGAGTGTTGATTCCATGTACAAATGTGTTAAATCCCAAGTTGTTTCATCCCTAACAGATCTTTACATTGGTTCCTGATCCCCTTCTCATATTGACCTCTGTCGCTTTAAGGTTTCTGTATTAGTACCTCTTCAGTGGGGACATCAAATACTATCATGTTTCAGGTTTCTTAGCTATCGCAATACTTCCTGTAGGTTCTCTCACCTTACCATGTGACCCAAGTGCGACCACATTGCTGTATTTGTCCTAGATCTAAAGTCAGCATGTGAAGAAGAATATACAATTTTTGGTCTTCTGAGCCTGGCTAACCTCGCTCAGAATGATGTTCTCCAGTTCCATCCATTTACCTGCAAATGATAAGATTTCATTTTTCTTCATGACTGAGTAAAATTCCATTGTGTATAAATACCACATTTTCTTAATTCATTTGTCTCTAGTGGAGCATCTTGGCTGTTTCCATAACTTGGCTAATGTGAATAGCGCTGCAATAAACATGGCTGTGCAGGTGCCTCTGGAGTAACCTGTGTCACATTCCTTTGGGTATATCCCTGGAGTCAGATTGCTGGATCATATGGCAGATCTATGTTTAGATTTTTAAGAAGCCTCCAAATGATTTTTTGAGAGTGGTTACACTCATTTGCATTCTCACCAGCAGTGGATGAGGCTCCATTTTACCCCACATCCTCACTAACACCTGTTATTAGTGGTGTTTTTAGTGATGACTATTCTAACAGGGGTAGGTGGAATGTTTGTGTGGTTTTGATTTGTGTTTCCTTTATACCTAGAGATGGTGAGCATTTTTTCATTTGTTTTTTGGCCATTTGACTTTCTTCTTTTGATAAAGTTCTGTTTAGTTCACTTGCTCATTTCTTTATTGGTTCATTAATTTTGGGAGAGTTTCATTTCTTGAGTTACCTGTATATTCTGGTTATCATTCCTTTGTCTGATGTATAGCTGGAAAATATTTTCTCCCACTCTGTGGGTGGTCTCCTCAGTTTAGAGACAATTTCTTTTGTTGTGCAGAAGTTTTTTAATTTTATGAAGTCCCATTTGTCCATTCTTTCTCTTAGTTGCTGAGCTGCTGTGGTCCTATTGAGGAAGTCCTTGGCTATACCTATTAGTTCCAGAGTGTTTCCTGCTTTTTCCAGTACCAACGTCAGAATTTTGAGTCTGATGTTAAGTCCTTGATCCATTTTGAGTTGATTAAAGTACAGAGTGATAAACATGGATCTAGCTTCAGTTTTTTGCAGATGGATAACCACTTTTCCCAACAACATTTGTTGAAGAGGCAGTCGTTTCTCCATTGTGTCATTTTAGGGCCTTTGTCAAAATAAAGATGGGCATAGGTAAATGGACTCATATGCAGGTCAATTATTCTGTTTCACTGGTCTTCATGTCTGTTTTTGTGCCAATACCATGCTGTTTTAATTGCTATTGCTTTGTAATATAGTATGAAGTTTGGTATTGTGATACCTCCAGCATTTCTCTTTTTACTGAGTATTGCCTTGGCTATTTATGGTCTCTTGTGTTTCCAAATGAATTTTAGGGTAGATTTCTCAATCTCTGTGAGGAACGTCATTGGGATTTTGATGGGAATTGAATTAAACATGTAGATTAATTTTGGGAGTATAGCCGTTTTTACTAAGTTGATTCTAACAATCCACGAGCATGGGAGATCTCTCCACTTTCTGTAGTCTTCCTTGATCTCTTTCTTCAGGGAGCTGTAGTTCTCCTTGTAGGGGTTATTCACATTCTTTGTTAAGTTTACTCCTAGGTTTTTGATTTTTTTTGAGGCTGTTGTAAATAGAATTGTTTCCATGTATTCTCTCTCAGTGTGCTCATTATTGGTGTATAGGACAGCTAATGATTTCTGTAAGTTGATTTTGTATCCTGCCACCTTGCTGTAGCTGTTTATGGTGTCTAGGAGTTTTTGGGCAGAGTTTTTTACGTCTTTAAGGAATAAGATCATATCGTCTGCAAAGAGGGATATTTTGACAGTTCCTTTACCTATTTATATTCCATTTATTTCTTCTTCTTGCCTCATTGATCTGGCTTGGAATTCCAGTACTATGTTGAATAGGAGTGGGGATAGTCGGCACCCTTGTCTCATTCCTGGTTTTATGTGAAATGGTTTCAGTTTTTCACCATTAAGTATAATGTTGACTATAGGTTTGTCATATATAGCCTTTACAATGTTGAGGTACTTTCCTACTGCTCCAAGTTTTCTTAGAGCATTTATCATGAAGTGGTGTTGGATCTTGTCGAAGGATTTTTCTGCATGTATTGAGATGATCAAGTGGTTTTTGACTTGCTTTTATTAATGTGCTGTATTACAGTTATAGATTTGAATATGTTGAACCACCTCTGCATTCCTGTGATAAAGCCAACTTGGTCATGTTGATTGATCTTTCTAATGTGTTGTTGAATGCGGTTTGTCGTTATTTTATTGATGATTTTTGTGTCGATGTTCATTAAGGAGATTGGCTTATAGTTCTCCTTTTTGGACATGTCTTTGTCTGGTTTTGGGATGAGTGTCAGACTGGTTTCATAGAATGAGTTAGGCAGTTTTCTTTCCCAATCTATTTTGGGGAACAGTTTAAAGGAGGTTGGTATTAGCTCTTCTTTAAAGGACTGATAGAATTCAGCAGAGACTCCATCAGATCCTGGCCTTTTCTTTTTTGGGAGACTCTTTATTGCTGCTTCAATTTCATTTTGTGTTATAGACCTATTCACATGATTAATGTCCTCGTGGTTCAATTTTGGATGATCATAAGTATCTAGAAATCTGTCCATTTCTTTAAGATTTTTAAATTTATTAGAGTTGAGGTTTTCCTGGATTTCCGTGGTGTTTGTTTTTATCTCCCCTTTTGCATTCCTGATTTTACTGATTTGGGCTTTTTCTCTCCTCATTTTAGTCAGGTTTGCCAGGGGTCTGTCAATCTTCTTTATTTAATCAGGGAATGAACTTTTTGTTCCATTAATTCTTTGTACTTGTTTGTTTGTTTGTTTCTATTTCATTTATTTCAGCTCTTAACTTTATTATTTCTCTCCTTCTGTTTTTTGGGGTTTTGCATGTTCTTGTTTTTCTAGGAGTTTGAGATGTAGCATTAAGTCATTGATATGAGATCTCTCTGTCCTTTTAATATATGCATTGTGACTAGAAACTTTCCTCTTAGGACTGCCTTTGCTGTGCCCCACATTTTCTGGAAGGCCATGTTTTCATTTTCATTAACTTCCATTAACTTTTTAATTTCCTCTTTATTTCATCAAGGACCCATTGATCATAGAGCAATGTGTTGTTCAGCTTCCAACTGTTGCATGTTTTTACTATTGTTTTGTTGTTGAGTTCTAGTTTTAATGCATTGTGATGAGATAGAATGCATGGGATTATTTCATTTCCTTTTATTTGCTGAGGTTTGCTTTGTGCCCTAAGATAGGATCAATTTTGGAGAAAGTTCCAAAGGCTGCTGAGAAGAAAGTATATTGTGCAGACGTTGGATGAAATATTCTGTAGACATCGGTAGGTCCATTTTATCTATGGTATAATTTAGTTCTAGTATTTCTTTATTGATTTTTTGTTTGGATAACCTATCTATTAGTGACCAGGGGTATTAAAAGTCTCCACTACCACTGTGTTGGAGTTTATATATTTTGTTAGGTCCCTCACAGTGTGTATGATGAATTTGGGTCCAGTGACATTGGGTGCATATAGGTTGATATTTACTATTTCCTTTTGGTATTTCCCCTTTTATTAGTATAAGATGTCCTTCTTTATTTCTTTTGACCAATGTAGGTTTGAAGTCTACTTTGCCAAAGATAAGCATTGCTACTCCTGCCTGTTTGGGGGGGGGATTGGCATTGGCTTGGTAAAGCTTCTTCCAGCCTTTCATCCTACGCCAGTGCTTGTTTCTGTTGATGACATGGGTCTCCTGTAAGCAACACATTGTTGGATCTTCCTTTTTAATCCAGTTTGTCAAACGTTGTCTTGATGAGGGAGTTAAGTCCATTAACATTCAGTGTTAGTACTGATAGGTATGTGGTGATTCCTGTCATTTAGTTGTTTTTGTTGTTTAAGGGTTGGATTGTGTGCCACTGAATCAATGTTACTGTCTACTTTCTTGTCTTTTCTTCTTCTGTCATTTGGTACTGCCTGTTCTTTTATGGTGTTGTATGCTTTCATATTTTGTGTGTAGTATTCTTTAAGAATCTTTGTAGTGGTGGTTTTGTGGTCATATATTGTTTTAGCTTGTGCTTTTCATGGAAGTTTTTTATTGCTCTATCTATTTTGAATGATAGTTTTGCTGAGTAGAGTATCCTAAGGTTGAAGGCATTTTTGTTCAGTGCCCAGAATGCCTCACTCTATGATCTTCTTGCTTTTAATATTTCTGATGAGAAATCTGCTGTGATTTTGATGGGTTTACCTTTATATGTTATTTTTTTTCTCTTCCAGCCTTCAATATTCTTTCTCTGTTCTCTGTGCTTGTTGTTTTAATGATAATATGTCGTGGGGTAGTTATTTTCTGGTTAAGTCTCTTTAGTGTCCGGGAGGCTTCTTGTACCTGAATGAGCATACTTTTCTCTAGATTTGGGAAATTTTCTGTTATTATTTTGTTGAATATTTTACAAATTCCTTTTGCTTGCACTTCTTCTCTTTCTTCAATGCCCATGATACTCAGGTTTGATCTTTTGATGGAGTGAGTAGTCTTGCATATTTCTTTTACAGGTTTTGAGTTGTTTCTGTAACAGTTCTTCAGTTTTTCCTTTAATTTCCATTTCATCTTCAAGTTCTGAGATTCTGTCTTCTCCTTCTTCTAGTCTGCTGGAGTGGCCTTCCATTGTGTTTTGTATTTCTGTTTCATTTTTTTCTGAGATTTTCCACATCATGGGTCACTTCCTCTTCAATATTGTCTATTTTCATCCTTGATTCACATATCTCTCTACTTATGGTGTTCTCTGTTTCACTTTGGTATTCATTTAGGGCTCCTATGAGTTCACTTATTTGTTTTTGCATCTTCTCATAGTCTTTAATTTTATTGTCTTGGAATTTCTTGAGTGCCTCCTGTACATTTTGGTTCACATTGTCTATTAACATCTCCATGAAATTCTCAGTGATTTCCTGCAAGATTTCTTCTTTCAGATTGTTCTTGTGGGCTTCGTTGCGTTCCTTGGGATTGTGGAACTGGGTACCCATCCCCTTTTCATCTTCCCATCATTCCCCTTAGTATTCTTTCTGTCCCTGTCTGTGTGTAATTTAGTATTATCCAGCTTACAATGTTAAAAGTAATGAGATAAAGACAGAAAGAGAAAGAAGAAAAAGAAAGAAAAAGGAAAAAATAGAGAACCAAAGAAATCAACAGGGACAGATGGTGTGCTAAGCAACAGTGAACTAAGCAAGCACTTAGAGAGAAAGAGAAAAAAGAAAAAGAAAAAAAAATTCCTAGGTTCAGGAACAGTGAAGTTTCAGCCTTGGTACTTCTGGTGTTACTCTTTAAGCATTCCGTCCTGGTGTTGGTATTTTAGCAGTATCTCTGTTGTCTCACCAGGTGGTTGGGTCAGAAGACAGCTTTGTGAACCACTATCTGCACTATTTCAGGCAGGGGCTCACCTACTGCCTAATGTCAGCCATCTACTTTTGCAGGCTTTATTTACTGACAGTTCTCATGGAAAGCATCTCATTGCCTTCTCCTCCCTTCTCTGGTGGAGGGGCTTGCCTGCCAGCTACTATTGCAGACTTTGTTTACTAAAAGTTCACTTAGAGAGCAGCTCCTTGATCCTTCCCCCTTCTCCAGTGCACTCAGAACACCTCTCCCCCTCCACTGTGTGTCCTTTTCAGTTCCTTGCTTATGATTCAGTTGTTTTTTGGTTTTATTTTTGCCTGGTGGGGGTCAGTCCTTCAGGGGCTATGCTGGTTTATCCCAAGAATGGCTGTAGGAGCACTTTGTGCCGCTTATTTGCATAAACCTTTCTTCTAAGTTGGATTTACCACAGCAGTTCCATAGTTCCTTTTATAATTATGTGAGGTACATTCTACATCATTCTACTATACTGCTTTCAGAAGAGCACTACATAGTACCTTCAATTCCACCATACAGGCCTATAGCTGAATAACAATGAAGGTGTCCTTCTAAAAGGGACATGCTAGAAGGTACAGTCATGAACTTAGGAGAGAGCTCCTCTAATAATGGAAGATTGTGACACCTTTAAACTCTGTTACTAAGCTTCTTTTAGAGTGGCAGTTACATATTCCTTTCAATGAGAGTGCATATGTGTAAAAGGGACTATAAGAAATATGTGAAAATTAAAGGAAAATGTGTCAAAGTACAATCAATGTCTATCCACCATAGCATGTTTCTTAGAATTGAACGTTAAATCTTATTTACCAACTGCTTTCACAGTAGCAGTTACATAGTCTTTTCTATTAAATACTAAATGTAATGAGCTCTAAGTTAAATGTGTTTCTAAAAGGAAGACACTTGTAGTTACAATCAAGGCCTAGCATACAGAGTTCATTCACAGAGTGGAACATTGTCCAATATTATAAACCTTGTTACTGAGCTGCTTTTAGAATAGCCTTCCATTATTATGATTATAGGCCAAACATGAGGACACATGATTCATTACTCCAAGATTGAAAAACCTCCATGTCCCTTGGAAGATGCATCAGTGGCAGAGTTTTTTATTAGAATGGAAAATTTTGCACATTCTAAACCTATTACCTAAGGTGCATTTAGAAATTCATTTACATAGTTCTTTGAATGACAGCATATGTGCCTACAGTGAACAACAAAATATAACCTCTTTTAAGACTAAAACGCTAGACGTTACATTTGAGATCTATCAAGAACAGAGTGTCACCTTATAATGGGATATTGTGCCACATTTTATACCTTGGTAGCAAGGCTGCTTTCGAGACAAGAGTTCTGTAGGCCTTTCAATTATGGCATGTTTGTTCACAGTGTGCTCAAGAAATATGTGCTTCTAAAAAGAAAATGCTTGAAGGTACAATGAAGAGCTACTAAACACAGAGTTTGTTCTTAGAATGGAACAATGTGCCACATTCTATACTTAGATACAAAGTTGTACCTGGAAAAGTGTTACTCACATCTTAAATATCTACAAATAGGCCTAGAATGAGCACTGTGCATTCTTATTCTCAGTACTAAACACTGAATGGCAATTCTCACATTTGACTCCCTGAAGAACCACAATGAACCATAAGATCAAAGGTAATCATAGCAGCAAAGACCCACAGACAGGGACTCCAGAGCCCCAGGCCAGTGTCTGGAGTTCACAGGATGAACCCAGCATTTTCTATGGGGTGCACAAAATCCCATGCCTGGTGGACTCTGCCCATGGTCCCATTGAGCTCTGGTACCCCAGCACACACTCCCCTGCTGTTCCTACCCAGCACATATGACAGCCTTGCATACATGGCTTTAATACCTCTTGTACACTTTTCCTGTTCTAATGTCTGCTGTGGAACTTTCAGCTCCATGTGACCAGAGATTCTTGCCAGATTTGTTTTTAAGCTTCCCACGAATCTATTGAGCTCAATGAAGGTGCTCATAAATAAATGAAGGAAGAAGGGAGGGTGCGTGTGTGGGAGGAGAGAGGAGAAATAGAGGGAAGGATGGGGAGAGGGAGAAAATGGAAGGGAAAGGGAGAGGGAGGGAAAATTCTTTCTTAACTCCTGCTCTGGGAAAAGAAATGAGGGACAGACTAAGCTTTTGTCTGAGTGAATGGGAATTGCCTGCCAGGGACAGGTGCCTTGCTGTCCCTGACATGATTTGACTCAGGCACATGCCCCACCCAAGGTCTCCCCACTGCTGACTGAATCATGCCGACCAGTCTCAGAAGCATATGCCTAGAGGAGAGCTTCATGACAGACAGGTTCTGGGGATAGGAATTTGTTTGGGGATGGAGTCACATATACATCAGCAAATACAAGCAGGAGAAAGCTCACTTCCTCCCTCCTTCCTCCTCTGTCTCTGTCTCCTTCTCATTTTCTCCTCTTCTTCCCTAACCTTTTCCTTCTCCTTCTTCTCCTCTTCCACTCCCCTTTCCTCCCCTACCTTCTCTTCTTCCTCCTCCTCCTCAACTTCCTCTCCTTCCTTTTCCTAGTTAGGGTCTATGGACAAAAGTTCTACATACAATCTCCTTCCCACCATGGTAAACCTAACATCTACAATCTCTACTGGACTTGAGCTGCAGACAGAGGCCTGGAACTCAGTGAAAACAGGGGCACAAAGCATGAACTTTCTTCCTACCAAGTCAAGACTGATTCAGGATAGAGATTCCAAGATGGTGACTAGGGAGAGGAAGCAGAAATTGTGCTTCTTAAAGTAAAATCTTGGAGAGACGCTGGAGAAACACTTTGCAGGATAAACTAACAAGAAGAGGCAAAACTCCAATTACCCAACCTGCCCATAGCATCCACACTGCACATTAAATGGAGAAATGAGGAGGGCTCCTGTGCCACCAGATGCCAGCTCCTACTGGCTCAAAAGAAGCTGACCACCAGGTGAGCTAAGTGGCACACAGTCCTCCCACAAACAATCTTAGGCCAGGTCAGCATAGCCCCCTGGACAGACTGACCCAGACCCAGGGAAAAACGAGACAAAAACCAATCTGAATAAACAATACCAACAACAAAAAAGACACATAGCAAGGAGGGTGGGTCACCCTGAGCACTGAAGAGGGGTGCAGGAGTAATCCCTCACAGAACTGTAAATAAACAATTGGACCAGAGAACGCAGGTGTAGCACCACCTACTCAGTGTGCTTGGAGAGGGGAACCCTTGTAAGAGTGGCTGTCGCACCTAAGAGAACTCTAAATAAACAAAGCCTGTGGGACTAGGTGAGTGATAAGCTCATTCCTGAGACTGGCAATCAATAAAGCCTCAAGCAATATCTGGCTGACAGTAGTGAGCAGGTGAGCCGAAGCCTCAGATAAACATTCAAAGAACTGTCCCCAGACCCTTTTTCTTTCTTTTTTTTCTCTCTGCCTTTGATGAGGCAATGACTGAACTAGAATTGCATGCTGAAGTTCTAACTGAAACTGTATTGCATTTGAACTTGGGATATTTTGTTTGGATTTGTTTGGGGCTTTTGTTTGTTTTGTTTTTTGTTTTTCACCCTTTGATGAGATAACAACAGAACTACTTATGAGACGCCATCTCTAGGACTGTAGGCTGAGGTATTAACAACAAAATTATTAAGACTGAAACTCTATTGCATTTGAACTTGGGGATTTTTTTTAATCCTCTCTCTGTCTCTCTACTGCCTGTTTAGCTTCATTTTGATTAGTTCACTATCTCTACCTGATTATTTTGTTGGCACTGGTTTGTTGTTGTTTGCTTGTTTGTTCAGTTGTTTGTTTGTTTGTTTTTCCCTTTATCTTCACCTTCTGTGCTTTCCCTCTCCTCTTACCCTTCCATTTGAGATATCACCATTGTTATTATTACAAGCCAGAAAATACTTAATTGCACACAATACAGGGACATTAACAATAGCAAGGGCAATGATGGGAAGATGGAAAAAAGGGGGACACTAGTTCCCCCCAGTAATAAATTGGTACAGGAACCAGAGGGAAAAGAAAAAGCAGATACCCAGACCCAGACTCCAACAAATTGCAGATAAACTATGCCAAAGAACCCAATGAAGCCAAAAAGAACAACCTAAAGAAGAAATCCTGGAAGTAATCAATGAGAATTTTATAGAGATGATACTGGAATATGGTCAACCAAAATGTACAAGAGACACTCAAGAAATTCCAGACAACAAAAATAGAGAATTTGAGAAAGCACAAAAACAAATAAAAGAAACTATAGAATCACTGTGTTTATACAGTGATTCTATAAACACCAAGGTGAAACACAGAACACGATAAATAAAGAGATAAATGAACTCAGGATGAAAATAGACAATATTAAAGAGGATATGGAAAACCTCAGAAAAAAGAATGAAACACAAATGCAAAACAAAATGGAAGGCCAAATCCAGCAGAAGAGAACAAGCAAAAGACAGAATCTCAGAACCCAAAGATGAAATGGTAATTAAAGGAAAACCAAAGAACTATTAGTTAAACAACTCAAGATCTGTGAAAAGAAAATGCAAGAACTTACTGTCTCCATCAAAAGATCAAACCTGAGAATCATGGACATTAAAGAAGAAGAAGAGGTGCAAGCAAAGGGAATGAGTAATATATTCAACAAAATAATAACAGAAAATTTCGCAAATCTAGACAAATCTATGCCCATACAGGTGCAAGAGGCCTCCAAAACATCAAACAGATCTGACCAAAATAGAACCACCCTACGTCATATTATCATTAAAACAACAAGTGCAGAGACTCGAGAAAGAACATTGAAGACTGTAAGAGAGAAAAAAACAAATAACATTCAATGGTAAACCTATCAAAATCGGAGGAGACTTCTCAACAAAAATATTAAAAGCAAGAAGAGCTTGGATGAGGATTTCTGGGCACTGAATGAAAATTACTTCAACCCTAAGATACTCTACCCAGCAAAACAATCATTCAAAATAGATGGAGCAATAAAAGTCTTCCATGATAAGCAGAAACTAAAACAATAAGTGACCACAAGGCCACCACTATAAAAGATTCTTCAAGGGATTCTGCACACAGAAAGTGAAACCCAACATAACCATGAAAGAGCAGTCAGTGCCAAAAATAGGAAAAGAAAAAGCAAGAAAGTAGAGAGTAAACTCAACTTTAGGTACACACAATCAAACCTTCAAACAACTAAGACAAGTAAATGACAGAATTCAACACATACCTATCAGTACAAACACTTAATGTTAAGGGACTTAATTCCCCCATCAAAAGCACTGTTTGACGAACTGAGTTAAAAAGGAAGAACCAACAATTTGTTGCTTACAGGAGACCCATCTCACTGACACAAATAAGCATAGGCTTAGGATGAAAGACTGGAAGAAGATGTACCAAGCCAGTGGCCCCCGAAAGCAGTCAGGAGTAGCAATACTCATCTCTCACAAAGTAGACTTCAAACCAACCTTGATCAAACAAGATAAAGAAGGACATTCCATACTAATAAAAGGGGAAATAGACCAAAAGGAAATAACAATCCTCAACCTATATGCACCCATTGTCAATGCACCCAATTTAATCAAACATACACTGAAGGACCTAAAAGCATATATTAATTCATGGGAGACTTTAACACCCCATTATCATCAGGAGATAGGTCATCCAAACAAAAAATCAAAAAGAAATCCAAGAATTAAATATACCATAGGCCAAATGTACCTAGTTGATGTCTACAGAACATTTCATCCAAATTCTACACAAAATTCATTCTTCTCAGCAGCTCACGGAAACTTCTCCAAAATAGATCATATCCTAGGGCACAAAGCAAGCCTCGGAAACTATAAGAAAATAGAAATTATACCATGCATTCTATCTGATCACAATGCAATTTAAAACTAGAATGCAATAACAAAAATAATGACAAAAAAACATGCAAAAACCTGGAAACTGAATATCCCATTGCTTAATGAACAATGGATCATTGATGAAATAAAGAGGAAATTAAAAAGTTCCTGGAAGTCAATGAAAATGAAATTACAATCTACTGGAACCTATGAGACATAGCAAAGGCAGTCCTGAGAGAAAAGTTTTTGGCCATGAGGGCATATATTAAAAAGACTGAAAGATCCCAAAACAATGACCTAATGATACATCTCAAATTCCAAAACAAATAGAAGTACAGAAATAATAAAAAGAAGAGCTGAAATCAATGAAATAGAAACCAAAAAATCATACAAAGAAATAATGAAACAAAATGTTCATTAATTGAAAAAATAAACAAGATTGAAGGACCACTAGCAATCCTGACTAAATGGAGGGGAGAAAAAACCCAAATTAGTAAAATCAGGAATGCAAAAAGGGAGTTAACAACAAACACCATGGAAGTCCAGGATATCATCAGAGACTACTTTGAGAACCTATATTCAAATAAATTCATAAAAAAGAAATGGAAAGATTTCTAGATACTTATGATCATCCAAAACTGAACCAAGAAGACATTAATCACCTGAATAGATCTATAACACAAAATGAAATTGAAACTACAATCAAAGTCTCACTAAAAAGAAAAGTCCAAGACCTGATGGATTCTCTGCTGAATTCTATCAGACCTTTAGAGAAGAACTGATACCAACACTCTTTAAACTGTTCCATGAAATAGAAGGGGAAGGAAAACTGCCTAACACATTTTATGAAGCCAGTATTACACTTATCCCAAAACCAGGCAAAGACACCTCCAAAATGGAGAACTATAAGCCAATCTCCTTAACGAACATTGATGCAAAAATCCTCAATAAAATAATGGCAAACCGAATTCAAGAATGCATCAAAAACATTATTCACCACGACCAAGTAGGCTTCATCCCAGGGATGCAGGGGTGGTTCAACATACGAAAATCAATAAACATAATAAACCACATTAACAGTAGCAAAGACAAAAACCACTTGATCATCTCAATAGATGCAGAAAAATCCTTTGATAAGATCCAACACCATTTCATGATAAAAGCTCTACGAAAAGTAGGAATAGAAGGAAAGTATCTCAACATTATAAAAGCTATATATGGCAAACCTACAGCCAGCATTATACTTAACAGTGAAAAAATGAAACCATTCCCCCTAAAATCAGGAATGAGGCAAGGATGCCCACTATCTCCACTCCTATTCAACATAGTACTGGAATTCCTAGCCAGAGCAATTAGGCAAGAAGAAGGAATAAAAGGAATACAAATACGTAAAGAAATGGTCAAAATATCCCTATTTGCAGACAATATGATCCTATACCTTAAAGACCCAAAAAACTGTACTCAAAAGCTCCTAGACACCATCAACAGCTATAGCAAGGTAGCAGGATATAAAATCAACATAGAAAACTCATTAGCATTTCTATACACTAATAATGTAAAAACTGAGAAAGAATGTATGAAAACAATTCCATTTACAATAGCCTCAAAAAATATCAAATACCTAGGTGTAAACCTAACAAAGGATGTGAACAACCTCAACAAGGAAAACTATAAACTTCTGAAACAAGAGTTTGAGGAAGACTATAGAAAGTGGAGAAATCTCCCATGCTCATGGATTGGGAGAATCAACATAGTAAAAATATCTGTACTCCCAAAAGTAATCTACATGTCTAATTCAATTCCCATCAAAATCCCAATGACATTCATCAAAGAGATTGAAAAATCTACTGTTAAATTTATATGGAAATACAAAAATTTTTTATTGAGTATAGCCAAGGCAATACTAATAAAAAGAACAATGCTGGAAGTATCACAATACCGACTTTTATTGTTATTTCAAATCAATAACAATAAAAATAGCATATCTGTTACAAAAACAGATATGAAGACCAGTGGAACAGAATAGAATAGAGGACCCGGATATGAAGTCACACAACTATAACCAACTTGTCTTTGACAAAGGTGCTAAAAATATACGATGGAGAAAAGACAGCCTCTTCAACAAAAACTGCTGGGAAAACTGGTTAACAGTCTGCAAACAACTGAAACTAGATCCATGTTTATCACCCTATACCAATATTAACACAAAATGGATCAAGGATTTTAATATCAGACCCCAAACTCTAAAGTTGGTACAGTAATTAATAAGTATAAGCAAGGACTTTCTCAATGGAAACCCAGCGGTGCAGCATAGATAAATGGGACTTCATAAAACCAAAAAGCTTCAGCTCAAGAAAAGAAATGGTCTCTAAAATGAAGAGAACACCCACAGAGTGGGAAAAATATTTGCCAGCTACACATCAAACAAGGACTGATAACCAGAATATATAAGGAAACTAAAAACTAAATTCTCCAAAAATTCATGAACCAATAAAGTAATGGGTAAGTGGACTAAACAGAACTTTCTCAAAAAAAGAAATTCAAATGGCCAAAAATCACATGAAAAAATGCTCACCATCTCTAGCCATAAAGGAATTGAAAATTAAAACCACACTAAGGTTCCACCTCACCCCTGTTAGAATAGCCATCATTAGCAATACCACTAATAACAAGTGTTTGCAAGGATGCAGGGAAAAAGAAACACTCTTACACTGCTGGTGGGAATGTAAACTAGTATAACCACTATGGAAAATAAGTTGGCAGGTTCTTAAAAATCTAAATGTAGATCTACCATATGATCCAGCAATACCACTCTTGGGGATATACCCAAAAGAATGTGACACAGGTTACTCCAGAGGCACCTGCACACCCATGTTTATTGCAGCTCTATTCACAATAGCCAAGTTATGGAAACAGCTAAGATAACCCACTACTGACAAATATTTCAAGAAAATGTGGCGTTTATACACAATGGAATTGTATGCAACCATGAAGAAGAACAAAATGTTTTCATTCACAGGTAAATGGATGGAATTGGAGAACATCATTCTGAGTGAGGTTAGCCTGGCCAAAAGACCAAAAATTGTATGTTCTCCCTCATGTGCAGACATTAGATCAAGGGCAAACATAATAAGGGACTTGGACTTTGATCACATGATAAAGGGAGAGCACAAAAGGGAGGTGTGAGGATAGTTAAAACACTCAAAAAACTAGATAGCATTTGTTGCCCTCAATGCAGAGAAACTAATGCACATACTTTAAAGTGACTGAGGCCAATAGGACAAGGGGACAAGGAACTAGAGAAAAGGTTAGTTTGAGAACAATTAACTTAGAAGGTAATACACATGTACAGGAAAGCAATGCAAGTCAACTAGCAAAAACCCTTGGTCCTTCCTATTACTGCTTAAACTCTCTCCTCAACAAAATTAGAGATAGGGGCAAAATAGTTTCTGCCTTGCAGCAAGGGGTTGGGGGGTAATATAAGGGGTGGGGGAGTAATGAGGGGGTGGGGATAAGGGTGAAGAAATGACCCAAACATTGTATGCACTTATGAATAAAGTTTTTTTAAAAGACTGATTCAGGAGCTATGATGTGCTTAGCTGGGTCCCCTTGGGCTTTTCATTATAGTGTATGATCTTGCTGGTAACGCACTCATGGATAGGAGCATGGGACAGGATTTGGGTCTCTCTAATCACAGCCCAGGGATTTCCCCAACCTTGCTTACTTTCATGCAGAGCTGGGAGCCTGGTCCCATTCAGATGAAGAAACTATGTATGGGAGGAAAGTCTCTGGGGAGTTCCCATTCTATCCTAGGTGTTTGGTGGGGTTACCAAGAACAGAGCTAGGCTACCCTGCCTCAGAGGCCTTGCAGTCATTCCCAAGATGGCTGAAACTTTCAATAGGCTCTGTACACCTGATCAATGTTACATGACACACACACACACACGCACACATACACACACACACACACACACACATATACCTACCACCCAACAAGGACTCCAGTGGGAAGAGTAGCTTTATTGACAAATACATGACATCATGGGCCTCTGGCAACCCCCCACTGAGACAGGCAATGGCTGAAGACAAGCAATCAGGAGGTTTGACCCACCTGAGTGACCCAGCAGGACCAGGCACAGCCTCAGATGAGAACCAAGATTACTGCTGATGGACACTCCTGCATGTGGGGAGATTTCCCCCTCCATGGGTGTTGATGGCCTGCACCTTTAATTCTTCAGTTCCTGCTGTCTCTAGTATCTGAAACCTGGCCCAGCAAGAGGGGAGCACCAGGGCCTGGAAGGTCGCAGGAGATCAGGGACCTAAGAGACCTCACTGACATCAGTCTGAACTGCTGTTCTGGGCTACTTGACCCAGCATCTGTGATAAAGCCTACTAGAACCCCAGCCCTGAAGGGTGGGGGCCTCACTCCCAGTAGGCCTGTGCCATGAGCAGCTTCTCTTTCTCCATTTTGTAATGGTTCTGTGGATTTACTTTGTTTTATGGAATATTTTTAAATATCAAATGCTCCCTCCTTTTGCTCAAGGGCAGGAGGGCCAGATGATGTTATTGGGGGTCCTTCAGCAAGACTAGGTGGTGGGGTGAGTGATGCAATTTAGGTTCAATAGCTCCTACAGCCCCACCCCCAATGACCCGATTTCATGTTCCCCAAGTTCATGACAGTCAGTGGCTTATCTAGGCTCTCCCTTGCCTCCGAGAGCTGACCTCTCACCCCTAGGAAGTGGGCAAGTGCACATGTGTCCATTGTGCAGGGTGGGCCCATTCTTCCCTTTGGCCCAGCCTCCCCACAGTCCTGCTGCCTCAGGAGCTAACCTGGCCTCATGTCCTCCTTCCTGATTCTTCATGAAGAGGGAAAGAAATTGGCAAGGCCAGAGATCACATCCTCTACTACCGAGAGACATGTATTCAAATCCTGCTCTGGCCTCCATGATCCAGGAACTTTGGCAGGTTATTTATATCCCTCTGAGATGCTGTCCCTGCTGCCAGAGGTGATAATGACCCTACCTGCTAAGGTTAGATGCAACAATGTGAGGAAAGCTCCTTTGGCATGCCTCAACTCCTCAAAGACTCAGTAATTGATGAGTACTAGGGTTAGTTTTTATACTCAGACAAAAGCAATTTTTCCAGGGAAAGGGCTCTACCAGGAATATTGGTTCCCTGCAAACCCAACCCCTGGCCATACCTTCCATCCTCAAGTCCCACTGACTATCAGTGTCCATCAGTGTCCAATGGAGCATGCAAATAGCCCAAACCCAGGTGGACACCTTCAGGGTCCAACAGCTACACTGGCCCCAGGGCTGTGTCTGTAGCAAGTACTGAGGCTTGTTCTGGAGTACTAGCCTCTTACTTCCTACCCCTGGCTTGGTCAGCAGTCTTCTCAGGGTCAGAACCCAGCAGGGTAGTGAGAGCATAATCGGTTTGGGTACCACTGCACTACATCTTGAGGTGGAATCTCAGGGCAGTGTCTTGAAGAAAGACCCCCACTTCTGGGCAAATAGGGGGTCTGAAAGGAGAGATGGAGGGGGGTGGAAGTACCTTGGTGCTCTTGGAGGCACCTTTGCTCCCAAGACATGGTCATGGGTAGAAGTCATTGTCCAAAAGGAAGGAGACAAAATGACCTACTCACCCATTAATTCATCTACTCACCCATTCATTTATCCATTCACCCACTCATTCATACACTGACCCATTCATTCACATACCTATTCATTCATCCATCCAATCATTCATCCGCCCATTCATTCATGCACCCACCCGTCATACATTCATTCTTGCAATCATCATGCATTCATTCACCCACTTACTCTTTAACAAATGTCAGGAGCCTGAGCTCCAGACCTACAGAGATGCCTATTTTCCCTTGCAGAAGGGGCCCCTTGTGTGCTGAGAAGAATTACAGAAAACCCAAACATTGATATAAGGAAACGTGGGAACAACGAGAATGACCCAGGGACTGGTTCATGGAGGAAATGTTTAGAGCAGGTCATGAGGTGGGACTCAGTGCTTAGCAGACAAAGGGACCAGCCTGAGCACATGGACAGAGATGGGGGCAGCCTTGCACAAATGGGTGTGGCCCATCATGGGCCCTGCAACACTGAGGAGAGACTCGGGCCACAGAGCTATGTACCTCATGGGGGGTCTTTGAGCAGAGGAACACAGTCAGATGGGTTTTGGGAAGTCTATTTGATAGCCAACTAGTGGAATCCCTGAAGCATGGGGACCAGAGGCCAGTCATATGTTTCACAATAAGAACTCTCTACCAGGAATTTCACTGCCTATTCAGTGGCTGAACACTCTCATCCTGGTAGGGAAGAAAGGCCAGGTTCAAAGTCAAGGTCAATGAAGTGCAGAAGTCCGGGCCATCCATATAATGTGGACATGCCTCACAGCCCTCCCAACTCTTTCCATCTATCGCCACCATCATTACAAAAGGCCACCATTGTTGAATGTCTGTTGTGTACCAGGCTGGGGTTTCAACCCTGGTTTGCAGATGAAAAACCTGAGCACAGACAGAGCAATTGACACCTCCATGGTCACAGATACTGAACATGGACAATCTGGCTTCAAATTCAGAGAACTCAGCCTCAAGCATTGACTTTTCCTTTTCCTCTTACCACAGCATCCTGCCCTACCTCCCAAAAATAACATAATGATTTAGAGCACCTGTGTCAGGGCCTGGTGGTGGGAGAAGCTTTGCTGGACTTCTGTCTGAATGCCAACCCAAGGTCATCAGACAGGCAAACACTGCAAAGAAGGCGAGGGACAGGCCAAAAAAGTCAAGGGACAGCTGAGTCTCCCCAGACTTTTGGCAGGAGGTGACACTGCAAACACATCGATCTCATGCATGGGAGATATGATGCATGGCCAATAGGCATAGTTACCTCTGCAATGGTGGCTTTGTCCCATTCATCCACATTCATTCTGGGTTCACTCTAAAGTAAAAGCCACATGGTCAACACCCTGAATAGATACTGTACATCTCTCCCCTCTTCTAGCTTGGGGCAGTCAAGCTTGGGCACAAGTGCCAAGCTTGGGTGACTTTTTGCATAAAAAATGTGAGAGAGGCCTGCAGAGGTACCTAGGGTTGGTTTTAAGGACTTAATTGTGCTTCTGGGGTAAGGGAACTCAGTGAGCTCCTCTAGGAAATCACTCAACCCAACTGGCTCCCAGTATCCTGTTCTTGTGGTCTCTATAATGGGACCACTAATGCCAGCTTCACAATATGTCATTCACTGGGCAGCTCCAACTGTGTGACCTTGAGCAGTTTACTCTGCTTCTCTGTGGTTCTGTTTCCTCAGTTCTAATATGTGAGTGATACTGGTATCTACCTCATCATTATTGGGAGGGTTATGTCCATCAATCCTATCATGAGCTTAGACTAGATCCTGGATCCCAGATGTGCTGTCAAAATGATTATTGATGTTACTTATCACTAGACAGTGGAAGCAGAGGCTGTGACGTGTAAATGCATGATGAATGAAGGCCACCTGCACTGTGCAACACAGAGGAGGTAATCAGCAGAGCTCCACTCTCCCTGGTCCCTCCCCTGGAGTAAGGCTTAGACACAAAATGTTGTGGCCTCCTCATTCTGGACACCATAACTAAGACCCATAACCCTTGTTTCTGAGAAGGACCATGAAGGCCAGCACTCTAGGCCTCTATGCTCTGGGAGGTTCAGATAAGGTAAGCGACTTCCTGGGTCACACAGCAGGTTAATCTGGAACACCAGGCTGCACCCCACGTTAACTGTTGTCTTCAGGCCACATAGCACTATACATATACCTCTCCTCAAGCAGAACCTTCGCTCCCCCACACTCACACATTCCATCCTGCATGCCAGCTTGTGGGACATTCTGAAGATGCAAATTGCATCATGAAATTGTTGTGAAAACTAATTCCCTCCATATGACAAAAACCTGCACTGGAGCCACAGGTAAGAACCTGTCCACATCACCTCACTCACAGCTCAACCTCCTGTGATCACTACCTGTTGTGTCCTTGCCTCAGATGGTTTGCACATTGTCTTCCCTCTACCTGACTGGTGAGAGAAAGAAGAATCCCAGGGCTTCCCAGCCAGGTGCAGGATGCCCCCTTTCCACAGGTGATTCTCATAGACAGATGGAGGACTGAGGGGCCATTTAGTGACCTGGACACTGGTGAACTCAATTCTTAAATGTTCCAGTCATTTCATGAGCTTTTTATTCAGAGACTTATAATTTGATTTCTATCACTATTTCTGTGACTTTACTGAAATTTATCTTTTATGGTCTTCATTGACTTCTTTATTTCTGATCAGTCTTTATTTGTTTTGTCATGTTATTTCTTTGTGCATTTATTCATGCCCTCTTTCACTACATTGATCATTCTTATAATCATTTGATAAATTCCTTGTCTGAAATTTCTTCATCTTCACTCTTCTTTGTGCAGGTGAAGGGTGGATAAAAGATGGAAGTTCAGAAGTTGAATATGGTTGATATACTCTCTGTAAAAGAATGACTATAAGTGGCAGAGTGGCTCAAGTGGTTAGCATCTGCCTAGGAAGTGTGAGACCCTGAGTTCAAATCCCAGATCCACCAAAAACAAAAACGAATGAGTATAGAATTTCTAAGCTTGTTGAAGCTACCATAAGAAGGTGGCTAAAGTCAAAATAAGAAAAACAGAGGACATGAACAAATTCAAGTTTTAAAACATATATATGTGGAAAGTCACAAGGAAACTCCCTGTGTAGATGCCTTTCCAAACATAAATGCCATTTTTTCTCATTTACAAAGTTGAAGAATGGGAAGGTGGAAAATGACCTAACTGGCAGTTTGGTACTAGTGGGAAGAGGGAGTGATTAGGGAAAGCACATGGGATGGTGGATATGCTGCAAACATTTTGTATACATGTATGTAAATGGAAAAAAGATACCTGCAGGATCTATTCCAGGAATGTGTGGAAGGGTGGATAAAACACAATGTGAATTCAAGTATGATATATTTGATATGTTATAAGAACATTTATAAATGCCACAATGTATATACACCCAGAAAAAGGGAAAAATTAAAAATTAAATTAAAAACATTCTTTGACTCAGATTTCCTCTTCTTCACTATTGTTAGTGTTTGTTACTTTGTAGATACTGAGTTTAGGATAAGTCAAGTGGTTTATTTATTTTTCATATTTCCTAATTTTCTGCATTAGAGTTTTCATGAGAAAACAACCAATTGTTTGAAAGTTTTCATCACCTGTAGTCTTCGGTTGAACTATTTTCAGTGTTCAGGCAGGAGAGTGTAGTGGCAAGACTGAGGTTGTATTTCTAAACACCGGGCTATGGCCTGGCTTGGTAGCCAAGCATTTGCCCATGTGCTCAGAGCACTGGGCCTGATGGATTCAAATTGAGCTAAACCACATGGTGTCTCAAGTAAAAGGGCACCTTGTCTGCTTATGGACTGATTTCAGTAGAACAGTCTCCCCTCTTTGTGTACTTGGAGCCACTGTTAGCCTCAGGAAGAATTATAACCTCACAGTTGAATAGGATATTACTTGCTTCACAAGGTTCCCAATTTGTGATCCAGGTCAAAAAGTTACTAAACCAAAGAATGTCCACCAACTGAGTTATAGAATTTTACAGAATACTGAGTTGTCTACATGTAGACGCGTACCTGAGGAGTCAAGCAAATGTACTTGCTAGTTTCAGTGCTTCCATTGATATCCAGGAGTTCATCTCCTTATAGGGTAAGGAGGATTTGGAAATCATGTGATTGGGAAGAGTTCGGGGTTTCAGCACCACCTAGCAACTAACATGGGACAGCATGGATTTCCAGAAAGACTCTGTGAACTTTCATACCCTGTCCAGAAATTCACTTCCATTTGGAGGCCATGGGTATGATGTGATTTGGGGCACATAGACTTGAGGCTTTCTGTTCCACCTAGAAGGAACACACAGATCCAAGATGCCCATCCTGAATGACATGATTAAGTCAGCCAAAGCATACTCAGTGAATTGTTTCCACCCTGAACCTCACGTTATTGGATTCACACTTTTCCAGAGGTGGAAGAATGTCTAACCACCATGCTTTTTGTTCACAAAGCTCTTTGCTACTTGACCTTTTCCAGTGGTTCACACCAGACCCTCTCACTCTCAATGCCCAACACCCATGACCATCTCCCATGCAAACATGATGTCAGGGATTCCCAAAACTCACTGAACATTGATTCCTCCTTGATTTTACTCCTCCACAATAGCTCAATCTCAATAGGTCCCTCTCCAGATGGCATCTTTCCATAGTCTTCCAACACAAGAGAAGTGATAAACATACTTCCTAGCCAAGGCTTCACCCTCTATGATCATAATCTCACCAAATGCTACACTGTGGTTCTGACTTAAAGTGCGTGTAGAACTGCCAAATGCTACCTTGGGGTCTAGACTTGTGGGAAGTGTAGCAGTTTGGCTTCCCTTGTGAATGCATCTTCATCTTCATCCCCACCTGAGGCTGTGATTGCACTGCATGGCACTGCATTGCTTTTTTCTTCTCCTTTCTGTTTCTTTGTGGTTTCCATCTCCCCAGTTTCTCTTTTCTGATGCCCAGTGTTTGTTATTTCTTTCGCTATTCAGATTAAAGCCTGCCCTTAGTTATCTGATTCTTGTCATTCAGGCAGTAAAAACAAAAGATTGTTCTAGTCTACCATCTTGCCCTAAACCTGAAGTCTGATTGTTTTGGACAGTTCTTCTAGGAAGATTTGTCATTACATGTGATTACAATTTTCCTTTCTTGAATTTGTATTGGTCTCTGTATTGACTCTCAAGGATTGTGCATATTCAGAAGGTACAAAAAAGTGATACTTGCATACAACATTTAATGACCAAATCAGAGTAATCAGTATTTGCATATTTTCATTTCTTTCTTCTTCACAATTGGATTCTTTGGTTAGCCTTCTATTAGTTACCCACAGAACCTCATAGTTTTATGTTGAACTATAGTCATTTTTTATTTCCTTTGTTAAATATATCCAGGGAAGTTTATTGGTTTTGAGGCTATTGTAAATGGGATGTTTGACCTGATTTTTTTTCTCTGTGTGTTCATTGTCGGTGTATAGAAAGGCTACTGATTTCTGTATGTCAATTTTACATCCTGCTACTTTGCCAAAAAAGTTAGGATTTCTAATAGTTTCGGTAGAATTTTGAGGATCTTTAGGGAGAGTATCATGTCGTCTGCAAATAGGGATAGCTAGAATTCTACTTTCCCTATTTGAATCCCTTTTATTTCTTGCTGTTGTCTTATTGATCTGGTGAGGAATTCCAAAACTATATTGAATAGGAGTGGAGAAAGTGACAATCCCTGTCTCAATCTTGACTTTAGCAAGAATGATTTCAGTTTTTCTTCATTTAGTATAATGTCAGCTATAGCTTTGTCATATATAGTCCTTATTATGTTGGGGAATATTCCTTTCACTCCTAGTTTCTTCAGAGCTTTTATCATGAAGATGTTGAATTTTGCCAAGCCTTTTAATACATCTGTTGATAAGGCCATTTGGGCATTGTCCTTGCTTCTGTTTATATGCTATATCTTATATAGAGATTTACATATGTTGAACAATTCTTGTATCCAAATTAAACCCATTTGGTCATGGTCTATATCTTTGTGATGTGTTTCTGCATTCTCTTTATCAGTATTTTGCTGAGAATCTTTGTATCTCTATCCATTAAAGATGTTGGTGTGTAATTCCCTTTTTAGTCACATTTTTATTGGGTATTAGAATGAGTGTAACACTGGCTTCCTAGAATGAGTGGGCTAGGGTGATACAGGTATGCATTTTGTAATGACCAAACCAGAGTAACTATTGTTTGCATCTTCTCATCATTTCTTTATACTTCAAAAATGAATTCTTCAGTCAGTCCTCTAGTAATTACCCACACACCAAATAGTTTGATGTTAAACTACAGTCACTGGAGAATCATACATGACATATCTCTGAAAATGTCATCGCAGACTTTAATTGCTTAAACCAAATTCTTATGAATTCATCATGACTGCATCTCTGTACTAGCTCAAACCACCATCATGTCTCTCCAGAATGTATCCATCAACATCTTTTGTGAGTTCTGTATTAATACTGTTGCATGTCTCCCATCCATTCTAAATATGAGTGGCAAACTACTCTTTCTGAAATATAAATTGGAACATACCAATCTCTTGATAAAGATTTTTGTCATTCCCTATTACCCTGTGCATAAAAGTAACTGTTCCTATAGGCAATAAAGAGAACTTATGTCTCATCATTCTTTTAAGTCTCATTTCACGTCCACTGTACTTCAGAATGATTTATCTTATTTTCATTTTCTATGCACACCAAGATCTTTATCACAACATTCATTACACAGAGTTCAATGAATTGCTTTATTCTTCTCAAGTTGTTAGCTCATATTTTCTATTCCAGGGAAACTTCCCCATCCCACAGATCTTGACGAGAATAGGTAAAATATGTTATTATATTTTATGGTAAAAACAGCTTTTCTTTCCATCATATACTGCAATTTGTGTATAATTAATTCCTGAAAGTGTCAGTCTCATTTCAACTGAGAGCTATGACATGAGACTATATTCACAAAAATACACTCAGGGACTGGAGTGTAACTGGCACAGAAAGTCACTCTTTGGCTCGTTGTTTATTGAGAAATACATGACTTAGTGCATTTTGATTGCAAGGAAAAGTCAAATGAGCAAGCATAAAATTCTTGTGAAAGATGCTATGTCTGGGAGATGATCACAATAATCCTAAAGATTGTTTATAATTTTGGCATACTTGTATCAATTGGGTGGCTCCATTTCCTCTATGCTTGACCCTGGGTAGGATTGTTACTTTCTTCAGAACAACCGAAGATGATTAACTCAGCATAGATAAAAGAAGACATCAAGAGTGAAGAAAGTCATAGCTCAGAATGCAAATATACAACTTGATTTCTGCATCTACCTTGCACTACTGATTTGGAATTTCAATTGTCAACTTGATTATTGGTTGATTATTGTGAAACACATGTATCTGTGAATGTCCCTAAAATGCAATAGGTATGTGGAGACATGCCTAAGTAATACAAGGAATATTAGGGGAATGCATGAACCTTGGGTGTGTGAAGCTGTCTCTCCTGAGTACTTGAATTGGAGGAAGTGATGCCCCATTGGCTTTGGTTAAGCCCTGACTGGGCTGAGCCCTTTATTACCAATTTGCCTCGCACCTTACATGGCATCCAATAATGTAATTCATTTTCCACATCCCAAATAGCTTTCCTGCAAATTGTTTTTAGACACATACTTCAGAACAACTCTAAGAAAGTTTAATTCATTCCCGGGGCCTTACCATCTGTGGGCTTGGATGAAATCATAGCACCTGGAATAGAAAGGAGGATCCTCAAACTTCTTTTCCAGCTCATGTTTATTTCATAGATGCAGGACCTCAGATGCAAAGGCCACGGCAGAAATTGCTCCAAATTCCTCCATGGGAATGGAAAACACTGGGCTGAAAGAATTTGGAAAATTAGAATGGACATTCCAGTTGACATAAAAACATATATACAGAGGCACATAGGAAACATATACACCTGCCTGACACTGTTGGCTCAGCCTCAACCCAGAATTGCACATTTCTAGACATGTTCCCCTTGATTTTTTTCCTTTCCCTCCAGCTTCCCCTCCATCTCAGTTCATTTAGTGATGCAGACTCCTTTCCCAGTTCTAAACCCAGTATATACAAAGATGGAGATGTACTGATTGGAAGGTTTTTCCTGCTTTATTCTTTTGTCAAAATAATACAAGCAGTGATCCAGCCATGCCAGGACTTTCTACAAAGTAAGTTATGGCTTTATGTTACTTTCTTCCATTTGATTTCTGAAAGAATACTGCCCAAGTGATCTGTGAAACATAGAGCATTGCTGATAATAACCCCAACATGGCACTTCTTCCCCTACCTTCCCAGAAACATCCCTAACTTATTTTGTGGTTATGGTGTACTTTTCTTTCAACAGGAGCAAGTATATTCTTTTTTCTTTTTCTCTTTTCTGTAACAAGGCTGAATTCTATGCATTTGCTCCACCATCACTGGGATTCCTCCAGCCTGGGCTGAAAGCTAGCACCAAGAGATCATCCTTAGAAAAGCAATCCAAGTCAATTGCATGTGTTCTGTACTGAGACACTAGAACAAAATTCCCCTTCTTGTAGATCAACGCTGTGATAACATTTCTTTACTCACAAATGTATCTAATAGTATCTCTACTGAGAAGTTCTGTACTTGTGCCCATGGTCATGAAAACACTTATGACTGTAGACATCCAGTTACTGTTTCAAATAAGATGCGTGTCATCCTGGGATGCTGTGTCAAATCTGGAAATGCAAGTACAGCCAGAAATAAATGATAAGCCCCGTGAGATTTTTCCCCTCCAATTTAATACTACTTCACTTAGACACTTCTTTAAGATAAAACTTACAAAAGCATTTGTGGTAGGTTTTTGGAATATCATTAGTTTTGAAGACATTACCATGAATCTATGAATCACTTATGTAGATGGACATTTTCACAACTTTGAGCAACTTTTCCTTTGAACAAGTTCCATTAGTAGAACTTTCTCATAGCCATTGAAATCTATAATTTAAAAAAGAAAAGAGTTTCTTGTTCCTGGGTAAGTTTTTCCAGTTGGTCTGAGGTGCCAGTTATATTGTATTTATGTCTTTTGCCACAGTATACTTATTTCCCCCTCATGCTTTATGTGATTGCTTCTTATTTGAGTAATTGACAATTGCACATTTTCTCTTTGTTTGGCTATGGTACTACTATATTGATTGTGTGACCTCTTCATGTATTCAGTTGAATCTCCAGGTGAACACGCTCATCTTCTGCAAAATAGTGCCACCTGATTCTTACTTTTCATTCTTTCTTTACCTCTAATTTATTGTATATAAAATAAACTAAGAAATTCCAGAAGCATATTAAATTCTGGTGTTATGAAAATTATGGTCTTCATTCTACCGCATGCTGTTTTTGTCACTGTGACTATGTACTATAGTTTCAAGGCAGTTTTGACGTAGCTTTGCTAGTTTTGCTTCTTAACCTTTTGTTGATTACTATTTGTAATTTTTTGACAATTTTTGTGTTTATGTTTCAAGGATATTTTAGTATTATTTCCTTTTTTGTTTGTCTTTTTCTGCTTTTGCTATCAGGCTAATACTGGAGGTAAGATGTATTTAGCATTCAATGTTTCAAGTTTAATTTACACTACAGTTTCAGAACCATTGGTGTTATTTCTTGTCTTAAGTTTTGGGAGAATTTAGCAGTGAATGAATCCAGTCCTGGGTGTTACTTTGTTGGGAAGTCCTGTTAATGCTTCCTATCTTTGCACAATATAAATCTATTTGGGTTTCTTAGATCCTATTCTTTCTATTAGTTTGTCTTACATGTGTAGAAATTTATCCATTTGGTCAGATTTTCCAATTTATTTTAATACACTTTTCAAAATATCCCCTATTGATCCTCTGGATTTTGGTGGTATCCAAAATTCTAATATCTACTTTTTCACCTCTCACTTTATTTACTAGATTCTTCTCTCTGTTTTATGTGGAGGATCAGTATGAATAAGGATTGTTAATCTGATTTGTCTTGTAAAGGTACTACTTTTTTATTTGATTATTTATACTGTATAAATATATAATGTATAAATGTATAATTTATTTTACATTCCACTTCAGTACTTCATGTCTATTTCCTTGCCCACTTACTCAGCTTGGAGTTTTGTACTTTATGAAATTCACCATGTGTGATTCTTCCTCCATTCTCATTTGATTGTATATTCTTCTCATGGGATTTAGTGTTTCCCTGACTCTATTGATTTTGACCATTTCTTCTTCATCTGTGAGTGGGATTCCTGAAAGTATCTTCTGCAATATTGGCTAGTGAGCAGGAAAAATTCTTTTATTTATGGTTATGTGAATATAATAAAATCATAATTTTGTTTGAAATTGAACCCATTTCCTTTTTTTACATTTTAATATTATTTAAGAGCTGTATGTGGGGTTTCAATGTGACATTTCCATATATGGATGCAATGTACCCCAGTTTGGTTCATCCCCTCCCTTCTTTCTCTTCCCTGTCCCCTTTCTTAAATTGACTTCATCAGGTTTCATTGTTCCATATTCATACATTTACAGAATACTCATAGCCATCTTCAACCTCCATTACTTTTTCATCTTTCCCTCAACCTCCCACTGTTACTCTTCCCTTAACAACATGTTTACATTCCTGACCTTCAATGTCTAAGGCTCTTTTGAATGTACAGGGGGCTTACCTTGGTATTGTGCCACTTAATATGTCATAATTGACTCAGTTTAACCCCCTTTGTTACTTTTCCTTGACCTTTATCAATCACACTGCATTGGTCAACAGTTTTCAGAATGTTTTATTGTGTATTTTTCTTACACAGTTGGAAAATATTTCAATATTATTCACTTCCTATCATTCTCTTCCCTTTCCCTCTTCCCTAGTACTTCCAACACTGCCACATTTGAATGATGCTATGTGTAGATTGAATATACATACTGCTTGCCAGTATTTGTATTTGGACCTATCTTCCACAGGTTAGAGAAAATATGTGACCTGTGTCTTTCTGAACGTGGCTTACTTTGCATAACTTCATGGTCTCCAGTTCCATCCTTTTACCTGCAAATGAAAATGTTTTATTCTTCTGTATGACTGAAAAATATCCATGGTGCATGAATATCACATTTTCTTAATGTTTTCATCAGCTGTAGAGAATTGGAGCTGTGTCTATAGCTTTGCCATTGTGAATAATACTGCATTAAACAAGGGTGTGCAAGTGTGTTTATTGCATCCTGATATACAGTCATCTGAATATATGCCCAAGAGTGATATTGCAGGTTGTTATGACAGTTCTTCTATTAGTTTATTGAGTTACCTCCCCACTGCTTTCCACATGGTTGTACTAATTTAATACAACCAAGGAACAGTTTACAGTTCCTCTTCACATTCCCATCCTCACCAACATTTGTTGTTTTGCGTTCTTGATGATAGCCATTCTAAGAGGAGTGAGGTGAATTCGTAATGTGGTTTGATTTGCATTTCCTTTATAGCCAGGGACAGTGGGATCTTCTTCATCTGTTTTTGGCCATTTCTGTTTCTTTTTTAAAAAAAATTTCACCTCAGGTCACTTGCCCATTTCTTCATTGAGTCATTAGTCTCTGGGAGTTGGTTTTAGATTGATGATGCTTCCAGCTGTTTTATATTGAGCTTTTCTTCTCCAACATTTCAGTTTCATTCTTTTGTCTTTGCTGAATTTCTCATCCATTTTATTGGCGTTTTCACACCTATGTGTAACTGACATTTTCACTTCATTTGTGCCTTGAGTCTCTAAGAGCATTTATCATTGACAAAACTGGACATTCGATTTCTTTGCTGCCTTTTGCCTCATTATACTATGTTGTGCAGTTGAAGTATTATTAACACAATATCCATTGTTTGTACTCAAAACTTTCAAAATAGTTTCTTCTATCTTTTTGAAATGGAAAGTGCACAATTATAATTTATAGCCATGAGACTGTGAAACACTGCCTCAGAGCTCTTTGGACTGATATAACTGTGACCTTGCTGTTCTTAAATGACTGGTGCAATTCATCAGTGGATCCATTAAGTCTTTGTTTTTTCTTTGAAGAGGATTTCTATTTTCATTCCGTCTTTGTTATTCATCTGTCCAAGATTTCTATGTCTTTCCAGTTCAGTTCTAGTAAGATGCATTTCCCTAATTTTTTTCCACAACTTCTAGACTTGCAATTTATTGGCATATACTTCCTTATGATCGTTATTGAGCTATTCTCTTTTTGTTGTGCCTTTCATCACTGGTGTTATTTAGTTCATTGTTGTGTCCATTTCTTAATCTAGGATCTCCTCAAATTATGAAGATGTCTTTGCCATTATTTCTTTAATCTCCATTTCACTTTCTTCTCTGATCATAATTATTTCTTTTCTTGTACTAATTTTGTATTTAGTTAGTTCTTTTTTCTAGCTCATTGAAGAGTCAGTTAAAGGATATTATTTGCAGCTATTCTTATTTTTCTCCAATTTATGCATTGATTACTATGAAGGTTTCTTTTGGCGCTGCTGACACTATATCATACAGTATGGTGTTGCATATTTTCTTTTATTGTGAGAAACATTTTAATTTCCTTCTTGATTTTTGCTTTTGATCCATTGAATTCTCAAGTCATTTTTAAATATTCACATACATCTTCAATCTGAGGTTTTCTTGTTGACTTCCTTTTATGGTTTTGCCTGAAATTAAGCTTTACATATAGTTATATTTTTAATTTTGACATTTTCCTAGGTTTTATGATATGATCCATCCTTCACCATTTCCATGTGCTGATAAGAAAAATGTGTATTTGAAGATGATGCCTGGATGGTAAAGTAGATATCTATTAGATATGTTTGGTTAGAATGCAGTTTAACTTGGAATATTTTGCTATTGATTTTCAGTCTGGATCTCTGTCTATTGCAGGTGGGATATTAATGGATTTTCCAGTTTCTGAATCTGAGAATTCCTCTGAATATAGAATCATTAAGATATTCTTTGTATATTTGAGTGTTCTGATATTTGATGAATGAATATTTTTAAGAAGGTTGTCTTGCTGAAGTAACTCCTTTATCATATTATGACCCTCTGTGTGCTTTTATATTGCACTGACTTAAGTATATTTTATCTGATGTTAATATGGTCATTCCTGCTTTATCACAGCTTCAATGTCAGGCCATGCTTATCCTAAGAGTTGAAGTGAGATTCTTGGGAGTAACATAGAGTTGGGTCTTGTATTGTATCCATTCATTCACTCTGTGTCTCTAAATAAGAAAATACATTCCATCCACATCCCCACTAATTCTGTTTGATCAGATCTCCCTATAGCCAGGTTATAACTTGTTCCCCAGTTTATTGCAGACCCCCTTTGCATCCTCTTTTAATAGTCCATTTCCGTGGTTAAGAGAATTGTTGCTGCTGTATGTTTTGACTCTGTGTTCCATACTTTTGGTTTGTCTACAGAAGTATTTCAATTAGTGAACAAGATGGGCATTATGAAAATATCAGTTGATAAAAGCAAGCTCTTTGGAGTACTTTTAAATAAAAACAAACTAACATAATCATGATACAAACATAGAAATAAACAAAAAATGAGAGACTTGATACTCATAAGAAATACAGGGGTTAAACACAATAAATATACATAGAAATGTATCAGAATGTCATAATAAAAACCCTCCTTAGATTTGTATATACATGAATATATATAAGCATATTTATTTTTTTGTATACACAATATGTATATATATATATTTCCATGTAATAATTACCCCATGTTATTTCTTGCAGAACATGTCTTGTGTGACAATTCTGTCACATTTATTTCTCTAGGGAAGTCTTTATTCTTCCTTCATGGCTAAAGGAGTTCTCTTGGGGTTTTTTATTTTGTTGTTGTTGTTGTTGTTTTATAAACAGTATGATATTTTATTAAAGGAAATTTTCAGATTAAACCAATTATTCTAAGAACCTTCATTAACTTTTTTTATTCTTTTATTATTCATATGTGCATACAATGCTTGGGTCATTTCTCCCCCCTGCCCCCACCCCCTCCCTTACCACCCACTCCGCCTCCTCCCTCTTCCCCCCACCCCCTCAATACCCGGCAGAAACTATTTTGCCCTTATCTCTAATTTTGTTGAAGAGAGAATATAAGCAATAATAGGAAGGAACAAATGTTTTTGCTGGTTGAGATAAGGATAGCTATACAGGGAGTTGACTCACATTAATTTCCTGTGCGTGTGTGTTACCTTCTAGGATAATTCTTTTTAATAGGAGATCTTTTTGTGTTACAGGTTTTTGTTTTTGCTGTTCTTCTTGTACTTCTTCTTCTTTTCCTTCTACTCTTCCTCCTCCTTCTTCTTCTCTGTGAAACTCAAATAGCACTCCATGACTGTATGTTTGTGCTGAGAACTCCCATCTTAGGCCAGCAGGGTTAAACTTATATTTATTTGTTACTAATCTTTTTTAAGCTTGAGAATCTTCTCTTTATCTTTCACCTGTTGACAGTTTCAGTATACTATGGCTTCAGGCAAACTTGGTTTTGCTTACCTGTGAATGCTTAATTTTGATCCTCCTCTACCTAGATATTTGTATCTTTCTCTATGTTGGGGAGTTTGAATGTTATTATTCATTTGAATAGGCTTCCTACATTTTTGGCTTTCTCAACTGCTTCTTAAATTCCGATAGTACAAATATTTTCTCTTTTGAACTTTTTCAAAGTAGCCATAAGTCATTGTCAACTTCTTCATTATTGTTCTTCAGTTGTGTGTTTTAAACAGCCTGTCTAAAAGAACATTTGGTCTTTCTTTTGTTGATCTGTCTTGCTATTCTTCACTTCTGTCATGTTTTTAAATTTTGCTGAAAGTATTTAAAAACTCAAGAAATTCTGTTTGATTTTTTTAATTCTTTCTTTGTTTTTATTAAGTTTTTCAGTAGAGTAATGAAACATTTCTCTTTGTTTTCTTCCAGTTCATGGAATTTGTTTCTTTAAAATGGCTCTTTTAGTTCTCTGAGTTTTCTCCCCTTCCCAATACTTCCTGATCTCCTACTGTTACCTCATTTGGAGAACAAGGTGAGGTCATAGTTTCCTGAAAGGTTCATGATACTTTTTGACATAGGATGTCATTTGGCCTTTTGAGTATCACGTATTTATTTACTTCAGTCTTCCTTCCTTTTCTGGCTTCATTTGGGTCTGTCTTTGAAGAAATTCTAAGAATTTGGTATTTCTTTGTCTTAGCCTGTTGTCATTTACACTATATCCTTGAAAGGTTTGCAGGGAATGGTTTGCTGGTATATTATTACTGTATCATTAATGGACACAAAGCAAAATCAAGCCTGTCACACATAATCTGTTCCTGTGTTGAAAATGAAAACACATACAACAAAGTGCAAAGAGAGAAGACTATACACATCTGAACCTCTCCCTGTTGACAGAGTAGGCCCAGATACCTCATCCATAGTCACTAGTCTAAGGTGATAAACTGTGTGATGCTGCTGGTTCCCAAAACTAATCACTGTGGTTGGAGCAGTTCCAAGTTTCCCTGTCATTCCTATGATAACCAAAGTGATCAGGCTATGTCACATCAAAATCCTTTATCCACCAAGACACACACAACACTGAGTTAAGACCAAAGCTCACTCTTATATTCACTTCCTATTGCTGTGAGGACTTATACCCAAAACTCTGCCGCCAGTCACAGATGATGTGAAATGGACGAGCAAATATGCAAGATACTGGCACTACATATCTTCCAAATGCAGTGCAGGTGTTCTAGAAGTTCTGAACTGGAGGGCAGTTTGATTTATATCACCCTGTATTTGAAATAAATACACAAGCAACAAGTTCAAGAATAAAAATTATAATCTTAGTATCCAGACTTACACACTATAAGCACTGTCTTACACCATGTTATGGGATTGAGTTTGGAAAAGTGGTGGTAAAGAAGATACCAGTTAACTGGGCTGATGGTATTATGGACCATGTTCAAGTCTCATGGTCACAGGACCTCAGATAATGGTTAGGCAAGCAAAAACAAAATTTGTGTTCCTAGGGAGGAGGTAGTTGTTAAGAAACTGTGATTTCATATAGTCAGGTAACATCCTGGGTTCATTTAACAACAAATATACATTTTCACACATGTGGCATAGGAAAAGCCAAGCATAATTTGCACCACAAATTTTTCAGTCAGATGACAAAGCAATCTCCCCTACCTTCTCCCTTCCCCCTCACCTTTCCTTCCCCTCTCTTGTCCCTCTTACAGCCTTCTCATTCTTCCCTGCCCTTTCCCCCTACCCTAAACCTCTCTGTCTCCACCCTCTTTTATCTCCCCCTCTCCCTCTCCCTTTCTTTCCCTGTCCATATAAAGACTTGAATCTCATTTGTGGGACATTATTTTTTATGACCTAACCTAAACCAAAATAAAAACACATATTCTTAATGGATACAAATAGGCACTGATTATGTGACATATTAAATTTAGAGACACACACATGAATGCAAAGACATCATTGCTTTGGATTTGAACAGATCACGTACTTATTATTCCTAATGGACAATACAATGGTTTCTATGCAGGCTTTCCTTAAAGAACTACCAGTTTGTTCTAGCCATGGATTTTGACATTGAGGAGATCAACAGGAACCCCCTTCTTCTACAGAACATATCTCTGGGATTTGATATCTATAATGTCCTACACACTGAATGGTAGACATTGACAAATTCCTTCATTTGGCTTTCTGGGAGTGAGAAAATTATTCCTAATTACACCTGTAGAAGAGAGAGCAAGTCTGCAGCAGCACTTACAGGATCTTCATGGGTAATATCTGCCCAGATTGGGACACTGCTGGAGCTCTACAAATTTCCGCAGGTAAGGGTGTGAGTGGGATGGGGATAGATGAAACCATGGCTTCTTTGCTACAATTAACAGGTGTCAGGAGGAACAAAAGGATGAGACTTGATTTTATAAAGTTCTCCATTCTTAATGCCAAACACTTTATGGACCACCATGTTCCCTTTTGTTTGGAATGCAGAAATGGGAGAAATTGGAGCAGATAGTAGGCTTTCTTAGATTTCTGAAACTGACTTATGGTCTTCTAGAGAGTTCTTATGAAGTGTAATGAGCAAACCTTATTTTCTACCTCTTTTCTTCATGCTTAGTACGTACCAGGCCTCAGATTGTACTTCTAGACTGTCCTCTTCTTCATTTGGCTTCCAATTTCCTTTTCCCTTTAGATTACCTTTGGGCATTTTGATCCTATCCTCAGTGACGATGACAAGTTCACATCTCTCTATCAGATAGCTCCCAAAGAAACATCTCTAGTCCTTGGCATGGTCTCCTTGATGCTTTATTTCAGATGGACCTGGGTGGGCCTCTTCATTTCAAAAGACCACAGAGGTTTTCAGATTCTCTCAGACATGAGAGAAGAGATGGACAAGCACGGAATCTGTCTTTGTGGAAATGATCCCAGTCACCATAGTGTCCTTTTTTCCAAATGCCTGGTCAAAACATCACCAGATCATAAAATCATCAGCAAATGTGATCATCACTTGTGTTGACAGTGATTTCTTGGAAGGTTTAATGTATAATTTTGGGGAGATTTAATGATAGGCAACGTCAGAGTCATGAATTCTCAATGGGATGTAACAAGAAGTAATAGATATCTAATTTATACTCATTCCATGGACATCTTATTTTTTCACACCACCATGGAGACATTTCTGGTTTCAGAAATTTCATCCAGTCAGCTAACCCTTCCAAATATCCAGAAGACTTTTACCTAGCTAGTCTATTTTTAGTGTTTTTAAGTTGCTCATTTTTTGAGTCTCAGTGTGGAACTTATGAGAAATGTCAACACAATGCACATTGGTGTTTTCTGTTGAAACTGTCATTTTGATCCTCTGATCATGATATTTTGGTTCTCTAGCTTTTCCTTTGTACTACGTCATTGTTGTACTTGTGTCAAGAAGCAGGATTAAGCCAATAAGGAGGTTTTCTCAGTTCAGATTTTCTGTCTTAACCATGGAATCCAGTTCATCTTAGGATGATGCATCTCTTTTAGCTGCACCCCTCTCTGAAGAACATTCAGTTTAACAACCCTGCTGGAGACCAAGTGATTTTGGATGAGAAAAGGAAATTGGAGGCAGAGTATGACATTCTCAACTTTTGGAATTTTCCAGAAGGTCTTAGACATAAAGTGAAAGTAGGAAAGTTTTCCCCATATGGTCTACATGGTCAACAATTATCTCTACATGAGGATCTGATAGAATGTTACTCAGGAACTTTAGAGGTGGGTTGGATCAAATCATAAAGCTTTGAATTTCACACATCAGCAAGCAATACTTGTTTAGATTTAATATTCTTGATGTTGATTCATGATCCAGCAATGTTTGGTTGATAACTTGCAACTTAGAGTTTATTCTTATTAAGTCAATCATGGGTGAGAAAGGAACACATTTGTTTACCAACATGTTTCTGTGTTGATATTTTGCAATCGTAAAATACACACAATAGCTGTAACTCAGCTGTCCTTCACTGTGACAAAATGCATGAGAAAATCAACTTCTAATGAAAAACAGTTTATTCAGCTAACAGTTTTGAAAGTTTCATTCTTGAACTTGGCCTGGTCCTTTAAGGTCTATGGCAAGGCACAGCATCATGGTTGGAGCAGGTAGCAAAGTAAGTACACACCTCATGACAACAGAGGAATAAAGACAAACACGGAATTTTACCTGGGGTACTAATATCATCTTTAACTGTGTACTTCTAATGACCAAATTTACTCCCACTAAAACAAACGCTTAAAGTATCCTTGCTTTCTAGAAAGCACCAGGGCTGGGGACCAAGCCTTTAACACATAAGTCATTGTGTCAATCCTGGCCAGAATTTAATAATGTGCAATGAATTTGTAGGACTTGTGTAGAGAAAATTAATATTTCTTAATGATCCAATTCAGCAAAATACTCTAATTATTGAAATACTATGGAAATGCCTGTGCAACCAGAAATGCCTATCTGATTTTCCTCAGAATCCTCACTCTGTTTTCAGTGAGAGTTGTGGCCCTGGATTCAGGAAATCCCCTCAGGAGGGAAAGGCTCCCTGTTGTTTTGATTGCATCCCTTGCCCTGAGAATGAGATTTCTAATGGGACAGGTAAGTCTGTGACTTATGGAGAATCTCCCACCCGCCCTTAATAATTTCCAATATTCCTTGAAGTGGGAAAAGCCCTACAAGTGGAATGCATAGGAAATGTCTACCTACATCCAGTTGGCAAATGAAATGACACAAAGGATCACATTGGCCTTTGAAACAACACAGCCCATATACCATGATTTGCATATTTGATTCATTGCTATATTAATTTTATGCATTACCTTCTCAAGAAAACACCTTGCACCTCTCCTTTCTGCATAAGTTTGATCTCTATCATGGAATTTGGGAGAAATGTTATGGAAAAATATCTTCCTATTTGTACCTCACAGTGAATACATGGTTCTTGCACATGTTTATTTTCTGAGTGCTTGTCAAAATTCTTGACAAAGACCAAGTATTCAGAAAATTTTTGTTTGATTTAAGAGATAGGTTTATCTATATTGTAAGAAATTCTTTGAAAGCTTCAGAGGGCAGACTTGGGTGCTGGTGGATCACACATATACACCTATCTTCTTGAAAGCTGAGATCACAGGATTACAGTTCAAGAAAAGCCCAAGCAAACAGTGTGAGACCCCATAGCAAAAACAACCAGATGAAAATGTACTGGAGCTGTGACCAAGTGGTAGACTGCTTGCTTTGCAAGTACAAAACCCTCAGTTTCTACCTCAACCCCTCCAAGGAAAACAAACCAACATTCCACATGTAAAAAGACATACAACTCATAATGACATGAACTCAAACCTGTGTAATAGGTCTACAATGAATACACAAAGACCTACTGCAAAAGTGTCATAAACTTGTACAGAGATACATGCACACTAATATTATGTTAGATGAGTGGGGGAAATGTCAACTAGATTTTTATGCTATGAATTTTTGTAATAATCACAAAACCTGAAAATGGTTCCATCTGGCAGAAACCCAGAGGAAGTTGGATGGACTGATGTAGAATAGAGATACAAATGAATAGGGAACATTTCAGGATGCCACAGTTATCTTATTACATTTACAATGTCCAGATTTATGTTAAATACTACATGCTGCAAACACTTCTAGCATGTTTTAAGGTTTTCATTTCCTTTATGATTCATATGCAGCTTAGTTAAGCAGCATACTTGCATGATTTCAATTTCACTTTTAAATATATTGAGATTGACAACACAGTGCAGATGCAATTAATTTGCATTTTTCATTCTTTATGACCATGGGGTTTAATGTAGATTCACTCTGCTGAGAAAAAGTTCACTATAAAAAAATGCCACTATCTTCAAGCTTATACATTAGCAAATACTTCTTTACACATACCACAGTTTAAAGAACAATTTAAACAAAGATTATAAAAATATGAAAATATTATTAATGGAATAATTGTAATTGGAATAAATACTCAGGCATCTAATTAGCAATGCCAGACATTGTATATAACAAGCACATATAACAATCTAGAAAAGGAAAAGCAACCTAAAGACAAAGAAACAAGGGAACAAATACAAGAAGATATATTTAATGAGTTAACATAATAAAGGAAACTCAAAGTTAAGGTATATTCTAATATAAATAAATATGATTTATAAAAAAATCCTTAATAAGAATGTTCACCAAGAAATTGTAAATTTGTAACAGGACATACTTGTGAAATTCTGCAGAATTATGTCATCATCATGGGTGGATATGTTGTTGCGTACCTGTAATCACAGTTACTCAGATGGCAGATGTAAGATGATGACGGTCTGAGGCCAGCCCATGCAAAGTTAGCATGGTACCCAATCTGAAAAACAAACTAAAAAAGAAATGGGCACAGAGGGAATGGCTCAAGTTCACATGGATATTAAGCAGAAAGCCCTTAGTTCAACCCCTTTGACTGGAAAAACAATCATAAAAAAAGAATAAGAACTTCACTGACACATTTTTAAATATAAATAAAAATCACAAATCTCAGTCACTGAACTTAAAAACTGTCACAAGGGGGAATTGAAAATCTCAAGGGTTAGAGTGTATCACAGGGATAGAGCCAATGCATGGGGTACTTGGTGCCCTGTGTTCAATCCCCAGCACCACATAGAAACCTGCACGGTTGAATATATGTAATAAGTATAAACCATAACTGAATCATCTATGACTATTTTTATGATTGTCATGAACATCACTGGTGAAATTTATTAAAATTTCAAGAATTTAAAAATGCTAATTTTCTTAAACTCCTTCAGAGAATAAGAAGAATGGGGCAATAAAATTTATCTTATGAGAAGAGCTAAACTTGGTTCCCCATGTGTGAGAATATAGAAAAGAAGAAGTATATTGGACATTTTCCTTTTTGAACTAAATTCATATTTCCTGTTCAAGGTATTTTAAGGGAACTTCAAATGACCAGACTTGGTATATGCAATAGAATTCAATTATATCTCAACTAGTTTTGATTTAAACTAGTTTCTTCAAACAGATATAATAATATCACCAACTCTAGAAAAATGTATAATTAAATTCCACACCCATTTGTATCTTAAAATGAATAGTAATAGAACAGGTCTTACTAAATAAGCAGGTGTCAATTCTCTTAATCCCATAAAAGGTATTTATAAAATCCTAAATACAGCTTCACATTTTGGGGTCCAATGTTGAAAATAAATGAGACAAAATGTTCAATATAACAATTTCCATTACACATTGTGCTGAGATCAGTAAAAGAAATGAACACATTATTTATTCATTGATTTATTTGTGGATTAATTGATTGATTAATGGTTCCAGGGTCTAAACTGGAAACCTTGGTCTTGCTAGGCAAATGTTCTACCATTTGAACCATGCTCCCAGTCCTTTTTTGCTTCAGTTAATTTGTAGATAGATACACGCTTTTTACCTTGCACTGTGATGGGCCTAAACAGCAGCCCACAAAGCTGGGAACACAGGTACCAACACCACTTCAATCTTATTTGTTGACATGGAATCTGAGTTTTTCCCCAGGCTGGCCTTGAAATGCCATCCGCCCTATCTTTACCTCCTGAGTAGCTTGGATTGAAGTTTTGGTACCATGCACCAAGCATAAAGATATTTTTCAGGAACAGAACACATAACATGAATATGATCATATGGTATTGTTTTCTATAAAATTGAAGTAAATTGTGAAATTAATCATTGAATTTACTTATGATGGAATATGAGGTTCATGTATATGAATGTATTATATTCTGCAAAGCAGTTATAAGGTATAAGTGAATTTTTTAAATAATGACATTTAGTATGTCTTACTGTATATACAACCGAAGGATAAATACCATTATTGTTTTGAAAGAACCTTGACATTAACAAGACAAATGTAGAAAAATAACAAATAGACTGGAGTTAGTGCAGGATTAAATATGATTATGAAAGACAAACTCATACTCGAATCCTACAAACAAATGTATTGATTCAGTGGAAGTGTACTCTAAACTACAATAAGCATGTGGTGAAAGTTACAATGAGTTGCAGGATGTGGAGACTTCTTCACCCAGTTAAACAGTGTCATTGATCACCTCTATTTCCTGGAATTTATCAATTATGTATGTCATAATAAAAGGGAATATAATTCTAAATAAATTTTGAGGCTTTGGTGAATAAAACTGGGTGTAGTTTATAGAGGTTTAATTTGTTGAAGTGGCATAACTTGAGTGTTTTTTGAGAATTAGAAAATGGTGTCATGAATATGTCAGATAAGTCAAGGAAGTTAAAGTAACTTTGCGTTACAATAACAAAAATGGGAAGTGTTTGATTGGAAATATTTGCTGTGTAGAATTCATTTTTATCTAAAGCAACAAAAGAGGAAAAGTTTACCATTGTGCTGTTGGGGAAGTTTGAAAACTGAACCTTGACTAATGGTAACCTGCACTCCTCGCCAGGCATGGATCAGTGTGTGAAGTGTGCAGATCATCAGAATGCCAACTGAGACAAAAACCACTGCATCCAAAAATCTGTGACCTTTCTGGGCTATGAAGATCCCTTGGGTTTGGCTCTGGCCTGCATTGCTGTGATCTTCTCTGTACTCACAGCTGCAGTTCTTGGGGTCTTCATGAAACACCGAGACACTCCCATTGTCAAGGCCAATAACAAGGCTCTCACATACATCCTGCTCATCTCCCTCACCTTCTGTTTTCTCTGTTCCTTGCTCTTCATTGGCCGTCCTAGCATGGCCACCTGCATCCTCCAGCAGACACATTTGGAATTGTGTTCACAGTGGTTACTTCTACTGCCATGGCCAAAACTCTCACTGTGATTCTGGCTTTTAATATCATGTCCCCAGGGAAAAGGATTAAGGGGCTGTTGGTATCAAGGACACCTAACTACCTTATTCCCATCTGCACACTGATCCAACTGACTGCCTGTGGAATCTGGCTTGGAACCTCTCCACCCTTCATTGACAGAGACAAAAACTGGGAACATGGCCACATCATCATTGTGTGTAACAAGGGATCAGCTGTGGCCTTTTACTGCATCTTGGGATACCTAATTTTCCTGGCCTTGGGGAGCTTCAGAGTGGCTTTTCTGGCAAGAACCTTCCTGACACATTCAATGAAGCCAATTTCCTGACGTTCAGCATGCTGGTGTTCTGTAGTGTCTGGATCACCTTCCTCCCTCTCTACCATAGCACCAAGGGGAAGGTCATGGTGGCTGTGGAGGTCTTCTCCATCTTGGCCTCCAGTGCAGGAATCCTAGGTTTCATCTTTGCTCCCAAATGCTACATTAATTTTTTAAGGCCAGAGAGGAACATTCTGTATGGCTTTAGGGATAAAACCCATTCTATATACAATGAGGCTTCTGAAGGTTAGACTTATGTGTATCCTAAACAAAAAATCAAATAATGAAGTTACACCATTCTAGCAGTTAGATACGATGTTAAAACATGTGCTTTACTTCAGTGTACTGAAAACCCATGCTACATCATCTAACAGGGTTAGAATTTCCATACTTTGCATTTCTCTCATTTTCAACATTTGATTGAATTGTGATTTTGTTATTCATTTTGTCTCATTGATTCTGAAGTCAACCCTGCAAATATTACTGGCTTCTACTTCTAATCTCCACAATGATGTTTTCTGCATTTTGGTATTTATATTTATTTTTCTCAAATTTTAGAATATATGAAATTCAATGACCTGTGTTTTGCATTTCCTTGATATATTTCTTTGATTTTTTGGCGATAGTGGAAAATTCCATGCCTGGTGTTTTCCAGGCAATCATTCTATGAAGTGAACCACACCACTATCCCTTTTTGCATTTGTAATTTTTGAGATACAGTATTGCTTTGTGCCTGGGCTGGCCTAGTCTTCCATTCTCTTATTATTAGTACCTCTCTGCATAGTGAGGAAAACAGGCACATTCTGCCTCTAAAAGGAAAATGCTTCAAGTAGAAATCAAAGTGGCAACCACAGAGTTTTTGCTTAATGAAACACTGTCACATTCAATAAATTGTTATTAGCTGGATGTAAAATGTCAATTAGTTCTGTGAACACAGCATAGAGGCCTGTACTGAGCAATGAGAAATATGGTTGTCTGAAAGGGAAATGCAGTAAGGACCCCCTGGTTTGGAAGGTTAGCTCACCTGGAAATTGGCCACTGAGAAGCCTGAATTCCTACCTTCCTCTAGGGATACTGGAGCAGTGGCCATGATTCTTCTTGATTAGAGTTTGCTATTTTCCCATGGGTAATATTGTCATGTGTGACTACCTCTGTAGAAAATCTTTCTTTCCCAGTGTGGAGCTGGGAGCTGGTCCTAGTGTCTTGAGCACTGTAGTTGAATGTATGACTCCTGAGCCACATCCCCCAGTACAGTGATGATAAAATACACAACAATCAAGTCATATCCAGTCTCCCAAAATTTTGTGAATACTTCTACTGAATGTACACAGGAGACTAGTTTTGTAGCTAAAAACTTGGCTTCTGGTGTCAAAACCAGGACCCTTAACCCAATTTGCACTTGGGACATGGAGTCAACAGAGTGTGCATTCACACACACACACACACACACACACACACACAAAATTAATAGTTACGGAGGTTAAGAAGTCCCAAATGTACCTATCACCAGCAAGTTTGAAACCCAGGTGAGCACATGGTATAAAATTCAGCCCAAAAACTCGCTCAAGATCCAATAACAGGGTAGAATCCAAGATGGCAACTACAGGAAGGAAGCAGACAGTGTGGAATGATGGGAAGATGAAAAAAGGATGGAAACCATTCTCCCCCATAAAATAAATTAGTACAGGATTCAGATGGAAATGAAGAAAACAGATACCCAGTTCAAGACTCCAACAACACAAAGATAGACTATCACAAATAACCCAATGAAGCCCACAAGAACACCCTGAAAGAAAAAATCCTGTAAGAAATCACTGAGAATTTCATGAAGATGTTACTAGATATGGTCAACCAAAACAACAGGAGGCACTCAAAAAATTCCAAGATAAAAAAAATAAAGAAGACACAAAAACAAATAAATGAACACATAGGAGCCCTAAATAAGTACCAAAGTGAAACAGAGGATACCATAAATAGAGAGATAAATGAGTTAAGGAATAAAATAGACAATATTAGAGTATGTGATCCATGATAAGGAAAAGCTCAGAAAAAAATTAAGCAGAAATACAAAACAAAATGGAAGGCAATTCCAGAAGAATAGAATAAGCAGAAGACAATCTCAGAACTTGAAGATGAAATGGAAATTAAGGAAAAACTGAAGAGGTATTACTCAAATAACTCAAGACCTGTGAAAGGAATATGCAAGAACTCACGACTCCATCAAAAGACCAAATCTGAGAATCATGGGCATTGAAGAAGGAGAAGAGGTACAAGCAAAAGTAATTCGTAATATAGTCAACAAAATAATAACAGAAAATTTCCCAAATCTAGAGAAAACTATGCCCAATGAGGTACAGGAAGTCTCCAGGATACTGAACAGACTTGACCAAAATAGAAGTACCCCATGACATATTATCATTAAAACAACAAGCACAGAGAATAGAGAAAGAATATTGAAGGCTGTAATTGAAAAAACAAATAACATACAAAGGTGAACCTATCAAAATCACAGGAGATTTCTCAATGGAAACCTTAAAAGCAATGAGCATGGACTGAGGTATTCCAGGAATTGAATGAAGATACTTCAAGCCTAGGATATGATACCCACAAAGCTATCATTTAGAATAGGTGGAACAATAAAAGTCTTCCATGATAAGCAGAAACTAAAACAATATATGACCACCAAGCCACCAATACAAAAGTTTCAAACATCTGCACACAAAAAATGAAAGCAAACAAAACCATGGGAGGACAGGCAGTACCAAACCAGCAATGTGTTGCTTACAGGAGACCCATCTCATCAACAGAAAGAAGCACTGGCTTAAGGTGAAAAGCTGGAAGAAGATTTACCAAGCCAATAGCCCCCAAAAACAGGCAGGAGCAGCAACACTTATCTCAGACAAAGTAGACTTCAAGCTAACATTAATCAAATGAGATAAAGAAGGACATTCCATACAAATACACCAAAAGAAAATAACAATTATCAACCTATATGCACCCAACATCAATGCATCCAATTTCATCAAACATACTCTGACGGACCTAAAACATATATAAACACCAACACAGTGGTGGTCGGAGAATTTAGTACCACACTATCACCAATAGATAGGTCACCAAAACAAAAAAATCAATAAAGAAATCTAGATCTAAATCACACCATAGATCAAACGGACCTAGCTATGGTCTACAAAATATTTCATCCAACTTCTGCACAATATACATTCTTCTCAGCAGCCCATGGGACATTCTCCAAAATTGATCATATCTTATGATACAAAGCAAACTTCAGCAGATATAAGAAACCAGAAATAATACCATGCATTCTATCTGATCATAATGCATTAAAACTAGAAATCAACAACAAAAGCAAAAGTAAAAGCATGCAAACATCTGGAAGCTGAACAACACATTGCTCAACAATCAGTGGGTCATTGATGAAATAAAAGAGGAAATTGAGAGGTTCCTGGAAGTTAATGAAAATGAAAACATGATCTATCAGAGCCTATGGGACACAAGAAAGGCAGTCCTCAGTGGAAAGTTTATAGTCATGAGTGCATATATCAAAAGGACAGAAATATATCAAATCAATAACCTAATGCTACATCTCAAACTCCTAGAAAAACAAGAACAAGCAAATCCCAAAACAAGCAGAAGTAGAGAAAAAATTAAAATAAGGGCTGAAATCAATGATATAGAAACAAAAAAAACCACAAAGAATCAATGACACAAAAAGTTGGTTCTTTGAAAAAATGAAATAAGATTGACAGGCCCCAGGCAAACCTGAGAAAAATGAGGAGAGAAAAAACCCAAATCAGTAAAATCAGAAATGGAAAAATGAGATAACAACAAACAACAAGGTAACCACCAGAAACCACTTTAAGAACATATATTTTAATAAATTTGAAAATCTTCAAGAAATGGATAGATTTCTAGATACTTATGATCATCCAAAATTGAATAAAATGGACATTAATTACCTGAATAGATCTATAACACAAAATAAAATTGAAGCAGCAATAAATAGTCTTGCAAAAAGAAAAGTCCAGGACCTGATGGATTCTTTGCTGAATTCTATCAGACCTTTGAGGAAGAACGAATACCAACCCTTCTTAAACTGTTCCATGAAATAGAAAGGGAAGTAACAGTGCCTAACTCATTTTATGAAGCCAATATTACTCTCAACCCAAAATCACACAAAGACACCTCCAAAGAGGAGAACTATAGGCCAATCTCCTTAATGAACATCAATGCAAAAATCCTCAATAAAATAATGGCAAACTGAATCCAACAACACATCAGAAAGATCATTAATCATGACCAAGTTGGCTCATCCCATGGATGCAGAGGTGGTTCAACATATGCAAATCTATAAATGGAATACAGCAAAGACAAAAACCAATTGATCCTCTCAATACATGCAGAAAAAGCCATCAACAAGATCCAACACCGGTTCATGATAAAAGCTCTAAGAAAACTAGGAATAGAAGGAATGTACCTCAACATTGCAAAGGCTATATATGACAAACCTATAGCCAACATCACACTTAATGGTGAAAAACTAAAACCATTTCCCCTAAAACCAGGAAGGAGACAAGGCTGCCCACTATCCCCACTCCTATTCAATATAGTACTGGAATTCCTAACCAGAGCAATTAGGCAAGAAGACCTATTTGCAGATATGATCCTGTATCTTAAAGACACAAAAAACTTTACCCAAAAACTCCTAAACACTATAAACAGCTACAGCAAGGTGGCAGGATACAAAATCAACTTACAAAAATCATTAGCTGTCCTATACACCAATAATGAAAAAACTGAGAAAGAATATATGAAAACAAATCCATTGACAATAGCCTCAAAAAAAATCAAATACCTAGGAGTAAACATAACAAAGGATGTGAACAACCTCTACAAGGAGAACTACAAATCCCTGAAGAAAGAGATCGAGGAAGACTACAGAAGGTCAAAGATCTCCCAAGGTCATGGACTGTTAGAATCCACATAGTAAAAATGGCTGTACTACCAAAAGTAATCTACATGTTTAATGCAATTCCCATCAAAATCTCAATGACTTTCATTACAGAGATTAAAAAATCTACCCTAAAATTCATTTGGAAACACAAGAGATCACAAATAGCCAGGGCAATACTCAGTAAACAGAGCAATGCTGGAGGTATCACAATACCAGACTTCATACTATATTACAAAGAAATAGCAATAAAAACAGCATAGTACTGGCACAAAAACAGACATGAAGACCAGTGGAACAGAATAGAGGACCCGGATATGAATCCATACATCTATGCTCACCTTATTTTTGACACAGGCACCAAAAATATACGATGTAGAAAAGACACCTTCTTCAACAAATGTTGTTGGGAAAAGTGGTTATCCATCTGCAAAAAACTGAAACTAGATCCATGTTTATCACCCTATGCTGGTATCAACTCAAAATGGATCAAGGACCTTAATATTAGAACCTAAACTCTGATGTTAGTACAGGAAAAAGCAGGAAACACCCTGGAAGTAATAGGTATAGACAAGGACTTCCTCAATAGAACTCCAGCAGCTTAGCAACTAAGATAAAGCATGGACAAATGGTACTACATAAAATTAAAAATCTTCTGCACAACAGAATACATGGTCTCTAAACTGAAGAGACCACTCACAGAGTGGGAGAAAATATTTGCCAGCTATACATCAGACAAAGCACTAATAACCAGAATATACAGGGAATTTAAGAAACTAAACAACCCTAAAATCAATGAACCCATAAAGAAATGGGCAAATTTCTTCTCAAAAGAAGAAATTCAAATGGCAAAAAAAAAAACCCATGAAAAAAATGCTCACCATCTCTAGCCATAAAGAAATGTAAATCAAAACCACACTAAGATTCCACCTCACCCCTGTTAGAATACCCATCATCAAAAACACCACCACCAACAGGTGTTGGTGAGGATGTGGGGAAAAAGGAACCCTCTTACACTGCTGGTGGGAATGCAAGCTGGTGCAACCGCTCTGGAAAACAATATGGAAGCTTCTTAGAAATCTAAACATAGACCTGCCGTATAATCCAGCAATCCCACTCCTGGGAAAATACCCAAAGGAATGGGACTCAGGTTACTCCAGAGGCACCTGCACACACATGTTTATTGCAGTGCTATTCACAATAGCCAAGTTGTGGAAACAGCCAAGATGCCTCACTACTGACGAATGCATTAAGGAAATGTGTTATTTACACACAACAGAATTTTACTCAGCCACAAACAAGAATGAAATTTTGTCATATGAGGGTAAACGGATGGAACTGGAGAACAGCATCTTAAGTGAAATTAGCCAGACTGAGAAGGCCAAAAGTCACGTGTTCTCTCACATATGTAGAATATAGATATAATATAATATAGATATAATATTGTTTCAGCAATATGCTGAAACACTGGACACGCTAAGGGGAAGTCACACATAGGAAGGGTAGGGTAAAAGAAGGAAACTAAGCACTTGAATATGGGTGATATAGTTTCTATAGAAGAATGAATATAGAATTCTTAAATCAGATGAAGCCACCATAAGACAGGGACTAAGGTAGAATGAAGAAAAATAGAGGAGATGAACCAATTGAGGTTGTAATACATATATACATTGAAATATCACAAGGGAATTCTCTGTCTCAAACTACCAAAGGTCCTGCTGTTTTTTTTCTTTTTTCTCTTTACTCTTCTGCAAAATCAGAGACCAGTAGGGCAGAACAGGTCCTGCCCAGGGAGGAGGGCTGGCACCAGTGAGAGGGGGCAGATGGTGGGGAAAGGGGGTAGGAGAGTGAATATGGTGCAAAAATGTGTACACAGGCATGTAAATGGAAAAATGATACCTGTTGAAACTGTTCCATGAATCGGGGAGAAGGGGGATAAAGAGTAGCGGTGGAAGGGGTGAATTCAAGTGTGATATAGTTGATACACTGTAAGAACATTTGCAGATGCCACAATATCCCCCAGCCAGCACAACAATAAAGGGGAAAAAAAGCAGTGCTATCTATGAATGGAAGGAAGTGCCACCTTCTCAACATATCACTAAGGCATTTGGAACTTCTTTTACATGTTTTCTTGCAACACTGCTTTTTGTCCAATAATAAGCAATTTGGAATAAGTGGCAAAAATGCAGAATCTGTTCATACTAAGGGAACGATGCCCCATCCTCAAAGTGCTTTCAACGAATGTGAACTCATTCCTCCTAACTCTGTGTCTGTTAGAATTACTGAGTCTTTCCCATACTGTTTGTATGCTTCTACTGAACAATCTATAATAAGCGTTTGAAAATTCATAGTGGGGGAGACATTTTAATGCTTTCAACTAATGGAGAGCAAGATATAAAAAAGACACTTTTGCCCTCATGTTTATTGCAGCATCATTCACATGTGTGGAAGCTTGGAGTCACACATGTGGGAGCTTGGAGTCACGTGTGGGGAAGCTTGTTGTTGGGGCTGATCTCCCTTCCTTGTGTCCCTCCCCCAAACTCCACATTCCCCCATATATTTGTGTCCTTCTATATGGCTTCACCTCAGTGCCTGGGACTACCCCTGTTAGAACATCAGGAGGTACCCTAAGATGCCACAGTTCATTCCATCCCAAGTGGCCTTGTTACCTGTGACCCCAAACCAGTCCCTCTCCCATGCGTTCATTTAATAAATGGTAATCCTACTGCATCCAGCAGACAGGTAGAAATGGGGAACAGCTGTCTACCCCTGGTGGTGGTGGGGTGGCTGCAGGTCCTGATGTTCACTTTACACCATCAGCACCCAACTGCCCTGAGTCACCCATCACAAGTCGCCATAGAAATGGCTGCCAGCTGTCACCTCCATAACCACTCCACCACTCTAGTGCCCCAATCTTCGTGGTGCTCATTCTGCTTCACAGTGGACACACAGCAGTGGGGGCAAAAATAGGAACCCTCCCCTCTTCACTGGGATGCTGGGGTGTCAGGAGACTTGAGTCTCCCCCAAGGCACCAGTGAGCTGAGCAAGCTGCTCCCCTTTTCAGCAACTTGGTGGAATTCTGCCAGGGCTGGGTCTAAGCTGTGGATGGACAATATAAGTTCCAGTGGAGAAGGCACTGTCTGAGCTTTGCTCCACCACCTGCTTACTGGATGACATTGGACTATCTCTGAGCCTCTGCTTCCACTTCCTGAGTGATGTGGCCATAGGGGCCCTGCCTGTTGGGGGCTCAGAGAAGGATGGAAAAGAAGAGGACCACAGAGAAGCTAGGTGAGGAGTGGGAGCACCACTTGCTGAGCTGGTGAGAGAGCTACTCTGAGGGACCCTGTGTTGCACACCCAGGAAACCTCAGCTGGGCTCAGGCCTGAACACCAGGGCAGCTGTTTGCCCCTGTGGTCGCCCCTGCCAGTGGGAGTAACCAGCCTCAGGTACCTTCTGCCCAAATCCCGCACAAACTCCCCTCAAAGTCTTCCAGGAGCCACAATTCTGCGCCCAACCAGGTATGTTGCGCCACCTGCAGGCTTTCTTCAGAACAGCAGGGAATCACTACTGAATCAAGGCCTGTCTCCTAGGACCCAGAATCAGTCTTTGCTATCAAGGGGAGATGCAGGCCTGTGCTCCAGGCTGAGGAGCCATGGCCACCTTTTGTTTCTCTCGACAGTGTCTTAATGACCCTACCCTGTTATGGGCCATTAACATCCACACTCCTTCCTGCACCCTTACACCTCTCCTTCCCGCCACCCATAATTATGCCCTAACCAAGAACTTTGGGCCTCAAGCCAGACAGTGAGGGGAACAGGTCATACACCACATCATCCCTCCCTTAGGGAGCTGCCAGTGATGGGTGAGCTTGTCTTTCACTTGGTCACTGTGACGAGCCACAGAAGGAGGCACAGAGCCAGGAAAAATTGTGGGATGGGGTCCTGCTTGTGCTTGAGGGCCTGGGGCTCCTAACAGGGAAGGAGGGGGCACGGAGGGAGCAATCCCACAAAGTGGGGCAGGGGTCTTTCTAGGCTAGATCCTACTGTTGGAGACTGCCGAGCTTCCCTCAGGCATCAACAATGACGTGCCAGCGCCTCAGAGCACACTGCAGCCCAGGAACCAGGACTTCCACCCTAATGCCTGGGTCCCCAGAGAAGGCTCCCTGTCCCCCTCCCTGTCAGGCTTGACAGCCAGAACTGTCAAGGGCAGGGCTTTTACTGGACAAAGAGGCCAGGTGTGGCCTCCAGATCCTCCACCCATAGGCCAGGGACTGACAAGGAAGGGAGACCCCTGGCAGAGTGATAGGTGGCCAGGGGAAGAGAATCAGGTGGCCTTCATCCTCCTAAAGGGGCTGACGGGTGTGAGGAGAGAGGCAGACTCAGGTCAGCTATGGGGAGGGTGGAGGCCTACCACCTGGCCCACTGCTCCAGGTACTGTCCTCAAGATCTCACCCCAGAAGAGTGACCACTTTCTCCTCATCGCTCTTCTGGGACTGAGAAGAGGAGGTTTTCCCCATCCTGCCAAGGACTCAGGCCCCAAGCCCCGGATGTGAAAGGCAGAGTGCAGGGGGAGGAAGGCTCTGGGACTTCTGACCAGACTTTTTGTAACCAAGTAGGAGTAATTCCAGAGGTGACTAGCAGATGGCGCTCATAGTCCACAAATTATGATGCTTGGGTGCTCTCCCTCTGGCCCTGGAATTCAGAGCAGGTGTGGCTCCCCTGCTGGCAGCTCCAAGCCAAGCCCTTCCTCCTTGATCAGTCACCTGTAGCATGGGCAGGAAGGCCATGCTCAAATTCTTCCTCTCAACTAGCAAACCCAGAGCAAAAAGAGCAGCCCCAACTTAGAGAGCAGACCCACACCTCCTCTGTTCTTGTCCTCCATTCAGCCTGGAGCCCTGAGCTCGACAGATACACCTCATAGAGGTTCCTGGGATTGCTGAGAGGCGACACTGGGGAACACTTGCCACAAGCCCAGAGCTTGAGCAGGGAGACCCTAGGACATGAGGGAGGGACTAGGGTGAAGAAACATGAGCTATTAGCTGGCTCTGCGACCTTGACCAAGGCACCAAGCATTTCTGAGCCTCAGTTTCCACATATGCAAAATGGGAGCAAAAGAAGTTCTTGGGATCTTAGACGTGAACATGTTTGAAGATTGCTTGTCAACACTGAATACCAACAAACCTGGGTGACGGTGGAGCCTTTGTCCCTTTGGGGAGTCTCCCACTAACAAGGGTGTATGGGGGACAGTCTAACCAGGCAAAGCAGGTTGTGTGGCATAGCACCCTGGAGGCAGCTCAACCCACAGTGTTCTTAGGCCTCACCCCACTCTCTCCCGAAGAACTTTAGGGCTCCAAGTGTGACCTGGTACAGTGACGAGAGAAGGGTCCAGTGGAGCCTCCTGGTAAGGAACCCCCATAAGCCTGATGTCCCCTGAAGGAGACAGCTGGGTTTTGCCATCTGCTTGCTGGTCCTGGCAGGCTCCACAGCAGAGGCCAAGCCCTCACAGACCCAAACAGTTCACACAGTGACCTGGGAGGCCTCTCAGGCCCCAGTTCCCATGTGACTTTCCTGGCCCTGGTGCTCCACTTGATGGGCCAGGATTCAGATCCGAGAGACAGCAGGAACTCAAGAAAAGAAGCTGCTGGTGCCACCCTGGGGCAAGTCTGCACACATGAAAGGAGTAGCTATCCCCAGTGATCTTGGTGTTCCTATGAGGCTGTGACTCGATCCTACTGGGCCCCTGAAGTGGATCTGGCCCCCTGCTGGCCTGTCCTGGGCCTCTCTCCCCACTGGGGTCCTTTTATGGGATGGAAACTGTGAGGTTGGGAGGAGGACTTTGTCCCACTAGCCAAGTTCTAGGGCACTTGTGAACATTTTCAGTCATCCTAAGGTGACCAAAGGCCTCTGAGGCAGGGAAATGCAGCTCTTTGTCCAGGAGCCCAACAATGGAGAGGAGAGGAAGAGAACCTCTCACAGGATAACCCTCCATCACAGTGCTGCTACATCTGAGTGGGGCCAGACACCTGGTATTGTTAGAAAGGGGGCTAGGTTGGAGAGGTCCCTGGGTTGTGGGTAGAGGGACCCCAGGGCTGTCCCCTGCTCCTAGCCAGGCTGGGGTCGACAGTCAGTTCCCTTCCCTGGGACCTCACTGAAGTTCTTGTAATGTGGTGGGAAACTGGAAGGGGTAGTACACAGGCTGAGTTCAGCCAAGCTGCAGAATCAGCTTTGACTTGGGACAAATGAACTGCTGCTGTATGCCCTGGGCCTCTACAAATCAGAGCATGGCTCCTGCTTGAAGTTAAGTCCAGTAGAGAAGATGGATGTTAGGTTAGCCATGGTGGAGGAAGGAGACCCTGGGCTGCTCCCCAAGTCCAGACACCAACTAGGAGAAGGAGGGAGAGAGAGAGAAGCCTCTGCCTGAGGCTGCATGTGTCCCCACAAGCCCGAGGGAAAGGGTCCTGAGGGATGCCCAGTCCAGAGGGAGTTAGTTCCAGGGTCCTCTTCAGGCTTCTGGCTGGGCAGGTGGGAACACTCATTGCCTAGGGCATCCTGAGCTCCCAGGAAAATTTTCCCAGGAAAATTAGCCTGGTGCACCACCACCCCTATCCTCACCCACCTGACTCCACCCACCATGCCCTCCTCGGACTGATCCTCCTCTCCTCCCTGTTGTCTCTACCCTGCATCCTCCAGCCACCCTCAGCACACCTGCACCTCGCTGCCCAGTGGTGGCTTCTTGTGCACATTTCTCTCCTGTGCCCCTCACGTGCATCACACCCGACCTTCCTTCTCATGTGCCACCTAACTCCTGTCTCTGCTGCACATGTGTGCGTGTGCACGTCAGTGTGTTCATGTGTGTGTGTGTGCGTGTGTGTGCAAGTGTGCACGCATACTTGTGTATGCACATTTCCATGTGTGCATGCATGTGAGCTCAAAACAGGGCTGTCACATTTGCACAATGACTTCCCTTCTGGGTTCCCTACCCTGTGGTCCTGGGCTTGAGCCCAGCCATAGCCTTTGCTGCCCTCAAGGCCCTGGTTTGGGGCTAAACTTTGTAGCTGTAGTTCTCACTCATACTCACTGGTCTGCACAGGTGAGCTTCGTAATGGACATAGGCTCAGGTCGGGCCTTGGCTTCAAGATTCTCCTCTCTGTGCACACGGTGGGGTCGCTCCAGGCTCTTCTCTCAAGGCAGAGCTGCTGGGGGCCCAGAATTTGGGCATGAATACTACTTTTGAGCCCCGAGCCATCAAGGCCTGCCTGGCCCACAATAGTCAGTCACCAGCCACTGCAGACAGGCAGGACCTCCTTAGTTAGACAGAGGTTAATGACAAGTGCCCAAGTGGTGTCACAGTATGGAGGAGACAAGGTGTGCAGGCCTTGAGAAGTTCTCATGTGTGTCCATTCTTTCTAGCCTGCCCTTGGCATGTGCCAAAGATCCACAAGGACAGGGCCAGCTTGACTGGTCCTGCACTCTAGCCAGAGGTGATTGAGGGGTCATCAGAGTCCTCAGCCCAGCCTTGGCCTACCTGGATCCAAAGGGCACACTCACAGCCCTGTCCCTCCTGCTGTGGGCATCCTTGTGCAGGGCCATGTCCACGTCATCAGCACCCAGGGTAACCAGGTGCAGAGTGATGGGCAATGAATGATTGATGTGTGTGTTCAGATCCTTAGCAAGGAGAGAATTTACTTTCCAGACCCTGAAACAAAGTGAGAGAGAGGATGGGTGAAGGAGAAGAGGGCGGCACCCAAGGCTGGCCTAGGAGCTGGGGACAGTTGCTCACAGCTGTAATCATATCTACTTGGGAGACTGAGATCAAGGGGATCGTGGTTGGAAGCCAGACCAGGCAAATAGTTCTCAAGAACCCATCTCACCCTATATCTGGGCACCGTGGCATGTCCATCATTCCAGGCTATGTGGGAAGCTCAGATTGAGAGGATCATGATTCCAGGCCAGTGAGACCTCATCTCAACAGAAAAGAGCTGAGTGTAATTGCTCATGCCTGTCATTCCAGCTACAGTGAGGAAAAAAAAGGAGGATGAACTTTCAGACTTGGACTGGGAAAAAAAAACCTCAGAACTCTGTCTCCAAAACACAGAGCAAAAAGGACTGGAGATGTGGCTCAAGTGGGAGAGCACCTGCTTTCCAAGGGCAAAACTGTAAGTTCAAATCCCAGGACTTCAAAAAAAAACGACTGGTCTAGGATGGACGTTGGAACAGTGACACCTCCTCACCTGGCCCAGCTTACACCTGCAACCCAAGCACCCCTTAGGTGTCTGGAATACCTATCTCCCATATCTGCTTTATGGATTATAAAAGAATTTCACGAGATTTTCAATTCATTGAATTCCAGGGATATTTATTTTTCTAACATCAGTAGTAAATACTAATGTCACCTGTAACTTTCAATTTCCAGTTAATTAACTTTCAACCAGTGCATATTAAAAGGCAAATTAAATAGCTTTTCGGGTAGGGGCTGGTGAATCTAATGAACGTATGTCTGTGTGTCCCCTCTAGTTACTAAGTGTGTGACATGGGGAAGTGACTCTGAACCTTAGTGTCCTCAACAGTGAAACACAATCACAGCCCCTGCCTCCAGAGACCTCAGCAACAAGGTTGGTGCTGTTTTTTGGTTTATGTTTGATCTCAGGGCTTCGTACTTGCAAGGCAGATGCTCTACCACCTGAGCCACCCCTCCAGCCCTCTGGTTATTTTGGAGATGGTGGTCTTCCTTTTTGCTCAGGCTGACCTGGACTGTGATCCTGCTGTTTTAAGCTTCTTGCTATTGCTAAGAAGGCAGGTGCCAACCACTCTGCCCAGATTTTTTCCATTGAGATGGGTTCTCACAAACTTTCTTTTGGCCAGGGTTGGCTTCGAACTCGTGATCCTCCTGATGTCAGCCTCCCAAGAGGGATACTGCCTTTTATTCATAGACAAACACAGTGAAGGGCCTTGTGATGGCTAATTTTAAGTGACATGCGTATGGCCATTGTGTACCCAGATATTGATCAAACACTACTCTAGGTGAGACTGAGGATTTTTCTAAGTGTCATGAATATTTGAATCTACTGAATGAACAAAGTAGGTGGGCCTTTTTATGTGGGTGGGCCTCATCCAATCAGTTCAAGGCCTGAGTAGAACAAAAGGGTGAAGTTACAGGTAGATCTTGCCCAACTATTTCAGCTGTGACATTGTCTTTTTCCTGCCCATGCACTCAGACACACATTGGCCCTTGTTGAATTTTTTTTCTATTTTTCCTTTTTATATTGGCATATATTAATTATACAAAGTGGATTCAGTGTGACATTTCCGTTCATGCATGTGCAGTACTTTGATCAAATCCATCACCCTCACCTATTTGTCCTATGCCTTCCCCTGGCTCCTCACCACAACAGTCACCTTTTTACATTTATGTCATTTTTGGATGTCTGTACAGGTGATTGAACTCAGGGCCTCCACCTTGCTAGTCAAGTGCTCTACCATTTGAGGCACATCTCCAGCCCTTTCTTCTTTAGGTTATTTTTCAGACAGTCTTTTGTTTTAACCCAAGGCTGGCCTGATTCCTTGATCCTCCTGTCTATGGCCTGAACAGCTGGGATCACAGGCTCATTCCACCACACCCAGCTTACTGGTTGAGATGAGGTCTCAGACTTTTTTTCCAGGCTGACCTGGCACTTCACTCCTCCCAATCTCTGCTTCCCAGTTACCTGAGATTACAGCCATGAGCTACTGATTTGATGTTGTTTTAGGACTAGATTCCACATATGAGAGAAAATATCCAATACTTATCTTGCTGAGTCTGGTTTCTTTCACTTAACATGATGATCCACCCGTTTTGCTGCAAACAGCATTCTTCTTAACGACTGAATAATACTCCATTGTGTATTTACACTACATTTTCTTTACCCATTCATTGGTTGATGGGCACCTAGGCTTGACTACTGTGAATAGAGCTGCCTTGAGCATGGGTGTTCAGGTGTCTCTACTGTGTGCTGACCTCCTTTCTTCAGGCATGTGCCCAGGAGAGGAGTAGCAGGATCCTACAGCAGTTCTCTTGCTGGCTCTCGAGACAGCTTTGCATTAGAATCTACATCATACTCTCCAGCTAACGGATGGCAGGTCAATCATGGAACATCTCAAACTCCATAATTGTGCAAGCCACTTCCTTGTAACACACCCATCTTATTCTCTGTGTGTGTTTGTGTTTGAGTGCATGTGTGCACACACACATTCTGGTGGCTCCATGTCTCTGGGGAACCCTGGATGACCCAGGCCCCACGTGAGGCCAAGTCCTGGCTTTGACAGTATTATTATTAGCTATGTGGCCATACTAGAAATGGTGAAAAAGTGACTTAGCTTCAGAAATAGACTCTTTCACAATTCAGGAGACCAGAGGCCAAAATGAAGGAGATATATTCCCCCTGGCAGCAAGAATTTGAACTCAGGGCCTCTCACTTCCTAGACAGGTGCTCTGGCATTTGAGTCATGCCCTCAACTCTTTTTTTTGCTTTAGTTATTTTTCAGGTAGGGGCTCACGTTTTGAACCAGGGGTCAGCCTCGGATCATTATTCTTTACCTACGCTTCCTACATAGGTGGGATTACAGGCATGCACCACCATGCCCAAAGAATCACATTTTCAAATGGGACCATCCACATCCACTTATATCTACTCAAGGAATTTGATGGTGTCCTTCCAGTTTCTCAGGATGTCACAGGAGCAGTTCAGTGTCCACTTCTCTCACCAACCTCTCCATGCCACTCTAGCAAGCACGCATTGAGTGTGGAAAGTCTCTGGCCTTAATTTTTCTTCTGTATCATGACTACCAAAGCAGACTTTTTACGAGACAACACCAAAGATGTGTCTGAATTAGGGAAGGGAAAAAAAAACAACAAGACTGCAGTGAACCTGGCCAGGCACCACCCTCCACTTGTGTGCACAAAGGTATCATGCAACCCCATCACCATGGTAACCACTGGTCTCAGCTTCCTGAAGGTGGCATCTGTGGGAAGGGGCAGATTATCCAAGAAATGGTGCTTAAACATTTGGTTAGCTGTTTGGAAAGACCATATATCGTATAAATTCCAAAGGATTTTTAAAAATTACCTCATGAGAAATAGGCAAATAGTTGAACTTCAGGTAAATGGAGATGCTTGTAACTTAAAAGCAGAGGAAAAATAAAGATTACAAAAGAATTTAACACATAAATATTTAAATCTCTATTCCTAATGTATTAGCAAACTTAAAACAAGAACAAAATTATGGCAAGAACTCTTGACAAAGGGTTAATACCTTAATATATAAAAAGTAACTGAAAATCAATGAAAATGAGCAATCTGACAGAAAAACAGTCAACAGTAAGCATTACAAAGAAGATTTAAGAAGATGGGATCACTGTATTTTATAATATTCAGCATCATAGTTAATCAAAAAATGCCCATTAAAATATGGATGTGATTTTCCCCTGTCAGATTCTCAAAGAATAATTAAAATTAAAGTGACTGGTCTTCTTGAGTGGAGTGAAACTGAGAATTCTTACTCACTCACACATGAAGGTACAAATCATTATAAACTTCCTGTGAAAATTTTAACTTTATGCTCCTAAAGTTTAAAAATACCCATAAACTAAGCCAACCAATACTCTTGCTTCTAAGACATCCTAAGAAAATGGTCTAGATAGGAGCTAAAAATATTAGTATAATAATACTGAGTATATGCATTAATCAATTTACTCAAATACAAGGAAATATTGTACAACCACTGAAACAATATTTCTGATAACTAATGACATGGAAATAGGTGTATGATATAATGTTAACTGGAAATTGCATAATAGTACAATATTTCTAGATCAATAGTATATTTTGCTGGGCACAGTGGCTCATGCTTGTAATCCTTGCTACCTGGGAGGCTGAGATTAAAAGGATTACAGTTGGAGGCCAGCCTAGGCAAATAGTTCACAAGACCCCCAGCTCCAAAATAATCAGAGCAAAATGGACTGCAGGTGTCGCTCAAGCAGTAGAGCATCTGCTATGCAAGTGCAAAGCCCTGAGTTCAAATCCAAGGCCCACAGCATGAAAACAAAAGTATGTCTTAGCCGTTAGTAACAGGAACCCACTGTAGCGGGCTGAGTAAAATAACAAAAGGGACCCCAATTTGATCATTACACAATGCATACATGTATTTTTTGCAATAAACTTGAAATATTTTATTCACAACACAGAAGTAGAAACACAAGAGGAAATGATTGTCTCTAGACTCTTCTCATTCCCAATCCTTCAGATTCCCTGAGAATTTTCCTCCACTCTACACACCCTTATTTTCTTTGCTTCTATATCTAAGGGAAGAAAACCTCTTCTACAAAACCGTCTCCCCTCCCCTGTGTTTTCCATGAAGCCCCTGCTTTGTGCTTGGCTTAAAACGTTCATTTCTATTTCCACCATCTTCTCCCTTCCCTTTGGGCTCCCTGTTTTGGTGCATAATACTCATGCCTCATTTTTTTAACTCTTTTTTTCCTATTTATCACATCTTATTTTTCTCTGTAAGCTTCCAAAAAGAATTGTCTGTATTCTGACTTTATTTCCTTACCTGCTTGTTCTTCAATTTATTACAATCTGTTTTTAACATGACCCTGAAACTGTCTTATTAGACATCTAATACTGAGGCTGATAAATTGTATTCAGCCCTTGTGTTACCTGATCTTCCTGTAACATTTTTCACTGCTACATGTCACAAAGTTGCTCACCTCATGGCAACTAGTAAACAAAGAGAGGGCAATGGAGACCTGGGGACAAGATATAGTCCCCAAGGGAACACTCCCAAGGACATACCCCCTTCAATTACATCACACCTACTACAGTTCCATCACCTCCCAACTGCCCATCAAATTATGAAGCCATCAATGAATGAATCCATTGATGAGCGCTCATGATCTCATCTCTTTCTGAAAGTCCCATCTCTGAACATTGTGACATTGGGAATCAAGCTTCAGCACATGAGCCTTTGTGGACATTGCGGATCTAACTATCCCAGTTCTCTTTGGAAACTGGCTGTCTTTCTGTCAAGCTGTACCACAACATAAAATTCAAATGGGATTTTATGCACCCTGCCACATGTGAGTTGCCTTGACCAGGACAGCCACTCAGTGTAGAATCTCTTGGGGTGATCCAGTCAGTCTCAGGGGTGAATTTCTTTTCTGGTGATAAAACATGAACGATATGAAGTCTAAAGGGATAAGTAACCATTATTTCTGCCTTTTAGAGACCAGTTCTAAGAGCAGACTCTGGAGTGGAAAGATAAACAATAGAAGCAACACCCTACTATGTTCCTATACCTGTTCCTTTCATGCACATAGTTTTCATGTCTCATAGTTTGGTTGTCATAAAAATAAATTCCTCATTTGTGCTGCAGCTATAATAATTCTGAGTTGATTGCTTGAAATTAAAAAAAAACTTTGCTCTATGAAATTATGCCTGTCATTGGTCCTAAAGAATAAAGAAGGATGTTAGGAAATGAGGCAAAGTCACAGACAAATTTTTAACACCATGATAAAGACTTTGAAATTAGTAATGAGAAACAAATTTGGAGAATTTGACTGGAGCTGATATGATACAGTTTGCATCTGTAAAGATGACTGTCATTGCTGTGTGAAATCAGATTATAGACGAAGGTGAAGCACGTATGGAATCCTTGAGATTTCCTGGGAAGCTATTAAAATAGTACTGTTGAAAGCTCAGCAGCTGGCTCTAATAGAGAGAGAGGAGTGGATATAGTGAGAAGCAGCTGGAATCTGGAGTTGTTTTGTCAGTAGAGCTACGAGGACATGCTGAAAGCACGAATTATTTCCTTTGGATACTTTGGATATTATGGATTCAGACAAGAGGAATATCTTTTTAACATCCTTTTTAAAATGGCTGCAACAATTTGTGTGTACCCTGCATAAGAAAGGGGCCCCATCACCCCACATCCTTAATCAACGCTGGATATTCTTGGTTTTTTTTAATATCTTTGCTACTTAGATATACAGGAAAACATTATGTCTTGTCTTAGTTACATTTGCAATAGTGAAAATAGGGTTTTGTGCACAGATTATACCTTTTGCAATGATGTTCTTATATTTTGTCACTCATTTATTGTAATTCTAAGCATTTCTCATTGATTTATAAAGTTACTTTAAAAAGTTATCAACCTTTTGTTATATGTCTATGTCTGCTCCAACTTCTCCCTCTTCTTCATTCCAAACAAAAGGAACATGGGTGCTCCACAAAGTCTATAACATTAATAATGGAGAGCTTCATAAAACAAGACTCCTCCTTTTGTTCTTCCTGACACCTGAAAATTGCACCAAAGTAGCCATGGTTTCATCTATCCACATCCCAACCACACCCTTACCTGTGGAAATTTTTAGAGCTCCAGCAGTGTCCCAATCTGGGCAGATATTGCCCATGAAGATCCTGTAAGTGCTGCTATAGACTTGCCCACTTCTCTACATGTGTAATTAGGAAAAACTTTGCCAGGCCCAGAAAGCCAATTGCAGGAATTTTCTAATTTCCTCCATTCAGTGTGTGGGAAATTATAAATATCAAATCCCAGAGACATGTTCTGTAGAAGAAGGGGGTTCTTTTTGATCTCCTCAATGGTAAAAACCATGGCTACTAGTTCCTTAAGAAAAGACTGCATAGAGACCATTGTGTTCTCCATTATGAAGAATTAGTACATGATATGTTCAAAACCAAAGCAATGACTTTGATGGATTGAATGTGTGTATATGTAAAATTAATATGTTACATAAGCAGTGCCTTCTTCTATCCATTAAGAATATGTGTTATGATTTAGGTTTAGGAGAGGTCAAAAAATATTCTCCCTAAAAAGAGATTCAAGTCCTTATGTGGACAGGGAAAGAAAGGAAGAGGGAGAGGAAGAGGAGGAAAGAAAGTAAAGGGGTGGACACAGTTAGATGTAGGTAGAGGGGGAAGGGGAAGGGAAGAAATACAGTTACAGAGAGAGAGAATGAGGGGAAGGGAGAAGGAAGGGGAGAATGCTTTGTCATTTCACTTCAAATTTTGTGTTGTATTATGCCTGGTTTTTCTTGTGGCACATATGTGAAAATGTATGCTTGTTATTAACTCAACCCAGTATGTTATGGAACTATATGAAATCAAAACTTGTTAACATCTACCTGCTCCCTAGGAATACAAGGTTAGTTTTTTGCTGACTAATCACTATCTGAGATCCTTATCACAACGAGACTTGATGATGGTCCATAATAACATCAGCCCAAAGACCACTGGTCTTCTTTACAGTCACTAGTTCAAACTCAGCCTCATTAACATGGTATAAGACAACGCTTATAATGGGTAAGGCCGGATTGGAACATTATAATTTTTATTCTTGAATTTGTTCTTAGTGTGTTGATTTCAAACACTGGGCTGATATAAGTCACACTGCCCTCCAGAGCAGAGCTTGTAGAATATTTGTACTGCACCTGGAGGATATGTAGTGCCAGTGTCTTGCACATTTACTACCTCATTTCACATCATCAGTGGCTGATGGCAGCAATTTCGGGTCTAAGTCAACTTCAGCAATAGGAAGTGCATAGAACACTGAGCCTTGGTCTTAAATCAGAGTTGTGTTTGTTTTGGTGAGTAAGTTTATTGATGTGATACATCCTGATTACTTTGGTGGCCACAGGAATTACAAGGAAGCTGGAACTTGTCTAACCATCGTGACTATTGTCAGTAACAGAAAGCATCACACAGTTATAACCTTAGACCCATAAGTATGGTTGAGGTGTCTGATCCTACCCTGTCCCAGGGGAGAGATTCATATGTTTATAGTACTCTCTATGCACTCCATTGTTGGGGTTTTCATTTTCAATACTGCAACAGATTATGTGTGACAAACTGGATTTTGCTTTGTGTCCATTAATGATACAGTAATAATATACCAGCAAATCATTCCCTGCAAACCTTTGCAGAGAAATAGTGTAAATGATAATAGGCTAAGACAAAAAAATACCAAATTCTTTGAATTTCTGGAAACACAGGCCCAAATGAAGCCAGGAAAGGCAGAAAGACTGATGTCAATAAATACGTGATATTTGAAAGCTGAAACGATATCCCATGTCAGAAAGCAGCATGAACCTTTCAGGAAACTATGACCTCATCTCATTCTCCAAATGAGATAACAGTGTAAGATCAGAAACTATTTGTTAGGGGAGAAAACTTGGAGAATTAAAAGAGCTACTTTAAGGAAACAAATTTCATGAACTCTAAGAAAACAAAGAAATGTTTCCTTACTCTACAGAAAACTTTAATAAAAACAAAGAAAGAATTAAAAAATGTTAAACAGAACTTCTTGAGCTGATAGATAGTACCAGCAAAATTTAAAAATGTGATAGAAGTGAAGAATAGCAGGACAGATCGACAGAAGAAAGATGAATGTTCTTAGAGATAGGCTGTTTAAAATATACAATTGAAGGAGAACAATAATGAAGAAGTTGACAATTGCTATGGGTTCTTTGAAAAGGTATAAAAGACCAAATACTTATGCTATTGTGATTCTATAGGCAGTTGAGAAAGCCAAAAATGTAAGAAGCTTATTCGAATAAATAATAACATAGAAGTAATATTCCTCAATATAATAAGGGCTACATATGACAAACCTATAGCTGACATTATACTAAATGGAGAAAAACTGAAACCATTGCTTCTAAAGTAAAGAATGAGACAGGAATTCTTACTTTCTCCACTCCTGTTCAACATAGATTTCAAATTCCTAGCCATAACAATAACACAAAAGGAAAAAATAAAATGGATGCAAATACAGAAGGTTGAATTCACGTTATCTATCTCCCTACAGAACCTCAAAATTCTACTAAAAACTGTTAGAAATCCGAAACTCTTTTGGCAAAGTTGCAGGATGCAGAATTACTATGCAGAAATTAGTAGCCTTTCTATATACTAATAATGAACATATTAAGAAAAAAAATCAGGTCAAACGTCCCATTTACAATAGCCTCAAAATCAATGAAGTACCTTGGAATAAATCAAACAAAGGAAACAAGAAAACTTTTCAATGAAAACCATAAACCACTGGAGAGAGAAAATTAAGAAGACATTAGAAGATGGAAAGACCTTCCATGCTTATGGATTAGTAGATTCAAATTTGTAAGACTGACCATACTACTGAAAGCAATCTATATCTTCAATGCAATCGCTATCAAATTTCTATGATATTCTCCAAAGAAATAGAAAAATGAAACCTGAAACACAAAACACGTCATAACATAAAACTAACATTACAAACAGCATGTTATTGTCACAAAACAGACAGAAGTCCAATGGGTTAGAACGGAAAACCCAGAGATAAACCCATGCATCTAGAGCTTACTGATTTTTGACAATGGATCCCAAAACACTCTAGATAGTAGACAGCCTCTTCACCAAATGTTGCTGTAAAAACTGGATATTCCCTTGTAGAAGACTGAACTACATCCCTATCATTCAACCTGTACCAAAATCAACTTAAAGTGGATCCAAAACCTTAATATAAGGACTAAAACTTTGAAGAGCTTCAGAAAGTGGTAGAAAATACACTGGAACGTACAGATATAAAGAATAGCATGCTAAGTAGAACGCAAAAGGATCAGTATCTAAGAGAAAGAACCAACAAAGGGACTACATCAAACTAAAGAGCTTCTGCACAGCAAAAAAAACAGTCATTAGGCTAAAAAGACAGGACACAGAATGGAAGAAAATCTGTGCCAGTTTCATCTGATAGAGGCCTAATACCCAGAATCTATATGGAAACCACAAAACACAACCTCCAAAGAATCAACAACTCAATGAAGAAAGGAACACATTAATTTAACAGGACATTCTTAAAGAGTGATTCTCCAATGACTATAATTCAATGTAAAACTATGAGGTGTTAGGTTACTAATAGAAGGCTGAGCAAAGGACCCAATTATGAAGAAGAAAGAAATGATGAAAAGATGCAAATACCAATGACTCTAATTGGGTCATTAAGCATTGTATGCAAGTATCACTTCTCTGTACCTTGTAAATATATACAGTCTTTGAGAGTCAATAGAGAGAAAAATATAAATTCAAAGAAGGAAAATTGCATATGTGATCACAAACTTCTCTACTGAAAGCAAACCATAAGCATACAAGTGACCCTTTTGCTAGAGACTCTTGTTGTCTTAGATCAATCTAACTCCTGTCAGGCCCAGTGATCTCAATGCATGGGAAAACGCTTAGCTACTGAGCCAGGCCATAGCCCTGTGTTGACAAGTACGGCCTCAACCTTGCCACCATGCTCTCCTGTCTGAACACTGAGAATTGTTCAACTGAAGACTACAGGTGAAGAAACCTTCCTAACAATGGGCTGGCTTCTTGTGCAAATTCTAATGCAGAAACTCAGGAAATATGAAGAAGAAAAATGAGACCATTTGACTCATCCTAAACTCCATATCTACAGAGTAACAAACACAATCAATAAGAAGAAGAGGAAATATGTGACAAAGAATGTTTTTAATTTAATTTTTATTTTTCTGTTGTTCTGGATTGGTGTACACTGTGGATTTATAATTGTTCTTACAATATATCAAATTTACCATACCTGAATTCACATCCTCCATCATTGTGTTTTTCAACCACTCCCCCACACATTCTGGAAATAGATTGAACAAGTCTCATTTGTCAATTTCCATACATGTGTACATACTGTTTGCACTATATTCACCCTGCCATGCCTTTCCCTAAACCCTCCCCCACCCACTAGTACCAAATCACAAGGAAAGTCATTTACCATCCACCTTGTCTTCAATTTTGTAAATGAGATAAAATGAAATTTAATGTTTGCAAAGGGACTTTCCTTGTGACTCCCCAAATTTTTATGTATTATAAGCTGCATTGGTTAATGTCCTTTCTTTTTCTGATTTTTTCTCTAGTCACCTTTGTATGGTGGCTTCAGCAAGTTTAAAAATTCTATACTCGCTCCTATAGTGAAATCTTGAAGAGATGCTGGAGACACATTTTGCAGGCAAAATCACCAAGAAGAGGCAAAATTTTGACCCCTCCACACCTCCAGCTGGCACAGAGAATCTCCACTTCAAGTTAAATGGAGAAACAAGGAGGGCCCCCGGGCCACCAGTCACCAGCGCCCAGACAGCTTGGGAAGACACGGACAAGGTGAGCTTTGTGGTACCGTGGCACTCCCACAGACAAGCCTGGGCCAGAGCAGCATAGTCCCTGGACAGACTGACCTCCACCCAGTGAAAAAAAAAGAAACTGACTAATAAGCAATAAGAACAATAAATACAAGTGGGAAAGAGGGTGGGGTCTACTGAGTGCCAAAGATTGGGGGAAGGAAATCTTTCCCAGGACTGTAAATAAACAAGCTGGGCAGGGCAGAGAGGCTCTGGCAGGAGCAGGCACACACGCCCAGCAACCAGGAGCAGGAAAACTTGTGAGAGTGGTGAAGGGAGGGAAACTCCACAGGAGAGGAGGGAAGACCCACTTCCCACGTGAGCTGTAAACAAAAATGGCAGCTAGCAGGAGCAGTAATCAGGAGTAGGAAAGCTTATAAAAGTGGCGGTGGGAAGAAAATTGCACTGGAGAGGGGGGAATACTCACTTTCCACATGAACTGTAAATAAACACGCAGGCCTGAGAAAGCAAGTGCAGTGTCACCTTCCCCAGCAGGCTTGGAAAGGGGGAAGCTTGTAGCAGAGGCTCACACACAGGAGAACTCTGAGTAAACAAAGCCTGCAGGGCCAGGTGAGTGCTAAGCTCACCCCGGAGATCTGCAAAAATAATGCCTCCAGCAACAGCAGGCTGACAGCAGCGGGCAGGCAAGCCACAGCTGCAGATACCATTCTCAGAACTGTCTCCAGACTCTTTTATTTTTTCTCTTTTTCTCCCTACCTTTGATGAGAGAACAACCAAATTACACCTGCTTGCTGAAAAACTTACTGAAACTGTATTGCATTTGAACTTGGGACATTTGGTGGGGTTTTTGTGTGTGTGCATTGTAGTTTTGTTCTACTTTATGCATCCCCTTTGATGAGACAACTATGGAGCAAATCTGAGGCACCATCTCCAGGACTGGAGACTGAGAAGGAAACCCAAATTATTAAGACTGAAACTTCATTGCATTTGAACTTGGAGGTTTTTTGGTTTTTTGGGTTTCTTTTAATTTTCTATTTTTCATTTTATTTTATTTTATTTCTATATATATATATATTTCTTCCATTTCCTTATTTTTAATTTTTGTTCATATCTTTATTTTTTTTATTTTTGATTTTCAATCCTCTCTCTCTCTCTAATGCTTGTTCAGCTTACTGTCGATTAGTACACTCATGATCCCTGTTTATACCTTTGAAACTTTCTTATATGATCCTGTTCTGTTTTCTCCTTCTAGTCTGTTTAATTGTTTTTCCCTTTTCTTTAACTTCTTGCTTTCCATCTCTGCTCACCCTTCCAATCTAAATATCACCAATGTTATAATAACAAGCTAGAAAATACTTATTTGCACACAGTACAGGGACAGTAATTCCAAAGACAATGACGGGAAGACAGAAAAAACAGGGAAACCAGTTTCCCCACAACAAAAAATTAGTACAGGAACCAGAGGGGAATGAAGAAAACAGATACTCAGATCCAGACTCCAACTAAATGAAGATAAACTATGACAAAGGACCCAATGAAGCCCACAAGAATAATTTAAAAGAAGACATACTACATGTACTCAATGAGAATTTTACAGAGATGATACTGGATAGTGTCAACCAAAATGTACAGGAAACACTCAAGAAATTCCAAGACAACAAAAATAGAGAATTAGTAAAAGCAAAAAAAGAAATAAAGGAAACCATAGAAGCACTGTATAAACACCAAAGTGAAACAGAGAACACAATGAATAAACAGATAAATGAACTCAGGACAAAAGTAGACAGCATTAAAGAGGAAACCACCCAGGATATGGAAAACCTCAGAAAAAAGAACGAAACAGAACTGCAAAACAAAACATAAGGCCAATCCAGCAGAATAGAACAAACAGAAGACAGAATCTCAGAACTTGAAGATGAAATGGTAAGTAAAGAAAAAACCGAAGAACTAGTAATGAAACAACTCAAGAGGTGGAAAAGAAAATGCAAGAACTCACCAACTCCATCAAAAGACCAAACTTGAGAATAATGGGCATCGAAGAAGGAGAAGAGGTGTAAGTGAAGGGAATGAATTATATATTCAACAAAATAATAATGGAAAATTTCCCAAATCTAGAGAAAGATATTCCCATACAGATGCAAGATGCCTCCACACACCAAACAAACCAGACATATCATCATTAAAACAACAACAAGTTCAGAAACTAGAGGAAGAATATTGAAGGCTGTAAGAGAGAAAAAACAAGTAACATACAAAGGTAAACACATCAAAATCACAGCAGACTTCTCAACAGAAACATTAAAAGCAACAAGAGCATGGGGTGAGATCTTCCAGGCACTGAATGAAAATAACTTCAATCCCAGGGTACTCTACCCAGCAAAACTATCATTCAAAATAGATGGAGCAATAAAAGTCTTCCATGATAAGCAGAAACTAAAATAATATCTGACCACAAAGCCACCACTATAAAAGATTCTTCAAGGGATTCTGCACACAGAATGTGAAACCCAACTTAATCATGAAAAGACAGGCAGTACCAAACCACAGGAAAAGAAAAAGCAAGACAGTAGAAAGTAACTTCAATTGGGTACACACAATCAAACCTTCAAACAACTAAGACGACTAAATGACAGGAATCACCACATACCTACCAATACTAACACTTAATGTTAATGGACTTAATTCACCCACCAAAAGGCACCACTTGACGAAATGGATTAAAAGGGAAGATTCAACAATTTGTTGCTTACAGGAGACCCATCTCACCGACAGAAATATGCATAGGCTTAGGATGAAAGGCTGGAAGAAGATTTACCAAGCCAATGGCCTCCGAAAACAGGAAGGAGTAGCAATACTTATCTCTGACAAAGTAGAATTCAAACCTACATTTATCAAACAAGATAAAAATGGACATTCCATACTAATAAAAGGGGAAATAGACCAAAAGGAAATAATAATCATCAACCTGTATGCACCCAATGTCAATGCACCCAATTGCATCAAACATACCCTGAAAGACATAAAAGCATATATTAACGCCAACACAGTGGTTGTGGGAGACTTTAACACCCCATTATCATCCACAGATAGGTCATCCAAACAAAAAATCAATAAAGAAATCCTAGATCTAAAATATTCAATAGATGAAATGGACCTAGTTGATGTCTACAGAACATTTCGTCCAACTTCTACACAATATACATTCTTCTCAGCAGCCCATGGAACCTTCTCCAAAATAGATCATATCCTAGGGCACAAAGCAATTCTCAGCAAATATAAGAGAATAGAAATTATACCGTGCATACTATCTGATCACAATGCAGTAAAAGTAGAACTCAACAACAAAAGTAAAGACAAAAACATACAAAAAGCTGGAAAATAATTAACTCATTACTTAATGAACAATGAATCATTAATGAAATAAAAGAGCAAATTAAAAAGTTCCTGAAAGTCAATGAAAATGAAAACACAACCTACCAGAACCTATGGGACACAGCTAAGGCAGTACTGTGAGAAAAGCTTTTAGCAATGAGTGCATATATTAAAAGAACTGAAAGATCCCAAGGCAAGGACCTAATGATACATATCAAACTCCTAGAACAGCAAGAACAAGCAAATCCCAAAACAAGGAGAGAAATAATAAAAATAAGAGCTGAAATCAACAAAATAGAAACCAAAAAAACCATACAAAGAATTAATGAAACAAAAAGTTGGTTCTTTGAAAAAATAAACAAGATCAATAGACCTCTGGCAAACCTGACTCAAATGAGGAGAGAAAAAACCCAAATTACTAGAATCAGGAATGCAAAAGGGGAGTTAACAACAAACACCATGGAAGTCCAGGAAATCATTAGAGACTAATTCAAGAATCAGTATTCAAATAAATTTGAAAATCTTAAAGAAATGGACAGATTTCTAGATACATATGATCATCCAAAACTGAACCAAGAGGAAATTAATCACCTGAATAGATCTATAAAACAAAATGAAATTGAGCAGCAATCAAGAATCTCCCCAAAAAGAAAAGTCGAGGACCTGATTGATTCCCTGCTGAATTCTATCAGACCTTTTTTTTTCCTTCTATCAGACCTTTAAAGAACTGATACCAACCCTCCTTAGACTGTTCCATGAAATAGAAAGGGGATCAAAACTGACAAACACATTTTATGAAGCCAGTATTACACTTATCCCAAAACCAGTCGAAGACACCTCAAAAATGTAGAACTATAGGCCAATGTCCTTAATGAACATTGAAGCAAAAATCCTCAACAAAATAATGGCAAACCAAATTTAACAACACAACAAAAAGATCATTCACCATGACCAAGTAGGCTTCATCCCAGGGATCCAGGAGTGGTTCAACAAATGAAAATCAATGAACATAATAAAATACATTAACAGAAGCAAAGACAAAAACTACTCGATCATCTCAATAGGTGCAGAAAAAGCATTTGACAAGATCGAACACCATATCATGATAAAAGTTCTATGAAAACTAGGAATAGAAGGAAAGTACCTCAACATTATAAAAGCTATATATGACAAACCTACAGCCAGCATTATACTTAACGGAGAGAAACTGAAACCATTCCCTCTAAAATCAGGAACCAGACAAGTATGCCCACTCTCTCCACTCCTATTCAACAGAGTACTGGAATTCCTAGCCAGAGCTATTTGGCAAGAAGAAGGAATAAACGGAATACAAATAGGTAAAGAAATGTTCAAAATATCCCTATTTGCAAATGACATGATCCTATACCTTAAAGATCCAAAAAACTTTACTCAGAAGCTGCTAGACATCATCAATATCAAGGTAGCAGGATATAAAATCAACATAGAAAAATCATTAGCATTTCTATACACTAACAATGAGCAAACTGAAAAGCAATGTATGAAAACAAGTCCATTTACAGTAGCCTGAAAAAAAATCAAATACCTAGGTGTATTCCTAACAAAAGATGTGAATGACCTCTACAAGAGAAACTATAAGCTTCTGAAGAAAGAGATTGAGGAAGACTATAGAAAGTGGAGAGATCTCCTATGCTTATGGATTGGTAGAATCAACAGTAAAAATTCCTATACTCCCAAAAGTAATCTACATGTTTAATGCAATTCCCATCAAAATTCCAATGACATTCATTAAAGAGATTGAAAAATCTACCGTGAAATTTATATGGAAACATAAGAGGCCATGAATAGCCAAGGCAATACTCAGTCAAAAGAACAATACTGGAAGTATCACGATACCTGACTTCAACTATATTACAAAGCAATAGCAATAAAAACAGCATGGTACTGGCACAAAAACAGACATGAAGACCAGTGCAACAGAATAGAGGACCCAGATATGAAGCCACACAACTATAACCAACTTGTCTTTGACAAAGAAGCTAAAAATATACGATGGAGAAATAGCAACCCCTTCAACAAAAACTGCTGGGAAAACTGGTTAGCAGTCTGCAAAAAACAGTAACTAGATCCATGTATATCACCCTGTACCAATATTAACTCAAAATGGATCAAGGATCTTAATATCAGACCACAAACTCTAAAGTTGATACAGGAAAGAGTAGGATATACTCTGGACTTAGTAGGTATAGGCAAGAATTTTCCCAATGAAACCCCAGCAGCACAGCAACTAAGAGATAGCATAGATAAATGGGACCTCATAAAACTAAAAAGCTTCTGTTCATCAAAAGAAATGGTCTCTAAACTGAAGAGAACACCCACAGAGTGGGAGAAAATATTTGCCAGCTACACATCACACAAAGGACTCATAACCAGAATATACAGGGAACTTAAAAAGCTAAATTCTCCCAAAACTAATGAACAAATAAAGAAATGGGCAAATGAACTAAACAGTATTTTCTCAAAAGAAGAAATTCAAATGGCCAAAAAACACATGAAAAAATGCTCACCATCTCTAGCAATAAAGGAAATGCAAATTAAAACCACTCTAAGATTCCACCTCACCCCTGTTAGAATAGCCATCATTAGAAACACCACGAACAACAGGTGTTGGCAATGATGCAGGGAAAACGGAACCCTCATACACTGTTGGTGGGAATGTAAACTAGTACAACTACTCTGGAAAAAAATTTGGAGGCTACTTAAAACACTAAACATTGATCTACCATTTGATCCAGCAATACCACTCTTGGGGATATAGCCAAAAGACTGTGACACAGGTTACTCCAGAGGCATCTGCACACCCATGTTTATTGCGGCACTATTCACAATAGCCAAGTTATACAAACAGCCAAGACGCCCCACCACTGACGAATGGATTAAGAAAATGTGGTATCTATACACAATGGAATTTTATGCAGCCATGAAGAAGAATGAAATTTATCATTCGCTAGTAAATGCATGGATTTGGAGAACATCACTCTGAGTGAGGTTAGCCTGGCCCAAAAGACCAAAAATCATATATTCTCTGTCATATGTGGACATTAGATCAAGGGCAAACACAACAATGGAATGGGACTTTGAGCACATGATAAAAGCGAGAGCACACAAGGGAGGGGTGAGGATAGGTAAGACACCTAAAAAATTAGCTAGCATTTGTTGCCCTTATGCAGAGAAACTAAAGCAGATACCTTAAAAGTAACTGTGGCCAATAGGAAAAGGGGAACAGGAACTAGAGAAAAGGTGAGATCAAAAAGAATTAACCTGAAAGGCAACACACACGTCCAGGAAATTTATGTGAGTCAACTCTCTGTATAGCTATCCTTATCTCAACCAGGAACACTTGTTTCTTCCTATTATTGCCTATAGTCTCTCTTCAACAAAATTAGACATAAGGGCAAAATGGTTTATGCTGGGTATGGTGGGCATGGGGGGGAAAGGGAGGGGTGAAATGGGTGGTAAGGGAAGGGTGGGGGTAGGGGGGAGAAATGACCCAAGCCTTGTATGCACATATGAATAATAAAACAAATTTAAAAAATAAAATAAAATAAAAATAAAAATTCTTTACTCATTTTGTATGGAGTACATCAACCATATTCACCTTCTGAACTTCCATCTTTTATCCTCCCTTCACATGCACAAAGAAGAGTGAAGAGGAAGACATCTCAGACAAAGAATTTACCAAATGATTATAAGAATGATCAATGAAGTGAAAGAGGTATAGGTATGAATAAATGCAAAAATAAGTAACAAGAGAATACAAATAAAGACCCAACAACACTAAAAAAGTTATTGCAGGACATAAAAAATAAATTTAAATTAATTATATAGAAATACTTACAGAAATCAAGTTGAAATTCTGGGCACAAAGTGCTCCTGAAATGAATGTAACATTTAAAAATTGAGTTCACCAGTGTCCAGGACATCAAATGTCCCCCTCAGCCTTCCATCCTTCCCTGAGAATCACCTGAGGAGAAGGGGCATCCTGCACCTGGCTGGGAAGCTCTGGCTTCTTCTTCCTCTCACTAGCCAGGTAGAGGGAAGAGAAAGTGCCAAGGACCTAAGGCAGGGACACACCAGGTAGGAATCACAGGAGAGTGAGTTGTGAGTGAGGTAATGTGGACAGGGTCTTACCTGGGGATCCAGTGCATGTTTTTGTCATATGGAAGGAATTCAATGTGGGGGAAGAGGGAGAATGGCATTCAAGACTGACATAAGTTGGGGCAGTGGCCCCTCCTCTCCTGATCCAGTCACCAACAACCCAGGCATGCCTTAGGTGTCTTAATCACCTCTCTCTCAGAGCTGCTTTATGGATTATAAAAGCATTTCATGGAATTTCTTCCTGAAGGATTTATTTACCTAATGTTATTGATTAGTTCTTATGACACCTACAACATTCAGTTTGCAATTAATTAGCTAAAATTGGTGCAGTTTAGAGAGCAAACTAAACACTTTTTCAGGGAGGGGTTAGCTAATCTAATGAATTGGCCAGTGTGTTCTAAAAGAGATATAAGAGGCACATGGCCCCCTCTAGTTGATGACTTCATAAAATGAGTCAGTGACACTGCACTTTCTTGTCCTTTTGGGGAAAGATTATTACAGCACCTGCCTCCAGTTCTTCAGTAATCTGAGGTTGGGAAGAGTTTTTATTCATAGACAAACGCAATTAAGGGCCTTTTGAAAGTTTTGTTTATGTGACATGTGCATGCTCCACTGAGTAACCAGATAGTTGATCAAGCACTATTCTAAATGTGAATGTTTCTGAGTGATATGAATATGTGAAAGTACTGAATGAGAAAAGCAGTTGGCCCTTTGAGTGGGGGTGGGCCTTGTCTAATCAGTTCAAGACCAGGGTAGATCAAAAGGGCTAAGTAACATGTAGTCCTTACCTGACAGGCATTAGCTATAACATTGTATTTATCCTTCCATTGTCCTGAAAAAATTTGACTCTTGCTGTTGGACCTGACTGGAATTTACACCAGGTGTTCACCTGGTTTCCAACTTGCTGGTGGTAGGTACATTTAGGACTTCTCAACCTCCATAACTATTTGTTCAGAGTGTGTGTGTGTGTGTGTGTGTGTGTGTGTGTGTGTGTGTGAATGAACACTCTGTTGGCTCCATGACCTAGGTGACAATAGGGGCAAGTGTCCTGGCTTTGACTCCTGAAGTCAAGTTTTTAGTTGGAGGAAATTAGTCTCTATGTACTTTCAGTTGAGGTATTCACAAAATTTAGGAAGAGTGGACATAACTATTGTGGTGTATTTTGTCATCACTGTACTGGGGGTTGTAGCTCAGGAGTCACACTTTCAACTGTAGTACTCAAGACTCTGGGTCCAGCCCCCAACTCCACACTGGGAAAGAAAGCTTAGCTGCAGAAGAATGACAAACAAATACCACTCATGGGAAAATACCAAACCCTGAAAAAGAAGAATCATGGCCACTTCTCCAGTATCCCTAGAAGAATGTAAGAACTCAGGACTCTCAGTGACCAATTTCCAGTTGAGCTAACCTTCCAGGGGGTCCTTACTGCATTTCCCTTTTAGAAGTCCATATTTCTTGTTACTCAGTATAGGCTTCAATGCTGTGTTTACAGAACTAATTTATATGCTACATCAAGCTAACATCAATTTAAAGAATGAGGCAGTGTGTCATCAAGGAAGAATTCTCTGGTTGTCACTTTGATTAGAACTTGAAGCATGTTCCTTTACAAGTAGACTCTGCCTATTTCCTCACTATACAGAGAGGCACTGATAGGAGGGTGGAGGACCAGGCCAGCCCAGGAATAAAGTGATATACTATCTCAAAAATAACAAATGCAAAAAGAGATGGTGGTGTGGCTCATGAGGTGGAGTGATGCCTGGAAAACACCAGGCATGGAATTTTCCACGATTACCAAAAACTTCAATGAACTATAAAAAGGGAGTCTAAAACAGAGGGACACTGAATTTCATATCATCTGAAAACTGAGGAAGGTAACTATAAATACCAAAGGCATAAAACATCATTGTGGAGATTAGAAGTATAAGCCAGTAATATTTGCAGGGTTGATTGCACAATCAATGACACAAAGTGAATAACAACATCACAATGCAATCAAATGTTGAAAATGAGAAATGCAACGTATAGAAATTCTAATCCTGATAGAAGAAGTAGCATGAGTTTTCAGTAGACTGAAGTAAACCACTGGTTTTAATCTCATACCTAACTGCCAGAATGGTTTAGCTTTATTTTTTATTTTTGTTTAATATACACATGAATTTAACCTTCAGAAGCCTTGTTGTATATAGAATGGGTTTTATTCCTGAAGCCATATAGAATGTTCCTCACTGGCCTTAAAAAAATAACGTAGCACTTGGGACCAAAGATGAAGCCTAAGATCCCTGCACTGGAGGCCAAGATGGAGAAGACCTCCACAGCCACCATGACCTTCCCCTTGGTGCTGTGGTAGACAGGGAGGAAGGTGATCCAGACACTACAGAACAACAGCATGATGAACATCAGGAACGTGGCTTCATTGAATGTGTCAGGAAGCTTCCTTGCTAGGAAAGCCACAGTGAAGCTCCCAATAGCCAGGAAAATTAGGTATCCCAGGATGCAGTAAAAGGTCACAACTGATCCCTTGTTACACAGGATGATGATGTGGCCGTGTTCCCAGTTTGTGTCTGTGTCAATGAAGGGTGGAGAGGTTCCAAGCCAGATTCCACAGGTAGTCTGTTGGATCAGTGTGCAGATGGGAATAAGGTATTTAGGTGTCCTTGATACCAACAGCCACCTCATCCTTTTTCCAAGAGATTTACTATTTAAAGCCAGAATCACAGTGAGAGTTTTGGCCATGACAGTGAAGTAACCACTGTGAACACAATTCCAAATGTGGTCGGCTGGAGGATGCAGGTGGCCATGTTAGGACGGCCAATGAAGAACAAGGAACAGAGAAAACAGAAGGTGAGGGAGATGAGCAGGATGTAGGTGAGAGCCCTGTTATTGGCCTTGACAATGGGAGTGTCTCAGTGTTTCACAAAAGGTCACAAGAGCAACATTTATGAGTACAGAGAAGAACACAGCCTTGCCTGCCAGAATCATTTTAAGGGATCTTCATAACCCAGAAAGGTCACAGATTTTTCAAGGCCATGGTTTTGGTCTCGGTTGGCATACTGATGATCTGCACACTTCACACACTGATCCATGTCTGGTGAGGAGTGCAGGTTACCAATAGTTAAGGTTCAGTTTTCACGCCTCCCCTACAGCACAATGGTAAACTTTTACTCTTTTTTTGCTTTAGATAAAAATGAATTCTACATAGCAAATAATTTCAACCAAACACTTCCCATTTTTGTTGTTGTATCACCTACAAAGTTACTTTAACTTCCTTAACTTATCTGACATATTCATGACACCATTTTGTAATTTTCAAAAACACTAAAGTTATGCCTAGCTCACCAAATTAAACCTCTGTAAATTAGACCTGGTTTTATTCATAAACCCTCAAATTTATTTAGAATTATGCTCTATTTTTTATGACATAGATAATTAATAAATTCTCTGAAGTAGAGGTGATCAGTAACACTTTTTAAGTGGGTGAAGAAGTCGCAACATCCTGCATCTCATTGTCATTTTCACCATATGCATGTTCTAGTTTGGAGTACCTTTGCACTGAATCAGTACATTTATTTGTAGGGTTCTGGCATATTTCCAGTATGAATTTGTCCTCCCACAATCATATTTCAACCTGCACTAACTCCAGTCTATTTGTCATTATTCTATGTATTTTTTTAATGTCAAGAGTCTTTCAAAACAATCATGATTTTTATCCCTAGGTAATATATACATTAAGATATAGTAAATGTCAATGTTTAAAAAAATTCACTTAGGACTTATAACTGCTATGCAGAATATAATACATTCATACACATTAACCTCATAGTCCATCACAAGTAAATTCAAGGTGAATTTCACAATTATATATGAACACTACCTTATGAACATATTCATGTTATGTGTTCTGTTTCTGAAAATTATCTTTATGCTTGGCTCACGGGACCAAGGCTGAAATCCAAGTTACTCAGGAGATAAAGACAGGGTGGATTGCATCTCAAGGCCAGCTAGGGAAAAACTCAGATCCCCTGTCAACAAATAAGCTTGGAGTGGTGTTGGCACCTGTGTTCCCAGTTTTGTGGGCTGCTGTTTAGGTCCATCACAGTACAAGGAAAAGCATGTATCTATCTACAAGTTAACTGAAGCAAAAAAGGACTGGGATTATAGATCAAGTGGTAGAGCACTTGCCTAGCAAGACCAAGGTTCCAAGTTTTGACTCTGGAACCATTAATCAATCAATAAATTAATTCATAAACAATGCTTTCATTTCTTTTACTGACAGTATTGTCTTGGCCTAGATCCCAGAATAAGTTGTATTGGAAATTGTTACATTCAGCATTTTTGTCTCATTCTTGTTTCACCATTGGACCCCAAAATGTGAAGCTCTTTTTTGGGATTCTGTAAATACCTTTTATGGGAATAAGACAATTGACACCTGCTTACTTAGTAAGACCAGTTCTATTACTATTCATTTTAACATACAAATGGGTATGGTATTTAATTATACATTTGTCAAGTGTTGGTGATATTATTATATGTTTGAAGAAACTAGTTCAAATCAATAAACTAGTTGAGACACAATTGAATTCCATAGCATATACCAAGTCTGGTCATTTGAAGTTCCCTTAAAATACCTTGAACAAGAAATATGATTTTAGTTCAAGAAGGAAAATGTCCAATATACTTCTTCTCTTCTATATTGTCACATATGGGGAACCAAGTTTAGCTCTTCTCATAAGATGAATTTTATTGTCCCATTCTTCTTATTCTCTGAAGGAGTTTAAGAAAAGGAGCATTTTTAAATTCTTGAAATTTTAATAAATTTCACCAGTGATGTATGTGATGATCATAAAAATAGTCATAGATGATTCAATTATGGTTTTAACTTATTACATATATTCAACCGTGCAGGTTTCTGTGTAGTGCTGGGGATTGAACACAAGACCTCAAGTACCCCATGCCTTGGCTCTATCCCTGTGATACACTCTAACCCTTGAGATGTTCAATTCCCCCTTCTGACAGTTTTTAAGTCCAATGACTGAGATTTGTGATTTTTAGTTATATTTTAAAATGTGTTAATTAAGTTCTTATGCTATTTTTTCTGGGTTTTTTTTTCAATCTGGGGATTGAATTAAGGGCTCTATTTTTAATATCAATGTGAACTTGAACCATCCCCCTGTGCCCATTTCTTTTTTAGGTTTTTTACAGACTAGGTACCACAGTAACTTTGCATGGGCTGGCCTCAGACCATGATCATCTTATATCTGCCATCTGAGTAACACGATTACAGGCACACAACAACACATCCACCCATGATATTGACGTAATTCTGCAGAATTTCACAAATGATGCCCTGTTACAAAGTTTTCAATTTCTTGGTGAACACTCTTTTTAGGGTTCTTATCACATTTATTTATATTAGAATACACCTTAACATTGATATTCCTTTGTTGTATTGTCATTAAATATATTTTCTTGTTGTAGTGGTTCCCTTGTTTCTTTGTCTGTAGATTGCTTTTCCTTTTCTAGATTGTGAAAGGTACTTGTATACATACAATGTCTGGAATTTCTGGTTGGATGCCTGAGTATGTATACCATTCCCTCAAGTCCATTCATAATATTTTCATTATTTATGATCTTTATTTAAATTGTTCTTTAACTGTGGGATGTGTAAACAAGTATTTGCGAATATATAAATTGAAGATAGTGGCATTGTCTATAGAGAGTTCTTTATCTGAGCAGAGTGAACTTACATTAAACCCCGTGGTCATAAAGAATAAAATATGTAAATTAAGGACATGTTGTCAATCTCAATATATTTCAAAGTGAAATTGAAATCATGCAAGTATGCTGCTTAACTAAGGTACATATGAATCATAAAGGAAATGAAAAAACTGTGATGTAGAAGTGTTTCTAGCATGTACTATTTAATATAAATCTGGACATTGTGAATGTAATATGGTGACTGTGGCATCCTGAAATGTTCTGTATTCATTTGGATCTCTATTGTACATCATTTTATCCAACTTTCTCTGGGTTTCTGACAGATGGAACCATTTTCAGGTTCTGTGATTATTACAAGAATTCATAGAATAAAAATCTAGTTGACATTTCTCCCACTCATTTAACATAATATTAGTGTATGTGTGTCTCTGTACAAATTTATGACACTTTTCCAATAGGTCTTTGTGTATTCATTGTAGACCTATTACACTGGTTTGTGTTCATGTCATTATGAGTTGTGTGTCTTTTTACATGTGGAATGTTGGCTTGTTTTTCTTGGAGAGGCTGGGGTAGAAACTGAGGGTTTTGTACTTGCAAAGCACTCTACCACTTGGTCCCAGCTCCAGTCCATTTTCATCTGGTTGTTTTTGATATGGGGTCTCATACTGCTTGCTTGGACTGGCCTTGAACTGTAATCCTCCTGATCTCAGCTCTCAAGAAGCTAGGATTATAGGTGTAATCCACCAGCACCCAGGTCTGCCATCTGAAGCTTAAAAAGAATTTATTACAATATACATAAACCTATCCCTTAAACCAAACTAAAATTTCTGAGGACTTGGTCTTTATCAAGCATTTTCACAAGCACTCAGAAAATAAACATGTTAAAGAACCATGTATGCACAGTGAGGTACAAGTAGGAACACATTTTTCCATAACATTACTCCAAAATTCTACAATAGAGACCAAACTTATGTAGAGAGGAGAGGTGCAAGGTATTTTCTTGAGAAGGTAATGCATAAAATTAATATAGCGATGAATCAACTATGCAAATCATGGTATATGGGCTGTGTTGTTTCAAAGGTCAATGTGATACTTTGTACCATTTCATCTGCAAATGGATGTATGTAGACCTTTCCTATGCAGTCCACTTGCAGGGATTTTCCCCCTTCAGGGAATATTGGAAACTCTTTAGGCTGGGTGGGAGTTTCTCCATAAGTCATAGACTTACCTGTCCCATTAGAAATCTCATTCTCAGGGCAAGGGATGCAATCAAAACAACAGGGAGTCTTTCCCTCCTGAGGGGCTCTCCTGAATCCAGGACCACAACTCTCACTGAAAACAGTGAGGATTCTGATGAAAATCAGATATGTATTGGTGACTGCAATTTCCCTTGTATTTCAATAAGTCCAGTGTTTTACTGAATTGGTTCATTAAGAAATATTAATTTTCTGTACTCAAATCCTGTAAATTCATTGCACATTATTAGGTTCTGACCATGACATGACACAATGGCTTATGTGTTAAAGGCTTGGTCCCCCGCCCTGCTGCTTTTTAGAAAGCATGGATCCTTTAAGCATTGATTTCAGTGGGAGGAAATTTGGTCATTAGAAGTACACAGTTAAAGGTGATAGTGGTACCCCAGGGACAATCCTGTGTCTGTCTTTGTTCCTCTGTTGCCATGAGGTGTGTACTTACTTTGCTACCTGCTCCAACCATGATGCTCTGCTTTGCCATAGACCATTAAGGAATGGGTCAAATGACCACGTACTGAAACATTCAAAACTGATAGCTGAATAAATCCTTCTTCCCTGGAAGCTGATTTTTCTCATGTATTTTGTCACAGTGAGGGACAGTCAAGTAACACAGACAACATATATATTTTAGGATTTTGAAATATAAACACTTAGAAACATGTTGATAAGCAAATGTGTTCATTTCTCACCCATGATTCAGATAATAAGAAAAAATCTCTAAGTTGGAAGTTATTAAATGAACATTACTGGATCATGAATCAACATCAGGAATATTAAATCTGACAAAGTATTCCTTACTGATGTATGAAATTCAAAGCTTTGTGATTTGATGCAACTCACATCTATAGTTCCCGAGTTCCATTCTATCAGATCTTCATGTAGAGATAATTGCTGACCATGTGGACCATATGTGGAAAACCTTCCTACTTTCACCCTATGCCTAAGACCTTCTGGAAAATTCCAAAAGTTGAGAATGTCATACTCTGCCTCCAATTTCCTTTTCTCACCCCAAATCACTTGGTCTCCAGTGGGGTTGTTAAACTAAATGCTCTTCAGAAAGGAGTGGAGCTAAAAGAGATGCATCATCCTATGATGAAGTGGATTCCATGGCTAAGACAGAAAATCTGAACTGAGAAAACCTCCTTATTGGCTTAATACTGCTTCTTGACACAAGTACAACAATGGTGTAGTACAAAGGAAAAGCTAGAGAACCAAAATATCATGATATCAAATGCTGGTCACAGATCAGAGGATCAAAATGACAGTTTCAACAGAAAGCACCAATGTCACATTTAACTATAATGAGTGAATCTGAGAATGAGATAATTTTTAACCTCCTGGAAAAACCTAGTAGGTATGTATTTTATGAATGAATGTAGAGATTCAAATATCAAATAGGTTCATTAACACCTAAACTGGAATTAAATCAAGTCATTGATATAAAATACCCTCTACAGTCTCTAGCAGGACTTAGGTACTCAAGGACTTCATTCTCTTTTTCTTCTTATTTAAAAAACTACTTGTGAAATGCTCACTTTATCATAGTGAAAACATTTTCCATGTAGGTTGTTGAGGCCATTTATAATGGAAAACATTGATGTTGAATATAAACACATTTCTTCTTCACACATTGCCCCTCGTATTCAAGAACACATCTACTTAGGTCTAGTTATCTCCTATAAAGTAAAAAATGTATACTTCCTATTGTGCTGTCTGAGAAAGTATCACAAACTACTTATTTGTCTATGAAATCAGTTCACAAAGAGACGTTCCTGATGTTCTTGATGTAACATCCAGTGAAAAAGCCATTACCTGAGAAAGGGAAAACACCATCCACTTTCCTTTTCCCACTGTTTGCATTTGGATTTGATGAAGTAACATCTCATGAAGGGTATGGGCCACAACATACACAGAACTGTAAATATTGTAACTCTCTTCACTCATGTCTGTTTCAAAACGATTCCCTGGTAACGAGTCCAAGGAGGCATTGTGTGGACAGTTTTAGATATTCCACACTGAGACTCAGAAAATGAGCTATTTAAAAACATAGTAGCTTGGTGACAGTCTTCTGGGTATTTGGAAGGGTTGGCTGTCTGGACAACATTTCTTAAACCAAAAATGTCTCCATGGTGGTGTGAAAAAATAAGATGTCCATAGAATGAATCTGAAATGATATATATATTAAACTTGTTATATCCCATTTAGAATTCATGACCCAGACTTTGCCTATCATAACCTATCCCCAAAACCATACAATAAACCTTCCAGGTAATCACTGTAACCATAAATGATGATCACATTTGCTGATGATTATTAAATCTGGTAATGTTTTGACAAAGCATTTGGGAAAAAAGGACACTATGGTGACTGGGATCATTTCCACAAATGCTTCACAGATTCTGTGCTTGTTCATCTCTTCTCTCAGGTCTGAGAGAATCTGAAAACCTCTGTGGTCTTCTGAAATGAAGAACCCCACAAAGTTCCATCTGAAAGGAAGCATCAGGAGACCATGCCAAGGACAAGAGATGTTTCTTTGGGAGCCATTTGATAGAGAGATGTGAACTTGTCATGACCACTCAGGATAGGATCAAAAGGCACAAAGGTAAGATAAATGGAGAAGGAAATTGGAAGCCACATGAAGAAGAGGACAGTCAACAAGTAAAATCAGATGCCTGGTATGCACTAAGCATGAGTAAAAGAGGTGGGAAGTAAGGCTTGCTCACTGCACCTTATGAGAACTCTCTGGAAAACTGTAGGTCATTTGCAGAAATCTAGGAAAGCCCTATGTCTGCTCCAACTTCTCCTCTTCTTCATTCCAAAGAAAAGGAACATGGGTGCTCCACAAAGTCTATAACAGTAATAATGGAGAGCTTCATAAAACAAGACTCCTCCTTTTGTTCTTCCTGACACCTGAAAATTGCACCAAAGTAGCCATGGTTTCATCTATCCACATCCCAACCACACCCTTACCTGTGGAAATTTTTAGAGCTCCAGCAGTGTCCCAATATGGGCAGATACTGCCCATGAAGATCCTGTAAGTGCTACTATAGACTTACTCTCTTTTCTACATGTGTAATTAGGAAAAACTTTGTCAGGGCCAGGAAGCCAAATGAAGGAATTCTCTAATGTCCTCCATTCAGTGTGTGGGATATTACAAAAATCAAATCCCAGAGAAATGTTCTGTAGAAGAAGGGGGTTCTCGTTGATGTCCTCAATGGCAAAAACCATGGCCAGTAAAAACTGGTAGTTCCTTAAAAAAGCCTGCGTAGAGACCATTGTATTTTCCATTATGAAGAATTAGTATGTGATATTTTTAACACCAAAGCAATGACTTTGGTGGATTGAATGTGTATGTATGTAAAATTATATGCTACATAATCAGTGCCTTCTTCTATCCATTAAGAATATGTGTTCTTCTTTAGGTTTAGGTGAGGTCAAAAAAATAATTTCCTATAATCAAATTCAAGTCCTTATGTGGACAGGGATAGAAAGAGAGAGGGTGAGAGGAGGGTGAGGGGCGGGGGAGACAGAGAGGTTTAGGGAGAGGGGAAAAAGGAAGAGAAGAATGAGAGGTATGTAGAGGGACAGGGAAAGGGGAGGAGAAGAGGGAAGGGAGAGTGAGAAGTAAGGAAGAAGACAGGGGAAATGGCTTTTTCACCTCACTGGAAATTTTTTGGTGCATTATGCTCCATTTTTCTTGTGCCACATGTGAAAAATGTACGTTTGTTGTTAAATCAACCCAATATCTTATGGGACTCTATGAAATCACAACTTCTTAACATCTACCTCCTCCCTAGGAATACAAATTTGTTTTTTGCCTGCCTAACCACTATCTGAAATCATTGCAACCATGAGACTTGAACATGGTCCATAATAACATCAGCCCAGTGGTCTTCTTTACAGCCACTACTCCAAACTCAGCCTCCTTAACATGGTATTAGACAATGCTTATAGTGAGTAAGGCCGGATAGTAAGATTATGATTTTTATTCATGAACTTATTCCTACTGTGTTAATTTCAAACACTGGGCTGATATAAGTCACACTGCCCTCCAGTGCAGAGCTTCTAGAATACCTGTACTACATTTGGAAGATATATACTGCCAGTATCTAGCATCACACAAGTTATAACCTTAGGCTAGTTACTATGGATGAGATATCTGTGCCTACCCTGTCCCAATTGAGAGGTTCCTATGTCTGTAGTACTCTCTCTATGCATTCCATTCTTGGGGTTTTCATTTTCAATACAGCAACAGATTTTGTGTGACAAACCAGATATTCTTTTGTGTCCATTAATGGTACAGTAATAATCTACCAGGAAATCATTTCCTGCAAACCTTTGCAGACAAATAGTGTAAATGACAACAAGCTAAGGCAAAAAAATACCAAATTCTTAGAATTTCCAGAAACACCAGCCCAAATGAAGCCAGAAAAGGAAGGAAGACTGAAATAAATAAATATGTGATACTTGAAAGCCCAAATGATATCCCTTGTCAGAAAACATCATGAACATTTTAGAAAGCTATGACCTCACCTAGTACTCCAAATGAGGTAACAGTATGTCATCAGGAACTATTTGGTAGGGGAGAAAACTCACAGAATTAAATGAGCTGTTTTAAGGAAACAAATTTCACCAACTGGAATAAAACAGAGAAATGCTCCATTACTCTACAGAAAAACTTAATAAAAACAATGAAAGAATTAAAAAATATTAAACAGAATTTCTTGAGCTGATAAATACATTCAGCAAAATCAAAAAATGTGACAGAAGTGAACAATAGCAAGACAGATTGACAAAGAAGAACTTTCTTACAGACAGGCTGTTTAAAATACACAATTGAAGGAAAACTATAATGAAGAAGTTCATAATGACTATGGCGTCTTTGAAAAAGTATAAAAGACCAAATATTTGCACTATTGCATTTCAAGAAGAAGTTGAGAAAGACAAAAATGTAGGAGGCTTATTCAAACGAATAATAGCATTAAAACTCCTCAGTTTAGAGAAAGATACAAATATCTAGGTACAGGACGATTAACCATTCACAGGTAAGCAAAACCTAGTTTGCCAGAAGCCATTGTATAATGAAACTCTCACAGGTGAAAGATAAAGAGAAGTTTCTCAAGGTTTAAAGAGAATAGTAACAAATAAATTTAAGTTCAACCCTGCTGGCCTGAGATGGGAGTTCTCAGAAGAAACATACAAGCAAGGAGTGCTATTTATGTTTGACAGTACTGAGGAAGAACAACAACAACAACAAAATAAAAACCTGTAACAAAAAGAGCTCTCCTTTAACATTGAAGGAAGAATAAAGACTTTCCTAGACAAACAAATGTGAAAGAATGTATCAACACCAGACATGTTTTGTAAGAAATATCGTGGGGAAATTTTTATGCACACACGCACACATATAACTATACTTATATATATTCATACATATATGTATATATATACAAACCTATAAGAGGGTTTTTATTATGACATTCTGATACATTTATATGCATATTTAATCCCTGCATTTCTTATGAGTATCCAGTCTCTTAATTTTTGTTTATTTCTATGTTTGCATCATGATTATATTAGTTTGTTAGTGTTAAAAGTACTCCAAAGAGCTATTTTTATCAACTGATATTATCATACTACCCATCTGGGTCACTAATTGAAATACTTCTGTAGACTAACCAAAAATAATGAGTACAGAATCAAAACCAGTAACAATTCTCTTATCACAGAAAAGGGCTATAAAAGAGGGTGTAAATGGGGGGGCTGCAACAAACTGGGGAACAAGATTACACCAGTCATTTAAGAAGAGCAAGGTCACAGGTACATCAGTCCAAAGAGCTCTAATGGGCTATTTTACAGTCTGATGACTATAAATTATAATTATGCACTTTCCATTTCAAAAAGAGAGACGAAAATATTTTGAAAGTTTTGCATACAAAGAATGGAATTGTACTCACAATACTTCAATAGCACAACATAGTATAATGAGGCAAATGGCAACAAAGGAACCAAATGTCCAGTTTTGTCAACAATAAATGCTCTTAGAGACTCAAAGGGACAAATGAAGTAAAAAATCAATTTCACATAGGTGTGAAAACATCAGTAACATGGGTGAGAAATTCAGGAAAGACAGATTCTGACAAAAGAATGAAACTGAAAGGTTGGAAATGAAAAGCTCAATAGAAAACTCCTGGAAAGCATCACCAATCTATGATCAACTCCCAGATAATAATGATTCAATGAAGAAATGGGCAAGTGACATGAACAGATATTTTCAAAAAGAAACAGAAATTCCCAAAAATAAATGAAGAAGACTTCAGTGTACAGGCCTAAAGAAAATAGAAATCAAACCACATTAAGAATTCACCTCACTCCTCTTAGAATGGCTATCATCAAGAACTCAAAACAACAAATGTTGGTGAGGATGGCAGTGGGAAAAGGAACTGTAAACTGTTCCTTGGCTCAATAAACTAATAAAAGAACTGTCATAAGAACCTGCAATACCACTCTTGGGCATACATTCAATAGACTGGAAATCAGGATACAATAAACACACTTACACACTCATGTTTAATGCAGTATTATTCACAATGGCCAAGCTATGGATATAGCTCCAATTCTCTACAACTGATGAAAGGATTAAAAAAAATGTGGAATTTATACAGCATGGATATTTCACAATCATACAGAAGTATAAAGCATTTTAATTTGCAGGTAAAAGGATGGAACTGGAGAGTATAATGGTATGCAAAGTCAGCCATGTTCAGAAAGACACAGGTCACATGTCTTCCCTCACATGTGGAAGATAGGTCCAAATACAAATACTAGCAAGCAATATGTATATTCAATACATATAGCATCACTCAAATGTGGGAGTATTAGAAGTCACTCGGGAAGAGAGTAAATGAAGAGAATGATAGAGAGTGAACAGTATTGAAATACTTTGCATCTGTGTAGGAAAAAGATACAATAAAACATATAGTGTTTCAATGAAATAGAAACTACTGAAGAATACAGTGTGATGTATAAAGGACAAAGAACAGTAACAAAGGGGTTAAACTGAGTAAATTGTGATATATTTAGAGGCAGAATACTAAGGCGAGCCCCCTGTACAATCAAAAGACCATTAGACAGTGAAGGTCAGGAAAGTCAACATGTTGTTAATGGAAAGATGAAAAAGGAAACGGAGGTTGAACATAGCTGATGTGTATTCTGCACATATATGAATATGGAACAATGAAACCTGATGAAGTCAATTTAAGAAGGGGGACAGGGAACAGAAAGAATAAGGGAAGGGTTGAACCAAACTGGGGTACATTGTACACAAATATGGAAATGTCACATTGAAATCCCATGTACAGCTACTAAATAATAGCAAAATGTAAAAAAAAAGGGTCAATTTCAAATGAAATTATGATTTTATTATTTTCACATAACCCTAAATTTTAGAAGCTGTCATGCTCACTAAGCCAATACTGCAGAATATACTTACAGGACTCCTACACACAGACAAAGAAGAAATACAGTCAAAATCAATAGAGTCAGGGAAAGACTAAATCCCAGGAGAAGAATACACAATCAAATGAGAATTAAGGAGGAATCACACATGGTGAATTTCATAAGGTACCAAATTTCAAGTTGAATAAGGGGGAAAGGCAATAGATGTGAAATTAATGAAGTGGAATGTAAAATAACAATACAAATAATCATTGAAAAATATGTGGACCTTTACAACATAAACAAGATTGACAATCCCCTATTCATATTTAGGTAACAGAAATAATAACATTCATTTTAACTGATCACAATGTATTAAAACCAGAACTCAAGAACAAACACAAAAGCAGAAAATATGCAAACAATTGGAAGCTGAAAAACACATTGCTCAATGACCAGTGAGTCATCCATGAAATAAAAGAGGAAATTTAAAGATTCCTGGAAGTTAGTGAAGATGAAAACACAACCTACCAGAGCTATGCAACAGGGGAAAGGCAGTCCTAAGAGGAAAGTTTCTAGCCATGAGTCCGTATATTAAAAGGACAGAAAGATCTCAAATCAATGAACTAATACTACAGCACAAATTCCAAGAAAATCAAGAACAAGAAAATCCCAAACAAGCAGAGGAGAGAAATAATAAAAATAAGGGCTGAAATCAATGAAATAGAAACAAAACAACAAAAAAAAGTACAAAGAATAAAAAGAAAAAAGCTGGTTCTTTGAAAAAAATAAGCAAGATTAACAGACCCCTGGCAAACCTGACTAAAATGAGGAGAAAAAAACCCAAATCAGTAAAATAAGAAATGCAAAATGGGAGATAACAACAAACACCACAGAAAATCAGAGAATCATCAGAGACTACTTTGAGAACCTACATTCCAATGAATTTGAAAATCTTGAAGAAATGGACCAATATCTAGATACTTATAAGCATGCCAACTTGAACCAAGAGGATATTAACCACCAAAATAGACCTATAAGATGAAATTAAATTGAAGAAGGAATAAAGAGTCTCCCAAAAAAGAAAAGTCCAGCACCTGATGGATTCTCTGCTGAATTCTACCAGACCTTTAAAGAAGAATAACAACTCTCCTTAAACTTTTCCATGAAATAGAAAGGGAAGGAATACTGCCTAACTCATTCTATGAAGCCAGTATTACACTCATCACTAAAACAAAGACACATCCAAAAAGGAGAACCAAAGGTCAACCTCCTTAATGAACATCAATGCAAAAATCCTCAATAAAATAATGGCAAACCAAATCCAACAACATATCAGAAAGATTGTTCACCATGACCAAGTCGGCTTCATCCCAGAAATGCAGGGGTGGTTCAACATACCCAAACCTATAATTGTAATGCAGCACATTAATAGAAGCAAAGAAAAAAACCCACTTGTTCATCTCAGTAAATGCATAAAAAGCTTTTGAAAAGATCCAACACCACTTCATAATAAAGCTCTAAGAAAGCTAGGAAGAGAAGGAATGTACCTCAACATTATAAAGGCTATATATGACAAACCTATAGCCAACATCATATTTAATGGAGGAAACTGAAACCGTTACACCTTAAATCAGGAATGAGACAAGGGTGAATGCCTGACCAGAACAATTAGGCATGTATGAGAAACAAAATACAAATAGGTAAAGAAACTGTCAAAATATCCCTTTGTAGATGACGTGATCCTATACCTCAAAGTCCCAAAAAACTATACCCAACAACTTCTAGACAGCATAAACAGCTTCACCAAGGTGGCAGGGTACAAAATCAACTTACAAAAATCATTAGCTTTTCTATACACCAAAAATGAACAAATTCAGAATGAATTTGTGGAAATAATTCCATTTACAATAGCCTCAAAACAATCAAAACCTAAGAGTAAACTTAACAAAGGATGTGAATGATCTCTACAAGGAGAACTACAAACCTATGAAGAAAAGATTGAGGAACACTACAGAAGGTAGAAAGATCTCAAGTGCTCATGGATTGGTAGAATCAACTTAGCAAAAATGACTACACTACCAATCTACATTTTCAATGCAATTCCACCAAAATCCCAATGACATTCATCACAGAGATTGAAAAATCTACCTTAAAGTTCATTTGGAAAGACAACAGACTGCAAAGAGCCAAGGCAATACTCAGCAAAAAAGAGCAATGCTGGAGGTTTCAGAATACCTGACTTCAAACTGTATTACAAAGCAATAGCAATGAAAACAACATAGTACTGGCACAAAAACAGACATGAAGACAAATAGAACAGAATAGAGGACCAGGATATGAATCCACACAGCTAGGCCCAACTTATTTTTGACAAAGTTGCAAAAAAGTGTAATGGAGAAAAGACATCCAGTTCAACAAATGTTGCTGGGAAGAGTAATATCAGTCTGCAGGAAACTGAAACTAGATACATGTTTAGCACCCTGTACTAGTATCAAGTAAAAATGGATCAAGGGACCTTAATATCAAACCCAAAACTCTGAAGTTAGTACAGCAAAGAGCAGGGAATACTCTGGAAGCAATAGGTATGGGCAACAACTTCCTTAATAGAACCCGAGAAGCTCAGCAACTAAGAGAAAGAATGGACAAGTCGGATTCACAAAATTAAAACCTTCTGCACAACAAAAGAATTGGACTCTAAACTGAAGAGATCACCCACAGAGTGGGAGAAAATATTTGCTAGCTATAGTCAGACAATGGACTGATAACCAGAATATACAGGGAGCCCCCAAAATTAAACTCCCCCCAATTAAAAGAACTTATAAAGAAAGGCGCAACTGAACTAAACAGACTTTTTCAAAAGATCTAACTCAAATGGCCCAAAAACACATGAAAAAATGCTCAACATCTGTGACCATAAAGGAAATGCCAATCAAAACCACACTAAAATTCTGCCTCACTCCTGTTAGAATACCTATCATAAAAAACACCACCAACAAATGTTCGTGAGGAGGTGGGGAAATTGGAACTCTCATACACTGCTGGTGGGAATGCAAGGGAGTACAACCACTCTGGAAAACAATATGGAGGCTTCTTTAAAAACTAAACATAGTACTGCCATATGATCCAGCAATCCCACTCCTTGGTATATACCCAAAAAAATGCGACTCAAGTTACTCCAGAGGCATTTGCACACCCATGTTTATTGCAGCACTATTCACAATAGCCAACTTATGGAAACAGCTAAGATGCCCCACTACTGATGGATTAAGAAAATGTGATATTTATACACCATGAAATTTTACTCAGCCATGGAAAGGAATGAAATCTTATCATTTGCAAGTAAATGGATGGAACTGGAGAACATCATTCTGAGCGAGTTTAGCCAGACTCAAAAGACCAAAATCATACATTCTCTCTCATATGTGGACTTTAGATCTAAAACAAATGCAGTAATATTATTAGACATGGGTCACATTCTAAGGGGAGGAAACATACAGGAGGAACACAGAAAGGTAGGAAACCCAAAACTTGAAAGTGTGTGATATGCCCACTGCAGAAGAGCGAATATAGTAACCTTAAAACAACAGAGGTCACTATGGGAGGTGACTGGAAAGTAATGAATAAGTCTGGAAGAGATGAATCAATTTGGGTTGTAATACACTTGTGCATGGAAGCAATGACAGGAATCTCTCTATACAGCTATCCTTATCACAAACTAGGAAAAGTGCTATGTCTTTCTTATTACTTCCTATGTCTTCTCTTCAAAAAACTAGAAAAGAGGGCAGAACAGATTATGCCTGGAAGGGTCAGGGTTGTGAGGGGAGAGGAAGGGTATGGGGAGCAGAGGGGAAAAATGGCCCAGACAATGTATGCACATACGAATAAATGAATAAAGAAAAAAACAAAACAAGTTGGAACTTTCCAAGAAAGAAAAGATTTACAATCCCGTATTCACACTTATCCTCCCCATAAAAGAGAGAAGAATCTCGTAAATAAAAAGAAAGATGCAAAACTGGATATTAGAATTTTGGCTACCACGAAATCCAGAGGATCGGTAGAAGATAGTTTGAAAAGTGTACTAAAAGGAATTTGACAATTTAACAAAATGGATAAATTTCTAGGCATGTAAGATCAAACAAATAGAAAGAATAGAATCTAAAACACCCAAACAGATTTATATTGTTCAATGATATGAAGCGCTAAAACAATTCACAATAAAGTAACAGCCAGGACTGGATTGATACACTGCTAATTCTCACAGAACTTAAAAAAAGAAATAACACCAATGGTTCTCAACCAATCCTGTAAAATGAAAGGGAAAGAATGATCCTGAATACATTCTACCAGTCCAGTATTAACCTGCTAACAAAACCAGAAAAGGACAAAACAAAAAAGGAAATAATACAAAAATATCCATGAAACATAGACACAAAAATTGTCCAGAAATTACAAATTGTAATCAACAAAACATTTAAGAAGCAAGAATGACAATGCTACATTAAAACTGACTTAAACTATAGTACATACTCACAGTGACAAAAACAGCATGCATCAGATTAAAGACCATAATTTAAAAAACACGAGAATTTAATATCCATCTGGAATTTCTTAGTCTATTATATATGCAATAAACTAGTAGTAAAGAAAGAATGAAAAATAAGAAGTAGGTAGCATTATTTTGCAGAAGATAAACGTGTTCACATGGAAATTCAAATAAATACATGAAGAGGTCACACAATCAGTATAGTGGTACAAAAGCCAAACAAAGAAAAAATGTGCAATTGCCAATTACTCAAATAAGAATCAATCACATAAAGCCTGAGGGGGAAATAGGATTACTGTAGCAATAGACATAAGTACAACAAAACTGGCTCCTCAGACCAACTGGAAAACCTTGCCCAGGAAAACAAATTATTTTTTAAAACTTATACACTTCAATGGATATGACCACGTGCTATTAAGGTTAGCAAAACTGAAAGGAAAGGTTGCTCAAAGATGTCAAAAAGGCCATCTACATAAGTGATTTATAGATTCATGGTAATGTCTTCAAAATTAATGATATTTCAAAAACCTAACAGAAATGATTTTGTAAGTTTCATCATAAAGAAGTGTTGGAATTTTTTTGAAGATAAGTAATGTTTAATCTAATAAAAATTTTATGAAATATTTATATTTACTGAAATATATAACGTGGTACCCATTAAATGTATAATTTCTTTTTATGCATCAGTTACACAATTATGTCAAGAAAATATATAAAAATGGAAAATACAACATTATCCAAAGTAGTACCAAAACAATCACAAAAAGTTCACAAAGTTCACTGAATTCTCTGGCAGCCCACACAATCGTGAACAAAAGATGAATGCTGAGAATATACTACCTGAATCTATGAAGTCATGTAAAACTATTGGGATAAAACAAATTGACAGCCAGGCAGCAGTGGCTCAAGCCTGTGATCCTAGCTACTCAGGAGGCAGAAATCCTTAGCACTTAGTTTAAATCCAGCCCTGAGAAACAGTTCATGAGACCCTACCTTGAAAAAACACATCACAAAAACTAAAGGGCTGGTGGAGTCACTGAAACTGTAAGCCCTGAATTCAAACAATAGTAGGGCAAAAAACCCAAAAAACCAACAGATTATTTGCATAATTGCAGACACACACACCAATGGAAGATTGAAACACCCTGAACTACCCCATGCATTCCCAATCAACTGATTCACAAATATGTGGCAAAACCATACCTTGAAGAATTGACATTTTATTTAAAAAGTTCTGTGGGGAAAACTAAATGCTTGAAAGTGGACCCCCATCCCTCACCAAATACATAAATGAACACAAAATTAAAAACCTATAGTTTAACACCATAAAGTAAGAAACCATAGGAAAAAAACATAAGGAAACCTTTCAAGACAAGGGAATAGACAGAAAATTTCAGAAAAAATTAAGAACTAAGAAATTCAAAACAAGTTAAACAAAAAACATCATATTGAATGGAGAAGTTTCTTCAGAACAAAGGAAACAATCATACAGAGAAGAGAAAACCTACAGAATGAGGGATCATGTTCTCCAAACTTTCATCTGAACAGAAATTCATATCCAGAATATATCACGAACTTGCTTAGAATCCCCAAAATAATTCATTTTGAAGGCAATAATAATTTTTTCTTATCTGTAAAAAAGACATATATTTGTGCAAGGAATTTAGTACAGATTAATTTAGTTTGCTCTCAGGGAATTTAAAATCATACCATAATGTGATAGAAATTTGCCTCATGTAGAATAGCTAAGAGCTACGGTCTAAAAGTTACACAATTATATTTGACAATATGTTGAGTTTAGACTTGACTACAACCTCCTTACCCCACAGCAAAAACACAATTGCAGTAGTTCATGTATCAATGCAACACCTTCATAGAATAAAATATTACTTACTCTATTCAACTAGTAACATACATAACATTTCTCTTCTCTAAGTTTAGGATATGCAGACCTATTCCTAGAAAACAGATTTCAAATTTTTCCAATTTTAAAGTAGCAAAGGACTACTATAAGCAACACAAACCAGTCAAATGTGTGGCAAATTCATCAGTAACAATATTCAAATGTTTTCTAAAATTGTGGGAAAAAATAAGTATACCTGGGAAAAATTTGGAGACTATCATCTAGGCATGCAATAAGAGCTGTGTACTGATACCTTCCACAGCAGGGAAGAAACTCAAATTACTACCAGATCATCCCTGCTCCCAAATGAGTGCAGATGCCACATGTAACACTCAACAAACAGCACTTGAAAAGAGATGTAAGGAATCACTGCTTCCAATCATATTTCCACTGCTAATAGGGCAATAAATACACTGCTAGAATTCCATGGAATTCATCCTTAACAATGTATTAATTAGGCCTTCTGATGCAGACATGGCATTTGTTCATACCAAAACCTGACCACAGATATGTCTCCAAGTGAAGAAGAAATAAATTGGAGAGGAAATATCTCATAGGGCTTATCATTTATTTCTGGCTATGCTTGCATTTCCAGATTTGACACAGCATTCCAGCATGACACACATCTTCTTTGAAACAGTAACTGGATGTCTACAGTCATAAGTGTTTTCATGACCATGGGCACAAGTACAAACCTTCTCTGTAGAGAGATTATTAGATACATTTGTGAGTAAAGACATCTTATTACTCCATTGGGCTACAAGAAATGAAACGTTGTTCTAGTCTCTCAATACACACTATATGCCACTAACTTGGACTGTGTTTCTTATGATTATCTCTTAGTGTTAGCTTTGACTCAGACTCACTGGAGGAGTCTGACTGATGGTGGAGCAAATGCATAGGTTTCAGCCTTGTTATGGAAAACAGAAAAAGAAAAAAAGAATATACTTGCTCCTGTTGAAAGAAAAATACACCACAACCACAAAAAAACTTCAGGATGTTTCTTGAAGGTAGGGGAGGAAGGGCCACGTAGGGGTTATTAATAGCATTGGTCTATGGCACTATTCATCCAGAAATAAAATACAAAAATGTAACATAAAGCCATAACCTGCTTTGTAGAAATTTCTTGCTGGGCAGGATCACTGTTTGTGTCCTCAATAACAAAAGACTAAAGTGGGAAAAACACTGCAATCATTACATCTCCATCTTTGTATCACTGGGTTTAGGGTTGGGAAAGCAGTCTGGATGACTAAATGAACTGAGATGGAGGGGAAGCTGGAGGAGAAGGAAAATAAAAATCAAGGGGAACATGTCTAGAAACGTACAATTCTGGGTGGATGCTCTGCCTACAGTGTAAGGCAGGTATAAATGTTTACTATGTGCCTCTTTATATATGTGCTTATGTCAACTGGAATGTTCATTCCCAATTTCGTTCAGCCCAGTGTCTCCTACTCACTTGAAGGAATCTGGAACAATTTCTGCCCTGGCCTCTGCATCTGAGGTCCTGCATCAATGAGGTAAACATGAGTTGGAAAATAAGTCTGAGGATCCTCTTTCCCAACCCAGGTTCTATGATTTCATCCAATCCCACAGATGGTAAGGCCCCAGGAATGAATTAATCTTTCTTAGAGTTGTTCTGAACTATATGTCAAAAAATAATTTGCAAGGAAGCTATTTGGGATGTGGATAATGAATTACACCATTGGATTCCATGTAAGGACCAAGGTGAATTGATAATAAAGGGCCCAGCACAGTCAGGGCTTAACCAAAGCCAATGGGGCATCACATCCTCCAATTCAAGTACACAGGAGAGAGAGCTTCACACATCCAAGGTCCATGGCAACACGCTAATATTCCTAGCATTACTTAGGCAGGTCTCCACATACTTATTGCATGTGCAGAAACATCAACAGAGACGTGTGTTTCACAATGGTTAACCAGTAATCAGGTTGATGTTTGAAATTCCAAATCATTACTGCAAGATAGATGCAGAAATCAACTTGTATATTTGCATTTTGAGCTGTGACATTCTTCACTATTGATGTCTTCTTTTATCTATGCTGAGTTAATCATCTTCTGTTGTTCTGAAGAAAGTCACAATCCTGCATAAAATCACAAGAATTTTATGCTTGCTCATTTGACTTTTACTAGCAATCAAAATGCATTTAGTCATGTATTTGCTCAACAAACAACAAGCCAAAGAGTGACTTTTTGTCTCAATTACACTTTTAGTCCCTGAGCATATGTTTGCAAATATAGTCCCCAGTCATGGCTCTCAATTAAAATCAGACAGACACATTTAGTAAGAAATTATACATATGCACTATTATTTCAAATTGCAATATATCAGGGAAAGAGAAAATATTTGCCCTAATTTAGAATAGAAGATTGTACCTATTCTGATCAAGATCAGTGTAATGGGGGAATTTCCCTGGAATAGAAAATATAGCAGTGAACTAGCAAGTTGAGAAGAGTAAAGCAATTGATTGAACTCTGTGTAATGAATGTGGTGATAAAGATCTTGGTGTGCATAGAAAATGAAAATAAGATAAATTAGTATGAAGTATATTGGAAGTGAAATGAGACTTCAAAGAAGGATGAGACATAAGTTCTCTTAATTGCTCATAGTAACAGCTACTTTTATGTACAGATAAATAGGGAGTGACAGAAATTTTTACCAAGAAATTGATCTATTCCAATTATATTTCAGAAAGTGTCACTTATCATTCATATTTAGAATGGATGGGATATATGCAAAAGTATTATTACAGAACTCACAAAAGATGTTGATGGAGACATTCTGGAGAGACATGATGGTGACCGGTTCTATGTACAGAGATGCAGTCATGATGAATTCATAAGAATCTGGTGTAAGCAATTAAAGTCTGCTATGACATTTTCAGAGATATGTCAAGAATGGTTCTCCAATGACTGCAATTGAACATCAACATTTAGGTGTGGAGGTAATTACTAGAAGACTGACTGAAGAACTCAATTTTGAAGAATAAAGAAGTGATGAGAAGATGCAAACACTAATAACTCTGATTTGGTCATTACAAAACGCATGCCTGTATCACCTTAGCTCACTCATTCTAGGAAGCCAGTATCGCACTCATTCAGGTACCCAGTAAACATAGGACAAAAAATGGAATTACAGACTAATATCTTTAATGAATACAGATGCAAAGATTCTCAGCAAACTGAAACTACATCCCTATCATTCAACCTGTACCAAAATCAACTTAAAGTGGTCCAAGACCTTAATATAAGGGCTAAAACTTTGAAGAAATCCAGCAAGTGGTAGGAAATACACTGGAACATACAGATATAGGAATGGCATTCTAAGTTGAATTGAAAAGGCTCAGTATCTAAGAGAAAGAACCAACAAATGGGACTACATCAAACAAAAGAGCTTCTGCACAGCAAAAGAAACCACCACTAGGCTAAAAAGACAGGATACAGAATGGGAGAAAATCTTTACCAACTTCACCTGATAAAGGCCTAATACCTAGAGCATACAGGGAAACCAAAAAACACAACCCCTAAAGAATCAACAAGGCATACTTAAACAGTGATTCCCAATGACTATAGTTCAACACAAAATGATGAGGTTGTGGGGGTAACTAATAAAAGGCTGACCAAAGGACCCAATTATGAAGAAGAAAGAAATGATGAAAAGATGCAAATACTGATTACTCTGATTTGGTCATTAAGCATTGTATGCATGTATCACTTTTTTGTACCTTGTAAATATGCACAATCCTTGAGATTCAATACAGAGACATACAAACTCAAAAAAGGAAAATTGCATCTATAATCTCAAAACTTCCTAGAAGAACTGTCCAAAACAATCAGACTTTAGGTGTGGGACAAGATGGTAGTATTCACTGCCTGAATGACAAAAATCAGATAACTAAGGGCAGGCTTTAATCTGAATAGAGAAAGAAATAACAAACACTGGGCATCAGAAAAGAAGAAACTGGGGAGATGGAAACCACAAAGAAAGAGAAAGGAGAAGAAAAAAGCAATACAGAGTCATGCAATGCAACCACAACCTTAGGTGTGGATGGAAGATGAAGATGCATTCATAAGGGAAGCCAAATTGCTACACTTCTGAACCCCGTGGTAGATTTGGAAATTCTACCTGCACTTCCTTTAAGTCTGAACCTTTGTGTAGCATTTGGTGAGATTAAGACTGTCCAGGGTGAAGCCAGCCTTGACAAAGAAATACATTTTTCACTTCCCTTCTCTTGGAGGGCTATGGAAAGATGCCATTTGGGGAGGACCTATTGAGATGTAGCTACTGTAGGGGCTTGAAAACAAGGAAAAATAAATTCTCAGCGAGTTTTGGGAATCCCTGACATCATGTTTGGGTGGGAGAGAGTCATGAATGTTCGGTATTGAGAGTGAGAGGGTGTGGTGTGAACCATTAGAGAAGGTCAAGTAGCAGAGAGCTTTGTGAACAAAAAGCATGGTGGTCAGACATTCTTCTACCTCTGAAACGTGCAAATCCCATAATGTCAGGGTCAGGGTGAAACAATTCTCTGAGCCTGCTTTGACTGACTTAACCGTGTCATTCAGAATGGGCATCCCGCATCTGCATGATGCTTCTGGTGGAACAGAAAGCCTCAAGCCCAGATCCCCGAAATCACATGGTATCCATGGCCTCAAAATGGAAGTGAATTTCTGGGCAGGGAATGAAAGTACATAGAGTCTTTATGGAAATCCATTCAATCCCATGTTTGTTGCTAGGTGTGCTGAAAGCCCCAAAATTTTCCCAATCACATGATTTCCATGTCTTCCTTATCCTAACAAGGAAGTGAACTCCTGCACATGGATGGAAGCAAGTATGTTGCTTTGGCTCCTCATGTACACCACTGCATGTAGACAACTCAGAGTTCTGTCAACTTCTGTAACTCATTTGGTGGGCACTCATAGGTTTAGCCACACTTTGTCCCTAGTCACAAACTGGGGACCTTGTGAAGCAAGGAAGATCCTACTCTCATGACAGGTTGTAAAGTTCCCTGTGGCTAACAGTGGCCCAAAATACACAAACAGGGGAAACTTCTCTACTGAAAGCAGTCCATAGCAGACAAGTGACCCTTTTGCTAGAGACTCTTGGTGGCTTAGCTCACTCTGACTCCTGTCAGGCCCAGTGTTCTGAGCACGTGGGAAAACTCTTGGGTATTGAGCCAGGCCATAGACCACTGTTGTGAAATAGAGCCTCAATCTTGCCACTACACTCTCCTGCCTGAACGCTGAGAATACTTCAACTGAAGACTACAGGTGATGAAAACTTCCCAACAACGGGCTGGCTTCTGGTGCAAATTCTAATGCAGAAACTCAGGAAACATGAAAAAAAAAAAAGAAAAACAGACCATTTGACTCATCCTAAACTCCATATCTACATAGTAACAAATACTACCAATAGAAAGAAGAGGAAATCTGAGACAGAGAATGTTTTTAATTTTATTTTTTATTTTTCTGTTGTTCTGGGTTTGGAGTAGATTGTGGATTTACAATTGTTATTACAATATGTCAGATTTATCATACCTGAATTCACATCCTCCATCATTGTGTTTTCCAACCCCTGTCCCCCACATTCTGGGAACAGAATGACAAGTCTCATTTGTCAATTCCATACATGTGTACATACTGTTTGCACTATATCCACCCTCCCAAGCCTTTCCCTTAACCCTCCCCCACCAACTAGTACCAAACTCCCAAGAAGGTCATTTTCCACCCTCCCGTCCTTCAATTTTGTAAATGAGATAAAATGAAATTAATGTTTGCAAAGGGACTTTTTTTGTGACTCTCCACGTATGTATGTATCATAAACTGAATTGGTTCATGTCTTTTGTTTTTCTGATTTTTTCTCTAGTCACCTTTGTATGGTGGCTTCAGCAAGCTTAAGAATTCTATACTCATTTTTTATGGACATTACGTCAACCATATTCACCTTCTGAACTTCCATCATTCATCCTCCCTTCATATGCACAAAGAAGAGTGAAGAGGAAGAAATCACAGACAAGGAATTTATCAAATGATTATAAGAATGATTAATGAAGTGAAAGAGGGCATGAACAAATGCAAAAATAAATAACAAGACAACACAAATAAAGACCCAACAGTACTAAAAAAGTCAATGCAGAACACAAAAGATAAATTTAAAGTAATTATATAGAAATACTGGTGGAAATCAAATTGAATCTGAAACAAAGAGCTCCTGAAATGACTGGAACATTTAAAAATTGAGTACACAGTGTCCAGGTCACCAAATATCCCCCCAGCCCACCATCCTTCACTGAGAATCACCTTTGGAAAGGGGGTATCCTGCACCTGGCTGGGAAGCCCTGACTTCTTCTTCCTCTCACAGTCAGGTAGAGGGAAGAGAATGAGCAAAGGACCTGAGCAGGGACACACCAGGTAGCGATCACAGGAGAGTGAGCTGTGAGTGAGGTGATGTGGACATCACCTGGAGCTGCAGTGCATGTTTTTGTCGTATGGAGGGAGTTGGTTGTCATGGCAATTCTGTGATGCAATTTGCATCTTCACAACACCCATAGGATGATTTGCTCGTCGAAAATGGGAGGTGGGAGACCCTTGGTGCTCATTTAATTGGTTTCTCATGTTTTCTTTGAGGTCAAATGCTTATTTTTGTATCCTTCCTTTGATGTCATTAACCAGTTTTGCTATTTTTTTTAAATTATTTTTTGATAGCTCTTCTTCTATGCAGGAGTTTTATTATTATTGCTGGAACTGGCCTTTTTATGGAGAGTGGTTGTCTTGTTATTTCATTCTGCATTGAGACTTACACGTCTGGAGTTGGTTTTGGTTAGGATTTTAATCCCTTGTGACCCTGTAATAACCTTTTGAGTTTTTGTCTCTTGGAGCTTCAGTAGTGTTCCTCAGAGCAGGGTATGCTGGATTTATTACCCATTGCAGGGTTTTTCTTGTGTTGCAAATTACGTCTTTTCTCACTTCATTGAGGGGTTCGAGTTCCTGCTCTTGGATTGGGACAGAGGGGCTCTTCTGCAGTGCAGTGGGTAATGTCGGATCTCAGTGCACTGTGGGGGCCAGGCCTCCTAGCACCAGCAGAGTAGCTGATGGCTACTCAGTGGAGGAGCTGGGATTCTAGCTCTTGGTAGGGAGAGATGGGACTCTTCTGCAGGGAGATGCAATGTGAAGTGCTTGGTTTTTGTGTGCCTGGGGAAACAGGGATTATCACACCACATTCAGAGTAGAAGATTTTAGCTTACCTCTCCTCAGTAGGATATCTGGCATTTTCTATCTTTGTTGGGGGAGTAAGGGTTCTGTTGCTATCTGGGACTTTGGGGGGTGTGGATCTCCATGCTCTGTGGGGAGAGAAGCCTCCTGGTACCTGCAAATAGCAAAGCCTGGAGCCTGTGGTGCACTTCTGTGTGTGGTGGCAGGCTTCTGGCAATGTGTAGCAAGTTGAGGACACCTGTTGTGCAGCAAGGCCAGTGCACTTGAATCGACATAGGTGCCCAAAATACATAATGGGGTAAAGACACCCTCTTCAACAAATGCTGCAAGTCTGGATTTCACATATAGAAGGCTGAAACTAGATCCCTGTCTCTGAACCTGTACCAAAAACAACTCCAGTGGATTAAAGACCATAATATGTCAGGAAACTTTGAAGCAACTCCACAAACTAGTAGGAAATACACAGGAACATCCCTGCCATCAGGTTTGAGTGGGAGATGGTCATGAGACTGGAGCACGCAGAGTGGGAATGTCTGGTGTGAACCCTTAGAGAAGTTGAAGCTGCAGAGAGTTGTGTGAACAGAAAGTATGGTGGTCAGACATTCTACCACCTGTGGAAGGGTGAGAGTTCCATAACGTGATGGTCATATGGAGACAAATCACTGACTCTGCTTTGTCTGTGTTAATGTTGTCCTTTAGGTTGGGCATCCTGGATCAGTGTGTTGATTCCGTGTGGACCTGAAGGCATCAAGCCCAAGTCTCCCTAACCATATGACTTCCAGGGATTCCAAAGGGAAGTGAATTTCTGCTATGTTGCTTGGGGCCCATGGTTAATGTAAAATGATACCTCCTGTCAAAGATTAACCTGCTGTGTCACCCAGAAAGCCCCTTCCCTTCACTGAAAAACCCAGAGCTCAGAAGCCTAGACAGTTGTTTTCCATGGATTTCCTCAGAAGCAAGGGTTATGAGACTTGGTTCTAGTGTCCAGGATGAGGTGGCCACACTCACTTTGTGCCAAAGCCTTACTTCAGGAGAGGGGTGCATAGGATTGGAGCTTTGTTAGCACCTGCTATGTGCTGACATAATGCAGGTGGCCTTCATCCATCATGCATTTAAGCTTTACAGTCTCTCCTGCTACTGGCCAGTGATGAATAAACATAGGAAACATTTTGACAGCACCATGGGAGCAAGTTTGTAGCCTAAGCTCATAGAATTATTCTATTTGACCACCTCGTAATGATGAGATAGGTATTATTATCATTTACATATTAGAGGTGAGGAAACAGAGGCACAGTGACATCAAGCAAATTTCTCAAGGCCACAGAGTAGAAACAGACTTTCTGGATGTGTGTGCTGTGTAGACACCAGACCCACACTTTTAAGCTCTTTCTACAAGATGAGACTGTGGACATGAGCAAATTTCCCTGGAGTCTGTGTGGGATACCACAGAGCTGGCCCTTGTGCATTTCTCCCCTTTGTTTGAAGCTGCTCATGTCCACACAAACCCTCATGAAAGGGGTCCTGAGGGACACCCCAATCCACAAGGAGTTCCATAGTCCTCTGCAGGTTTGTGTCTGGGCTATCGAGAACTCTCACTACCTTAGACATCCTGTGCTCCCATTCCTGGGCTTTTGGAGTTGTCCAGGCGATTAATGTGAGTAATTAGCATGGCTTATCTGTGGGAATGAGCCTCTCCTTCACCCCATCTTGACCTAATCATTGTACACTCCCCAGACACATTCTCACTTCTTCCTTGGTTATCTTTGCCTGCATCCTCCAGTCACCCTCAGCACACCTCCACCTCTTTGTGCAGTTTTGCTTTTGTGTATACTTCACTGCTGTGCCCCAGAGAAGCAACACATTCGACCTTCCTTCTCACATACCACTTGGCTCCTGTCTTGATCACACAGGTGAGCACATGCAAGAGTGTGTGTACATGTGCATATGAGTGTTGTGTTTGTACGCACAAGTGTGCATATGCACGAGTGTGTGTATTGAGTATATTTGTTCTAAGTGTGTGTGTGTGAGTGTATTTGAGTGAGTAAGCAGACTATGGTGTACATACATGCATCTGTGTGCATACCTGTGTGTTCATGCACGTGAGGTTGAGTATATATGACAGGGTGAGAACACTTCCACAATGACTTCCCTTCTGGTTCCCTTATCCAAGCCCTGGACTTGAACCAGCCATAGTCTTTCTTGTCTCCAAGACACAGGACTGTGACCCAACTCTCTAACTGAGAGGACCCTTTCATCACCCATCTGCACAGATAAGCACCAGGGCAGACGTAAGCTCATGCAAGACATTGCTTCAGGATTCTCCACCCCCTGCCCACACACTGGGAATCCCATAGGGTCCACACTGAAGGCAGAGCATCTGGAGACTTGGATTCTGGCCTTGAATACAACTTCTTGGCCCACATTCAGCAACTCCTGTAGGTCCCAGCATAGTCAGTGACCAGACACTGAAGTCTGTTTAGTCAGAAGGAAAAGTGTTCAAATGGTTGGGCACAGTATAGTGGGAACAGCAAGAAGCTAATAAGTTGTGACAGCATTAAGAGGTTCTCACCTATATCCATGCTTCCAAGCCTACCTTGGCATGTTCAAAAGATCCATGAGAAGATGGTACAACCTGATTAGCCCTGTACACCAGCCAGGTGCTATGAAGGGACTGTCAGTGTCCCCAGCCCAGCCTTGGACCCAAAAGGCACTCTCCTAGCTCTGTCTCCCCTGCTTAGCTGTGAATGTCCCTGTGTATACTCATGTCCACATCCTGTGCCCAGTGTGGCCAGATGTAGAGTAATGGACACTGCAGTGAAGTGGTGACATGTGTTGGACAGGACCTTGGCAAGGAGACTAGCAAATTCTCACCCCTGACAGACAGTGACTGAGATGGCATGTGGGGGAGGAGGGACAATGGAATTGAAGACTGATGTAGGTTGGAACAGTGGCCCCTCCTCACCGGCCCAGCCTGCATCAGCAATCCAAGCATGCCTTAGGTTTCTGATTCACCTTTCTCTCAGAGCTGCTTTATGTATAATAAAAGAATTTCATGACATTTTCAATTAATGTTACTCCAGTGGGATTTATTTATCTAATGTTGTTGATAAAGTCTATGACACCTACAACATTCATTTTGCAATTAATTAACTAAAACTGGTGCAGTTTAGAGAGCAAATTAAACACTTTTTCAGGCTGGGGTTAGTGAATCTAATGAATGGGCCAGTGTGTTCTAATAGAGAAATAAGAGCACATGTCTCCCTCTAGTTGATGACTTCATGAAATGAGCCAGTGACACTGCACCTTGTCCTCATTGGTTTCAGATTCTTCAGCAATCTGAGGTTGGCAAGACTTTTTATTCATAGACAAACACAACAAAGGGCTTCATGATGAATGGTTAATTTTATGTGACATGTACATGGGCCAGTGAGTACTCAGATAGTTGATCAAGCAGTATTCTAAGTGTGGCTGTTTCTGAGCGATGTGAATATTTCAAAGTAGTAAATGAGAAAAGCACTTGGCCCTTTTAATAGGAGTGGGCTTTCCTAAGCAGTTCAAGACCAGAGTAGAACTAACCACCAAGTAACATGTAGTTCTTGCCTGACTGTATTAGTCACAGCATTGTCTTTATCCTGCTATTGCCTTGAAGAGACTTGTCAACTCTTGCTTTTGGCTCGAGTGAGTTTTTGGACTGTATTTTATACCATGTGCTCACCTGGGTTTCTAACTTGTTGATGGTAGAAGCCAAGTTTTTAGCTGGAGGAAACTAGTCTACTGTGTAGTTTCAGTTGAAGTAGTCACAAATTTAGGGAGACTAGACATGAATGCATTGGGGTGTGTTTGTCATCACTGTACTGGGGGTTATAGCTCAGGAAACATATTCAACTGCAGTGCTCAAGACACTGGGTGCAGCCCCGAACTCCACACTGGGAAAGAAAGCTTAGCTGCAGAAGCATGACAAACACCACCCATGGGAAAATAGAAAACCCTAATAAATAAGAATCATGGCCACTGCTCCAGTATCCCTAGAAGAATATAGGAACTCGGGGCTCTCAGTAACCAATTTCCAGTTGAGCTAACCTTCCAAACAAGGGGGTCTTTACTGTATTTCCCCTGTAGAAGACCATATTTCTGTTTGCTCAGTATATGTCTCAATGCTGACTTTACAGAACTAATTCAGAATTGTTGAATTAGAACTAATATGCTACATCAAGCTAACATCAATTTATTGAATGAGGCACTGTGTCATTAAGGAAGAATGCTGAGGTTGCCACTTTCATTGGAACCTGAAGCATTTTTCTTTAGAGGCAGAGGGTGCTTGTTTCCTCACTATAATGAGACACACTAAATGGGAGGGTGGAGGACCAGGCCAGCACAAGCAAGAAGAAATACTGTATCTCAAAAATAAGAAATGCAAAAACGGATGGTGGTTTTGCTCACGTGGTAGAGGAATTGCCTGGAATTTTCCACTATTGCCAAAATAATCAATGAAATATACCAAAGGAATCTAAAACAGAGGGTCACTGAATTTCATATAATCTGAAAATTGAGGAAAGTAACTATAAACACCAAAAGGCAGAAAACATCATTGTGGAGATTAGAAGTATAATCCAGTAGTATTTGCAGGGTTGATTGTGCAATCAATGACACAAAGTAAATAACAACATCACAATGCAATCAAATGTTGAAAATGAGAAATGCAACGTATAGAAATTCTAATCCTGATAGAAGTAGCATGAGCTTTCAGTAGACTGAAGTAAACCACAAGTTTTAATCTCATTTCTAACTGCTAGAATGGTTTAGTTTTATTTTTGAATTTGTTTAATATACTCATGAATTTAACCTTCAGAAGCCTCATTGTACATGGAATGGGTTTTATTCCTGAAGCCATATAGAGTGTTCCTCTCTGGCCTTAACAAAATAATGTAGCATTTGGGACCAAAGATGAAGCCTAAGATTCCTGCACTGGAGGCCAAGATAGAGAAGACCTCCACGGCCACCATGACCCTTCCCTTGGTGCTGTGGTAGACAGGGAGGAAGGTGATCCAGACACTACAGAACACCAGCATGCTGAACGTCAGGCACTTGGCTTCATTGAATGTGTCAGGAAGGTTCCTTGCTAGGAATGCCACAGTGAAGCTCCCAATAGCCAGGAAAATTAGGTATCCCAGGATGCAGTAAAAGGCCACAACTGATCCCTTGTTACACATGATGATGATGTGGCCGTGTTCCAAGTTTGTGTCTGTGTCAATGAAGGGTGGAAAGTTTCCAAGACAGATTCCACAAGCAGTTAGTTGGATCAGTGTGCAGATGGGAATAAGGTAGTTAGGTGCCCTTGATACCAAGAGCCACCTCATCCTTTTCTCAAGAGATTTAATATTAAAAGCCAGAATCACAGTGAGAGTTTTGGCCATGACAGTAGAAGTAACCACTGTGAACACAATTCCAAATGTGGTCTGCTGGAGGATGCAGGTGGCCATGCTAGGATGGCCAATGAAGAGCAGGGAACAGAGAAAAGAGAAGGTGAGGGAGATGAGCAGGATGTAGGTGAGAGCCCTGTTATTGGCCTTGACAATGGGAGTGTCTCGGTGTTTCATGAAGACCCCAAGAACAGCAGCTGTGAGTACAGAGAAGATCATAGCCATGCAGGCCAGAGCCAATCCCAAGGGATTTTCATAACCCAGAAAGGTCACAGATTTTTGGAGGCAGTGATTTTTGTCTTGGTTGGCATATTGATGATCTGGGCACTTCACATACTGATCCATGTCTGGTGAGGAGTGCAGGTTACCATTAGTCAAGGTTCCGCTGACACCACTTCCCTACAGCACAATGGGCAAACTTTTCCTCTTTTGTTGCTTTAGATAAAGATGAATTCTACACTGCAAATAATTCCAATCAAACACTTCCCATTTTTGTTATGGTAGCACAAACAATGCCACTTTAACTTACTTGACTTATTTGGCATATTCATGACACCATTTTCTAACTCAAAAAACACTAAAGTTATTCCTAGCTCAAGAAATAAAACCTCTATAAATTATATCATGTCTTATTCACAACCACCCCAAGTTTATTTAGAATTATGTTCCCTTTTATTATGACATAGATAATTAATAATTTCCAGAAAATAGAGGCCATCAGTAACACTTTTTAACTTGGTAAAGAAGTCTCAACATCCTGCAACTCAATGTAATTTTCACCATATGCGTGTTCTAGGGTAGAGTACATTTGCACTGGATCAATACATTTATTTGTAGGGTACTAATTTCTTTCTAGTATGAGTTTGTCCTTTCATAATCCTATTTAGACCTGCACTAATTCCAGTCCATTTGTCATTATTCTACACATGTTTTGTTAATGTCAAGAGTCTTTCAAAACAAGCATGATTTTTTAGGCCTAGGTAGCATATACATTAAGATGTAGTAAATGTTATTGTTTAAAAAATTTACTTATGACTTACAACTACTATGTAGAATATAATACAATCATTTATATTAGCCTTATATACTATCACAAGTAAATTCAATGATTAATTTCACAATTTTCCTCAATTTTATGGAAAACACTACCATATGAACATATTCATGTTATATGTTCTGTTTCTGAAAAATATCTTTATGCTTGGTGCATGGGATCAAGGCTGAAATCCAAGCTACTCAGGAGGGAAAGACAGGGTGGATTGTATTTCAAGGCCAGACTGAGGAAAAACTCAGGTTCCATGTCAACAAATAAGTTTGGAGTGATGTTGGCACCTGTGTTCCCAGTTTAGGCTGATCATACTGCAAGGCAAAAAGCATGTATCTGTCTACAAATTTACTGAAGCAAAAAAAGACCAGGAGTATAGTTCACGTGATAGAGCACTTGCCTAGCAAGACCAAGTTTTCGAGTTTAGAGCCTGGAGCCATTAATCAATCAATTAATCAATAAGTCAATTCATAAACTATGTGTTCATTTCTGTTACTGAAAGTATTGTCTTGGGCTGCATCATTTCACAAATGATGTCCTGTTACAAAGTTTTTCTTTCTTGCTGAACGGTCTTTTTAAGATTTTTTATCACATTTATTTATATTAGAATACCCCTTAACTTTGATTTTCCTTTCTTGTGTTAATTTACTAAATATATTTTCTTGTTGTATTGGTTCTCTTGCTTCTTTGTCTTTAGGTTGCTTTTCCTTTTCTGTATTATGATAGGTGCTTGTTACAAACAATGTCTGACATTCCTGATTTTATGCCTGAGTATTTATTCCAACCCCTCAGTCCATTCATAATATTCTCATGTTTTCATTTTTTATAATCTTTATTTAAAGTGTTCTTTAAACTGTGATATGTGTAAACAAGTATTTGTTAATATGTAAACTTGAAGACAGTGGCATTGTTTGTAGAGAGTTCTTTATCTAAGCAGAGTGAACCTACATTAAACCCTGTGGTCATAAAGAATTAAAAATGTAAACTAACTGCATCTGCACTTTGTTGTCAATCTCAATATATTTAAAAGTGAAATTGAAATCATGCATCTATGCTGCTTACCTAAGGTACATATGAATCATAAAGGAAATGAAAAACTGTGATGTAGAAGTGTTTCTAGCATGTATTATTTAACATAAATCTGGACATTGTAAATGTAATATGCTAACTGTGGCATCCTGAAATGTTCATTATCCATTTGTATCTCTATTCTACATCATTCCATCCAACTTTCTCTGGGTTTCTGACAGATGCAAACATTTTCAGGTTTTGTGATTATTACAAGAATTCATAGCATAAAAATCTAGTTGACATTTCTCCCACTCATCTAACATAATATTAGTGTGCATGTATCTCTATACAAATTTATGACACTTTTCCAGTCGGTCATTGTGTATTGATTGTAGACCTATTACACAGGTTTGAGTTCACGTCATTATGAGTTGTATGTCTTTTTACATCTGGAATGTTTGTTTGTTTTCCTTGGAGGGGCTGGGGTTGAAACTGAGGGTTTTGTACTTGCAAAGCAAGCAGTCTACCACTTGGTCACAGCTCCAGTCCATTTTCATCTGGTTGTTTTTGCTATGGGGTCTCACACACTGTTTGCTTGGGCTGGTCTGTAACTCTACTTCTCTGATCTCAGCTCTCAAGAAGCTAGGATTATAAGTGTAATCCACCAGCACCCAGGTCTGCCAGCTGAAGTTTTAAAAAATTTCTTACAATATCCATAAACCTATCCCTTAAACCAAACAAAAATTTTCTGAACACTTGGTCATTGTCAAGCATTTTGACAACCACTCAGAAAATAGACATGCGCAAGAACCATGTATTCACTGTGACGTAAAAATAGGAAGGTATTTTTCCATAATATTTCTCCCAAATTCCATGCCAGAGATGAAAATTGCATACAGAGAAATGGTGGAAGGTGTTTTCTTGAGAAGGTAATGCATACAATTAATATAGTGATGAATCAAATATGCAAATAATGGTATATGGGCTGTGTTGTTTTAAAGGTCAATGTGATCCCTTGTGTCATTTCACTTCCCAATGGATGTAGGAAGATCTTGTCTATGCATTCCACTTGTAGGGCTTTTTGCTCTTCAAGGAATATGGGAAACTATTCAGGATGGGTAGGAATTTCGTCATAAGTCACACACTTACCTGTCCCATTAGAAATCTCATTGTCAGGGCAAGGGACGCAATCAAAGCAACAGAGAGCCTTTCCCTGCTGAGGGGAATTCCTGAATCCAGGACCACAACTCTCGCTGCAAACAGAATGAGGATTCTGAGGAAAATCAGATAGCTATTGGTGGTTGCTCAGACATTTCCATAGTATTTCAATAATTATAGTGTTTTATTGAATTGGATCGATAAGAAAGTAATTTTCTCTACAAAAATACTTCAAATTCATTGTATATTATTAGATTCTGGCCATGATATGACACAATGGCTTATGTGTAAAAGTCTTGGTCCCCAGGACTGCTGCTTTTTTAGAAAGTATCGATCCTTTAAGCATTGATTCTAGTGGGAGGAAATTTGGTCATTACAAGTATACAGTTAAAGGTGATATTGGTACCCCAGGGCCAATCCTCTCTCTCTCTTCATTCCTCTGTTGCCATGAAGTGTGTACTTGCTATGCTACCTGCTCCAACCATAATGCTGTGCTTAGCCGTAGACCTTAAAGGACCAGGCCAAGTTCAAGATGGTGACTTTCACAACTCTTAGCTGAATAAACCCTTTATCCCTAGAAGTTGATTTTCTCATTCATTTTGTCACAGTGAGGGACAGCCAAGTAAAACAGATATTGTGTGTATTTTAGGATTGCAAAATATGAACACAGAAACATGTTGGTAAACAAATGTGTTCCTTTCTCACCCATGATTGAATTAATAAGAAAAATCTCTAAATTGGAAGTTATTAAATGAACATTGCTGGATCATGAATCAACATCAGGAATATTAAATCTAAACAAGTATTGCTTACTGATGTGTGAAATTCAAACCTTTATGATTTGATCCAACCCACCTCTAAAGTTCCTGAGTTCCACTCTATCAGATCCTCATGTAGAGATAATTGTTGACCATGTAGACCATATGGGAAAAACTTTCCTACTTTCACCTTATGTCTAAGATATTCCAAAAGTTGAGAAAATCGTACTCTGCCTCCAATTTCCTTTTCTCATCCAAAATCACTTGTTCTCTTGCAGGGTAAAACTGAATACTCTTCAAAAAGGGGTGCAGCTAAAAGAGATGCATCATCCTAAGGTGAAGTGGATTCCATGCTTAACACAGAAAATCTGAACTGTGCAAAATTCCTGATTGTGTTTGTAATGCATTACAGCAATGATGTAGTACAAAGGAAAAGCTAGAGAACTAAAATATCATGATATCAAATGCTGGACACACATCAGAGGATCAAAATTACAGGTTCAACACAAAACACCAATGTCACACTTAAGTATAATGAGTGAATCTAGGGAAATTCGATCATTTTTAAGTTCCTGGAAAAACCTAGTTGTATGTATTTTATGAATGAATCTAGAGATTCAACTATCACATGGGTTCAACAACACCTGAACTGGAATTAAATCAAATCATTGATATAAAATACCCACTGAAGCCTCTAGTAGGTCTTAGGTATTCAAAGACCTCATTCTCTTTCTTGTAATTTAAGAAACTGTGAAATGCTGGCTTTATCCTATTGAAAACATTTTCCATGTAGGTTGTTGAAGCCATTTAAAACAGAAAACATTGATGTGGAATTAAAACACATTTCTTTTTGACACATGGCCCCCTGGTATCCAAGTACACATCTGCCCAAGTCTAGTTGTCTCCTGGAAGTGAAAAATGTATACTTTCTATTGTGCTCCCTGAAATGTATCACAAACTACTTAGCTTGTCTATGGAATCAGTTCAAAAAGAGATGTTCCTGATGTCATGTACCTTCCAATGAAAAAGCCTTTACATGAGAAGGGGAAAACACCATCCACTTTCCTTTTCCCACTGTTTGCATTTGGATTTGATGAAGTACCATCACATGAAGGGTGTGGGCCAGAGCATATACAGCATTGTAAATATTGTAACTCTCTTCACTCATGGCTGTTAAAAAAGATTCCCAGGCAACCAGTACAAGGAAGCATTGTATGGACATTTCTTATAAGTTCCACACTGACACTCAGAAAATGAGCATCCTAAAAACACTAAAAATAGACTAACTAGGTAAAAGTCATCTGGATATTTGGAAGGGTTAGCAGACTGGATGAAATTTCTGAAACCAGAAATGTCTCCATGGTGTTGTGAAAAAATGAGTTGTTCATGGAATTATTCTAAAATGAGATGTCTATGACTTCTTAATAAATCCCATTGAGAATTCATGACACAGACTTTGCCTGTCATTAAAATCTCCCTCAAAGTATTCATTAAAACTTTCAGGAAGTCACTGTCACCATAAAGGATAATCACATTTGCTGATGATTTTATAATATGGTGATGTTTTGACCAGGTTTTTGGGTCTGTAGAGACTGGGATCATTTCCATAAAGGCTACACAGATTCTGTGCTTCTCCATCTTTTCTCTCAGGTCTGAGAGGATCTGAAAACCTCTGTGGTCTTCTGAAATGAAGAGCCCCACCCAGGTCCACCTGAAATGAAGCATCAAGGAGACCATGCCAAGGACCAGAGATGTTTCTTTGGGAGCCATCTGATAGAGAGATGTGAACTTGTCATGGTCACTCAGGATAGGATGAAAACACCCAAAATTAAGCTAAAGGGAGAAGGAAATTGAAGCCACATGAAAAAGAGGACAGTCAAGAAGTATAAGCTGAGGCCTGGTACGTACTAAGCCTGAGGAAAAGAGGTAGAAAGTAAGGCTTGCTCATTATACTTTATGAGAACTCTCTGGAAAACCATACGTCAGTCTCAGAAATCTAAGAAAGCCCAGTGTCTGCTTCAATTTATCCCTTTTCTGTGTTCCAAACAAAGGGAACATGGGTCTTCCACAAACTCTTTGACATTAAGAATGGAGAACTTCATCAAAACAGTCTCCTCCTTTTGTTCTTCCTGACACCTGTCAATTGCACCAAAGAAGCCATGGTTTCATCTATACCCATCCGACCCACACCCTAACCTGTGGAATTTTGTAGAGCTGCAGTAGTGTACCAGTATGGGCAGATATTATCCATGAAGGTCCTGTAAGTGCTGCTACAGACTTACTCTCTCTTCTACAGTTGTAAGTAGGAATAACTTTGTCGGACAGAAAAAGCCAAATGAAGGGTGGCTCTAATGTCCTCCATTCAGTGTGTAGGACATTATAAATATCAAATCCCAGAGACATGTTCTGTAGAAGAAGGGGTTTCTTGTTGTTCTCCTCAATGGCAAAATCCATGGCAAGTACAAATTGGTAGTTCCTTAAGGAAAGCCTAAATAGAGACCATTGTTTTCTCCATTAGGAATAATAAATATGTGAGATGTTCAAATCCAAGGAAATGAATTCTGTGCATTGAATACATGTGTCTCTAAAATAATATGTCACATAATCTGTGTCAATGTGTATTCATTAAGAATATAGGTTCTTATTTCAGTTTAGGTGAGGTCATAAAAAATAATTTTCCATAAATGAGATTCAAGTCCTTGTATGAACAAGGAAAGGAAGGGAGAGGGAGAAGGGGAGTGAAAGAAAGTGGGTTGAGACAGAGAAGTGTAGGGAGAGTAGGAAGGGGAAAGCAAGAGTGAAAGGGCTGTAGAGGGACAGGGAGAGGGAAGATGGAGAGGGAGAGGGAAGGGAGAGTGAGGGAGAAGGAAGGGGAGATGCTTTGTTATCTCAGTGCAAATTTGTGGTACTTTATGCTTTGTTTTTCCTGTGCCACATGTGTGAAAGTGTATATTTGCTGTTAAATTGACCCAATCTGTTATGTGATTATAAGAAATCACAACTTCTTAACATTCACCTACTCCCTGGGAATACAAATTTTGTTTTTGCTTGCCTAACCACTATCTGAGATCCTTGTGACCTTGAGACTTGAACATATCCATAAACATCAGCCCAGGTGGCCAGTGGTCTTCTTTACAACCACTACTCCAAACTCAGTCTCCATAATGTGGTGTGAGACCATGTTTATAGTGGGTAAGTCCACATAGTAAGATTATAATTTTGATTCTTGAACTCATTCTTAGTGTGTTGATTTCAAACACTGAGCTGATATAAATCACACAGCCCTGCAGTGTAGAGCTTCTAGAATACCTGTGCTGCATCTGGAAGAAATGTAGTGCCCATATCTTGCACATTTACTACTCCATTTCACATCATCTGTGGCTGGTGGCAGCACTTTTGGGTCTAAGTCAACTTCAGCAATAGGAAATGAAGAGAAGAGTAGGCCTTGTTTTAATTCAGGATGTGTTAGTCTTGGTGAGGAAAGGATTTTTATGTGACACAGCCTGATCGCTTTGGTGGCCATAGGAATGACAGTGAAACTTGGAACTGGTCAAACCACAGTGATTAGTTTCAGAAACAGGCACCATCACACAGTTTACAACCTTAGACTAGTAACTGTGGATGAGGTATCTGGGCCTACCCTATCCCCAGGGAGAGGTTCATATGTTTATAGTACTTCTCTATGCACTCCATTGTTGAGGTTTTCATTTTCAATACAGCAACAGATTATGTGTGACAAACTGGATTTTTCTTTGTGTTCATTAATGATACAATAATAAAATACCACCAAATCATTCCCTGCAAACCTTTCCTGAGAAATAGTGTAAATGACAACAGGCTCTGACAAAACATACCAAATTCTTAGAATTTCTGGAACACAGGCCCAAATGAAGCCAGAAAAGGAAGGCAGACTGAAGTAAATAAATACGTGATACTTGAAAGCCCAAATGATATCCTATGTCAGAAAGCATCATGAACCTTTCAAGAAATTATGACCTTACCTAATTCTCCAGATGAGACAACGGTATATAATCAGGAACTATTTGTTAGGGGTGAAAAGTCAGAGAATTAAATGAGCCATTTTAAGGAAACAAATACATAAACTGGAATAAAAGAAAGAGAAATATTTCATTAGTCTACTGAAAAACTTAATAAAAACAAAGAGAGAATAAAAAAATATTAAACAGAATTTCTTGAGCTGATAAATGCATTTAGCAAAATCAAAAAATGTGATAGAAGAGAATAGCAATGTAGATCAACAAAAGAAAGATGAATGTTCTTAGAGACAAGCTATTTGAAATACACAATTGAAGGAGAACAATAAAGAAGAAGTTGACAAAGGCTTATCGCTTCTTTGAAAAAGTATAGAAGACCAAATATTTGCACTATTGCAATTCAAGAACCAGTTGAGAAGGCCAAAAATGTAGGAAGCTTATTCAAATAAATTATAATGTTAAAACTCCCCAACATAGAGAAAGACAAAAATATCAAGGTACAGGAGGATCAAAATTAAGCATTCACAAGTAAGCAAAACCAAGTCCGCCTGAAACCATAGTATAATGAAGCTCTCACAGGTGAAAGACAAAGAGAAGATTCTCCAGCCTTCAAAAGAATAGTAACAAATGAATGTAACTTTAACACTGCTGCCCTGAGATGGGTTTTCAGCACAAACATAGAAGCAGGATTGCTAGTTGAGTTTCACAATAGTGAAGAAGAAGAAGAAGAAGAACAACAACAACAACAACCACAACAACAACAGTAACAACAGCAGCAAAAACAAAAACCTGTAAGACAAAGAGCTCTCCGTTTGCAATGAAGGAAGAATAGGAAGAATAAGGATTTCCCTACGGAAACAAATATGACAGAATGTATCAACACTGACATGATATAAGAAATACCATGGTGAAATTTTCACATGGAAATACATACATACATATACACACTGTATTTATTGTGTATTGTGTATCCACACATATAAATATACTTATGTATATATATATATATATATATATATATATATATATATATATACATAAAGAAGTGTTTTCCTTATGACATCCTGATACATTTATATGTATATTTATTGTATTTTACCCTTATATTTCTTATAACTATCCAGTCTCTCATTTTTGTTTATTTCTGTGTTTGTATAATTTTTATGTTAATTTGCTATTATTTAAAGGTATTTGACCAAGAAGAATCTAAATTCTGACACTCAGGACCCACAGCCTGTACAAAGCTTCTTTACAACACATTACAATGAGAAAACAGGAGGGCTCCTGCACTTCAGATGCCGGCTCCAAACCTGCTTGGGAGACACAAAACAACAGGTGAGAAAATAAGCAGCATGTGGTATTCCCACAGCTACCTTTGGGATAAACCAGCATAGCCCCGTGGACAGAATTAACTCTGCCCCACAATAAAAAAAAAGAATAATAAACAAGGAACTGAAAAGGAACACACAGCAGAGGGGATAGGATGCTCTGAGCACATCAGAGAAGGGAGGAGGGGCAAGGAGATCTTATGTGAATGTTCAGTAAACAAAAACTGGAAAGGCAGAAGGGCCAACAGCGGGCAGGTGATAAGCCACTGCCTGAAATAGGGCAGATAGATATCCAGAAAGCTCATCTCCTAAGCCAGTGAGTAGCATCCAAAGTCAAACAACGTTTTAAAATTGAAAAACAGTCAGCAAACCAGCATAACATGCAGACAGCAGAGAGCCAGCTGATGGATCTCTGACCTTGCCCCAAAGAAAAAGTGTGAAGCAAAGAAACAAGCCCCCAGTAAACAAACACAGTGAAACCCCAACTCCAAAGCAGGATGGCTAGTGGGCCACAGAGCTGATCTCTGGAATCTGAGGACAAGCCACACTTCATTGAGGGTGGAGCTAACTAAGCAACTGCCACTGAAAGACAGGGGAAAAAAAATACTGGTGAGTCTCCCTAACCACCTGGCAAAACTTAGACAGAGCTTCTGCTTACATACCAACACCAGGACTGGATGCAGAAAGAGTAACACTAGAATTACTAAGACTGAAATTCTATTGTTCCTGAACCTGGAATTTTATTTATGTGTTTGTATGTTTGTTTTGTTCCCTGTTTGTGTGTCCACCACCTCTCCCAGTTGATTTCTTGGGTACTCTTTTTTTTTCCTTTTCTTTTTTTCTCTTTCTTTCTTTGTTTTGTTAGGTCTACTATTGTAAGTTAGCTAATACTAAATTACACACAGACCTGGGACAGAAACAGCACCAAGTGCAGTGGTGGGAAGACAAAAAAGACATGGAAAACTTTCTCCCCCCAAAAATAAATTAATACAGGATTCAGAGGGAAATGAAGAAAACGGATATGCAGTTCCAGACTCCAACAAAACAAAGATAAAGTATCCCAAGAAACCCAATGAAGCCTCAAGACATTCTGAACAAAGAAATCCTGAAAGTAATCACTGAGAATTTCATGGAAATGTTACTAGACAAGGTCAAACAAAACATACAGGAGGCATTCAAGAAATTCCAAGGCAACAAAAATGAAAAATATGTGCAGACACAAAAACAAATAAATGAAGTCATAGGAGCCCTGAATAAATACCAAAGTGAAACACACAACACCATAAATACAGAGATAAATGAATTAAGACCAAAAATTAGCAAAATTAAAGAGGAAGGGACCCATGATAATGAAAAACTCAGAAAAAAATGAAACAGAAATACAAAACAAAATGGAAAGCAACTCCAGCAGACTAGAACAAGCAGAAGGCAGAATCTCAGAACCTGAAGATGAAATGGAAATTAAAGTAAAAACGGAAGAACTATTACTCAGACAACTTAAGGCCTCTGAAAGGATTATGCAAGAACTCACTGATTCCATCAAAAGACCAAACCTGAGAATCATGGGCATTGAAGAAGGAGAAAACGTGTAAGCAAAAGGAATTTCTAATATTTTCAATAAAATCATAACAGAAAATTTCCCAAATTTAGAGAAAATTATACTCATTCAGGTACAGTAAGCCTCCAGGACACCAAACAGACATGACCAAAATAGAACTACCCCACAGCATATCATCATTAAAACAAGCACAGAGAATAGAGAAAGAATATTGAATGCTGTAAGAGAGAAAAAACAGATAACATACAAAGGTAAACCCATCAAAATCACACCAGATTTCTTAATGGAAACCTGAAAAACAAGAAGAGCATGGAATGAAGCATTCTGGTCACCAAATGAAAATAAAGCAGCCCTAGGATACTCTACCCAGCAAAACTATCATTCAAAATAGATGGAGCAATAAAAGTCCTCCATGATAAGCAGAAACTAAAACAATATATGACCACCAAGCCACCACTACAAAAGATTCTTCAAGGAATTCGGCACACAAAAAACGAAATCAAACAGAGCCATGAGAGGACAGGCAGTACCAGACCACAGGAGAAGAAAAGACAAGGAATCAGAGAGTAACACTGATTCAGCTGCACACAATCAAACCCTTCAACAACAAAAACAAATAAATGACAGACATCACTACATACCTATCAATACTAGCATTGAATGTTAATGGACTTAACTCCCCTATCAAAAGACACTGTTTGGCAAGATGATTAAAAAGGAAGATCCAACAACCTGCTGCCTACAGGAGACCCACTTCATTGACAAAAATAAGCACTAGCTCAGAGTGAAAGGCTGGAAGATTTACCAGGCCAATGGTCCCTGAACACAGGCAGGGGAAGCAATACTTATCTCAGAAAAGTAGACTTCAAACTTACATTGATCAAACAAAATAAAGAAGGACATTCCATACTAATAAAAGGGGAAACAAACCAAAAGGAAATAATTATCAACCTATATCCACCAACATCAGTGCACCCAATTTCATCAAACATACTCTGAAGGACCTAAAAGCACATATAGACTCCAACACAGTGGTAATGGGAGACTTTAATACCCCCTATCACCAATAGATAGGTCATCCAAACAAAAAACCAATAAAGAAATTCTAGAAATAAAACATACCATAGTTCAAATGGACTTAGCTGATGTCTATAGGATATTTCATTCAACTTCCACAGAATATACATTCAACTCAGCAGCCCATGAAACTTTTTCCAAAATTGATCATATCTTAGGGCACAAAGCAAGCCTCAGCAAATATAAGAAAATAAAAATAATCCCATGCATTCTATCTGACCACAATGCATTAAAACTAAAACTCAACAACAAAAACAACAGTAGAAAGCATACAAACAATTGGAAGCTGAACAACACATTGCTCTATGATCAATGGGTCATTGATGAAATAACAGAGGAAAAAAAGGTTCCTGGAAGTTAATGAAAATGAAAACATGACCTGCCAGAACCTATGGGACACAGGAAAGACAGTCTTAAGAGGAAAGTTTATACCCATGAGGGCATATATTAAAAGGACAGAAAGATCTAAAATCAATGACCTAATGCTACATCTCAAACTTCTAGAAAAACAAGAGCATGCAAAACCCAAACAAGAAGAAGGAGAGAGATAATAAAAATAATGGCTGAAATTAATGAAATAGAAACAAACAAAAAAATACAAAGAAATGAGACAAAATGCTGGATCTTTGAAAAAGTAAACAAGATTGGCAGACCCCTGGCAAACCTGACTAAAATGAAGAGGGAAAAAAACCCAAATCAGTAAAATCAGAAATGCAAAAGGGAGAGAATGCAAAAGAGGTGTTAATGAGGATGTGGGGAAAAAGTAACACTCATACACTAAAGATGGGAATACAACCACTCTGGAAAATGACATGGAGGCTAGTTAAAAAAACAAATATGGATCTGCCATGTGATCCAGCAACCTCACTCCTAGGGATATACCCAGGAATGTGACTCAAGTTACTCCAGAGACAGCTGCACATCCATCTTTATTGCTGCACTATTCACTGTAGCCAAGTTATGGCAACAGCCAACATACCGCACTACTGATAAATGCATTAAGAAAATGTGGTATTTATTTGCAAGGGAATTTTACTCAGCCATGAAGAAAACTGAAATCTTATCAATCACAAGCAAATGGATGTAACTGGAGAACATCATTCTTAGCGAGGTTAGCCCAGGTCCAGAAGACCAAAAATCACTTGTTCTCCCTCTATGTGGACTTAGATCTAGGGAAAAGGCAGTAATGTTGAAATTGTATCACACGCTAAAGGGAGAGCCCATACGGGAGGAATGGGGTTAGGTAGGAAAACCCAAAACTTGAAAGTGTTTGATGCCGCCAGTGCAGAGGAACTAATACATAACCTTAAAGCAACAGATGACAATATGGGAAGATGACCAGGAAATAGTGAAGAGGTCAGGTAGAGATGAATCAGTTCGAGTGGTAATACACTTGTGCATGGAAGCAATGCTAGGAATCTGTCTGTATAGCTAGCCTTATCTCAACTAGCAAAAATGCAGTGTCTTTCTTATTATTGCTTATGTCTTCTCTTCAACAAAATTGGAGAAAAGGGCAGAACAGGTTCTGCCTGGAAGAAAGGGAGGTGGAGAGAAGATGGACAGAGTGGGGGAAAGGGAGGAGAAATGGCCCAAACAATGTATGCAAATATGAATAAATGAAAAAAGAGAAACAGAAAGTTAAGAAATGGACATGCAATGAACTAAATAACAGCAGTGAAAAAAACTAAAAAAAAAGAGAATAGATCAATAACAATCGTACGGAACATTATGCCAAAACATTGCGAGTCTAGAAGAAATGGAAAAAAATTAGGTTTTCCTTACAGGAAAAACCACTGAGAAGAGGCAAAACTTTGATTCCTCCACACCTCCAGCCTTCACAGAGCATCTGCACTTCACGTTAAATGGAGAAACCAGGAGAGCTCCTGTGCCATGGCCAGACACCAGAACCCACATGGCTTGGGAAGATGCAGACCACAAGGTGAGCTAAGTGGCACTCGGTACTCCCACAGACAATCCTGAGCCAGATCAGCATAGCCCCCTGGACAGACCAAGCCCCATGCAGGGAAAAAAGAGAAAAATAACTGAATAATAAGCAATAACAACAAAAAAGACAAGTAACAAAGCGGGCGGGGTGCCCTGAGTGCTGAAGAGGGGGGAGGGTAAATCCCTCACAAGAAGCCAGCTGGAGAAGGTAGGAGCGGTGGCACACACCCAGCAACAAGGAGTGGGAAAGCTTGTAAGTGTGGCAGTGGGAAGAAAACTCCACAGGAGAGGGGGGAAGACCCACTTCCTGTTGGAGAAAACTGGTGCAGTGTCACCTCCACCAGTGTGCTTTTAAAGGAGAAACCTGGTAGCAGTGGTGGTCATGCCAGGAGAACTCTAAGTAAACAAAGCCTGAGGGGCTAGGTGAGTGTTAAGCTCACTCCTGAGATCTGCATAAATAACACCTCCAGCAAAAGCAGGTAGACAGCTGTGGGCAGGTGAGCCACAGCCTCAGATAGCCATTCACAGAACTGTCTCCAGACTCTTTTTTTTTCTCTCTTCAGTTGATGAGACGACAATAAAACTACACCTGTATGCTGAAAAAATTACTGAAACTCTATTGCATTTGAAGTTGGGACACTTTGTGGGTTTTTTTTGTTTTTTTGTTGTTTTGTTTTTTCACCTTTGATGAGACAAAGACAGAACTACTTCTGAGACACCATTTCCAGGATTGGAGGCTGAGGGACAAACACCAAAATTATTAAGAATGAAACTTTATTGCATTTGAACTTGGAGATTTTTTTTTCAATCCTCTCTCTGTTGCTCTAATGCCTGTTCAACTTACTGTTGATTAGTACACTACCTCTCCCTGTTTATATCTTTCAAACTTTTTTTGTTGTTTATTGGTTTTGTTTTTTTTCTACTCTTTATTTATGTGTTGTTCCCTTTTCCTTTAACTTATTTGCTTTCCATCTCCTCTCACTCTTCCATTCTAAACATCACCATTGTTACATCCTAGAAAATGCTTCATTGAACACAGTAAAGGCACAATAACAACACAAGGGCAATGACAGGAAGAAGGAAAAAACAGGGAAACCACTTTCCCAACAGCAAAAAATTAGTACAGGAACCAGAGGGAAATGAAGAAAACAGATACTCAGATCCAGACTCCAACAAAATGAAGATAAACTATGCCAAAGAACCCAATGAAGCCCACAAGAACAATCTAAAATAAGAAATACTACAGGTAATCAATGAGAATTTTATAGAGATGATACTGGATATGGTCAACCAAAATGTACAAGAGACACTCAAGAAATTCCAACAACAACAAAAATAGAGAGTTTGAGAAAAAACAAAAAGAAATAAAGGAAACCATGCAAGCACTGCATAAACACCAAAGTGAAACAAAGAACATGATTAATAAAGAGATAAGTGAACACAGGACAAAAATGTACAATATTAAAGAGGAATTGACTCAGGATATGGACAACCACAGAAAAAAGAATGAAACAAAATTGCAAAACAAACTGGAAGGCTAATTCAGCAGAATACAAAAAACAGAAGACAGAATCTCAGAACTCGAAGATGAAATGGTAATTAAAGGAAAAGCCAAAGGACAATTATTTAAACAACTCAAGACCTCTGAAAAGAAAATGCAAGAACTCACTGACTCCATGAAAAGAACAAACCTGAGAATCATGGGCATCGAAGAAGGAAAAGAGATGCAAGCAAAGGACATGCATAATATATTCAACAAAATAATAACTGAAAATTTCCCAAATCTAGAGAAATCTAGTCCCATAGAGATGCAAGAGGCCTCCAGAACACCAAACAGACCAGATCTAAATAGAACTACCCCACAGCATATTGTCATTAAAACAACAAGTAGAGAAACTAGAGAAAGAATATTGAAGGCTGTAAGAGAGAAAAAACAAATAACATGCAAAGGTAAACCCATCAAAAACACAGCAGGCTTCTCAACAGAAACATTAAAAGCAAGAGGAGCTTAGGGAGAGGTCTTCCGGGCACTGAATGAAGGTAACTTCAACCCCAGGATACTCTACCCAGCAAAACTATCATTCAAAATAGATGGAGCAATAAAAGTCTTCCACGATAAGCAGAAACGAAAACAATATGTGACCACAAAGCCACCACTACAAAAGATTCTTCAAGGAATTTGCACACAGAAACTGAAAGCAAACAAAACCATGACAGGGCAGGCAGTCCCAAACCACAGGAGAAGAAAGAGCAAGAAAGTAGAGAGTAACCCAACTTAGGTACACACAATCAAACCTTCAAACAACTAAGACAACTAAATGACAGGAATCACCACATACCTATCAGTACTAACACTTAATGTTAACGGACTTAATTCACCCATCAAAAGGCACCATTTGATGAAATTGATTAAAAAGTAAGACCCAATAATTTGTTGTCAGGAGACCCATCCCACTGAGAGAAATAACCAAAGCATTATAATGAAAGCCTGGATGAATATTTACGAAGACTATGGTCCCTGAAAGCAGGCAGGAGTAGCAATACTTACCTCTGACAAAGTAGACTTCAAACCTACAGTGATCAAACGAAATAAAGAAGGACATTCCATACTAATAAAAGGAGAAATAAACAAAAAGAAAATAACAATTATCAACCTATATGTATCGAAAGTCAATGCACCCAATTTCATCAAACATACCCCGAAGGATCAACAAGAATGTATTAACTACAACACTGTGGTCATGGGAAACTTTAACACCCCATTATCAAAAGATAGGTCATCCAAATGAAAAATCAATACAGAAATCTTAGATCTAAAATATACAAAGATAAAATGGACCTATTTGATGTCTACAGAACATTTCATCCAACTTCTACACAATATACATTCTTCTCAGCATCCCATGGAACCTTCTCCAAAATAGATCATATGCTAGGGCAAAAAGAAATTCTCAGAAAATATAAGGAAATACAAATTATACCATACATACTATCTGATCACAAAGCAATAAAACTAGAACTCAACAACAAAAGTAAAGACAAAAAACATGTAAATAGCTGGAAAATGAATTGCTCACTACTTAATGAACAATGGGTCATTGTTGAAATAAAAGAGGAAGTTAAAAAGTTCCTGGAAGTCAATGAAAATGAAAACACAACCTACCAGGACCTATGAGACAAAGCAAAGGCAGTCCTGAGAAGAAAGTTTATAGCTATGAGTATATATATTAAATAGACTGAAAGATCCCAAATCAATGACCTAATGATACATGTCAAACTCCTAGAAAAACAAGAACAAGCAAATCCCCAAACAAATAGAAGGACAAAAATAATAAAAAGAAGAGCTGAAATCAATTAAATAGAAACCAAAATAACCATACTAAGAATTTATAAAACAAAAACTTGGTTCTTTGAAAAAATAAACAAGATCCACAGACCCCTGGCAAACCTGACTCAAATGAGGAGAGAAAAAAATCCAAATTAGTACAATCAGGAATGCAAAAGGGGAGATAACAACAAACACCATGGAAGTCCAGGAAATCATCAGAGACTAGTTAGAGAACCTATATACAAATAAATTTGAAAACCTTAATGAAATGAGCAGATTTCTGGATACATATGATCATCCAAAACTGAACCAAGAGGATATTAATCACCTAAAGAGACCTATAACACAAAATGAAATTGAAGCATCAATCAAGAGGCTCCCCAAAAAGAAAAGTCCAGCACCTAATGGATTCTCTGCTGAATTCTATCAGACCTTTAAAGAAGAACTGATACCAATCCTCCTTAAACTGTTCCATGAAATGGAAAGGGAAGGAAAACGGCCTAACATGTTTTATGAACCCAGTATTACACTTATCCCAAAATCAGTAAAAGACACCTCCAAAAAGGAGAATTATAGGCCAATCTCCTTAATGAACATTGAGGCAAAAATCCTCAATAAAATAATGGCAAACCAAATTGAACAACACATCAAAAAGATCTTTCACCATGACCAAGTAGTCTTCATCCCAGGAATGCAGGGGTGGTTCAACATACAAAAAACAATAAACATAATAAACCACATTAACAGAAGCAAAGAAAAAAAACCACTTGATCATCTCAATAGAAGCAGAAATAGATGCAGCCTTTGATAAGATCCAACACCATTTCATGATAAAAGCACTAAGAAACCTAGGAATATAAGGAAAGTACCTCAACACTATAAAAGCTATATACGACAAACTTACAGTCACCATTATACATGATGCAGAAAAACTGAAACCATTCCATCTAAAATCAGGAATGAGACAAGCATGCCCACAATCTCCACTCCTATTCAACATAGTACTGGAATTCCTAGCCAAAGCAATTAGGCAAGAAGAAGGAATAAAAGGAATACAAATAGGTAAAGAAATGGTCAAAATATCCCTATTTGATGATGACATGATCCTATACCTTAAAGACCCAAAATACTCTACTCAAAAGCTCCTAGACACCACCAATAGCTAAGCAAAGTAGCAGGATATAAAATCAACTTAGAAAAATCATTAACATTGCTATACAATAATAATGAAAAAACTGAGAAAGAATGTATGAAAACAATTCCATTTACAATAGCCTCAAAAAAAATCAAATACCTAAGTGTAAACCTAACAAAGGATGTGGACGACCTCTACAAGGAAAACTGTAAACTTTGAAGAAAGAGATTGAGGAAAACGATAGAAAGTGGAGAGATCACCCATGCTCATGGCTTGTTAGAATCAACATAGTAAAAAAGTCTATACTCCCAAAGTAATCTACATGTTTAATCAATTCCCATCACAATTCCATGATATTCATTAAAGAGATTGAAAAATCTACCGTTAAATTTATATGGAAACACAAGAGGCCATGAATAACCAAGGCATTACTCAGTCAAAAGAACAATGCTGGAGGTATCACAATACCCAACTTAAAACTATATTACAAAGCAATAGCAATAAAAACAGCATGGTACTGACACAAAAACAGACATGAAGTGGAACAGAATACAGGGCCCAGATATGAAGCCACACAACTATAACCAACTTAACTTTGACAAAGGCTATAAAAATATATGATGGAGAAAAGACAGCCTCTTCAACACAAACTGCTGGGAAAACTGGTTAGCAGTCTGCAAAAAACTGAAACTAGATCCATATATATCACCATATACCAATATTAACTCAAAATACATCAAGGATCTAAATATCAGACCCCAAACTCTGAAGTTGATACAGGAAAGGGTAGGAAATACTCTAGAATTAGTAGATATAGGTAAGAACTTTCTCAATGGAACCCCAGCAGCACAGCAATTAAGAGATAGAAGAGATAATTGGGACTTCATAAAACCAAAAAGCTCTGCTCAACAAAAGAAATGGTCTCTAAACTGAAGAGAACACCCACAGAATGGGAGAAAATATTTGCCACCTACACATCAGACAAAGGACTGATAACCAGAATATATAGGGAACTTAAAAAACTAAATTCTCCCAAAATTAATGAACCAATAAAGAAATGGGCAAGTGAACTAAACAGAACTTTCTCAAAAGAAGAACTTCAAATGGCTAAAAAAACACATGAAAAAATGCTCAGCACCTCTAGCAATAAAGGAAATGCAAATTAAAACCACATTAAGATTCCACCTCATCCCTGTAAGAATAGCTATCATTAGCAACACCATTAACACCAAGCATTGCCGAAAAAGAACCCTCTTACATTGCTGGTGGGAATGTAAACTAGTACAACCACTCTGGAAAAAATTTGGAGGCTACTTAAAAAGATAAACATTGATCTACCATATGATCCGGCAATACCACTTTTGAGGATATACCCAAAAGACTGTGACACAGGTTACTCCAGAGGCACCTGCACACCCATGTTTATTGCAGTACTATTCACAATAGCCAAGTTACGGAAACAGCCAAGATGTCCCAGTACTGAAGAATGGATTAAGAAAATGTGGTATTTATACACAATGGATTTTTATGCAGCCATGAAGAAGAAGGAAATGTTATCATTCACTGGTAAATGGATGGAATTGGAAAACATCATTCTGAGTGAGGTTAGCCTGGGCCAAAAGACCAAAAATCTTACGTTCTCCTTCATATGTGGACATTAGATCAAGAGCAAACACAACAAGGGGACTGGACTTTGATCACATGATAAAGCAAGAGCACAAAAGGGAGGTATGAGGATAGGTAAGACACCTAAAAAACTAGATAGCATTTGTTGCCCTGAACGCAGAGAAAGTAAAGAAGATACTTTAAAGCAACTGAGGCCAATAGAAGAATGGGACCAGGAACTAGAGAAAAGTTTAGTTCAAGAAGAATTAACTTAAAAGGTAACACACATGCACAGGAATTCAATGCGAATCAACTCCCAGTAGAGCCATCCTTATCTCAACTAGCAAAAACCCTTGGTCCTTCCTATTATTGCTTATGCACTCACTTCAACAAAATTAGAGATAAGGGCAAAATAGTTTCAGCTGGGTATCGGGGGGGCAGGTAGAGGGAGTGGATTGGGGGGGTAAGAGAGGGGTTGGGGAAAGGGGGGAGAAATGACCCAAACATTGTATGCACATATGAATAAAAAAAAAGAATTTGCCTCACTCCTCTTAGAATGGCTATCATCAAAAACAAAAAACAAATGTTGGTGAGGATGGGAATGTGAAAAGGAAATGTAAACTGTTCCTTGGTTGTACTAAATTAGTACAACAATGCAGAAAGCAGTGTGGAGGTAACTCAATAAACTAATAAGAGAACTATCATAAGATCCAGCAATATCACTCTTGGGCATATATTCAAATGACTGTATATCAGGATACAATAAACACACTTGCACACCCATGTTTAATGCAGTATTATTCACAATGGCCAAGCTATGGAAACAACTCCAGTTCTCTACAACTGAGGAAAGTATTAAGAATATGTGGTATTTATACAGCAGGGATATTTTTCAGTCATATAGAAGAATAAAACATTTTTTGTGCAGGTAAATGGATGGAACTGGAGAGCATAATGTTATGCAAAGTAAGCCACATTCAGAAAGATACAGGTCACTTGTTTTCTCTAACACGTGGAACATAGGTCCAAATACAAATACTAGCAAGCAGTATGTATATTCAATATACATATAGCATCATTCAAATGTGGGAGTGTTAGAAGACCCTAGGGAGGAGAGAAAGGAGAAGAGAATGATAGAGTGTGAATAATATTAATATATTTTGCATCTGTGTAGGAAAAAGACACAATGAAACACACATTGAAAACTGCAAAACAATAATGGGTAATGGATAAAGGACAAGGAAAAGTAAAAAGGAGTCTAGACTGATTAAATTATGATATGTTTAGAGACAGAATACCAAGGGAAACTCCCCTCTACAATCAAACGACCCTTAACAGTGAAGGTCAGGAATGTAAACATGTTGGTAAGGAAAGGGTAACAGTGGGAGGTGGAGGGAAAGATGAAAAAGGTAATGGAGGTTGAAGATGGCTGATATGTATTCTGCACATGAATGAATATGGAATAATGAAACTGATGAAGTCAATTTAAGAAGGGGGACAGGGCACAGAAAGAATAAGGGAGGGGATGAACCAAACTGGGATACATTGTACACATACATGGAAATGTCACATTGAAACTACATATACACCTATTAAATAATGATAAAATGTAGAAAAGAAATGTCTTGAATTTCAAATAACATTATGATTTTCTCATATTCACAAAGCCATAAATAAAGAAATCTGTCATGTTCACTAAGCCAATATTGCAGAAGACACTCACAGGAATCCCAATCACAGATGAAGAACAAATATGGTCAAAAGCAATAGAGTCAGGGAAAGACTAAATCCCATGAGAAGAATATACAATCAAATGAGAATTAAGGAAGAATCACAGGTGGTGAATATCATAAAGTACAATACTCCAAGTTGAGTAAGTGGGAAATAAAGAGATGTGAAAGTAATGAAGTGGAATATAAAATAACAATATAAATTATCAATGACAAAGTTGGAACTTTAAAAGATAAACAAGACCGACAATCCCTTACTCATACTTTTCACTCCCATAAGAGAGAGAGAAGAATCTAGTAAATAAAATGAAATGTGAAAAAGTGGATATTTGAATTTTGGATACCACTGAAATCCAGAGGATCCATAGGGGATATTTTGAAAGGTATATTAAAATGAATTTGGAAATTTGACAAAATGGATAAATTTCTAGGCATGTAAGACCAAACTAATTAAAAGAATAGTATCTAAAAAACCCAAACAGATTTATACTGTGCAATGATATGATGTGTTAACAGAACTTCCCAACAAAGTAACACCCTGAACTAGATTGATTCACTGCTAAATTCTCCCAGAACTTAAACAAAAGAAAGAACACCAATGGTTCTCAAACTATCTTGTAAATTGAAAAGGAAAGAATGACCTGAATACATCCTACCAATACAGTGTTAACCTGATAACAAAACCAGAAAAGGACAAAACAAAAAAGGAAATAATACAAAAATATCCTTGAAACATAGACACAAAAATTGTCCAAAAACTACAAATAGTAATCACAAAACATTTGAGAAGCAAAACTAGCAATGCTACATTAAAACTGACTCAAAAATATAGTACACAGTCATAGTGCCAAAAGACAGCATGCAGGAGAATAAAGACTATCATTAACGTAACATCAGAATTTAATATCCTTCTAGAATTTCTTAGTCTATTATATATACAATAAACTAGTAGTAAAGAAAGAATGAAAAGGAAGAAGTAGGTCACATTATTTTGCAGAAAATGAGTGTGTTCACTTGGAAATTCAAATGAATATATGTAGAGGTTGCACAATCAATACAGAGGTACCATAGCCAAACAAAGAGAAAATATGCATTTGACAATTACTCAAAGAAGAAGCAATCACATAAAGCCTGAGGGGGAAATAGGAACACTGTAGCAATAGACATAAGTACAATATAACTGCCTCCTAACCAACCAGAAAACCTTACCCAGGAACAACAAATTATTTTTTAAAAATTATAGATTTCAATGTTTATGAACAAGTTTTATTAATGGAACTTGTTCAAAGGAAAAGTTGCTCAAAGATGTGAAAATGTCCGTCTACATAAGTGATTTATAGATTCATGGTAATGTCTTCAAAAGTAATGATATTCCAAAAACCTACCACAAATGCTTTTGTAAGTTCCATCTTAAAGAAGTGTTGGAATTTTTTGAAGATAAGTAATGTTTAATGTAACATAAATTGTATGAAATATTTATATGTACTCAAACATAACATGGTACCCATTACGTATGTATACTTCACTTTTTATGCATCAGTTACACAATAACATCAAGAAAATATGTAAAAGATGAAAAATCTGACATTATTCAAATTAGTAGCAAAACAATCACAAAAAGTTCACAAAATTCACTGAATTCCTGGCAGCCCAAGCAATCTTGAACAAAAGATGAACACTGAGAATGCACTACCATATTCCAGGAATTAATGTAAAATTATTGGGATAAAACTGCATGACAGCCAGGAGGCAGTGGCTCAGGGCAGTGATCCTAGCTACTCAGGAGGCAGAAATCATTAGTACTCAGTTTGACTCAGCTCTGGAAAGCAGTTCATGAGATGCTATCTCGAAAAATCTGTGGAGTCACTGATACTGTCGACTCTTTGTTCCAGTGATAGTATGGAAAGAAAAACAAGTTATTTGAATAATTGCAAACACACACACCAATGGAAGATTGAAATGCCTCAACTATCCCATGCATTTAAAATCAACTGATTCACAAGTATGTGGCAAAATGACACACACTTGAAGAAATGACAGTATATTTAATCATTGCTGTGGGGAAAACTAAATACTGGAAACTGGACCCCATCCCTCACCTAATTGAAAAATAAACACAAAATTGAATCCTTATAGTTCAACACCATAAATTAAGAAACCTCCAGAAAAAAAAAATAAGGAAACCTTTCAAGACAAGGGATTAGACAACAAATTTCAGGAAAAAATTTAAAACACAGAAATCCAAAGAAAATGAAAAAGGATCATATTAATTGGAGAAGTTACTTCAGAACAAAGGAAAAAAATCACAGAGAGAAGAGACAACTTACAGAATGAGGAATCGTTTTCTGCAATCTTTCATTTAAAAGGAAACTCATATCGAGAGTATGTCATGAACTCGTTTAGAATCCCCCAAATAGTTCATTTTAAAGACAATGATCAGTTCGAATTATCTGTAAAGAAGACGTATATTTGTGCAAGGAATTTAGTGCAGACTAATTTAGCTTGCTCTCAGGGAATTTAAAATCATTACCACGATGAGATACAAATTCTCCTCAGTTAGAAGAGCTACAAGCTACCATACAAAAAGTTATAAAGTTATAATATCCAATATAACCTGACTACAACCTCCTCCCCCATTTAACAGATGTGTTAAATCCCAAGTTGATTCATCTCTAACAGATCTTTAGATTGGTTCCTGATCCCCTTCTCATATTGACCTCTGTCACTTTAAGGTTTTTGTATTAGTATCTCTTCAGTGGGGACATCAAATACTATCATGTTTTGGGTTTCTTAGCTATCCCAATACTTCCCATAGGTGCTCTCCCCTTACCATGTGACCCAAGACCGACCACATTGCTGTATTTGCCCTAGATCTAATGTCAGCATGTGAAGAAGAATATACAATTTTTGGTCTTCTGAGCCTGGCTAACCTCGCTCAGAATGATGTTCTCCAGTTCCATCCATTTACCTGCAAATGATAAGATTTCATTTTTCTTCATGACTGAGTAAAATTCCATTGTGTATAAACACCACATTTTCTTAATTCATTTGTCTGTAGTGGGGCATCTTGGCTGTTTCCATAACTTGGCTATTGTGAATAGCGCTGCAATAAACATGGCTGTACAGGTGCCTCCGGCGTAACCTGTGTCACATTCCTTCAGGTATATCCCCGGAATCTGATTGCTGGATGATATGGCAGATCTATGTTTAGATTTTTAAGAAGCCTCCAAATGTATTTTTGAAAGTGGTTACACTCATTTGCATTCCCAGCAGCAGTGGAGGAGGGTCCATTTTACCCCACATCCTTACTAACACCTGTTATTAGTGGTGTTTTTAATGATGACTATTCTAACAGGGGTAGGTGGAATGTTTGTGTGGTTTTGATTTGCGTTTCCTTTATACCTAGAGATGGTGAGCATTTTTTCATTTGTTTTTGGGCCATTTGACTTTCTTCTTTTGATAAAGTTCTGTTTAGTTCACTTGCTCATTTCTTTATTGGTTCATTAATTTTGGGAGAGTTTCGTTTCTTGAGTTACCTGTATATTCTGGTTATCATTCCTTTGTCTGATGTATAGCTGGAAAATATTTTCTCCCACTCTGTGGGTGGTCTCCTCAGTTTAGAGACAATTTCTTTTGTTGTGCAGAAGTTTTTTAATTTTATGAAGTCCCATTTGTCCATTCTTTCTCTTAGTTGCTGAGCTGCTGTGGTCCTATTGAGGAATTCCTTGCCTATACCTATTAGTTCCTTCGTGTTTCCTGCTTTTTCCAGTACCAACTTTAGAATTTTGAGTCTGATTTTAAGTCCTTGATCCATTTTGAGTTGATAAAAGTACAGAGTGATAAACATGGATCTAGCTTCAGTTTTTTGAAGACAGATAACCACTTTTCCCAACAACATTTGTTGAAGAGGCAGTCGTTTCTCCATTGTGTCATTTTAGGGCCTTTGTCAAAATAAAGATGGGCATAGGTGTGTGTGGACTCATATCCAGGTCAACAATTCTGTTCCACTGGTCTTCATGTCTGTTTTTGTGCCAATACCATTCTGTTTTAATTGCTATTGCTTTGTAATATAGTATGAAGTTTGGTATTGTGATACCTCCAGAATTGCTCTTTAAACTGAGTATTGCCTTGGCTATTTATGGTCTCTTGTGTTTCCAAATGAATTTTAGGGTAGATTTCTCAATCTCTGTGAGGAACGTCATTGGGATTTTGATGGGAATTGAATTAAACATGTAGATTACTTTGGGGAGTATAGCCTTTTTTACTATGTTGATTCTAACTATCCATGAGCATGGAAGATCTCTCCACTTTCTGTAGTCTTCCTTGATCTCTTTCTTCAGGGAGTTGTAGTTCTCCTTGTAGGGGTTATTCACATGCTTTGTTAAGTTTACTCCTAGGTTTTTGATTTTTTTGAGGCTGTTGTAAATGGAATTGTTTCCATGTATTCTCTCTCAGTGTGTTCATTATTGGTGTATAGGACAGCTAGTGATTTCTGTAAGTTGATTTTGTATCCTGCCACCTTGCTATAGCTGTTTATGGTGTCTAGGAATTTTTGGGCAGAGTGTTTTACATCTTTAAGGAATAAGATCATATTGTCTGCAAAGAGGGATATTTTGACAGTTCCTTTACTTATTTGTATTCCTTGTATTTCTTCTTCTTGCCTCATTGATCTGGCTAGGGATTCCAGATCTATGTTGAATAGGAGTGGGGATAGTTGGCATCCTTGTCTCATTCCTGATTTTAAGGGAAATGGTTTCAGCTTTTCACCATTAAGTATAATTTTGACTATAGGTTTGTCATATATAGCCTTTACAATGTTGAGGTACTTTCCTACTGTTCCAAGTATTCTTAGAGCATTTATCATGAAGTGGTGTTGGATCTTGTTGAAGGATTTTTCTGCATGTATTGAGATGATCAAGTGGTTTTAGGCTTTGCTTTTATTAATGTGCTGTATTACAGTTACAGATTTGAATATCTTGAACCACCCCTGCATTCCTGAGATAAAGACGACTTGGTCATGGTGAATGATCTTTCTGATGTGTTGTTGAATTCGGTTTACCATTATTTTATTGATGATTTTTGTGTCGATGTTCATTAAGGAGATTGGCTTATAGTTCTCCTTTTTGGACGTGTCTTTGTCTGGTTTTGGGATGACTGTCAGACTTGTTTCATAGAATGAGTTAGGCAGTTTTCTTTCCCATTCTATTTTGGGGAACAGTTTAAAGAGGGTTGGTATTAGCTCTTCTTTAAAGGACTGATAGAATTCAGCAGAGGCTCCATCAGCTCCTGGACTTTTCTTTTTTGGGAGACTGTTTATTGCTGCTTCAATTTCATTTTGTGTTATAGATCTATTCAGGTGATTAATGTCCTCTTTGTTCAATTTTGGATGATCATAAGTATCTAGAAATCTGTTCATTTCTTTAAGATTTTTAAATTTATTAGAATATAGGTCCTCAAAGTGTTTTCTGATGATTTCCTGGATTTCCGTGGTGTTTGTTGTTATCTCCCCTTTTGCATTCCTGATTTTACTGATTTGGGTTTTTTCTCTCTGCATTTTAGTCAGGTTTGCCATGGGTTGTCAATCTTGTTTATTTAATCAGAGAATGAATTTTTTGTTTCATTGATTCTTTGTATTTGTTTGTTTGTTTGTTTTATTTCATTTATTTCAGCTCTTAACATTATTATTTCTCTCCTTCTGTTTCTTGGGGTTTTGCATGTTCTTGTTTTTCTAGGAGTTTGAGATGTACCATTAGGTCATTGATTTGAGATCTTTCTGTCCTTTTAATATATGCATTTCTGACTATAAACTTTCCTCTTAGGACTGCCTTTGCTGTGTCCCACATTTTCTGGAAGGCCATGTTTTCATTTTCATTAACTTCCAGGAATCTTTTAATTTCCTCTTTTATTTCATCAATGACCCATTGATCACAGAGCAATGTGTTGTTTGGCTTCCAACTGTTTGCATGTTTCTACTATTGTTTTTGTTGTTGAGTTCTAGTTTTAATGAATTGTGATCATATAGAATGCATGGGACTATTTCGTTTTCTTTTATTTGCTGAGGTTTGCTTTGTGCCCTAAGATATGATCAATTTTGGAGAAAGTTCCAAAGGCTGCTGAGAAGACTGTGTATTGTGCAGAAGTTGGATGAAATATACTGTAGACATCGGCTAGGTCCATTTGATCTATGGTGTGATTTACTTCTAGAATTTCTTTATTGATTTTTTGTTTGGATGACCTATCTATTGGTGACCAGGGGTATTAAAGTCTTCACTACCACTGTGTTGGAGTTTATAGATTTTGTAAGGTCCTTCACAGTGTGTATGATGAAATTGGGTGCACTGACATTGGGTGCATATAGGTTGATAGTTATTATTTCCTTTTAGTATTTCCCCTTTTATTAGTATAAGATGTCCTTCTTTATCTCTTTTGACCAATGTATGTTTGAAGTCTACCTTGCCCGAGATAAGCATTGCTACTCCTGCCTGTTTTGGTGGGGGGGAATGGGCATGGGCTTGGTAAATCTTCTTCCAGCCTTTCACCCTAAGCCAGTGCTTGTTTCTGTTGATGACATGGGTCTCCTATAAGCAACAGATTGTTGGATCTTCCTTTTTAATCCAGTTTGTCAAACGGTGTCTTGATGGGGGAGTTAAGTCCATTAACATTCAGTGTTAGTATTGATAGGTATATGGTGATTCCTGTCATTTTGTTGTTTTTGTTGTTTAAGGGTTTGATTGTGTGCAGCTAAATCAATGTTACTCTCTACTTTCTTGTCTTTTCTTCTTCTGTCATTTGGTACTGCCTGTTCTTTCATGGTTTTGTACGCATTCATATTTTGTGTGCAGGATTCTTTAAGAATCTTTTGTAGTGGTGGCTTTGTGGTCATATATTGTTTTAGCTTGTGCTTATCATGGAAGTTTTTTATTGCTCCATCTATTTTGAATGATAGTTTTGCTGGATAGAGTATCCTGAGGTTGAAGGTATTTTCATTCAGTGCCCAGAATACCTCACTCTATGATCTTACTTTTAGTATTTCTGATGAGAAATCTGCTGTGATTTTGATGGGTTTACATTTATATGTTATTTTTTTCTCTTCCAGCCTTCAATATTCTTTCTCTATTCTCTGTGCTTGTTGTTTTAATGATAATATGTCGTGGGGTAGTTATTTTTTGGTCAAGTCACTTTGGTGTCCTGGAGGCTTCTTGTACCAGAATGGGCATATTTTCTCTAGATTTGGGAAATTTTCTGTTATTATTTTATTGAATATTTTACAAATTCCTTTTGCTTGCACCTCTTCTTCTTCAATGCCCATGATTCTCAAGTTTGGTCTTTTGATGGAGTGAGTGAGTCTTGCATATTTCTTTCACAGGTTTTGAGTTGTTTTTGTAATAGTTCTTCAGTTTTTCCTTTAATTTCCATTTCACCTTCAAGTCCTGAGACTCTTTCTTCTCCTTGCACTAGTCTGCTGGAGTGGCCTTCCATTGTGTTTTGTATTTCTGTTTCATCTTTTTCTGAGGTTTTCCATATTATGGGTCATTTCCTCTTCAATATTTTCTATTTTCATCCTTAATTCACATATCCCTCTACTTATGGTGTTCTCTGTTTCACTTTGGTATTCACTTAGGGCTCCTATGGTTCACTTATTTGTTTTTGTGTCTTCTCATAGTCTTTAATTTTATTGTCTTGGAATTTCTTGAGTGCCTCCTGTACGTTTTTGTTCATATTGTCTAGTAACATCTCCATGAAATTCTCAGTGATTTCCTGCAGAATTTCTTCTTTCAGGATGTTCTTCTTTCATTGCATTCCTTGGGAGTCTGGAACTGGGTATCCATCCCCTTTTCATCTTCCCATCATTCCCCTTAGTATTCTTTCTGTCCCTGTCTGTGTGTAATTTAGTATTATCTAGCTTACAATATTAAACGTAATGAGATCAAGACAGAAAGAGAAAGAAGAAAAAGAAAGAAGAGAGAAAAAATAGAGCACCAAAGAAATCAACAGGAAGACATGGTGTACTAAGCAACAGTGAACTAAGCAAGCACTTAGAGAGAAAGAGAAAAAAGAAAAAGAAAAAAATCCCAGGTTCAGGAACAGTGAAGCTTCAGTCTTGGTACTTCTGGTGTTACTCCTTCAGCATTCAGTCCTGGTTTTGGTATTTAAGCAGTAACTCTGTTCTCTCACAGGTGGTTGGGTCAGGAGACAGCTTTGTGAACCGCTATCTGCCCTACTTCAGGCAGTGGCTCACAGAGCTAGGCTTCCCTGCCTCAGAGGCCCCGTGGTCATTCCCCAGATGATTGCAACGTTCTATATGCTCTATACACCTGATCAATGTTACATGACACACCCACACACATACCTACCACCCAACAAAGACTCCAGGGGGAAGAGTACCTTATTGACAAATACATGACATCATGGACCTCTAGCAACTTCCCACTGAGACAGACAATGGCTGAAGACAAGCCATCAGGAGGTTTCACCCACCTGAGTGGCCCAGCAGGACCAGGCACAGCCTCAGATGAGAACAAAGATCACTGCTGATGGACACTCCTGCATGTGGGGAGATTTCCCCCTCCATGGGTGTTGATGGCCTGCACCTTTAATTCTTCAGTTCTTGCTGTCTCTAGTATCTGAAACCTGGCCCAGCAAGAGAGGAGCACCAGGGCCTGGAAGGTTGTAGGAGATCAGGGGCCTGAGAGACCTCACTGACATCAGTCTGAACTGCTGCTCTGGGCTACTTGACCCAGCATCTGTGATAAAGCCTACCAGGACCTCAGCCCTAATGGGTGGGGGCCTCACTCCCAGTAGGCCTGTGTCATGAGCAGCTACCCTTTCTCCATTTTGTAATTGGTCTGTGGATTTACTTTGTTTTATGTAATATTTTTAAATATCAAATGCTCCCTCCTTGCTCAAGGGCAGGAGGGCCAGGTGATGTTATTGCGGAACCTTCACCAAGACTAGGTGTTGGGGTGAGTGATGCAAATTAGGTTCAAGAGCTCCTACAGCCCCACCTCCAATGACCCAATTATATGTTCCCCAAGTTCATGACAGTCAGTGGCTTATTGAGGCTCTCCCTTGCCTCCAAGATCTGACCCCTCACCCCTAGGAACTGGGCAAGTGCACATGTGTCCATTGTGCAGGATGGGCTCATTCTTCCCTTTCGCCCAGCCTCCCCACAGTCCTGCTGCCTCAGGAGCTATCCTGGCCTCATGTCCTCCTTCCTGATTCTTCATGAAGAGGGAAAGAAATTGGCAAGGCCAGAGATCACAGCCTCTGCTACCAAGAGACATGTATTCAAATCCTGCTCTGGCCTCCATCATCCAGGAACTTTGGCAGGTTATTTACATCCCTCTGAGAAGCTGTCCCTGTTGCCAGAGGTGATTATGACCCTACCTGCTAAGGTTAGATGCAACAATGTGAGGAAAGCTCCTTTGGCATGCCTCAACTCCTCAAACACTCAGTAATTGATGAGTACTAGGGTTAGTTTTTATACTCAGACCAAAAGAATTTTTCCAGCAGGCAATGAGGGATTTGGGAAAGGGCTCTGCCAGGCATATTGGTCCCCTGCAGACCCTATCCCTGGCCATGCTTTCCATCCTCAAGGCCCACTGACTGTCAGTGTCCACCACAATGGAGCATGCAAATAGCCTAAACCCAGGTGGACACCTTCAGGGACCAGCAGCTGCACTGGCTCCAGGGCTGTGTCTCTAGCAAGTACTGAGGCTTGTTCAGGAATGCTAGGCTCTTACTTCCTACCCCTGGCTTGGTCAGCACTCTTCTACTCAGGGTCAGAACCCAGCAGGGTAGTAAGAGCATAATAGGGTTGGGTACCACTGCACTTCATCTCGAGGTGGAATCTCAGGTCAGTATCCCGAAGAAAGACCCCCACTTGGGGGCAACTAGGAGGTGTGGAAGAAGAGATGGAGGGGGGTGGAAGTACCTTGGTGCTCTTGGAGGCATCTTTGCTCCCAAGACATGTTTATGGGTGGAAGTCATTGTCCAACAGGAAGAAGACAAAATAGCCTACTCATCCATTAATTCATCCACACACCCATTCATTTATCCATTCACCCACTCATTCATACACTGACCCATTCATTCATGCACCTATTCATTCCTCATTCATTCATCCAACCAATCATTCATCCAACCATTCATTCATGGACCCACCCATCATGCATTCATTCTTCCAATCATCATGCATTCATCCAACCACTTATTCTTTAACAAATGTCAGGAGCCTGAGCTCCAGACCTACAGAGATGCTTATTTTCCCTGCACAAGTGGCTCCTTGTGTGCTGAGAAGAATTACAGAAAACCCAAACATTGATGTAATGAAAGGTGGGAACAATGAGGAAGATGCAGGGACTGGTTCATTGATTAGACACTTAGAGCAGGTCATGAGGTGGGAATCAGTTTTCAGAAGACAGAGGGACCAGCCTTAGCACATGCATGGAAGTGGGGGCAGCCTGGCACAACTGGGTGTGGCCCATAATGGGCCCTGTAACACTGAGGAGAGACTTGGGCCATAGAGCTATGTACCTCATGGGGGGTCTTTGAACAGAGGAACACAATCAGATGGGTTTGAGGAAGGCTATTTGATAGCCAACTTGTGGAACCATTGAAGCAGGGGGACCAGAGGCCCATGGCAGCTGCTGAGGATGGTGGGGCATGAGAAGGTAAGGGGATTCCAGGTTCAGAGACAGTCACTGCTCATCATTATTCCCAGTCATATGTTTCACGATAAGAACTCCCTCTACCAGGAATTTCACTGCCTATTGAGTGGCTGCACACTCTCATTCTCATAGGGAAGAAAGGCCAGGTTCAATGTCAAGATCAATGAAGTACAGAATTCCAGGCCATCCAGATAACGTTGACGTGCCTCACAGCCTTCCCAACTCTTTCCATCTATCACCACCATCCTTACAAAAGGCCGCCATTGTTGAATGTCTGTTGTGTACCAGGCTGGGGTTCCAACCCTGGTTTGCAGATGAAAAACCTGAGCACAGACAGAGTAATTGACACCTCCATGGTCACAGATACTGAGCATGGACAGTACGGCTTCAAATTCAGGGAACTCAGCCTTAAGCCTTGACTTTTCCTTTTCCTCTTACCACAGCATTCTGCACTACCTCCCGAAAATACCATAATGATGTAGAGCACCTGTGCCAGGGCTTGGTGGTGGGAGAAGCTTTGCTGGACTTCTGTCTGAATGCCAACCCAAGGTCATCAGACAGGCAAACACTGCAAAGAAGGCGAGGGACAGGGCAAAAAAGTCAAGGGACATCTGGGCCTCCCCAGACTTCAGGCAGGAGGTGACACTGCAAACACATCGATCTCATGCATGGGAGATATGATGCATGGCCAATAGGCATAGTTACCTCTGCAGTGGTGGCTTTGTCCCCTTCATCTACATTCATGCTGGGTTCACTCTAAAATTAAAGACACATGGTCAACACCCTGAATGGACACTGTACACCTCTCCCCTCTTATAGCTTGGAGAAGTCAAGCTTGGGCACAAGTGCCAAGCCTGGGTGACTTTTTGCATAAAAAGTGTGAGGGAGGCCTGCAGCGGGACCTAGGGTTGGTTTTAAGGACTTAATTGTGCTTTTGGTGTAGGGGAACTCAGTGAGCTCCTCTAGGAAATCACTCAACCCAACTGGCTCCCAGTATCCTGTTCTTGTGGTCTCTATAATGGGACCACTAATGACAGCTTCACAATATGTCATTCACTGGGCAGCTCCAACTATGGACCTTGAGCAGTTTACTCTGCTTCTCTGTGGTTCTGTTTCTTCAGTTCTAATACGTGAGTGATATTGGTATCTACCTCATCATTATTGGGAGGGTTATGTCCATCAATCCTATCATGAGCTTAGACTAGATCCTGGATCCTAGACGTGCTGTCAAAATGATTATTGTCGTTATTTATCACTAGACAGTGCAAACAGAGGCTGTGAAGTGTAAATGCATGATGGATGAAGGCCACCTGCACTGTGCAGCACATAGGAGGTAATCAGCACAGCTCCACTCTCCCTGGTCCCTCCCCTGGAGTAAGGCTTAGACACAAAGTGTTGTGGCCTCCTCATCCTGGACACCATAACTAAGACCCATAACCCTTGTTTCTGAGAAGGACCATGAAGGCCAGGACTCTAGGCCTCTGTGCTCTGGGAGGTTCAGAGAAAGTAAGTGACTTCTGGGTCACACAGCAGGTTAATCTGGAACACCAGGCTGCACCCCATGTTAACCTTTGTCCTCAGGACACATACCACTATACAAATGCCTCTCCTTAAGCAGAACCTTGGCTCCCCCACACTCACACTTTCCATCCTACATGTCAGCTTGTGGGACATTCTGAAGATGCAAACTGCATCATGAAATTGCTGTGAAAACTAATTCCCTCCATATGACAAAAACCTGCACTGGAGCCCCAGGTAAGACCCTGTCGACATCAACTCACTCGCAGCTCACCCTCCTGTGATCACTACCTGTTGTGCCCCTGCCTCAGATCCTTTGCGTATTCTCTTCCCTCTACCTGACTGTTGAGAAAAAGAAGAAGGCCAGGGCTTCCCAGCCAGGTGCAGGATGACCCTTTCCATAGGTGATTCTCATAGACAGATGGAGGACTGAGGGGGACATTTAGTGACCTGGACACTGGTGAACTAAATTCTTAAATGTTCCAGTCATTTCATGAGCTTTTTATTCAGAGAATTATAATTTGATTTCTATCACTATTTCTGTGACTTTACTGAAATTTATCTTTTATGGTCTTCATTGACTTGTTTATTTCTGATTAGCCTTTATTTGTTTTGTCATGTTATTTCCTTGTGCATTTATTCATGTCCTCTTTCACCTCATTGATCATTCTTGTAATCATTTGATAAATTCCTTGTCTGAAATTTCTTCGTCTTCACTCTTCTTTGTGCAGGTGAAGGGAGGATAAAAAATGGAAGTTCCGAAGGTGAATATGGTTGATGTACTCTCTGTAAAAGAATGAGTATAAGTGGCAGAGTGGCTCAAGTGGTAGAGCATCTGCCTAGGAAATGTGAGGCCCTGAGTTCAAACCCTAGAGCCACCAAAAAAAAAAAAACCCAAAAAAGAATGAGTATAGAATTGCTAAGCTTGTTGAAGCTACCATAAGAAGGCGGCTAAAGTCAAAATAAGAAAAACAGAGGACATGAACAAATTCAGGTTTTGAAACATATATATGTGGAAAGTCACAAGGAAACTCCATGTGTAGCTGCATTTCCAAACATAAATGTCATTTTTTCTCATTTACAGAGTTGAAGAACAGGAAGGTGGAAAATGACCACCTACCTGGCAGTTTGGTACTAGTGGGAAGAGGGAGCGATTAGGGAAAGCACATGGGATGGTGGATATGTTGCAAACATTTTGCATACATGTATGTAAATGGAAAAAAGATACCTGTTGAATCTATTCCAGGAATATGTAGAAGGGTGGATAAAACACAATGTGAATTCAAGTATGATATATTTGATATGTTATAAGAACATTTATAAATGCGACAATGTACATACACCCAGAAAAACAGAAAAATTAAAAATTAAATTAAAGACATTCTTTGACTCAGATTTCCTCTTCTTCACTATTGTTAGTGTTTGTTACTTTGTAGATACTGAGTTTAGGATAAGTCAAGTGGTCTATTTATTTTTCATATTTCCTAAGATTCTGCATTAGAGTTTGCATGAGAAAACAACGAATCGTTAGGAAGTTTTCATTACCTGTAGTCTTCGGTTGAACTATTTTCAGTGTTCAGGCAGGAGAGTGTAGTGGCAAGATTGAGGTTGTATTTCTCAACACTGGGCTATGGTCTGGCTCGGTAGCCAAGCATTTGCTCATGTGCTCAGAGCACTGGGCCTGATGGGAGTCAAGTTGAGCTAAACCACATGGTGTCTCAAGTAAAAGGGCACCTTGTCTGCTTATGGACTGATTTCAGTAGAGCAGTTTCCCCTCTTTGTGTACTTGGAGCCACTGTTAGCCTCAGGAAGAATTATAACCTCACAGTTGAATAGGATATTACTTGCTTCACAAGGTTCCCAATTTGTGATCCAGGTCAAAAATTCACTAAACTAAAGAATGTCCACCAACTGAGTTATAGAATTTTACAGAATACTGAGTTGTCTACATGTAGACGTGTACCTGAGGAGTCAAGCAAATCTACTTGCTGGTATCAGTGCTTCCATTCATATCCAGGAGTTATCTCCTTATAGGGTAAGGAGGATGTGGAAATCATGTGATTGGAAAGAGTTCGGGGCTTTCAGCACCACATAGCAACAAACATGGGACTGCAGGGATTTCCAGAAAGACTCTTTGAACTTTCATTCCCTGCCCAGAAATTCACTTCCGTTTGAAGGCCACAGGTATGATGTGATTTGGGGCACATAGGCTTGAGGCTTTCTGTTCCACCTAGAACGAACACACAGATCAAAGATGCCCATCCTGAACGACATGATTAAGTCAGCCAAAGCATACTCAGTGAATTGTTTCCACCCTGAACCTCATGTTATGGGATTCACACCTTTCCAGAGGTGGAAGAATGTCTAACCACCATGCTTTTTGTTCACAAAGCTCTTTGCTACTTGACCTTCTCCAGTGGTTCACACCAGACCCTCTCACTCTGAATGCCCAACACCCATGACCATCTGCCACCCAAACATGATGTCAGGGATTCCCAAAACTCACTGAGCATTAATTCCTCCTTGATTTTATGCCTCCACAGTAGCTCAGTCTCAATAGGTCCCTCTCCAGATGGCATCTTTTCATAGTCCTCCAAGACAAGGGAAGTGATAAATGTACTTTGTTGCTAAGGCTTCACCCTGGACAATCATAGTCTCACCAAATGCTACACTAGGGTTCTGACTTAAAGGGTGGGTAGAATTGCCAAATACTACCTTGGGGTCTAGACTTGTGGGAAGTGTAGCAGTTTGGCTTCCCTTGTGAATGCATCTTCATCTTCATCCCCACCTGTGTCTGTGGTTGCACTGCATGGCACTGCATTGCTTTTTTCTTCTCCTTTCTGTTTCTTTGTGGTTTCCATCTCCCCAGTTTCTCTTTTCTGATGCCCAGTGTTTGTTATTTCTTTCTCTATTCAGATTAAAGCCTGCCCTTAGTTATCTGATTCTTGTCATTCAGGCAGTAAAAACAAAAGATGGTTCTAGTCTACCATCTTGCCCCACACTTGAAGTCTGATTGTTTTGGACAGTTCTTCTAGGAAGATTTGTCATTACATGTGATTACAATTTTCCTTTCTTGAATTTGTATTGGTCTCTGTATTGACTCTCAAGGATTGTGCATATTCAGAAGGTACAAAAAAGTGATACATGCATTCAATGCTTAATGACCAAATCAGAGTAATCAGTATTCGCATCTTTTCATTGCTTTCTTCTTCACAATTGGATTCTTTGGTCAACCTTCTATTAGTTACCCACTCAACCACCTAGTTTTATGTTGAACTATAGTCATTTTTTATTTCCTTTGTTAAATTTATCCTGGGTAGTTTATTGGTTTTGAGGCTCTTATAAATGGGATGTTTGACCTGATTTTTTTTCTCTGTGTGTTCATTGACAGTGTATAGAAAGGCTACTGATTTCTGTATGTTAATTTTACATCCTGCTACTTTGTCAAAATAGTTTAGGATTTCTAATAGTTTGGTTAGTATTTTGAGGATCTTTAGGGAGAGTATCATGTCGTCTGCTAATAGGGATAGCTTGAATTCTACTTTTCCTATTTGAATCCCTTTTATTTCTTGCTGTTGTCTTATTGTTCTGGTGAGGGATTCCAAAACTACATTGAATAGGAGTGGAGAAAGTGAGAATCCCTGTCTCAATCTTGACTTTAGCAAGAATGGTTTCAGTTTTTCTTCATTTAGTATAATGTCAGCTATAGCTTTGTCATATATAGTCCTTATTATGTTGGGTAATATTCCTTTCACTCCTACTTTCTTCAGAGCTTTTATAATGAAAAGATGTTGAATTTTGCCAAGACCTTTTAATACATCTGTTGATAAGGCCATGTGGGCATTGTCCTTGCTTCTGTTTATATGCTATATCTTATATAGAGATTTACATATGTTGAACAATTCTTGTATCCAAATTAAACCCTTTTGGTCATGGTCTGAATCTTTGTGATGTGTTTCTGCATTCTCATTATCAGTATTTTGCTGAGAATCTTTGCATCTCTATTCATCAAAGATGTTGGTCTGTAATTCCCTGTTTAGTCACATTTTTATTGGGTATTAGAATGAGTGTAACACTGGCTTCCTAAAATGAGTGGGCTAGGGTGATAAAGGCATGCATTTTGTAATGACCAAATCAGAGTAACTAGTGTTTGCATCTTCTCATCATTTCTTTATACTTCAAAAATGAATTCTTCAGTCAGTCCTCTAGTAATTACCCACACACCTAATACTTTGATATTAAACTACAGTCATTGGAGAATCGTACATGACCTATCTCTGAAAATGTCATCCCAGACTTTAATTGCTTAAACCAAATTCTTATGAATTCATCATGACTGCATCTCTGTACTAGCTCAAACCACCATCATGTCTCTCCAGAACGTCTCCATCAACATCTTTTGTGAGTTCTGTAATAATACTGTTGCATGTCTCCCATCCATTCTAAATATGAGTGGCAAACTACACTTTCTGAAATGTAAATTGGAACATACCAATCTCTTGATAAAGATTTCTGTCATTCCCTATTACCCTGTGCATGAAATTAACTGTTCCTATAGGCAACCAAGAGAACTTATGTCTCATCATTCTATTAAGTCTCATTTCACGTCCACTGACTTCAAATGATTTATCTTATTCTCATTTTCTATGCACACCAAGATCTTTATCACGACATTAATTACACAGAGTTCAATCTCTGTGTAGTTATTCTTTATTCTTCTCAATTTGTTAGCTGATATTTTCTATTCCAGGGAAACATTCCAATTCCACAGATCTTGACCAGAATAGGAAAAATATGTTATTATATTTTATGGTAAAAACAGTTTTTCTTTCCATCATATATTGCAATTTATGTATAATTTATTCCTGAAAGTGTCGGTCTTATTTCAACTGAGAGCTATGACATGAGACTATATTCACAAACATACACTCAGGGACTGAAAGTGTAAGTGAGACAAAAAGTCACTCTTTGTCTTGTTGATAATTGAGAAATACATGACGAAGTGCATTTTGATTGCAATAAAAGTCAAATGAGCGAGCATAAAATTCTTGTAAAAGATGCTATGTCTGGGAGATGATCACAATAATCCTAAAGATTGTTTATAATTTTGGCATACTAGCATTAATTGGGTGGCTCCGTTTCCTCTATGCTTGACCCTGGGTAGGATTGTCACTTTCTTCAGAACAACAGAAGATGATTAACTCAGCATAGATAAAAGAAGACATCAAGAATGAAGAAAGTCACAGCTCAGAATGCAAATATACAACTTGATTTCATCATCTACCTTGCACTACTGATTGGGAATTTCAATTGTCAACTTGATTATTGGTTGATTATTGTGAAACACATGTATCTGTGAATGTCCCTAAAATGCAATAGGTATGTGGAGACCTGCCTAAGTAATACAAGGAATATTAGGGGAATGCATGAACCTTGGGTGTGTGAAGCTGTCTCTCCTGACATTGGAGGAAGTGATGCCCCATGGGCTTTGGTTAAGCCCTGACTGGGCTGAGCCCTTTATTACCAATTTGCCTCACACCTTACATGGCATCTAATGATGTAATTCATTTTCCATATCCCAAATAACTTTCGTGCAAATTGTTTTTAGACACATACTTCAGAACAACTCTAAGAAAGGTTAATTCAGCCCCGGGGCCTTACCATCTGCGAGTTTGGATGAAATCATAGCACCTGGGGTGGAAAGGAGGACCCTCAAACTTATTTTCCAGCTCGTGTTTATCTCATAGATGCAGGACTTCAGATGCAGAGGCCACGACAAAAATTGCTCTAGATTCCTCCATGGGAATGGAAAACACTGGGCTGAAAGAATTTGGAAAATTAGAGTGGACATTCCAGTTGACATAAAAAGATGAATACAGAGGCACATAGGAAACATATATACCTGCCTGACACTGTTGGCTCAGCCTCCACCCAAAATTGTACATTTCTAGACATGTTCCCCTTTCCTTCCAGCTTCCCCTCCATCTCAGTTCATTTAGTGATCCAGACTGCTTTCCCAGCCCAATACACAGTATATACAAAGATGGAGATGTACTGATTGCAGGGTTTTTCCCACTTTATTCTTTTGTCAAAATAACACAAGCAGTGATCCAGCCATGCCAGGACTTTCTACAAAGTAATTCATGGCGTTCTGTTACATTCTTCCATTTGATTTCTGAAAGAATACTGCCCAAGTGATCTGTGAATGCATAGAGCATTGCTGATAATAACCCCAACATGGCCCTTTTTCCTCTACCTTCCCAGAAACATCCTTAACTTATTTTGTGGTTATGGTGTACTTTTCTTTCAACAGGAGCAAGTATATTCTTTTTTTCTTTTTCTTTGTTCTGTAACAAGGCTGAATTCCATGCATTTGCTCCACCATCACTGGGACTCCTCCAGCCTGGGCTGAAAGCTAGAACCAAGAGATCATCCTTAGAAAAGTAATCCAAGTCAATTGCATGTGTTCTGTACTGAGACACTAGACCAAAGTTCCCTTTCTTGTAGATCAACGCTGTGATAAGATTTCTTTACTCACAAATGTATCTAATAATGTCTCTACTGAGAAGTTCTGTACTTGTGCCCATGGTCATGAAAACACTTATGACTGTAGACATTCAGTTACTGTTTCAAATAAGATGCATGTTCCTGGGATGCTGTGTCAAATCTGGAAATGCAAGCATAGCCAGAAATAAATGATAAGCCCTGTGAAATTTTTCCCCTCCAATTTATTACTGCTTCACCTAGACACATATCTGTGCTCAGATTTTTACTATGAACAAGTGCCTGGTCTGCAGCAGAAGGTCTAATTAATAAATTGTTCAGGCAGAATTCCATGAAATTCTAGCAATGTATTTACAACCCTATTAGCAGTGAAAACATGATTGGAAGCATTGATTCCTTGCATCTCTTTTCAAGTGCTGTTGTAGTGAGTGTTACCTGTAGTATCTGCACACATTTGGGAGCAGGGATGAAGGGGTAGGAATTTGAGTTTCTTCCCTGCTGCGGAAGGTATCAGAACATCGCTCTTATTACATGCATAGATGTTTGTCTGCTCATCTTTGTTAGTCTCCAAAGTTTTCCCTGGCTTGCTCATATTTGAATATTGTTACTGATGCATTTGTCACACATTTGGCTCTGGTTTGTTTTGCTTATACTAGTCCTTAGCTACTTTAAAATTAAAAAAGTTTGAAATCTGTTTTCTAGGAGTCTGGTCAGAATCTCCTAAACTTAGAGAAGAGAAATGTTTTGTGTGTTACTAGTTGAATAGAGTAAGGAATATTTTATTCTATGAAGGTGTTGCATTGATACATGGACTACTACTGCTATGGTGTTTTGCTGTGGGGGAGGGAGGTTGTAGTCAAGTCTAAACACAACATACTGGCAAATATAAATTTATACCTTGTTATACTGGAGCTATTAACTATTCTACAAGAGAAGAATTTGAATCTCACCATGGTAGTGATTTTAAATTCCCTGAGAGCAAACTGAATTAGTCTGTACTAAATTCCTTGCACAAATATATGTCTTCTTTACAGATAATTTGAACTGATCATTGCCTTTAAAATGAATTGTTTGGGGGATACTAACCGAGTTTGTGATATATTCTGTATATGAGTTACCTTTTAGCTGAAAGTTTACAGAAAACGATTTCTCATCTGTAGATTGTCTCTTCTCTGTGTGATTATTTCCTTTGCTCTGAAGTAACTTCTCCATTTAATGTGATCCTTTTTGTTTAATTTTCTTTGGATTTCCATGTTTTTAATATTTCCTGAACTTTGCTGCCTATTCCCTTGTCTTGAAAGGTTTTCTTATATTCTTTTCTAATGGTTTCTTACTTTATGGTGTTGAACTATAGGGATTCAATTTTGTGTTTTTTTGTATTAGGTGAGGGATGGGGGTCAACTTTCAAGTATTTAGTTTTCCCCACAGCACTGATTAAATAAACTGTTGTTTATTCAAGATATGTTTTTGCCACATACTTGTGAACCAGTTGATTGGAAATGCATGGAGTAGTTCAGTGCATTTCAATCTTCCATTGCTATGTGTGTCTGCAATTATGCAAATAACCTGTTTAGTTTATTTGTTTATTTGTTTTTTGTCATACTATTATTTGAACTCAGGGCCTAAAGTTTCATTGGCTCCACCAGCCCTTTATTTTGTGTGCTGTGTTTTTTCGAGATAGGGTCTCATGAGCTGTTTGCCAGGGCTGGATTCAAACTGTGTGCTAGTGATTTCTGCCACCTGAGTAGCTAGGATCACAGACCTGAGCCATTGCCGCCTGGCTGTCATACAGTTTTATCCCAATAATTTTACTTCATGGCATCTGGTAGTGCATTCTCAGGGTTCATCTTTTGTTCAAGATTGCTTGGGCTGCCAGGAATTCAGTGAATTTTGTGAACTTTTTGTGACTGTTTTGCTACTACTTTGAATAATGTCAGATTTTTCATCTTTTACATATTTTCTCCATGTTATTGTGTAACTGATGCATAAAAAGTGAAGTATACATATTTAATGGGTACCATGTTATGTTTCAGTACATATAAATAATTCATACAATTTATGTTACATTAAACATTACTTATCTTCAAAAAATTCCTACACTTCTTTAAGATGAAACTTACAAAAGCATTTGTGATAGGTTTTTGGAATACCATTAGTTTTGAAGACATTACCATGAATCTATAAATCACTTACGTAGGTGGATATTTTCACAACTTTGAGCAACTTTTCCTTTGAACAAGTTCCATTAGTAGAACTTGTTCATATCCATTGAAATCTATAATTTATAAAAAAAAAACAGTTTCTTGTTCCTGGGTAAGTTTTTCCCATTGGCCTGAGGAGCCAGTTATATTGTATTTATGTCTATTGCCACAGTATACCTATTTCCCCCTCATGGTTTATGTGATTGCTTCTTATTTGAGTAATTAGCAATTGCACATTTTCTCTTTGTTTGGCTATGGTACCACTAGATTGATTGTGTGACCTCTTCATGTATTCATTTGAATTTCCAGGTGAACACGCTCATCTTCTGCAAAATAGTGCCACCTGATTCTTACTTTTCATTCTTTCTCTACCTCTAATTTATTGTATATAAAATAAACTAAGAAATTCCAGAAGGGTATTAAATTCTGGTGTTATGTAAATTATGGTCTTCATTCTACTGCATGCTGTTTTTGGCACTGTGATTATGTACTATAGTTTCAGGGCAATTTTTACGTAGCTTTGCTAGTTTTGCTTCTTAAACTTTTGTTGAACAATATTTGTAATTTTTTGACAATATTTGTGTTTATGTTTCAAGGATATTTTTGTATTATTTCCTTTTTTGTTTGTCTTTTTCTCCTTTTGTTATCAGGATAATACTGGAGGTAGGATGTATTTAGCATTCATTGTTTCACTTTTAGTTTACACTATAGTTTCAGAACCATTGGTCATATTTCGTGTCTTAAGTTTTGGGACAATTTAGCAGTGAATTAATCCAGTCCTGGGTGTTACTTTGTTGGGAAGTCCTGTTAATGCTTCCTATCTTTGCACAATATAAATCTATTTGGGTTTGTCAGATCCTATTCTTTCTATTAGTTTGTTCTTACATGCCTAGAAATTTATCCATTTGGTCAAATTTTCCAATCTATTTTAATACACTTTTCAAAATATCCCATATTGATCTCTGGATTTTGGTGGTATCCAAAATTCTAATATCTACTTTTTCACCTTTCACTTTATTTACTAGATTGTTCTCTCTGTTTTATGGGGAGGATAAGTATGAATAAGGGATTGTTAATCTTATTTGTCTTGTAAAGATACTACTTTTTTATTTGACTATTTATACTGTATAAATGTATAATTTATTTTACATTCCACTTCACTACTTCATGTCTATTTCCTTGCTCACTTACTCAGCTTGGAGTGTTGTACTTTATGAAATTCACCCATGTGTGATTCTTCCTTCATTCTCAATTGATTGTATATTCTTCTCATGGGATTTAGTCTTTCCCTGACTCTATTGATTTTGACCATTTCTTCTTCATCTGTGAGTGGGATTCCTGTGAGTATCTTCTGCAATATTGGCTAGTGAGCATGACACATTTTTTTATTTATGGTTATGTGAATATAATAAAATCATAATTTTGTTTGAAATTCAACTCATTTCTTTTTTTTACATTTTACTATTATTTACGAGCTGTATGTGGGGTTTCAATGTGACATTTCCATATATGTTTGCAATGCACCCCAGTTTGATTCATCCCCTCCCTTCTTTCTCTTCCATGTCCCCTTTCTTAAATTGACTTCATCAGGTTTCATTGTTCCATATTCATACATGTACAGAATACACATCAGCCATCTTCAACCTCCATCACATTTTTCATCTTTCCCTCCACCTCCCACTGTTACCCTTCCCTTAACAACATGTTTACCCTGTCTAAGGGTCTTTTGATTGTATGGGGGGCTTGCCTTGGTATTCTACCTCTAAATATGTCATAATTCACTCAGTTTAATCCCCTTCATTACTTTTCCTTGTCCTTTATCAATCACACTGCATTCATTGGTCAGCAGTTTTCAGAGTGTGTTTTATTGTGTCTTTTTCCTACACAGACGGAAAATATTTCAATATTATTCACTCCCTATCATTCTCTTCCCTTTCCCTCTTCCCTAGTGTCTTCCAACGCTCCCATATTTGAATGATGCTATGTGTAGATTGAATATACATACTGCTTGCCAGTATTTGTATTTGGACCTACCTTCTACAGGTTAGAGAAATGACCTGTGTCTTTCTGAACGTGGCTTATTTTGCATAAATTCATGATCTCCAGTTCCATCCTTTTACCTGCAAATGAAAATGTTTTATTCTTCTGTATGACTGAACAATATCCATGGTGTACAAATATCACATTTTCTTAATGTTTTCATCAGCTGCAGAGAATTGGAGCTGTGTCCATAGCTTGGCCATTGTGAATGATACTGCATTAAACAAGGGTGTGCAAGTGTGTTTATTGTATCCTGATATACAGTCATCTGAATATATGCCCAAGAGTGTTATTGGAGGTTCTTATGACAGTTCTTCTATTAGTTTATTGAGTTACCTCCACACTGCTTTCCACATGGTTGTACTAATTTAGTAAAACAAAGGAACAGTTTACAGTTCCTCTTCACATTCCCATCCTCACCAACATTTGTTGTTTTGCGTTCTTGATGACAGCCATTCTAAGAGGAGTGAGGTGAATTCGTAATGTGGTTTGATTTGCATTTCCTTTATAGCCAAGGACAGTGGGATCTTCTTCATCTGTTTTTGGCCATTTCTGTTTCTTTTTTCTTGAAAAATTTCACCTCAGGTCACTTGCCCATTTCTTCATTGAGTCATTAGTATCTGGGAGTTGGTTTTAGATTGATGATGCTTCCAGCTGTTTTCTATTGAGCTTTTCTTCTCCAACATTTCAGTTTCATTCTTTTGTCAGGATCTGTCTTTGCTGAATTTCTCATCCATGTTATTGATGTTTTCACACCTATGTGAAACTGATATTTTCACTTCATTTGTCCCCTTAGTGTCTAAGAGCATTTAAGATTGACAAAACTGGACATTCGGTTTCTTGGCTGTCATTTGCCTCATTATACTATGTTGTGCTGTTGAAGTATTGTGAACACAATATCCATTCTTTGTACTCAAAACTTTCAAAATAGTTTCTTCTATCTTTTTGAAATGGAAAGTGCACAATTATAATTTATAGTCATCAGACTGTGAAACACTGCCTCAGAGCTCTTTGGACTGATATAACTTTGACCTTGCTGTTCTTAAACAACTGGTGCAATTCATCAGTGAATCCATTAAGTCTTTGATTTTTCTTTGAAGAGGATTTCTATTTTCATTCCATCTTTGTTATTCATCTGTCCAAGATTTCCATGTCTTTCCAGCTCAGTTCTAGTAAGATGCATGTCCCTAATTTTTTCCCACAACTTCTAGACTTGCAATTTATTGGCCTATACTTCCTAATGATCGTTATTGAGCTATTCTCTTTTTGTTGTGCCTTTCATCACTGGTTTTATTTAGTTCATTGTTGTGTCCATTTCTTAATCTAGGATCTCCTCAAATTATGAAGATATCTTTGCCATTATTTCTTTAATCTCCATTTCACTTTCTTCTCTGATCAAAATTATTTATTTTCTTGTACTAATTTTGTATTTAGTTAGTTCTTTTTTCTAGCTCTTTGAAGAGTCAGTTAAAGGATATTATTTTCAGCTATTCTTATTTTTCTCCATCTCATGCATTGATTACTATGAAGTTTTCTCTTGGCGCTGCTGACACCACATCATACAGTATGGTGTTGCACATTTTCTTTTGTTGTGAGAAACATTTTAATTTCCTTCTTGATTTTTCTTTTGATCCATTGGATGCTCAAAAGTCATTTTTTAAATATTCACATACATGTTCAATCTGAGGTTTTTCTTGTTGACTTCTTTTTATGGTTTTGCCTGAAATTAAGCCTTACATATAGTTATACTTTTTAATTTTGACATTTCCTAGGTTTTATGATATGATCCATCCTTGACCATTTCCACGTGCAGATATGAAAAATGTGTATTTTGAAGATGATGCCTGGATGGTTAAGTAGATATCTATTAGATATGTTTGGTTAGAGTGCAGTTTAACTTGGAATATTTTGCTATTGATTTTCAGTCTGGATCTCTGTCCATTGCAGGTGGGATATTAAAGGATTCACCAGTTTCTGAAGCTGAGAATTCCTCTGAATATAGAATCATTAAGATATTCTTTGTATATCTGCGCATTCTGATATTTGATGAACGAATATTTTTAAAAATGTTGTCTTGCTGAAGTAACTCCTTTATCATATTATGACCCTCTGTGTGCTTTTATATTGCACTGAATTAAGTATATTTTATCTGATGTTAGTATGGTCATTCCTGCTTTATCACATCTTCAATGTCAGGCCATGCTTGTTCTAAGAGTTGAAGTGAGATTCTTGGGAGTAACATAGAGTTGGGTCTTGTATTGTATCCATTCATTCACTCTGTGTCTCTAAATAAGAAAATACATTCCGTCCACATCCCCACTAATTCTGTTTGATCAGATCTCCCTATAGCCAGGTTATAACTTGTTCCCCAGTTTATTGCAGACCCCCTTTACATTCTCTTTTATACTCCCTTTCTATGGTTAAGATAATTGTTGCTGTTGTATGTTTTGACTCTGTGTTCATTACTTTTGGTTTGTCTACAAAAGTATTTCAATTAGTGACCAAGATGGGCATTATGAAAATATCAGTTGATAAAAGCGAGCTCTTTGGAGTACTTTTAAATAAAAACAAACTAACATAATCATGATACAAACATAGAAATAAACAAAAAAATGAGAGACTGGATACTCAAGAAATACAGTGGTTAAATACAATAAATATACATAGAAATGTATCAGAATGTCATAATAAAAACCCTCCTTAGATTTGTATATATATATGTGAATATATATAAGCATATTTATTTGTGTGTATATGCAGTAAACTATATATATATATATATATATATATATATATATATATATATATTTCTATGTGAAAATTTCCCCATGTTATTTCTTGCAGAACATGTCTTGTGTGAACAATCTGTCACATTTACTTCTCTAGAGAAGTCTCTATTCTTCCTTCAAGGCTAAAGGAGATCTCTTAGGGTTTTTTTTGTTGTTATTGTTGTTTTATAAACAGTATGACATTTTATTAAAAGAAATTTTCAGATTAAACCAATTATTTTAAGAATCTTCATTAATTTTTTAAATTGTTTTATTATTCATATATGCATACAATGCTTGGGTCATTTCTCCCCCCTGCTCCCACTCCCTCCCCTACCACCCACTCTGCCCCTCCCTCTTCCCCACACCCCCTCGATACCCAGCAGAAACTTTTTTGCCCTTATCTCTAATTTTGTTGAAGAGAGAGTATAAGCAATAATAGGAAGGAACAAGTGTTGAGATAAGGATAGCTATACAGGGAGTAGACTCACATTAATTTCCTGTGTGTGTGTGTTACCTTCTAGGTTAATTCTTTTTGATAGGAGATCTCTTTGTGTTACAGTTTTTTTGTTTTTGCTGTTCTTCTTGTACTTCTTCTTCTTTTCCTTCTACTCTTCCTCCTCCTTCTTCTTCTCTGTGAAACTCAAATAGCACTCCGTGACTGTATGTTTGTGCTGAGAACTCCCATCTTAGGCCAGCAGGGTTAAACTTATATTTATTTGTTACTAATCTTTTTTAGGCTTGAGAATCTTTTCTTTATCTTTCACCTGTTGACAGCTTCAGTATACTATAGCTTCAGGCAAACTTGGTTTTGCTTACCTGTGAATGCTTAATTTTGATCCTCCTCTACCTAGATATTTGTATCTTTCTCTATGTTGGGGAGTTTTAATGTTATTATTCATTTGAATAAGCTTCCTACATTTTTGGCTTTCTCAACTACTTCTTAAATTCCAATAGTACAAATATTTGGTCTTTTGTCCTTTTTCAAAGTAGCCATAAGCCATTGTCAACTTCTTCATTATTGTTCTTCAATTGTGTATTTTAAACAGCCTGTCTGTAAGAACATTTGTCTGTCTTTTGTTGATCTGTATTTCTATTCTTCACTTCTGTCAGGTTTTTAAATTTTGCTGAAAGTATTTAAAAACTCAAGAAATTCTGTTTGATATTTTTATTCTTTCTTTGTTTTTATTAAGTTTTTCAGTAGAGTAATGAAACATTTCTCTTTGTTTTCTTCCAGTACATGGAATTTGTTTCTTTAAAATGGCTCTTTTAGTTCTCTGAGTTTTCTCCCCTTCCCAATACTTCCTGATCTCCTACTGTTACCTTATTTGGAGCATGAGGTTTTGTCATAGTTTCCTGGAAGGTTCATGATACTTTTTGACATAGGATGTCATTTGGGCTTTTGAGTATCAAAAGGCTTCATTTGGGCCTGTGTTTGAAGAAATTCTAAGAATTTGGTATTTTTTTGTCTGAGCCTGTTGTCATTTACACTATAACCCTGAAAGATTTGCAGGGAATGGTTTGCTGGTATATTATTACTGTATCATTGATGGACACAAAGCAAAATCAACTCTGTCACACATCATCTGTTGCTGTGTTGAAAATGAAAACCCATACAACAGAGTGCAAAGAGAGAAGACTATACACATCTGAACCTCTCCCTGGGGACAGAGTAGGCCCAGATACCTCATCCATAGTTACTAGTCTAAGGTGATAAACTGTGTGATGCTGCTGGTTTCCAAAACTAATCACTGTGGTTGGAGCAGTTCCAAGTTTCCCTGTCATTCCTATGGTCACCAAAGTGATCAGGCTATGTCACTTCAAAATCCTTTACTCACCAAGACAAACACAACCCTGAGTTAAGACCAAGGCTCACTCTTCTATTCACTTCCTATTGCTGAAGAGGACTTATACCCAAAACTGCTGGCACCAGTCACAGATGATGTGAAATGGACGAGCAAATGGGCAAGATACTGGCACTACATATCTTCCAAATGCAGTACAGGTATTCTAGAAGCTCTGAACTGGAGGGCAGTGTGATTTGTATCACCCTGTATTTGAAATCAATACACTAGCAACAAGTTCAAAAATAAAAATTATAATCTTACTATCCAGACTTACCCACTATAAGCATTGTCTTACATCATGTTATGGGATAGGGTTTGGAAAAGTGGTGGTAAAGAAGATACCAGTCAACTGGGCTGAGGTTATTATGGACCATGTTCAAATCTCATGGTCACAGGAATTCATATAGTGTTTAGGCAAGCAAAAAAAAATTTTATTCCTAGGGAGGAGGTAGTTGTTAAGAAATTGTGATTTCATATAGTCACCTAACATCCTGGGTTCATTTAACAACAAATATACATTTTCACACATGTGGTACAAGAAAATCCAAGCATAATTTGCACCACAAAATTTGTAGTGAGATGACAAAGCAATCTCCCCTACCTTCTCCCTTCCCCCTCACCCTTCCTTCCCCCTCCTTCTCCTCCTCCCCTCTCTTGTCCCTCTACAGCCTTCTCATTCTTTCCTGCCCTTTCCCCTTACCCTAAACCTCTCTGTCTCCAACACCTCCTTTTCTATCCCCCTCTCCATCTCCTTTTCTTTCCCTGTCATATAAAGACTTGAATCTCATTTATGGGAGATTATTTTTGATGACTTCACCTAAACCAAAATAAGAACCCATATTCTTAATGGATACAAATAGGCACTGATTATGTGACATATTAACTTTAGAGACACACACATCAATGCACAGAAGTCATTGCTTTGGATTTGAGCAGATCACGTACTTATTATTCCTAATGGAGAATACAATGGTTTCTATGCAGGCTTTCCTTAAAGAACTACCAGTTTGTACTAGCCATGGATTTTGCCATTGAGGAGATCAACAAAAACCCCCTTCTTCTACAGAACATATCTCTGGGATTTGATATCTATAATGTCCTACACACTGAATGGAAGACATTGACAAATTCCTTCATTTGGCTTTCTGGGAGTGACAAAGTTATACCTAATTACACCTGTAGAAGAGAGAGCAAGTCTGTAGCAGCACTTACAGGATCTTCATGGGTAATATCTGCCCAGACTGGGACACTGTTGGAGCTCTACAAATTTCCACAGGTAAGAGTGTGAGTGGGATGGGGATAGATGAAACCATGGCTTCTTTGCTACAATTAACAGGTGTCAGGAGGAACAAAAGGATGAGACTTGTTTTTATGAAGTTCTCCATAAAATGTCAAAGACTTTATGGAGGACCATGTTCCCTTTTGTTTGGAATGCAGAAATGGGAGAAATTGGAGCAGATACTAGGCATTCTTAGATTTCTGAGACGGACTTATGGTCTTCTAGAGAGTTCTCATACAGTGTAATGAAAAAGCCTTACTTTCTACCTCTTTTCTTCATGCTTAGTATGTACCAGGCCTCAGATTGTACTTCTAGACTGTCCTCTTCTTCGTGTGGCTTCCAATTTCCTTCTCCATTTAGCTTACCTTTGGGCCTTTTGTTCCTATCCTGAGTGACAATGACAAGTTCACATCTCTCTATCAGATGGCTCACAAAGAAACATCTCTTGTCCTTGGCATGGTCTCCTTGATACTTCAATTCAGATGGACCTGGGTGGGGCTCTTCATTTCAGAAGACCACAGAGGTTTTCAGATTCTCTCAGAAATGAGAGAAGAGATGGACAAGCGCAGAATCTGTGTAGCCTTTGTGAAAATGATCCCAGTCACCATAATGTCCTTTCTTCCAAATGCCTGGACAAAAAAATCACCAGATTATAAAATCATCAGCAAATGTGATCATCATTTGTGGTGACAGTGATTTCCTGGAAGGTTTAATGAATAATTTCAGGGAGACTTTAATGTTAGGCAAAATCAGGTTCATGAATTCTCAATGCTATGTAAAAAGAAGTAATAGATATCTCATTTTAGACTCATTCCATGGACATCTTATTTTTTCACACCACCATGGAGACATTTCTGGTTTCAGAAATTTCATCCAGTCAGCTAACCCTTCCAAATATCCAGAAGACTTTTACCTGGCTAGTCTATTTTTAGTGTTTTTAAATTGCTCGTTTTTTGAGTCTCAGTAAAGAACTTCAAAGAACTGTCCACACAATGCCTCCTTGGACTGGTTGCCTGGGAATCTTTTTGAAACAGCCATGAGTGAAGACAGTTACAATATTTACAATGCTGAGTATGCTGTGACCCACACCCTTCATGAGATGCTACTTCATCAAATCCAAATGCAAACAATGGGAAAAAGAAAGTGGATGGTATTTTCCCCTTCTCAGGTAATGGCTTTTTCATTGGAAGGTGCTTGACATCAGGAACATCACTTTGTGAACAGATTTCATAGACAAGCTAAGTAGTTTATGATACTTTCTCAGACAGCACATTAAAAAAGTATACATTTTTCACTTTATAGGAGATACCTAGAACTGGGTAGATGTGTTCTTGAATACCAGGGTGCCATGTGTCAAAAAATGTGTTTTAATTCCACATCAATGTTTTCTGTTTTTAATGGCTTCAATAATCTACATGGAAAATGTTTTCTATATGATAAAGCTATGATAAAGCCAGAATCTCACAAACAGTTTTTAAATAAGAAGAAAAAGAGAATGAAGTCTTCGAGTACTGAAGACCTGCTAGAGACAATAGTGGATATTTTATATCAGTGACTTGATCTAATTTCAGTTTAGGTGTTAATGAATCCATTTGCAATTTGAGTCTCTATATTCATTGAGAATATACCTGTTAGGCTTTTCCAGGAAGTTAAAAATTATTTACTTCCCAGATTCACTCATTATAGTTAAGTGTGACATTGCTGTTTTCTGTTGAAACTGTCATTTTGATCCTCTGATCTGTGTCCAGAATTTGATATCATGATATTTTGGTTCTCTAGCTTTTCCTTTGTACTTCGTCATTGTTGTACTTGTGTCAAGAAGCAGGTTTAAGTCAACAAGGAGGTTTTCTCAGATCAGATTTTCTGTCTTAGCCATGGAATCCACTTCATTTTAGGATGATGCATCTCTTTTAGCTGTACCCCTTTCTGAAGAATATTCATTTTAACAACCCTGCAAGAGTACAAGTGATTTTGGATGAGAAAAGGAAATTGGAGGCAGAGTATGACATTCTCAACTTTTGGAATTTTCCAGAAGGTCTTACACATAAGGTGAAAGTAGGGTAGTAGTTTTCCCCATATGGTCTACATGGTCAACAATTATCTCTACATGAGGATCTGATAGAGTGGAACTCGGGAATTTTATTGGTGGGTTGGATCAAATCATAAAACTTTGAATTTCACACATCAGTAAGCAATACTTGTCCAGATTTAATATTCCTAATGTTGATTCATGATCCAGCAATATTCATATAATAACTTACAACTTAGAGATTTTTCTTATTAACTCAATCATGGGTAAGAAAGGAACACATTTGTTTACCAACATGTTTCTGTGTTCATATTTTGCAATCCTAAAATACACATGATAGCTGTAACTCAGCTGTCCTTCACTGTGACAAAATGCATGAGAAAATCATCTTCTAAGGAAGAACAGTTTATTCAGCAAACAGTTTTGAAAGTTTCATTCTTGAACTTGACCTGGTCCTTTAATGTCTATGCCAAGGCACAGCATCATTTTTGGAGCAGGTAGCATAGCAAGTACACACCTCATGGCAACAGAGGAACAAAGACAGACACAGGATTGTCCCTGGGGTACCAATATCACCTTTTACTGTGTACTTCTAATGACCAAATTTCTTCCCACTACAATCAGTGCTTAAAGTATCCATACTTTCTAGAAAGCACCAGGCCTGGGGACCAAGTCTTTAACACACAAGCCATTGTGTCATATCATGGCCAGAATTCAATAATGTGCAATCAATTTGTAAGACTTTTGTAGAGAAAATTAATATTTCTTAATGATCCAATTCAGTAAAATACTGTAATTATTGAAATACTATGGAAATGTCTGAGCAACCAGAAATACCTATCTGATTTTCCTCAGAATCCTCACTCTGTTTGCAGTGAGAGTTGTGGGCCTGGATTCAGGAAATCCCCTCAGGAGGGAAAAGCTCCCTGTTGTTTTGATTGCATCCCTTGCCCTGAGAATGAGATTTCGAATGGGACAGGTAAGTGTGTGACTTATGGAGAAACTCCCACTCATCCTTAATAGTTTCCAATATTCCTTGAAGTGGGAAACGCCCTACAAGTGGACTGCATAGGAAAGGTCTACCTACATCCACATGGCAAATGAAATGACACAAAGGATCACATTGACCTTTGAAACAACACAGACCATATAACATGATTTGCATATTTGATTCATTGCTATATTTATTGTATACATTACCTTTTCAAGAAAACACCTCTCCTCTCTGCATACGTTTGATCTCTATTGTGGAATTTGGGAGAAATGCTATGGAAAAATGTCTCCCTATTTGTACCTCACAGTGAATACATGGTTCTTGCACATGTTTATTTTCTGAGTGCTTGTCAAAATTCTTGACAAAAACCAAGTTTTCAGAAAATATTTGTTTGATTTAAGAGATAGGTTTACCTATATTGTAAGAAATTCTTTGAAAGCTTCAGAGGGCAGGCTTGGGTGCTGGTAGATCACACATATACACCTATCTTCTTGAAAGCTGAGATCACAGGATTACAGTAAAAGACCAGCCCAAGCAAACAGCGTGTGAGACCCCATAGCAAAAACAACCAGATGAAAATGGACTGGAGCTGTGACCAAGTGACGAGTGCTTGCTTCGCAAGTACAAAACTCTTAGTTTCTACCCCAACCCCTCCAAGGAAAACATACCAACATTCCACATGTAAAAAGACATACAGCTCATAATGACATGAACTCAAACCAGCATAATAGGTCTACAATGAATACACAGAGACCTATTGGAAAAGTGTCATAAATTTGTACAGAAATACATGCACACTAATATTATGTTAAATGAGTCAGAGAAATGTCAACTAGATTTTTATGCTATGAATTCTTGTAATAATCACAAAACCTGAAAATGGTTCCATCTGTCAGAAACTCATAGAATGCTGGATGGAATGACACAGAATAAAGATACAAATGAATAGGGAACATTTCAGGATGCAACAGTTACCATATTACATCCACAATGTCCAGATTTATGTTAAATACTATGTGCTAGAAACACTTCTCCAACAAGGTTTTCATTTCCTTTATGATTCATATGTAGCTTACTTAAGCAGCATACTTGCATAATTTCAATTTCACTTTTAAATATATTGAGATTGAAAACAGAGTGAAGATGTAATTAATTTGCATTTTCCACTCTTTATGACCAAGGGGCTTAATGTAAGTTCACTCTGCTCAGAAATAGTACACTATAAAACAATGCCACTATCTTCAAGCTTATACATTAGCAAATACTTGTTTATGCATACCACAGTTTAAAGAACAATTTAAACAAAGATTATAAAAATGTGACAATATTATTAATGGAATAATTATTAATCAGAATAAATACTCAGGCATCCAATTAGCAATGCCAGACATTGTATATAACAAGCACCTATCACAATATAGAAAAGGAAAAGCAACTTAAAGACAAAGAAACAAGAGAATGAATACAACAAGAAAATATATTTAATAAGTTAACACAATAAAGGAAACTCAAAGTTAAGGTATATTCTAATATAAATAAATATGATTTATAAAAAAATCCTTAATAAGAATGCTCACCAAGAAATTGTAAATTTCTTGGATAGGTAAGACACCTAAAAAATTAGCTAGCATTTGTTGCCCTTAACGCAGAGAAACTAAGGCAGATAACTTAAAAGCAACTGATGCCAAAAGGAAAAGGGGACCAGGAACTAGAGAAAAGGTTAGATCAAAAAGAATTAACCTAGAAGGCAACACACATGTACAGGAAATTAATGTGAGTCAACTCCCTGTATAGCTATCTTATCTCAACAAGGAACACTTGTTCCTTCCTATTATTGCTTATACTCTCTCTTCAACAAAATTAGAGATAAGAGCAAAATAGTTTATGCTGGGTATTGAGGGGGTGGGGGGGAGAGGGAGAGGGTGGACTGGGTGGTAAGGGAGGGATGGGGGCAGGGGAGAGAAATGACCCAAACCTTGTATGCACATATGAATAGTAAAATTTTTTTAATTGGTTCTTTGAAAAAATTAAATAAGATTGACAGACCCCTGGCAAACCTGTGAAAAATGAGGAGAGAAAAAACCCAAATCAGTAAAATCAGAAATGCAAAAGATGAGATAACAACAAACATCAAGGAAATCATCAGAAACTACTTTAAGAACCTATATTTTAATAAATTTGAAAATCTTCAAGAAATGGATAGATTTCTAGATACTTATGATCATCCAAAATTGAACCAAATGGACATTAATTACCTGAATAGATCAATAACAAAATAAAATCGAAGCAACAATAAATAGTCTCCCAAAAAAGAAAAGTCCAGGACTTGATGGATTCTCTGCTGAATTCTATCAGACCTTTGAGGAAAATGAATACCAACCCACCTTAAACTGATCCATGAAATAGAAAGGGAAGTAACACTGCCTAACTCATTTTATGAAGCCAGTATTACTCTCAACCCAAAACCAGAAAAAGACACCTCCAAAAACGAGAACTATAGGAGGCCAATCTCCTTAATGAACATCAATGCAAAAATCCTCAATAAAATAATGGCAAACTGAATCCAACAACACATCAGAAAGATCATTCGTCACGACCAAGTTAGCTTCATCCCAGGGATGCAGAGGTGGTTCAACATATGCAAATCCATAAATGTAATCCAGCAAAGACAAAAACCACTTGATCATCTCAATACATACAGAAAAATCCTTCTACAAGATCCAACACCACTTCATGATAAAAGCTCTAAGAAAACCAGGAATAGAAGGAATGTACCTCAACATTGTAAAGGCTATATATGACAAACCTATAGCCAACATCATACTTAATGGTGAAAAACTGAAACCATTTCCCCTAAAATCTGGAATGAGACAAGGGTACCCACTATCCCCACTCCTATTCAACATAGTACTGGAATTCCTAGCCAGAGCAATTAGGCAAGAAGAAGAAATAAAAGGAATACAAATAAAGTAACTGTCAAAAGATCCCTATTTGCAGATGATATGATCCTATATCTTAAAGACCCAAAAAACTTTACCCAAAAACTCCTAAACACTATAAACAGCTACAGCAAGGTGGCAGGATACAAAATCAATTTACAAAAATCCTTAGCTGTCCTATACACCAATAATGAAAAACTGAGAAAGAATACATGAAAACAAATCCATTTACAATAGTCTCAAAAAAATCAAATACCTAAGAATAAACATAACAAAGGATGTGAATGACCTCTACAAGGAGAGCTACAAATCTCTGAAGAAAGAGATCCAGGAAGACTACAAAAGGTCAAAGATCTCCCAAGGTCATGGATTGTTAGAATCAACAAAGCAAAAATGGCTGTACTACCAAAGGTAATCTACATGTTTAATGCAATTCCCATCAAAATCTCAATGACTTTCATCACAGAGATTAAAAAATCTACCCTAAAATTCATTTGGAAACACAAGAGACCACAAATAGCCAAGGCAATACTCAGGAAAAAGAGCAATGCTGGAGGTATCACAATACCAGACTTCATATATATTACAAAGCAATAGCAATAAAAACAGCATGATATTGGCACAAAAACAGACATGAAGACCAGTGGAACAGAATAGAGGACCCGGATATGAATCCACACATCTATGCTCACCTTATTTTTGACACAGGTATCAAAAATATATGATGTAGAAAAGACAGCTTCTTCAACAAATGTTGTTGGGAAAAGTGGTTATCCATCTGCAAAAAACTGAAACTAGATCCATGTTTATCACCCTATGCTAGTGTCAACTCAAAATGGATCAAGGACCTTAATATTAGAACCAAAACTCTGATGTTAGTACAGGAAAAAGCAGGAAACACCCTGGAAGTAATAGGTGTAGACAAGGACTTCCTCAATAGAACCCCAGCAGCTCAGCAACTAAGATAAAGGATGCACAAATGGTACTACATAAAATTAAAAAGCTTCTGCACAACAGAAGACATGGTTTCTAAACTGAAGAGACCACTCACAGAGTGGGAGAAAATATTTGCCAGCTATACATCAGACAAAGGACTGATAACCATAATATACAGGGAATTTAAGAAACTAAACTATCCTAAAATCAATGAACCCATAAAGTAATGGGCAAGTGAACTAAACAGAATCTTCTCAAAAGAAGAAATTCAAATGGCAAAAAAACACAGATGAAAAAAATGCTCACCATCTCTAGCCATAAAGGAATGCAAATCAAAACCACACTAAGTTTCCACCTCACCCCTGTTAGAATAACCAGCATTAAAAACACCAACAACAACAGGTGTTGGTGAGGATGTGGGGACAAAGGAACCTTTTTACGCTGCTGGTGGGAATGCAAGCTGGTGCAACCACTCTGGAAAACAATATGGAGGCTTCTTAGAAATCTAAACATAGATCTGCCATATGATCCAGCAATCCCAATCCTGGGAATATACCCAAAGGAATGGGACTAAGGTTACTCCAGAGGCACCTGCACACCCATGTTTATTTCAGCACTATTCACAATAGGCAAGTTATGGAAACAGCCAAGATGCCCCACTACTGACGAATGGATTAAGAAAATGTGATATTTACACACAATGGAGTTTTACTCAGCCATGAAGAAGAATGAAATATTATTCTCAAGTAAATGGATGGAACTGGAGAACATCATTCTGAGTGAGGTTCAGAAGACCAAAAATCATGTGTTCTCCCTCATATGCAGACTTTAGATCTAGGGCAAATACAGCAATGTGGTTGGACTTGGGTCACATGACAAGGGGAGAACCCATATGAGACATATGGGGATAGGTAGAAAACCCAAAACTTGAAAGTGTTTGATGTCCTAACTGCAGAGGAACTAATACAGAAACCTTAAGGTGACAGAGGTCAATATGGGAAAGGGATCAGGAACTAGTGAAAAAGTCAGGTAGAGACTAATTAATTCAGGTTGTAACACACTTGCACATGAAAGCAATGCTAGGAATCTCTCTGTATAGCTATCCTTAACTCAACTAGCAAAAACACTTTGTCTTTCTTATTAGTGCTTATGTGTTCTCTTCAACAAAATTGGAGAAAAGGGCAGAACAGGTTCTGCCTGGAAGCGAAGGGGTGGGCAGGAGAAGAAGGGGGTGAGGGCAAGGGAGAGAAATGGCCCAAACCATGTATGCACATGTGAATAAATAAATTAAAAAATTTTTTAAAATAAGTGATACTTCAGATAATACAATAAAGTCAGATATCATTAAGAAATCACCTCAAAACCAGCCTGTACATTATGCACCTCTGGATGTCAAGGAAAGGTTTGTAAATTGAAAAGTTAAGAGGCAATAGGCATATTCCATCCAACATATTGTACAATCTTTTCCATAAAGTGAAGCAGTGCTCTCAGTGGTTTAGGGTCAGAGGTGAATAGATAAGAAAGGTCAGCAGTTTGTAGGTTAAAATCAAGATATTCAAGCACAATTTATTTGGAGTTTGCAGCTGATTTAAGACTGTGGATGTACCAATCACAGTCAGGAAATAGAGAACATGGTAAAGTTTCATGACAAAGTGTGTTAGAGAATGGAATGTGTGGTAGACAAAGGCATGTTAGGATTAAGTCTACCATGTCTGATATTTGACTACAGCAGTAAGAGAAAAAAGTCACAGTGGTCACGTTTATCGATTTGAGTGTTTTCTTCACATTGGCTACTTTTTACTAAACACTGTCTCAGGAAGGAAAAGCGAAGTCATGGGGTGCATAATTATTTCCCTGACCTAACATTGTATCAGTCGTGATCTTCCTTTGATATGGAAAATAAATAAACTTATTCTTAAAAAAACCACATTAAGATTCCACCTAACTCCTGTTAGAATTGCTACCATCAAGAACACACACAACAACAAATGATGGCAAGGGTATGGGGAAAAAGGAGCGCTTGTACACTGCTGGTAAGAATGCAAACTAGTAAAACTATTATGGAAAACAGTATGGAGTTTCCTTAAAGAAACTAAAAATTGATTTTCCATACAACCCAGCAATACCAGTCCCAGGAATACACCCAAAGAAATGTGAGTGAACTTACAAAAAAGACACTTACACACCCATGTTTATTGCAGCACTGTTCACAATAGCTAAGCTATGGAAACAGCTGCAGGTCCTGATGTTCACCTTACACCATCAGCACACCACTGCCCTGAGTTACCCATCACAAGTCGCCATAGGCACGGCTGCCAGCTGTCAACTCCAAACCCACTCCACTACTCTAGGGCCCCAATCTTCGTGGTGCTCATTCTGCTTCCCAGTGGACACTCAGCAATGGGGGACAAAAATCAGAACCCTCTTCACTGGGACACTGGGGTGTCAGGAGACTGGGGTCTCCCCCAAGGCACTAGTGAGCTGAGCAAGCTGCCCCCTTTTCAGCAACTTCGTGGAACTCTGCCAGGGCTCTGTCTAAGCTGTGGATGGACAATACAAGGTCCAGTGGAGAAGGTACTGTCCGAGCTTTGCTCCACCACCTGCTCACTGGGTGACATTGGACCATCTCTGAGCCTCTGCTTCCACTTCCTGAGTGATGTGGCCATAGGGGCCCTGCCTGTTGGGGGCTCAGAGAAGGATGGAAAAGAAGAGGACCACAGAGAAGCTAGGTGAGGAGTGGGAGCACAACTTGCTGAGCTGGTGAGAGAGCTACTCTGAGGGACCCTGTGTTGCACACCCAGGAAACCTGAGATGGGCTCAGGCCTGAACACCAGGGCAGCTGTTTGCCCCTGTGATCGCCCCTGTCAGTGGGAGTAACCAGCCTCAGTTACCTTCTGCCCAAATCCCACACAAACTCTCCTCAAACTCTTACAGGAGGCACAGTTCTGCGCCCAAACTGGTATGTAGCGCCACATGCAGGCTTCCTTCAGAACAGCAGAAACTCACTACTGAATCAAGGCCTGGCTCCTAGGACCCAGAATCAGTCTTTGCTATCAAGGGGAGAAGCAGGGCTGTCTCCAGGCTGAGGAGCCACGGCCACCTTTTGTTTCTCTGGACAGTGTCTTAAGACCCTACCCTGACATGGGCCATTAACATCCACACTCTTTCCTGCACCCATGCACCTTCCCTTCCTGCCACCCATAATTATGCCCTAACCAAGGACTTTGGGCCTCAAGCCAGACAGTGAGGGGGACAGGTCGTACACCCCATCATCCCTCCCTTAGGGAGCTGCCAGTGATGTGTGAGCTTGTCTTTCACTTGGTCACAGTGACGAGCCACAGAAGGAGGCACAGAGCCAGGATAAAGTGTGGGATGGGGTCCTGCTTGTGCCTGAAGGCCTGGGGCTGCTGATAGAGAAGGAGGGGGCAGGGAGTGAGCACATCCCACAAAGTGGGGCAGTGGTCATTCTCAGCTAGATCCTACTGCTGGAAACTGCAGAGCTCCCCTCAGGTGTGAACAATGACGTGCCAGCACCTCAGAGCACACTGCAGCCCAGGAACAAGGACTTGCACCCTAATGTCTGGGTCCCCAGAGAAGGCCCCCTGTCCCCCTCACTGACTGGCTTGACAGCAGGAACTGTTAAGGGCAGGGCTGGGACTGGCCAAAGAGGCCAGATGTGGCCTCCAGATCCTCAACACATAGGCCAGGGACTGACAAAGAAGACAGACGCCTGGCAGAGTGGAAAGTGGCCAGGGGAAGAGCAGCAGGTGTCCTTCATCCTCCTAAAGGGGCTGAAGGGTGTGAGGAGTGAGGCAGACTCAGGTCACCTATGGGGACTGCAGAGGCCTGCCACCTGGCCCACTGCTCCAGGCACTGTCCTCAAGATCTCACCCCAGAAGAGTGACCACTTTCTCCTCATCGTTCTTCTGGGACTGAGAGGAGGAGGTTTTTCCCATCCTGATAAGGACTCAGGCCCCAAGCCCCGGGTGTAAAAGGCAGAGTGCAGGGGGAGGAAGGCTCTGGGACTGCTGACCAGACTTTTTGTAACCAAGAAGGAGTAATTCCAGAGGTGACCAGCAGATAGCGCAGATATTCCACAAATTATGATGCTTGGACGCCCTCCTTCTGGCCCTGGAATTCAGAGCAGGTGTGCTCCAAGCCAAGCCCTTCCTCCTTGATCAGTCACCTGTAGCATGGGCGGGAAGGGTCTTAAGAACCAGCTCAAGTTCTTCCTCTCAACTAGCAAACCCAGAGCCAAAAGAGCAGCCCCAACTTAGAGAGCAGACCCACACCTCCTCTGTTCTTGTCCTCAATTCACGCCTGGAGCCCTGAGCTGTACAGATGCACCTCATAGGAGTTCCTGGGATTGCTGAGAGGCGACACTGGGGAACACTTGCCACAAGCCCAGAGCTTGAGCAGGGAGACCGTAGGACATGAGGGAGGGACTAGGGTGAAGAAACATGAGCTATCGGCTGGCTCTGCGACCTTGACCAAGGGACCAAGCATTTGTGAGCCTCAGTTTCCACACATGCAAAATGGGAGCAAAAGAAGTTCTTGGGATCTTAGACGTGAACAAGTGTGAAGATGGCTTGTCAACACTGATGACAAACAAACCTGGGTGAGGGTGGAGCCCTTGTCCCTTTGGGGAGGCTCCCACTAACCAGGGTGTATGGGGGACAGTCTAACCAGACAGAGCAGGTAGTGTGGCGTAGCACCCTGGAGGCAGCTCAACCCACAGTGTTCTTAGGCCTCACCCCATTCTCTCCCGAGGACCTTTAGGGCCTCTGGGTCCCACGGGTAACCTGGGCCAGTCAGGAGAGAAGGGCCCAGTGGGACTTCCTGGTAAGGAACCCCCTTAAGCCTGATGTCCCCTGAAGGAGACAGCTGTGTTTTGTCCTCTACTTGCTGGTCCTGGCAGGCTCCACTGCAGAGGCCAAGCCCTCACAGCCCCAAGCAGCTCACACAGTGACCTGGGAGGCCTCTCAGGCCCCAGTTCCCTTGTGATTCTCCTGGTCCTGGTGCTCCTCTAGTTGGGCTAGGCTTCAGATCCCAGAGACAGCAGGAACTCAAGAAAAGAAGGTGCTGGTGCCACCCTGGGGTATGTCTGCACACATGAAAGGAGTAGCTATCCCCAGTGATCTTGGTGTTCCTATGAGGCTGTGACTCGATCATACTGGGCCCCTGAAGTGGATCTGGCGCCCTGCTGGACTGTCCTGGGCCTCTCTCCCGACTGGGGTCCTTTTGTGGGATGGAAACTGTGAGGTTGGGGGGAGGACTTTGTCCCACTAGCCAAGTTCTAGGGCACCTTTGAACAGTTTCAGTCATCCTAAGGTGACCAATGGCCTCTGAGGCAGGGAAACCCAGCTCTGTGTCCAGGAGCCCAGCAAAGGAGTAGGAGAGGAAGAGAACCTCTCACAGGATGCCCCTCCATCACAGTGCTGCTGCATCTGAGTGGGGCCAGACACCTGGTATGGTTAGAAAGGGGGCTAGGTTGGAGAGGCCCCTGGGTTGTGGGCACAGGGACCCCAGGCCTGTCCCCTGCTCCTATGCAGGCTGGGGTTGACAGTCAGTTCCCTTCCCTGGTACCTCACTGAAGTTCTTGTAATATGGTGAGAAACTGGGAAGGGTAGTACACAGGCTGAGTTCAGCCTAGCTGCTGAATCAGCCTTGACTTGGGACAAATGAAGTGCTGCTGTGTGCCCGGGGCCTCTACAAATAAGAGCGTGGCTCCTACCTGAAGTTAAGTTCAGTAGAGAAGATGGATGTTAGATTAGCCCTGGTGAAGGAAGGAGACCCTGGTCTGCTCCCCAAGTCCAGACACCAACTAGGAGAACGAGGGAGAGAGAGAGAAGCCTCTACCTGAGGCTGCCCGTGTCCCCACCAGCCTGAGGGAAAGGGTCCTGAGGGACGCCCAGTCCAGAGGGAGTTCCAGGGTCCTCTTCAGGCTTCTGGCTGAGCAGGTGGGAACTCTCATTGCCTCGGGCATCCTGAGCTCCAACTCTGGACCCTGCCTGGGCCACCCAGGAGATTAATGAGGGAAAATTAGCCTGGTGCACCCCCACCCCTTTCCTCACCCACCTCACTCCACCCACCGTGCCCTGCAAGGACACATCCGCCTCTCCTCCCTGTTGTCTCTACCCTGCATCCTCCAGCCACCCTCAGCACACCTCCACCTCACTGTCCAGTGGTGGCTTCTTGTGTACACTTCTCTCCTGTGCCCCACACATGCATTACACCCGACCTTCCTTCTCATGTGCCACCTAGCTCCTGTCTCTGCTGCACATGTGTGAGTGTGCATGTCAGTGTGTGTGAGTGTGTGTTTGTGTGCAAGTGTGCATTCGTACCTGTGTGTGCACATTTCCATGTGTGCACGCATGTGAGCTCAAAACAGGGCTGTCACATTTGCACAATGACTTCCCTTCTGGGATCCCTACCCTGGGATCCTGGGCTTGAGCCCAGCCATAGTCTTTGGTGACTTCAAGGCCCTGGTTTGGAGCTAAACTTTGTAGCTGTAGTTCTCACTCATACTCACTCGTCTGCACAGGTGAGCTTCTTGATGGACATAGGCTCAGGCAGGGTCTTGGCTTCAAGATTCTCCTCCCTGTGCTCACGGTGGGGTCGCCCCAGGCTCTTCTCTCAAGGCAGAGCTGTTGGGAGCCCAGAATTTGGGCATGAATACAACTTTTGAGCCCAGAACCTGCAAGGCCTGCCTGGCCCACAATGGTCAGTCACCAGCCACTGCAGACAGTCAGCACCTCCTTGGTTGGACAGAGGTTAATGACAAGTGCCCAAGTGGTGTCACAGTGTGGAGGGGACAAGGTGTTCAGGCCTTGAGAAGTTCTCATGTGTGTCCATTCTTTCTAGCCTGCCCTTGGCATGTGCCAAAGATCCAAAAGGACAGGGCCAGCTTGACTGGTCCTGCACTCTAGCCAGAGGTGATCGAGGGGTCATCAGAGTCCCCAGCCCAGCCTTGGCCTCCCTGGATCCAAAGGGCACACTCACAGCCCTGTCCCTCCTGCTGTGGGCGTCTCTGTGCAGGGTCATGTCCACGTCCTCAGCACCCAGGGTAGCCAGGTGCAGAGTGATGGGCACTGCAATGAATGATTGATGTGTGTGGTCAGATTCTTAGCAAGGAGAGAGGCTACTTTCCAGACCCTGAAACAAAGTGAGAGAGAGGACGGGTGAAGGAGAGGAGGGTGGCACCCAAGGCTGGCCTAGGAGCTGGGGACGGTGGCTCACACCTGTAATCCTAGCTACTTGGGAGACTGAGATCAAGGGGTCATGGTTGGAAGCCAGCTCAGGCAAATAGTTCTGAAGACCCCATCTCACCCTATACCTGGGTACCATGGTGTGTCTATCATTCCAGGCTATGTGGGAAGCTCAGATTGAGAGAATCATGGTTCCAGGCCAGTGAGACTTCATCTCAATAGGAAAGAGTTGAATGCAATTGCTCATGCCTGTCATTCCAGCTAGAGTGAGAAAAAAATAAAAGGAGGATGAACTTTCAGACTTGACCGGGGAAAAAACTCAGAACCCTGCCCAAAATACCCAGAGCAAAAAGGACTAGAGATGTGGCTCAAGTGGGAGAGCACCTGCTTTCCAAGGGCAAAGTTGTAAATTCAAATCCCAGTACTTCAAAAAAAAAAAAAAGGACAGGCCTAGGTTGGAGGTTGGAACAGTGACCCCTCCTCAGCTTGCCCAGCCTACACCTGCAATCCAAGCACCCCTGAGGTGTCTGGAATACCTCTCTCCCAGATCTGCTTTATGGATTATAAACGAATTACATGAGATTTTCAATTCATTTAATTCCAGGGATATTTATTTTTCTAATGTCAGTAGTAAATTCTAATGTCACCTGTAACTTTCAATTTCCAGTTAATTAACTTGCAACCAGTGCATATTAAAAGGCAAATTAAATAGTTTTTCAGGTAGGGGCTGGTGAATCTAATAAATGTATGTGTGTGTGTCCCCTTTAGTTACTGTGTGACATGGGGAAGTGACACTGAACCTTTGTGTCCTCGTCAGTGATATACAATCACAGCTTCTGCCTCCAGAGACCTCAGCAACCAGGTTGGCGCTGTTTTTGTGTATGTTTGAACTCAGGGTTTCATGCTTGCAAGGCAGATGCTCTACCACTTGAGCCACCCCTCCAGCCCTCTGGTTATTTTGGAGATGGGGGTCTCCCTTTGTTCCCATGATGACCTGGACTGTGATCCTCCTATTTTAAGCTTCTTGCTGTTGCTAGGAAGGCAGGTGCCCAGATTTTTTCCATTGAGATGGGTTCTCACAAATTTTTTTTTGGCCAGGGTTGGCTTCGAACTCGTGATCCTCCTGATGTCAACATCCCAAGAGGGATGCTGCCTTTTATTCATAGACAAACACAATGAAGGGCCTTGTGATGGCTAATTTTAAGTGACATCCATATGGCCTCTGTGTACCCAGATATTTGATCAAACACTACTCTAGGTGAGACTGTGAGGGTGTTTCTGACTGTCATGAATATTTGAATCTACTGAATGAGCAAAGTAGGTGAGCCTTTTTATGTGGGTGGGCCTCATCCATTCAGTGCAAGGCCCGAGTAGAACAAAAGGGTTAAGTTACAGGTAGATCTTGCCCAACTGTTTCTGCTGTGACATTGTCTTTTACCTGCCTGTGCACTCAGACACACATTGGCCCTTGTTGAATTTATTTTCTATTTTTTCTTTTTATATTGGTATATATTCATTATGCAAAGTGGATTCAGTGTGACATTTCCATTCATGCATGTGCAGTACTTTGATCATATCCATCCCCATCACCCTCACCTTTTTGTCCTCTGCCCTCCCCTGGCTCCTCCCACAACAGTCACCTTTTTACATTTATGTCATTTTTGGGGGGCTGTACAGGGGATTGAACTCAGGGCCTCCAGCTTGCTAGTCAAGTACTCTACCATTTGAGCCACATCTCCAGCCCATTCTTCTTTAGGTTATTTTTCAGACAGGGTCTTTTGTTTATACCCAAGGCTGACCTCGTTCCTTGATCCACCTATCTACTGCCTGAATAGCTGGGATCACAGGCTCGTTCCACCACACCAGCTTACTGGTTGAGATGAGGTCTCACAGACTTTTTTTCCAGGCTGACCTGGAACTTCAATCCTCCCAATCTCTGCCTCCTGGTTAACTGAGATTACAGCCATGAGCTACTGATGTGATGTGTTTTTAGGACTAGATTCCACATATGAGAGACAATATGCAATACTTACCTTGCTGAGTCTGGTTTCTTTCACTTAACATGATGATCCATCCATTTTGCTGCAAATGGCATTCCTAATGACTGAATAATACTCCATTGTGTATTTACGCTGCACTTCCTTTACCCATTCATTGGTTGATGGACACCTAGGCTTGACTACTGTGAATAGAGCTGCCATGAACATGGGTGTCCAGGTGTCTCTCCTGTGTGCTGACCTCATTCCTTCAGGCATGTGCCCAGGAGAGGAGTAGCAGGATCCTACAGCAGTTCTCTTGCTGGCTCTCGAGACAGCTTTGCATTAGAATCTACATCATACTCTCCAGCTAACGGATGGCAGGTCAATCTTGGAACGTCTCAACCTCCATAATTTTGCAAGCCACTTCCTTGTAACACACCCATCTTATTCTGTGTGTGTGTGTGTATGTGTATGAGTGCATGTGAGCACACAAAAGTTCTAGTGGCTCCATGTCTCTGGGGAACCCTGGCTGTCCCAGGCCCCAAGTGAGGCCAAATCCTGGCATTGACAGTATTATCATTAGCTAAGTGGCCATACTAGAAATGGTGAAAAAGTGACTTAGCTTCAGAAATTGACTCTTTCACAATACAGGAGACCACAGGCCAAAACGAAGGAGGTATATTCCCTCTGGCAGCAAGAATTTGAACTCAGGGCCTCACACTTCCTAGACAGGTGCTCTGCCACTTGAGTCATGCCCTCAACTTTTTTTTTGCTTTAGTTATTTTACAGGTAGGGGTTCACGTTTTTGCCCCAGTAGTCAGCCTCGGAACATGATCCATCTACCTAGGTCTCCCACATAGGTGGGATTACAGGCATGAACCACCATGCCCAAAGAACCACATTTTCAGATGGGACCATCCACATCCATCTATATCTACTCAAGGAATTTGATGGTGTCCTTCCAGTTTCTCAGGATGTCACAGGAGCAGTTCAGTGTCCACTTCTCTCACCTTCCTGTCCATGCAAGCACAGATTGAGTGTGGAAAGTCTCTGGCCTTAATTTTTCTTCTGTATCATAACTACCAAAGGAGACTTTTTATGAGACAACATTAAGGTGTGTCTGAATTAGGGAAGGGAAGATAAGCAGCAAGACTGCACTGAACCTGGCCAGGCTCCAGCCTCCACCTGTGTGTATAGAGATATCATGCCACCCCATCACCATGGTAACCACTGGTCTCAGCTTCCTGAAGGTGGCATCTGTGGGAAGGGGCAGATTATTCAATAAATGGTGCTGAGACATTTGGTTAGCTGTTTGGAAAGAAAGAAATTTAGCTCTTTCCTTCACATCATATATCAGTATAAATTCTAAATGATTTTTTAAAATTACCTTATGAAAAATAGACAAATAGTTGAAATTGAGGTAAATAGAGATGCTTGTAACATAAAAGCAGAAGAAAAAGATTGCAAAAGAATTTAACACATAAATATTCAAATCTCTATTCCTAATGTATTAGGAAACTGAAAACAAGAGCAAAATTGTGGCAAGAACTCTTGACAAAGGGTTAATACCTTAATATACAAAAACTAACTGAAAATCAATGAAAATAAGCAATATGATAGAAAAATAGTCAACAGTAAGTATTCCCAAGAAGATTTAAGAAGATGGTATCACTATATTTTATAATATTCAGCATAATAGGTAATCAAAAAGTGCCCGTTAAAATATGGATGTGATATTCCCCTGTCAGATTTTCAAAGAATAATTAAAATTAAAGTGACCATTCTTCTTGACTGGAGTGAAACTGAGAATTCTTACTCATTCACACATGAAGGTACAAATTGTTATAAACTTCCTGTGAAAATTTTAACTTTATGCTCCTAAAGTTTAAAAATATTCATAAATTAACCTAACCAATACTCTTGCTTCTAAGACATCCTAAGAAAATTGTCTAGATAGGAGCTAAAAATATTAGTATAATAATACTGAGTATATGCATTGAACAATTTACTCAAATACAAGGAAATATTTTACAACCACAGAAACAATATTTTGGATAACTAATGACATGGAAATAGGTGTATGATATAATGTTAACTGGAAATAGCATAACAGTATAATATTTCTAAATCAATAGTATATCTTGCTGGGCACAGTGGCTCATGCTTGTAATCCTTGCTACCTGGGAGGCTGGGATTAAAAGGATTACAGTTGGAGGCCAGCCCAGGCAAATAGTTCACAAGACCCCCATCTCCAAAATAATCAGAGCAAAATGGACTGCAGGTGTGGCTCAAGCAGTAGAGCACCTGCTTTGCAAGTGCAAAGCCCTGAGTTCAAACCCCAAGCCCACACCATGAAAACAAAAGTATGTCTTAGCTGTTAGTCACAGGAACCCACTGTAGCTGTCTGAATAAAAAAACAAAAGGAACCCCAATTTGATCATTACACAATTCATACATGTATTTTTTGCAATAACCTTGAAATATTTTATTCACAACACAGAAGTAGAAACACAAGATGAAATGATTGTCTCTAGACTCTTCTAATTCCCAGTCCTTCAGATTCCCTGAGAATCTATAACTAAGGGAAGAAAACCTCTTCTACAAACCGTCTCCCCTCCCCTGTGTTCTCCATGAAACCCCTGCTTGGGGCTTGGCTTAAAATGTTCGTTTCTATTTCCACCATCTTCTCCCTTCCCTTTGGGCTCCATGTTTTGGTGCATAATACTCATGTCTTATTTTTTTAACTCTTTTTTTCCTATTTGTCACATCTTATTTACTCTATAAGCTTCCAAAAAGAATTGTCTATATTCTGATTTTATTTCCTTACCTGCTTATCTTTTGCAATGATGTTCCTATATTTTGTCACTCATTTATTGTAATTCTAAGCATTGCTTATTGATTTATATAGTTACTTTTAAAAACTTATCAACCTTTTGTTATATGTCTAAGTCTGCTCCAACTTCTCTCTCTTCTTCATTCCAAAAAAAGGGACATGAGTGCTCCACAAAGTCTATAACATTAATAATGGAGAGCTTCATAAAACAAGACTCCTCCTTTTGTTCTTCCTGACACCTGAAAATTGCACCAAAGAAGCCATGGTTTGATCTATCCACATCCCACCCACACCATTACCTGTGGAAAGTTTTAGAGCTCCAGCAGTGTCCAATCTGGGCAGATATTGCCCATGAAGATCCTGTAAGTGCTGCTATAGACTTGCCCACTTCTCTACATGTGTAATTAAGAAAAACTTTGTCAGGCCCAGAAAGCCAAATGAAGGAATTCTCTAACGTCCTCCATTCAGTGTGTGGGACATTATAAATATCAAATCCCAGAGAAATGTTCTGTAGAAGAAGGGGGTTCTTGTTGATCTCCTCAATGGCAAAAACCATGGCTACTAGTTCCTTAAGAAAAGCCTGCATAGAGACCATTGTGTTCTCCATTATAAAGAATTACTACATGATATGTTCAAAACCAAAGCAATGACTTTGATGGATTGAATGTGTGTATATGTAAAATTAATATGCTACATAAGCAGTGCCTTCTTCTATCCATTAAGAATATGTGTTCTTATTTAGGTTTGGATGAGGTCATAAAAATATTCTCCCTAAAAGGAGATTCAAGTCCTTATGTGGACAGGGAAAGAAAGGGAGAGGGAGAGGAGGAAAGAAAGTAAAGGGGTTGGCACAGTTACATGTAGGTAGAGGGGGAAGGGGAAGGGAAGAAATAGAGTTACATAGAGAGAGAGAATGAGGGGATAGGGAGAAGGAAGGGGAGATTTTTGTCATCTCACTGCAAATTTTGTGGTGCATTATGCTTGGTTTGTCTTGTGCCACATATGTGAAAATGTATGCTTGTTATTAACTCAACCCAGTATGTTATGGAAGTATATGAAATCACAACTTCTTAACATCTACCTGCTCCCTAGTAATACAAAGTTAGTTTTTTGCTCACTAAACACTATCTGAGATCCTTGTGACCACGAGACTTGATCATGGTCCATAATAACATCAGCCCAAAGACCAGTGGTCTTCTTTACAGTCACTACTCCAAACTCAGCCTCCTTAACATGGTATAAGACAATGCTTATAATGGGTAAGGCCGGATTGGATCATTATAATTTTTATTCTTGAACTTGTTCCTAGTGAGTTGATTTCAAACACTGGGCTGATATAAGTCACACTGCCCTCCAGTGCAGAGCTTCTAGAATACCTGTACTGCATCTGGAAGATATGTAGTGCCAGTGTCTTGCACATTTACTACCTCATTTCACATCATAAGTGGTTGGTGGCAAAAATTTAGGGTCTAAGTCAACTTCAGCAATAGGTAGTGAGTAGAAGACTGAGCCTTGGTCTTAAATCAGAGTTGTGTTTGTTTTGGTGAGTAAGTTTATTGATGTGATAACATCCTGATCACTTTGGTGGCCACAGGAATTACAAGAAAGCTGGAACTGGTCCAACCATAGTGACTATTGTCAGTAACAGAAAGCATCACACAGTTATAACCTTAGACCCATAAGTATGGTTGAGGTGTCTGAGCCTACCCTGTCCCAAGGGAGAGATTCATATGTTTATAGTACTCTCTATGCATTCCATTGTTGGGGTTTTCAAATTCAATACAGCAACAGATTATGTGTGACAAACTGGATTTTGCTTTGTGTCCATTAATGATACAGTAATAATATACCAGCAAATCATTGCCTGCAAACCTTTGCAGAGAAATAGTGTAAATGATAACAGGCTCAGAAAAAAAATAGCAAATTCTTAGAATTTCTGGAAACACAGGCCCAAATGAAGCCAGAAAAGGCAGAAAGACTGATGTAAATAAATATGTGATACTTGAAAGCTGAAATGATATCCCATGTCAGAAAGCAGCATGAACCTTTCAGGAAACTATGACCTCATCTCATTCTCCAAATGAGATAACAGTGTAAGATCAGAAACTATTTGGTAGGGGAGAAAACCCGGAGAATTAAAAGAGCTGCTTTAAGGAAACAAATTTCATGAACTGCAAGAAAACAAAGAAATGTTACCTTACTCTACAGAAAACATTAACAAAAACAAAGAAAGAATTAAAAAATGTTAAACAGAATTTCTTGAGCTGATAGATACTACCAGCAAAATTTAAAAATATGATAGAAGTGAACAATAGCAGGACAGATCAACAAAAGAAAGATGAATGTTCATAGAGACAGGCTGTTTAAAATATACAATTGAAGGAGAACAATAATGAAGAAGATGACAATTGCTATGGCTTCTTTGAAAAAGTATAAAAGACCAAATACTTGTGCTATTGTGATTCTAGAGGCAGTTGAGAAAGCCAAAAATATAAGAAGCTTATTCAAATAAATAATAACATTGAAACTCCCTGACATAGAGAAAGATACAAATATCTAGGTTCAGGAGGATCAAATTAAAACATTCAGAGGTGAGCAAAACCAAGTCTTCCTGAAACCATCGTATAATGAAGCTCTCACTGGTGAAAGATAAGGAGAATATTCTCAAGTCTTTAAGAGAATAGTAACAAATAAATGTAAGTTTCACCCTGCTGCCCAGTGATGGGAGTTCTCAGCACAAACAGACAGGCAAGGAGAGCTATTTGAGTTTCACAGTACTGAGGAACCACAACAACAACAACAACAACAAAACCCGTAACAAAAAGAGCTGTCCTTTAGCAATGAAGGAAGAATAAAGACTTTCCAAGAGAAACAAACGTGACAGAATGTATACACACCACACATATTCTATAAGAATTCATGGGAAATTTTCACATGGAAATATATATGTGTATTTATATTATCACATTCTGATATATTACATGCATATTTACTGTATTTAACCCCTGCACTTCCTATGAGTATCCACTCTGTCATTTTTTGTTTATTTCTATGTTTGTATCATGATTATATTAGTTTGATATTGTTAAAAGTACTCCAAAGAGCTTGTTTTTATCAAGTGATATTATCATAACACCCATCTTGGTCCCTAACTGAAAACTTCTGAACACTAACCAAAAATAATGAGTACAGAATCAAAACATACACCAGTCACAATTCTCTTACCACAGAAAGGACTATAAAAGAGGGTGTAAATGGGGCAGGGGCTGCAAACATTGGGGAACAAGTTATAACCTGCCTATAGGGAGATCTGATCAAATAGAATTAGTGGGGATGTGGATGGAATGTATTTTCCTCTTTAGAGACACAGAACACATGAATGGATGTGAAACAAGACCCAACTCTATTTTAGTCCAAAGAATCTTACTTCAACTCTAATGATAAACATGGCCTGAAATTCAAGGAATGGGATACTGGGTTGCATGCAAATTGAAGTTGTGATAAAGCAGGAATGGCCATACTACCATCAGATAAAATACACTTAATTCCATGCAATATGAAAGCACACAGAGAGTCATAATATGAGAAAGGAGTTACTTCAGCAAGACAACATTATTAAAAGTATTCATTCATCAAATATCAGAACACTCAAATATACAAAGAATATCTTAATGACTCCAAATTCAGAGAAATTCTCAGATTCAAAAACTGGTAAATTCTTTTATATCCCACACATAGCAATAGACAGAGAACAAGACTGAAAATCAATACCAAAATATTCGAGTTAAATTGAACCCTAACCAAATATATCTAACAGATATCTACTTTACCATCCAAGCATCATCTTAAATATACACACTTATCTTATCAGCATTTGGAAATGTTCAAGAATGGATCATATCACAAAACAAAGGAAAATGTCAAAATTTTAAAATATAACTATATGTAAGGCTTACTTTCAGGCAACACCATAAAAAGAGTCAAGATGAAAAACTTCAGATTGAAGATATATGTGATAATTTAAAAACTGCTTTTGAGCATCGAATGGATCAAAAGAAAAATTGAAAGGAAATTAAAATGCTTCTTGCAACAAAAGAAAATGTGCAACACCACACTGTTTTTTTGTATTGTATAATACAGTGTAGGCAGCACCAATAGAAAATTTTACATACTTAAGGCAAAATTTGAAGCAAAATAAGAACACCTGCAATTAATAACCTTTAACTGCCTCCTCAATGAGCTAGAAAAATGAACTAACCTAACCTAAAATTAATACAAGAAAAGAAAGAATTATGATCAGGGAAGAAAGGACTGAAATGGAGACAAAAAATATAATGACAAAGACATCCTTATAACTTGAGCAGATCCTAGATTAAGAAATGGACACAACAATGAAATAAATAACACAGGTGATGAAAACCACAAAAGAGAACAGATCAATAACAATCATAAGGAAGTATATGTCAATAAATTGCAACTCTAGAAGAAATGGAAAAACATTAGGGACATGAATCTTACTAGATGTGTCAGAAAGACATAGAAATCTTGGACAGATGAATAACAAAGATGGAATGAAAATAGAAAGCCTCCTTCAAAGAAAAAACAAAGACTTCACTGATGAATTGCACCAGTCTTTTAAGAAGAGCAAGGTCACAGTTACATCAGTCCAAAGAACTCTGAGGTGCTATTTCATAGTCTGATTACTACAAATTATAATTATGCACTTTCCATTTCTAAAAGAAGAAAATACTTTGAAAGTTTTGAGTACAAAGAATGGATAGTGTACTCACAATACTTCAATACCACAACATAGTATAATGAGGCAAATGGCAACAAAGGAACCAAATGTCCAGTTTTGTCAATGATAAATGCTCTTAGAGACTCAAAGGGACAAATGAAGTAAAAATATCAATTTCACATAGGTGTGAAAACGTCAGTAACATGGATGAGAAATTCAGCAAAGACAGATTCTAACAAAAGAAAGAAACTGAAATGTTGGAAATGAAAAGCTCAATTGAAAACAGCTGGAAAGTATCACCAATCTACAACCAACTCCCAGACAATAATGATTCAGTGAAGAACTGGGCAAGTGACCTGAGCTGACATTGTTCAATAAAGAAACAGAAATGGCCAAAAACAGATGAAGAAGATCCCACTGTCCCTGGCTATAAAGGAAATGCAAATCAAATCACATTAAGAATTCACCTCACTCTATTAGAATGACTATTATCCAGGACAGAAAACAACAAATGTTGGTGAGGATGGGAATGTGAAAATAACTGTAAACTATTCCTTCCTTGTACTAAATTAGTACAACCCTGTGGAAAGCAGTCTGGAGTTAACTGAATACACTAATAAAAGAAATATCTTAAGATCCAGCAATACCACTCTTGGGCATACATTCAAAAGAGTATAATCAGGAAAGAAAATCACACTTGCACACCCATGTCTAATGCAGTATTATTCACAATGGCCAAGCTATGGAAATATCTCCAATTCTCTACAACTGATGAAAGGATTAAGAAAATGTGGTATTTATACAGCATGGATATTTCTCAGTCATACAGAAGAAAAAAGCATTTTCATTTGCTGATATGTAGCAATGTTTATTAGATGAGTGAATGTGATTTTCCAGTTTTCTACCTATCCATCTCATTTTATCCACTTATATTATCAAACTTCTTGGAATAGATTGAACCTTCAATAAGTATATTTGAATTAAATGAATAAAGTTGCTAATAACTTTTCATAATGTTTGACTTATAAAAATGTGCATAAATGGTACTTATAATTTTTAAATAAAGACAATTTTGAAAATTAAAAAAAAAAGAAAGACACAGGTCACACGTATTCGCTCACATGTGGAAGACAGGTGCAAATACAAATACTAGTAATCAGAATGTACATATAACCAACCTATAGCATCATTCAAATGTGGGAGTGTTAGAAGACACTAGGGAAAAGGGAAACGTGAAGAGAATGATAGTGAATAATATTGAAATATTTTGCATCTGTGTAGGAAAAAGACAATGAAACACACTGAAAACTGCTAAACAATAAAGAGTAAGGGATAAAGGACAAGGAAAAGTAATAAAGGGGGTTAGACTGATTAAATTATGATATATTTAGAGGCAGAATATCAAGGCAAGCCCCCCTCTATAATCAAAAGACCAAGGTCATTCACTTCAATCAAAAGTGAAGGTCAGGAATGTAAACATGTTGTTAAGGGAAGGGTAACAGTGGGAGGTGGAGGGAAAGATGAAACAGATAATGGAGGTTGAGTACAGATGATGTGTATTCTGCACATGTATGAATATGGAACATTGTAACCTGATGAAATCAATTTAAGAAATGTGACAGGGAAGAGAAAGAATGGAGGGGATGAACCAAACTGGGGTACCATGTACACATTATGGAAATGTCACATTGAAACCCCATGTAAAGCTATTAAACAATAGCAAAATGGAAAAAAGAAATGGGTTGAACTTCAAACAAAATTATGATTTTATTATATTCACATAGCCATAAATTTTAAAAAGCTATTATGCTCACACAGCCAATATTACAGAAGATACTTGCAGGAATCCTACTCACACATGAAGAAAAAGTGTGGTCAAAATCAATAGAGTCAGAGAAAGATTAATCCCAGGAGAAGAATACACAATCAAATGAGAATTAAGGAAGAATCACACATGGTGAATTTCATAAACTACAGACCTCCAAGTTGAATATTGGGAAAGGAAATAGACATGAAATTAATGAAGTGGAATGTAAATGAACAGTATGAATAATCATTGAAAAAAGCTGGACCTTTACAAGATAAACAAGATTGACAATCCCTTATTCATACTTAGAAAATAGAAATAATCCCGTGCATCCTGTTTGATCACAGTGCATAAAAACTGGAACTCAACAAACAACAAAATCAACAACAGAAAATATACAAACAATTGGAAGCTGAAGAACACATTGCTCAATGATCAGTAGGTCATCCATGAAATAAAAGAGAAAATTTAAAGATTCCTAGAAGTTAATGAAGATGAAAACATGAGCTACCAGAGAATAAGGGCCAGAGCTAAGGCAGTCCTAAAAGGAAAGTTTATAACCATGAATGCATATAGTAAAAGGACAGAAAGATCTCAAATCAATGCCCTAATGATACATCTCCAACTCCTAGAAAAACAAGAACAAGCAAAACTCAAAACAGGTAGAGGAGAGAAATAAAAAAGTAATGGCCAAAATTAATGGAATAGAGACAAAGAAAAATACAAAGAGAATGAAGAAAACAAAAAGTTGGTTCTTTGAAAAAATGAACAAGATTGACAGACCCCTGGAAAATTTGACTAAAATAAGGAAATAAAATAGCCCAAATCAGTAAAATAAGAAATTCAAAAGGGGGGATAACAACAAATCCACAGAAATCCAGGCAATCATCAGAGAGTACGTTGAGAACCTACATTCCAATAAAGTTGAAAATCCTGAAGAAATGGACAAATTTCTACGTACTTATAACCATCCAAAATTGAACCAAGAGGATATTAACCACTTAAATTTATCTATAACACAAAATGAAATTGAAGCAGCAATCAAGAGTCTCCCAAAAAGAGAAAAGTCCAGGATATGATGGATTCTCTGCTGAATTCTATCAGACTGTAAAGAACTAATGCCAACCCTCCTTAAACTGTTCCATGAAATAGAAAGGGAAAGAATACTGCCTAACTCATTCTTTGAAGCCAGTATTATACTCATCCTAAAACAAGACAAAGACACATCCGAAAAGGAGAACCAAAGGCCAATCTCCTTAATGAACATCGATGTAAAAATCCTCAATAAAATAATGGCAAAGGAATCCAACAACATATCAGAAAGATCATTCACCACGACCAAGTCAGCTGCATCCCAGGGATGCAAGGATGGTTCAACATATACAAATCTATAAATGTAATAGTGTACATTAATAGAAGCAGAGACAAAAACCACTTCATCCTGTCAATAGATGCAGAAAAAGCCTTCGACAAGATCCAACACCACTTCATGACAAAAGCTCTAAGAAAACTAGGAATAGAAGGAATGTACCTCAACATGGTAAAGGCTATATATGACAAACCTATAGCCAACATCATACTTAATGAGCAAAAACCAAAACTATTTCCCCTAAAATCAGGAAAGAGACAAGGGGTCCCACTGACCACATTCCTATTCAATATTGTCTTGGAATTCCAGGCAGAGCAAATAGACAAGCAGAAGGAATACAAGGAATACAAATAGGTAAAGGAACTGCCAAATATCCCTTTTCTCAGACTCCATGATCCTATCTCTAAGACCCAAAAAATTCTGCTCAAAAGCTTCTAGACAGCATAAACAGCTTCAGCAAGGTGGCAGGATACAAAATCACTCACAAAAATCATTAGTTTTTCTATACACCAACAACGAACAAATTGAAAATAAATATGTGGAAATAATTCCATTTGCAAATGCCTCAAAAAAATCAAATATCTAGGAGTAAACTTAACAAAGGATGTGAATGACCTCTACAAGGAGAACTACAAACCTCTGCAGAAAGAGATTAAGGAAGACTACAGTAGGAAGAAAGATTTCAAGTGCTCATGGATTGGTAGAATGAACACAGTAAAAATGGCTACACTACCAAAAGCAATCTACATGTTCAATGCAATTCCTGTCAAAATCCCAATAACATTTATCACAGAGATTGAAAAATCTACCCCAGAGTTCATTTAGAAACACAAGAAACTGCGAATAGCCAAGGCAATACTCAGCAAAAAGAGCAATGCTTGAGGTTTCAGAATACCCAACTTCAAACTGTATTACAAAGTAACAGCAATAAAAATAGCACAGTACTGGCAGAAAAATGGACTTGAAGACCAGTGGAACAGAATAGAGGACCCAGATATGAAACCACACAGCTATGCCCACCTCATTTTGGACAAAGTTGACCAAACATATGATGGAGAAAAGACAGCCTCTTCAACAAATATTTCTTGGAAAAGAAGTTGTCAGTTTACAAAACTGAAACAAGCTCCAGCCTTATCATCCTGTACTAGCATCAACTCAAAATGGATATAGGGACCTTAATATCAGACACAAAACTCTGAGGCTAGTACAGAAAAGAGCAGGGAATTCTCTGGAAGCAATAGGTATGGGCAATGACAACTCAGCAGTTAAGAGAAAGGATACACAAATGGGACTACATAAAATTAAAAGGCTTCTGCATAAAAAAAGAAATGGTCTCTAAACTGAAGAGACCACCCACAGACTGGGAGAAAATATTTGCCAGCTACACATCAAAGGACTGATAGCGAGAATATTCAGGGAGCTCAAAAAACTAAACTCCCCTCCAAATAAATGAACTAATAGAGAAATGGACAACTGAACTAAACAGGCATTTTCAAAAGAAGAAATTCAAATGGCCCTAAAACATGAAAATATGCTCACCATTTTTGGCCATGAAGGAAATGCAAATCAAAACCACACTAAGATTCCACTTCACTCCTGTTAGAATAGCTATCATCAAAAACACCACCTACAACAAATGTTGGCCAGGATGTGGGGAAAAAGGAACCTTCATACACTGCTGGTGGCAATGCAAGCTAGTACAACCATTCTGGAAAACAATATGGAGGCTTCTTTAAAAACGAAATGTAGATCTGCCATATGATCCATCAATCCCACTGCTGGTGATAAACCCAAAGCAATGTGACACAGGTTACTCCAGAGGCACCTGAACACCCATATTTATTGCAACGCTATTCACAATAGCAAGTTATGGAAACACCAAGATGCCCCACTACTGATGAATGGATTAAGAAAATGGTCTATATATACACAGCAGAATTTTATTCATCTGTGGAAAGCAATGAAATCCAATCATTTGCAAATAAATGGATGGAACTGGAGAACACCATTCTGAGCGAGGTTAGCCAGGCTCAGAAGACCAAAAATTATATGTTCTCCCTCCTATGCAGACTTTAGATCTAAAACAAATGCAGTAATATTATTAGACATGGGTCACACACTAAGAGGAGGACACATACAGGAGGAATAGGAAAAGGTAGGAAACTCAAAACTTGAAAGTGTGTGGTGTGCCCACTGCAGAAGAGCTAATATACTAACCTTAAAATAAGAGATTCACTATGGGAAGGTGACTGGGAAGTAGTGAAGAGATCTGGTAGAGATGAATCAATTTGGGTTGTAATACACTTGTGCATGGAAGCAATGCTAGGACTCTCTCTGTACAGCTACCCTTATCACAAACTACCAAAAGCGCTATGTCTTTCTTATTACTTCTTATGTCTTCTCTCCCACAAATTTGGAGAAGACAGCAGAACAGATTCTGCCTGGAAGCAATGGGGTGTGGGGGGAGAGAGAGGGGTAGGGGACAGAGGGCAAAAATGGCCCAGACAATGTATGCACATATGAATAAGTGAATAAAGAACAAAACAACAAAAAAAGAAAAAATGTTGGAACATTACAAGATAAACAAGATTGACAATCCTTCATTCATACTTATCCTCCCCATAAAAGAGAGAGAAGAATCTAGTAAATAAAATGAAAAGTGAAAAGGTGGATATTAGAATTTCAGATACCACTAAAATCCAGTGGATCAATAGGGGATATTCTGAAAAGTGTATTAAAAATGTGAAAATTTGACAAAACTGATAAATTTCTAGGCTGCAAGATCAAACAAAATAATACCAATTGTTCTCCAACTATCATGTAAATTGAATTGGAAAGAATGATCCTGAATACATCCTACCAATCCAGTAGGATGTCTTCTAATTACCTGTAAAAAAAAAGACGTATATTTGTGCACAAACCAGAAAAGACAAAACAAAAAAAAATAATACAAAAATATCCTTGAAAACAGACACAAAAATCATCAAAAAAATTACAAATAGTAATCAACAAAACATTTAAGAAGCAAAACTAGCAACCTAAAAAACTGACTCAAAACTATACCATACAACCACAGTGAAAAAAATAGCATGTATCACAATAAAAACCATAATTTACATAACACCAGAATTTAACATCCTTCTGGAATTTCTTAGTCTGTTATATATACAATAAACTAGTAGTAAAGAAAGAATGAAAAGTAAAAAGCAGGTAGCATTATTTTGGAGAAGATGAGTGTGTTCACCTGGAAATTCAAAGGAATACATGAAGAGGTCACACAGTCAATAGAGATTCCATAGCCAAACAAAGAGAAAATATGTAATTGCCAATTACTCAAATAAGAAGGATTCACATAAAGCATGAGGGGGAAATAGATATATTGCGGCAACAGACATAAATAAAATATAACTGCCTTCTCAGACCAACTGGAAAACCTTACCCAGGAATAACAAATAATTTTTTTAATTATAGATTTCAATGGATATGAACAAGTTCTATTAATGTTAGCAAAAGTCAAAGGAAAGGTTTCTCCAAGATGTGAAAAAGTCCATCTACATAAGTGATTTATCGATTCATGGTAATGTCTTCAAAATAAATGATATTTCAAAAACCTACCAGAACTGATTTTGTAAGTTTCATCTTAAAGAACTGTTGGAATTTTTTGAAGATATGTAATGTTTAATCTAATATAAATTGTATGAAATATTTATATGTACTGAAACATAACATGGTACCCATTAAACTATGTATAACTTACTCTTTATGCAACAGTTACACTATAAAATTGAGAAAATACATAAAAGATGAAAAATCTGATATTATTCAAAGTAGTAGCAAAATAATCACAAAAGGTTCACTGAATTCTCTGGCAACCCAAACAATCTTGAACAAAAGATGAAAGCTGAGAATCCACTACCTGACTCGACGAAGTAATGTAAAATTATTGGGATAAAACAGCATGATAGCAAGGCAGCAGTGGCTCTGGCCTACAATCCTAGCTTCTAAGGAGCCAGAAATCATTAGCAGTCAGTTTGAATCCAGCCCTGGTAAACACCTCATAAGACCCTATTTGAAAAACACATCACACAAACTAAAGGGCTGGTGGAGTCACCGAAACTGTAGGCCCTGAATTCAAACCTCAGTAGGGCACAAAAACAAAAAATCAACAGGTTTTTTGCAAAATTGCAGACACACACACCAATGGAAAATTACACATCCTCAACTACCCCAGACATTTCCAATCAACTGATTCACAAGCAAATAGAAAAGACATACCTTGAAGAATCGACAGTTTATTTAATCAGTGCTGTGAGAAAACTAAATGCTTGAAAGTGGAACCCCATCCCTCACCGAATACAAATATAAACACAAAAATACCTATAGTTTCACCATAAAGTAAGAAACCATTAAAAAATAAGGAAACCATTCAAAACAACGGAATAGGCAACAAATTTCAGAAAAAATTAAGAACTCAAAACTCCAAAGAAAATTAAACAAAAGGCATCATATTAAATGGAAGTTTCATCAGAGCAAAGGAAATAATCACACAGAGAAGACAACATTTACAGAATGAAAGATTGTTTTCTGCAAACTTTCATCTAAAAGGTAACTCATATCCAGAATATATCACAAACTTGGTTAGAATCCCCAAAATAATTCATTTTAAAGGCAATAGTCTGTTCTAATTACCTGTAAAAAAAAAAGACATATATTTGTGCACAAAAGTCAGTACAGATTATTTTGCTCTCGGGGAATTTAAAATCATTACTATGATAAGATAAAAATTCTCCTCTGTTAGAATAGCTAAGAGCAACAGTCTAAAAAGTTACACAGTTATATTTGCCAATATATTGTGCTTAGACTTCAGCACAGCCTCCCTCCCCCACAGGAAAAACACAATTGCAGTAGTCCATGTATCAACGCAACACCTTCATAGAATAAAATATTGTTACTCTACTCAACTAGTAAATCACATAACATTTCTCTTCTCTAAGTCTAGGAGATTCAGACCAGACTCCTAGAAAACAGATTTCAAATTTTTCTAATTTTAAAGTAGCAAAGGACTACAATAAGCTAAACAAACCAGAGTCAGATATATGGCAAATGCATCCATATCTCTATTCAAATATGATTTCTAAAATTGTGGGGAAAACTAACTATGCCTGGGAAAACTTTGGAGACTAACAAAGATCAGCAGACAAATACATAGGCATGTAATAAGAGCTGTGTACTGATACCTTCCACAGTAGGGAAGAAACTCAAATTCCTACCCCATCATCCCTGCTCGCAAATGTGTGCAGATACTTCAGGTAACACTCACTACAACAACACTTGAAAAGAGATGCAAGGAATCACTGCTTCCAACCATGTTTTCACTGCTAATAGGGTTGTAAATACATTGCTAGAATTTCATGGAATTGTGCCTGAACAATTTATTAATTAGACCTTCTGCTACAGACCTGGCATTTGTTCATATCCAAAACCTGAGCACAGATATGTGTCTACATGAAGCAGTAATAAATTGGAGGGGAAAACTCTCACAGGGTTTATTATTTATTTCTGGCTATGCTTGCATTTGCAGATTTGACACAGCATCCCAGCATGACACGCATCTTATTTGAAACAGTAAGTGGGTATCTACAGTCATAAGTACTTTCATGACCAGGGGCACAAGTGCAGAACTTCTCTGTAGGGACTTATTACATACATTTGTGAGTAAAGAAATCTTATCACACCATTGCTCTACAAGAAAGGGAACTTTGTTCTCGTCTCTCAGTACAGAACACATGCAATTGACTTGTATTGCTTTTCTAAGGATGATCTCTTGGTACTAGCTTTCAGCCCAGGCCTGAAGAGTCCCAGAGATGGTGGAGTAAATGCATAGATTTCAACCTTGTTAGGGAAAAGAGAAAAAGAAAAAAAGGAATATACTTGTTCGTGTTGAAAGAAAAATACACCACAACCACAAAATGAGTTAGGGATGTTTCTGGGAAGGTAGGGGAGGAAGGGCCATGTAGGGTTTACTATCAGCATTGGTCAATGGCACTATTCAAAAAAGTAACATAAAGCCACAACTTACTTTGTAGAATCTTCACGCTGGTTAGGATCACTGCTTGTGTCATCTTTGACAAAAGAATAAAGCTGGAAAAATCCTGCAATCAGTGCATCTCCATCTTTGTATACACTGGGTTTCACGCTGGGAAAGCAGTGTGGGTCACTAAATGACCTGAGATGGAGGGGAAGCTGGAGGAGAAGGAAAATAAAACTCAAAGGGAACATGTCCAAAAATGTATAATTCTGGCTGGAGGCTCAGATTACAGTGTCAGGCAGGTATATATGTTCTTATGTGCTTCTGTATTCAACTGGAATGTCCATTGGAATTCCCCATTTTCCTTCACCCCAATGTCTTGCATTTCCATGGAGGACTCTGGAGCAATTTCTGCCCTAGGCTCTGCATCTGAAGCCTTGCATCCATGAAATAAACACTAGTTGAAAAATAAGTCTGAGGATCTTCATTTCCACCCCAGGAAATGTCTACAGAGTTGTAATGAAGTAGGTGTCAAAAAACAATTTTCAGGAAAGCTATTTGGGATGTAGAAAATGAATTACATCATTGGATCCATGTAAGGTGCAAGGTGATTATTGTTTCACAACAATCAGCCAATAATCAGGTTGACATAGGACATTCCAAATCAATAGTGCAAGACAGGTGCAGAAATCAAGTTGTATATTTGCATTCTGAGCTATGGCTTTGTTCACTATCAATGTCTTATTTTATCTATGCTGAGTTAATCATCTCCTGTTGTTCTGAAGAATGTCACAATCATACATAAAATCACAAGAATTTTATGCTCATTCATTTGACTTTTACTTGCAATCAAAATTCACTTAATCTTATATTTGCTCAATATACAAAAAGCCAGAGTGACTTTTTTCTCAGTTACACTTTCAGTCTCTGAGCATAAGTTTCTGAAGATATTCTCATGTCATAACTCTCAATTAAAATCAGACAGACACATTAAAAGAAAAATACATATATTATTATTTCAATTTGCAATATATCATGGAAAGAGAAAATATTTGCTCTAAAGTAGATTAACAGAGTGTACCTATTCTGATCAAGATCAGTGTGATGGGGGGAATTTCCCTGGAACAGAAAATATGACAGTGAGCTAACAAGTTGAGAAGAGTAAAGCAATTGATTGATCTCTGTGTAATGAGCATGCTAATAGAGATCTTGGTGAGCATAAAAAATGAAAATAAGGTAAATTACTTTGAGGTATATGGAAAATGAATTGAGACTTGAAAGGAAGATGAGACATAAGTTCTCTTAATTGCCTGTAGGAACAGCTACTTTTATGCACAGAGTAATAGTAAGTGACAGAAATATTTATCAAGAGATTGAGCTGTTCCAATTCATATATCAGAACGAGTAGTTTACCATACTTATTTTAAATGGATGGGAGACTTACAAGACTATTCTTACAGAACTCACAAAAGATGTTGATGGAGACATTCTGGAGAGACATGACGGTGGTTTGAGCTAAGTACAGAAATGTGGTCATGATGAATTCATAAGAATCTGATGTAAGCAATTAAAGTCTGCAGAAACTAAGAATAGAAGTAATATTCCTCAATATAATAAGGGCTACATATGACAAACCTATAGCTGACATTATACTAAATGGAGAAAAACTGAAACCATTGCTTCTAAAGTAAAGAATGAGAAAGGAATTTTTACTTTCTCCACTCCTGTTCAACACAGATTTGGAATTCCAAGCCAGAACAATAAGACAAAAGCAAAAAATAAAATGGATTCAAATAGGGAAGGTTGAATTCACATTATCTATCTCCCTAAAGAACCTCAAAATTCTACTGAAAACTGTTAGAAATCCTAAACTCTTTTGGCACATTTGCAGGATGCAAAATTACCATGCAGAAATTAGTAACCTTTCTATCTACCATTAATGAACACATTAAGAAAAAAAAATCAGGTCAAACATCACATTTGCACAGGCTCAAAATCAATGAAGTACCTTGGAATAAATAAAACAAAGGAAACAAGAAAACTTTTCAATGAAAACTATAAACCACTGGAGAGAGAAAATGAAGAAGACATTAAAAGATGGGAAGACCTTCCATGTTCATAGATTAGTAGCTTCAAATTTGTAAGACTGGCCATACTACTGAATGCAATCTATATCTTCAATGCAATCGCTATCAAATTTATGTGACATTCTCCAAAGAAATTGAAAAATGAAACCTGAAACGCACATGGGAACACAAAACACGTCATGACATAAAATTAACATTACAAACAGCATGTTATTGTCAAAAAACAGACAGAAGACCAATGGGTTAGAACAGAAAACCCAGAGATAAACTCATGCATCTAGAGCTTACTGATCTTTGACAATGGATCCCAAAACACTCTAGGTAGTAGACAGCCTCTTCACCAAATGTTACTGTAAAAACTGGATATCCACTTGTAGAAGACTGAACTACATCCCTATCATTCAACCTGTTCAAAATCAACTTAAAGTGGATCCAAAACCTTAATATGAGGACTAAAACTTTGAAGAGCTTCAGAAAGTGGTAGAAAATATACTGGAACGTACAGATATAAGGAATGGCATGCTAAGTAGAACTCAAAAGGCTCAGTATCTAAGAGAAAGAACCAAGAAAGGGACTACATCAAACTAAAGAGCTTCTGCACAGCAAAAGAAACAGTCATTAGGCTAAAAAGACAGGACACAGAATGGAAGAAAATCTGTGCCAGCTTCATCTGATAGAGGCCTAATACCCAGAATCTACATGGAACCCACAAAACACAACCTCCAAAGAAACAACAACTCAATGAAGAAAGGAACACATTAATTTAACAGGACATTCTGAAAGAGTGATTCTCCAATGACTATAACTCAATGTAAAACTATGAGGTTGTTAGGTTACAATAGAAGGCTGAGCAAAGGACCCAATTATGAAGAAGAAAGAAATGGTGAAAAGATGCAAATACTGATGACTCTAATTGGGTCATTAAGCATTGTATGCAAGTATCACTTCTCTGTACCTTGTAAATATATAGTCTTTGAGAGTCAATAGAGAGACAAATATAAATTCAAAAAAGGAAAATTGCATATGTGATCACAAACTTCTCTACTGAAAGCAGTCCATAAGCATACAAGTGACCCTTTTGCTAGAGACTCTTGTTGGCTTAGCTCAATCTAACTCCTGTCAGGCCCAGTGCTCTCAGTGCATGGGAAAACGCTTAGCTACTGAGCCAGGCCATAGCACTGTGTTGAGAAATACGGCCTCAACCTTGCCACCACACTCACCTGTCTGAACACTGAGAATTGTTCAACTGAAGACTACAGGTGAAGAAAACTTCCCAACAACGGGCTGGCTTCTTGTGCAAATTCTAATGCAGAAACTCAGGAAATATGAAGAAAAAAAAATCAGACCATTTGACTCATCCTAAACTCCATATCTACAGAGTAACAAACACAATCAATAAGAAGAAGAGGAAATATGTGACAAAGAATGTTTTTAATTTAATTTTTATTTTTCTGTGGTTCTGGATTGGTGTACATTGTAGAGTTACAATTGTTCTTACAATATATCAAATTTATCATACCTGAATTCACATCCTCCATCATTGTGTTTTTCAACCCCTCCCCCACACATTCTGGAAATAGATTGAACAAGTCTCATTTGTCAATTTCCATACATGTGTACATACTGTTTGCACTATATTCACCCTCCCATGCCTTTCACTGAACCCTCCCCCACCCACTAGTACCAAATCACCAATAAAGTCATTTTCCATCCCCATTGTCTTCAATTTTGTAAATGACATAAAATGAAATTTAATGTTTGCAAAGGGACTTTCCTTGTGACTCCCCAAATTTTTATATATTATAAACTGCTTTGGTTCATGTCCTTTCTTTTGCTGAGTTTTTCTTTAGTCACCTTTGTATGGTGGCTTCAGCAAGTTTACAAATTCTATACTCACTCCTATAGTGAAATCTTGGAGAGACACTGGAGACACACGTTGAAGGCAAAATCACCAAAAGAGGCAATACTTTGACTCCTCCACACCTCCATCCAGCGCAGGGAATCTCCACTTCACGTTAAACGGAGAAACAAGGAGTGCCCCCGGGCCTCCAGTCACCCATGCCCAGACAGCTTGGGAAGACACTGACAAGGTGAGCTTCGCAGTACTGTGTTACTCCCACAGACAAGCCTGGGCCAGTGAACCATAGTCCCCTGGACAGACCGACCTCCACCGGGGAAAAGAAAGAAACTGACTAATAAGCAGTAAGAGCAATAAAGACAAGTGGGAAAGAGGGTGGGGTGCACTGAGTGCCAAAGATTGGGGGAAGGGAATCTTTCCAGAGACTGTAAATAAACAAGCTGTGTGAGCCGGAGAGGCTCTGGTGGGAGTGGGGGCACGCGCCCAGCAACCAGGAGCAGGAAAGCTTGTGAGAGTGGCGGAGGGAGGAAAACACCACAGGAGAGGAGGGAAGACCCACTTCCCACGTGACCTGTAAACAAAGCTGGTGGCTGGCAGGAGCAGCAGGACCACCCAGTAATCAGGAGCAGGAAATCTTGTAAAAGTGGTGGTGGGAAGAAAACTGCACTGGAGGGGCAGAAGACCCACTTCCCAAATGAACTGTAAATAAACACACAGGCCTAAGAAAGCGAGTGCAATGTCACCTTCCCCAGTGGGCTTGGAAAGGGGGAAGCTTGTAGCAGAGACTCACGCACAGGAAAACTCTCAGTAAACAAAGCCTGCAGGGCCAGGTGCGTGCTAAGCTCACCCCTGAGATCTGCAAAAATAACGCCTCCAGCAACAGCAGGCTGACAGCAGTGGGCAGGGAAGTCACAGCCACAGATACCATTCTCAGAACTGTCCTGAGACTTTTTTTTCTCTTTTTCTCCCTACCTTTGACGAGAGAACAACTGCTTGCTGAAAAACTAATGGAAACTGTATTGCATTTGAACTTGGGACACCTGGTGGAGTTTTTGTGTGGGTGTGTGTGTAGTTTTGTTCTACTTTATGCGTCTCCTTTGATGAGACAACTACAGAACAACATCAGAGGCACCATCTCCAGGATTGGAGAATGAGAAGGCACCCAAATTATTAAGACTGAAACTTCATTACATTTTAACTTGGAGGATTTTTGGTTTTTTGTTTTTTTGGTTTTTTTTTAATTTTCTATTTTTCATTTTATTTTATTTTATTTTATATATATATTTCTTTCATTTACTTATTTTTTATTTTTGTTCTTATCTTTATTTTTTTTATTTTTTATTTTCAATCCTCTCTCTGTCTCTGTAATGCCTGTTCAGCTTACTGTTGATTAGTACACTAAGGCTCCCTGTTTATATCTTTGAAACTTTCTTGTCTGATTCCTTGTTCTGTATTCTCCTTCTTCTCTGTTAATTTGTTTTTCCCTTTTCTTTAACCTCTTGCTTTCCATCTCCACTCACCCTTCCATTCTAAATAACACCAATGTTATTATTACAAGCTAGAAAATACTTAATTGCACACAGTACAGGGACAGTAACAACACCAAGGACAATGACGGTAAGAGAGAAAAAACAGGGAAACCAGTTTCCCCACAGCAAAAAATTAGTACAGGAACCAGAGGGGAATGAAGAAAACAGGTAATCAGATCCAGACTCCAACAAAATGAAGATAAACTATGCCAAAGGACCCAATGAAGCCCACAAGAATAATTTAAAAGAAGACATACTACAGGTACTCAATGAGAATTTTATAGAGATGATACTGGATAGGGTCAACCAAAATGTACAGGAGACACTCAAGAAATTCCAAGACAACAAAAATAGAGAATTTGAAGAAGCAAAAGAAGAAATAAAGGAAACCATAGAAGCACGGTATAAACACCAATGCGAAACAGAGAACACAATGAATGCAGGACAAAAATAGACAATATTAAAGAGGAAACCACCCAGGATATGGAAAACCACAGAAGTAAGAATGAAACAGAACTGCAAAACAAAACAGAGGATCAATCAGCAGAATAGAACAAACAGAAGACAGAATCTGAGAACTTGAAGATGAAATGGTAATTAAAGGAAAAACCGAAGAATTATTAATTAAACAACTCAAGACCTCTGAAAAGAAAATGCAAGAACTCACTGACTCCATCAAAAGACTAAACTTGAGAATCATGGGCATTGAAGAAGGAGAAGAGGTGCAAGGGAAGGGAATGTGTAATATATTCAACAAAATAATAACAGAAAATTTCCCAAATCTAAAGAAAGTTATTCCCATACAGATGCAAAAGGCCTCCAGGACACCAAACAGACTCGATCAAAATAGAGCTACCCCATGACATATCATCATTAAAACAGCAAATTCAGAAACTAGGGAAGGAATATTGAAGGCTGTAAGAGAAAAAAAACAAGTAACATACAAAGGTAAACCCATCAAAATCATAGCAGACTTCTTAGTAGAAACATTAAAAGCAAGAAGAGCATGGGGTGAGATCTTCCAGGCACTGAATAAAAATAACTTCAACCCCAGGATTCTCTACCCAGCAAAACTATCATTCAAAATAGATGGAGCAATAAAAGTCTTCCATGATAAGCAGAAACTAAAACAATATGTGACCACAAACCCATCACTACAAAACATTCTGCAAGGGATTCTGCACAAGGAAAGTGAAACCCAACTTAACCATGAAAAGACAGGCAGCACCAAACCACAGGAAAAGAAAAAGCCAGACAGTAGAGAGTAACTTCAATTTAGGTAGACACAATCAAACCTTCAAACAACTAAGACAACTAAATGACAGGAATCACCACATACCTATCAGTACTAACACTTAATGTTAACAGACTTAATTCACCCATCAAAAGGCACTGCTTGATGAAATGGATTAAAAGGGAAGATTCAACAATTTGTAGCTTACAAGAGACCCATCTCACTGACAGAAATAAGCATAGGCTTAGGATGAAAGGCTGGAAGAAGATTTACCAAGCCAATGGCCCCCGAAAATAGGCAGGAGTAGCAATACTTATCTCTGACAAAGTAGACTTCAAACTACATTGATGAAATGAGATAAAGAAGGACATTCCATACTAATAAAAGGGGAAATAGACCAAAAGGAAATAATAATCATCAACCTGTATGCACCCAATGTCAACGCACCCAATTTCATCAAACATACCCTGAAAGACATAAAAGCATATATTAACGCCAACACAGTTGTTGTAGGAGACTTTAACACCCTATTATCATCAATAGATAGGTCATCCAAACGAAAAATCAATAAAAAATCCTAAATCTAAAAGATTCAATAGATGAAATGGACCTAGTTGATGTCTACACAACATTTTATCCAACTTCTACACAATATACATTCTTCTTAGCAGTCCATGGAACCTTCTCTAAAATAGATCATATCCTAGGACACAAAACAACTCTCAGCAAATATAAGAAAATAGAAATTTTACCATGCATACTATCTGATCACAATGCAGTAAAAGTAGAACTCAACAACAAAAGTAAAGACAAAAAACATGCAAACAGCTAGAAACTAAATAACTCATTACTTAAGAACAATGGATCATCGATGAAATAAAAGAAAATATTAAAAGGTTCCTGGAAGTCAATGAAAATGAAAGCACAACCTACCGGAACCTATGGGACACAGCTAAGGCAGTACTGAGAGAAAAGCTTTTAGCCATGAGTGCATATATTAAAAAGACTGAAAGATCCCAAGTCAATGACCTAAAGATACATCTCAAACTCCTAGAAAAGGAAGAACAAGCTAATCCCAAAACAAATAGAAGGAGAGAAATAATAAAAACAAGAGCTGAAATCAATGAAATAGAAACCAAAAAAAAAAAACCACACAAAGAATTAATGAAACAAAAAGTTGGTTCTTTAAAAAAATAAACAAGATCGATAGACCCCTGGCAAACCTGACTAAAGTGAGGAGAGAAAAAACCCAAATTAGTAGGATCAGGAATGCAAAAGAGGAGATAACAACAAACACCATGGAAGTACAGGAAATCATCAGAGCCTACTTCGAGAACCTAAATTCAAATAAATTTGAAAACTTTAAAGAAATGGACAGATTTCTAGATATATATGATCATCCAAAACTGAACCAAGAGGAAATTAATCACCTGAATAGATCTATAACACAAAATGAAATTGAAGCAACAATCAAGAGTCTCCCCAAAAAGAAAAGTCCAGGACCTGATGGATTCTCTGCTGAATTCTATTAGACCTTTAAAGAAGAATTGATACCAACCCTCCTTAAACTGTTCCACAAAATAGAAAGGGAAACAAAACTGCCAAACAAATTTTATGAAGCCAGTATTACACTTATCCCAAAACCAGGCAGAGACACTTCCAAAATGGAGAACTATAGGCCAATCTTCTTAATGAACATTGATGCAAAAATCCTCAATAAAATAATGGCAAACCAAATTCAAGAATGCATCAAAAAGATTATTCACCACGACCAAGTAGGCTTCATCCCAGGGATGCAGGGGTGGTTCAACATACGAAAATCAATAAACATAATAAACCACATTAACGGAAGCAAAGACAAAAATCACTTGATCATCTCAATAGATGCAGAAAAACCTTTGATAAGATCCAACACCATTTCATGATAAAAGCTCTAAGAAAACTAGGAATAGAAGGAAAGCACCTCAACATTATAAAAGCTATATTTGACAAACCTGTAGCCAGCATTATACTTAATGGAGAAAAACTGAAACCATTCCCTCTAAAAGCAAGAACCAGACAAGGATACCCACTATCTCCACTCCTATTCAACATAGTACTGGAATTCCTAGCCAGAGCAATTAGGCAAGAAGTGGAATAAAAGGAATACAAATAGGTAAAGAAACTGTCAAAATATCCCTATTTGCAGATGACATGATCCTATACCTTACGACCCAAAAAACTCAACTCAGAGGCTGCTAGACATCATCAATAGCTACAGCAAGGTAGCAGGATATAAAATCAACATAGAAAAATCATTAGCATTTCTATACACTAACAATGAGCAAACTGAAAAAGAATGTATGAAAACAATTCCATTCACAATAGCCTCAAAAAAAATCAAATATCTAGGTGTAAACCTAACAAAAGATGTGAGTGACCTCTACAAGGAAAACTATAAACTTCTGAAGAAAGAGATTGAAGAAGACAATAGAAAGTGGAGAGATCTCCCTTGCTTATAGATTGGTAGAATCAACATAGTAAAAACGTATATACTCCCAAAAGTAATATACATGTTTAATGCAATTCCCATCAAAATTCCAATGACATTCATTAAAGAGATTGAATAGTTTACCGTGAAATTTATATGGAAACATAAGAGGCCATGAATAGCAAAGGCAATACTCAGTCAAAAGAACAATGCTGGAAGTATCACGATACCTGACTTCAAACTATTTTACAAAGCAAAGGCAATAAAAACAGCATGGTACTGGCACAAAAACGGATATGAACACCAATGGAACAGAATAGAGGACCCAGATATGAAGCCACACAACTATAACCAACTTGTCTTTGTCAAATGAGCTAAAAATATATGATGGAGAAATAGCAGCCTCTTCAACAAAAACTGCTGGCAAAACTGGTTAGCAGTCTGCAAAAAACTGAAACTATATCCATGTATATCATCCTATACCAATATTAAATCAAAATGGATCAAGGATATTAATATCAGACCACAAACTCTAAAGTTGATGCAGGAAAGAGTAGGAAATACTCTGGAGTTAATAGGTATAGGCAGGAACTCTCTCAACGAAACCCCAGCACCACAGTAACTAAGATATAGCATAGATTAATGGGACCTCATAAAACTAAAAAGCTTCGGTTCATCAAAAGAAGTGGTCTCTAAACTGAAGAGAGCACCCACAGAGTGGGAGAAAATAATTGCCAGCTACACATCAAAGGACTCATAACCAGAATATACAGGGAACTTAAAAAACTAAATTCTGCCAAAACTAATGAACCAATAAAGAAATGGGCAAATGAACTAAACAGAACTTTCTCAAAAGAAGAAATTCAAATGGCCAAAAAACACATGAAAAAATGCTCAGCATCTCTAGCAATAATGGAAATGCAAATTAAAACCACACTAAGATTCCACCTCATCCCTGTTAGAATAGCCATCATTAGCAACACCACGAACAACAGGTGTTGGCGAGGATGTGGGGAAAACGGAACACTCATACACTGTTGGTGGGAATGTAAACTAGTGCAACCACTATGGGAAGAAATTTGGAGGCTACTTAAAACACTAAAGATTGATCTACCTTTTGATCCAGAAATACCATTCTTGAGGATATACCCAAAAGACTGTGACACAGGTTACTCCAGAGGCACCTGCACACCCATGTTTATTGTGGCACTATTCACAATAGCCAAGTTATAGAAACAGCCAAGATACCCCACCATAGATGAATGGGTTAAGAAAGTGTGGTATCTATACACAATGGAATTTTATGCAGCCATGAAGAAGAATGAAATGTTATCAATCGCTGGTAAATGGACGGAATTGGAAAACATCATTCTGAGTGAGGTTAGCCTGGCCCAAAAGACCAAAAATCATATATTCTCTCTCATATTTGGACATTAGATCAAGGGCAAACACAACAAGGGGATTGGACTTTGAGCACATGATAAAAGCTTTAGCACACAAGGGAGGGGTGTGGATAGGTAAGACACCTAAAAAATTAGCTAGCATTTGTTGCCCTTAATGAAGAGAAACTAAAGCAGATACCTTAAAAGTAACTGAGGCCAATAGGAAAAGGGGACCAGGAACTAGAGAAAAGGTGAGATCAAAAAGTATTAACCTAGAAGGCAACACACATGTACAGGAAATTTATGTGAGTCAACTCCCTGTATAGCTATCCTTATCTCAACCAGGAACACTTGTTCCTTCCTATTATTGCCTATACTCTCTCTTCAACAAAATTAGAGATAAGGGCAAAATACTTTATGCTGGGTATTGAGGGGGTAGGGGGAAAGGGAGCAGGCAGAGTGGGTGGTAAGGGAGGGGGTGGGGGTAGGGGGGAGAAATGACCCAAGTCTTGTATGCACATATGAATAATAAAACAATTTAAAAAAATAAAATAAAATAAATAAAAATTCTATAGTCATTTTGTATGGAGAGTACATCAACCATATTCACCTTCTGAACTTCCATCTTTTATCCTCCCTTCACATACACAAAGGAAAGTGAAGAGGAAGACATCTCAGACAAGGAATTTACCAAATGATTATAAGAATGATCAACGAAGTGAAAGAGGCATGAACAAATGCAAAAATAAATAACAAGACAATACAACTAAAGACCCAAAAATACTAAAAAAGTCATTGCAGGACATAAAAAATAAATTTAAATTAATTATATAGAAATACTTACAGAAATCAAGTTGAAATTCTGGGCACAAAGAGCTCCTGAAATGACTGGAACACTTAAAAATTGAGTTCACCAGTGTGCAGGTCACCAAATGTCCCCCTCAGCCTTCCATCCTTCCCTGAGAATCACCTGAGGAGAGGGGTCATCCTGCACCAAGCTGGGAAGCCCTGGCTTCTTCTTCCTCTCACCAGTCAGGTAGAGGAAAGAGAAAGTGCCAAGGACCTGAGGCAGGGACACACCAGGTAGCAATCACAGGAGAGTGAGTTGTGAGTGATATAATGTGTACAGGGTCTCACCTGGGGCTCCAGTGCATGTTTTTGTCATATGGAGGGTATTCGATGTGGGGGAAGAGGGAGAATGGCATTCAAGACTGACATAAGTTGGGGCAGTGGCCCCTCCTCTCCTGATCCAGTCTACACCAACAACTCAAGCATGCCTTAGGTGTCTTAATCATCTCTCTCTCAGAGCTGCTTAATGGATTATAAAAGCATTTCATGGAATTTCTTCCTGAAGGATTTATTTACCTAATGTTATTGATAAATTCTTATGACACCTACAACATTCAGTTTGCAATTAATTAACTAAAATTGGTACAGTTTAGAAAGCAAACTAAACGCTTTTTCAGGGAGGGGTTAGCTAATCTAATGAACTGGCCAGTATGTTTTAAAAGTGATATAAGAGGCACATATTCCCCTCTAGTTGATGACTTCATGAAATGAGCCACTGACACTGCACATTCTTGTCCTCCTTGGGGAAAGACTATCACAGCATCTGCCTCCAGTTCTTCAGTAATCTGAGGTTGGCAAGAGTTTTTATTCATAGACAAACACAATTAAGGGTCTTTTGAAAGTTTAGTTTATGTGACATGTGCATGGTCCACTGAGTACCCAGATAGTTGGTCAAGCACTATTCTAAGTGTGGCTGTTTCTGTGTGATATGAGTATGTGAAAGTACTGAATGCGAAAAGCAGTTGGCCCTTTTAGTGGGGGGTGGGCCTTGTCTAATCAGTTCAAGACCAGGGTGGATTAAAAGGGCTAAGTAACATGTAGTCCTTGCCTGACAGGCATTAGCTACAGCATTGTATTTATCCTTCCATTATCCTGAACAAATTTGACTCTTGCTGTTGGATCTGACTGGAATTTACAAAATGTGCTCACCTGGTTTCCAACTTGCTGGTGGTAGGTACATTTGGGACTTCTCAGCCTCCATAACTATTTGTTCATTGTGTGTGTGTGTGTTTGTGTGTGTGTGTGCATGTGTGTGTGAATGAACACTCTGTTGGCTCCATGACCCAGGTGACAATAGGGACAAATGTCCTGGCTTTGACTCCTAAAGTAAAGTTTTTAGTTAGAGGAAATTAGTCTCTGTGTACTTTCAGTTGAGGTATTCACAAAATTTAGGGAGAGTAGACATAACTCTTGTGGTGTATTTTGTCATCACTGTACAGGGGGTTGTAGCTCAGGAGTCACACATTCAACTGCAGTGCTCAAGACACTGGGTATAGTCCCCAGCTCCACACTGGGAAAGAAAGCTTAGCTGCAGAAGCATGACAAACACCACCCATGGGAAAATACCAAACCCTAAAAAAGAAGAATCATGGCCTCTGCTCCAGTATCCCTAGGAGAATGTAAGAACTCAGGACTCTCAGTGGCCAATTTCCAGTTGAGCTAACCTTCCAGGAGATCCTTCCTGCATTTCCCTTTTAAAAGACGATATTTCTTGTTGCTCAGTATAGGCCTCAATTCTGTGTTTACAGAACTAATTTATATGCTACATCAAGCTAACATCAATTTATAGAATGAGGCAGTGTGTCATTAAGGAAGAATTCTCTGGTTGTCACTTTGATCAGAACTTGAAGCATGTTCCTTTACAAGTAGACTCTGCCTATTTCCTCACTATACAGAGAGGCACGGACAGGAGGCTGGAGGACCAGGCCAGCCCAGGATGAAAGTGATATACTATCTCAAAAATAACAACTGCAAAAAGGGATGGTGGTGTGGCTCATGAGGTGGAGTGAGGCCTGGAAAACACCAGGCATGGAATTTTCCACAACTACCAAAAAATTCAATGAAATATATCGAGGTAGTCTAAAACAGAGGGACATTGAATTTCATATGATCTGAAAATTGAGAAAACTATCTATAAATACCAAAAGGCAGAAAACATCATTGTGGAGATTAGAAGTATAAACCAGTAGTATTTGCAGGGTTGATTGCACAATCAATGAGACAAAGTGAATAACAAAATCTCATTGCAATCAAATGTTGAAAATGAGAAATGCAACGTATAGAAATTCTAATCCTTATAGAAGAAGTAGCATGAGTTTTCAGTAGACTGAAGTAAACCACAAGTTTTCATCTCATATCTAACTGCTAGAATGGTTTAGTTTCATTTTTGATTTTTGTTTAATATACACATGAATTTAACCTTCAGAAGCCTCGTTGTACATAGAATGGGTTTTATTCCTGAAGCCTTATAGAGTGTTCCTCTCTGGCCTTAACAAAATAATGTAGCACTTGGGACCAAAGATGAAGCCTAAGATCCCTGCACTGGAGACCAAGATGGAGAAGACCTCCACGGCCACCAAGACCCTTCCCTTGGTGCTGTGGTAGACAGGGAGGAAGGTGACCCAGACACTACAGAACACCTGCATGCTGAACGTCAGGAACTTGGCTTCATTGGGTCTAAGTCAACTTCAACAATAGGAAGTGAATAGAAGAGTGAGCCTTGGTCATATCTCAGGGGTGGGTTATTCTTGGTGAGTAAGTTTATTGATGTGACACATCCTGATCACTTTGGTGGCCACAGGAATTACAAGGAAGCTTGGAACTGGTCTAACCATAGTGATTATTTTCAGAAACAAGTAGCATCACACAAGTTATAACCTTAGGCTAATTACTATGGATGAGATATCTGTGCCTACCCTGTCCCAATTGAGAGATTCCTATGTATATAGTACTCTCTCTATGCATTCCATTCTTGGGGTTTTCATTTTCAATACAGCAACAGATTTTGTGTGACAAACCAGATATTCTTTTGTGTCCATTAATGGTACAGTAATAATCTACCAGGAAATCATTTCCTGCAAACCTTTGCAGACAAATAGTGTAAATGACATCAAGCTAAGACAAAAAAATGCGAAATTCTTAGAATTTCCAGAAACACCAGCCCAAATGAAGCCAGAAAAGGAAGGAAGACTGAAATAAATAAATAGTGATACTTGAAAGCCCAAATGATATCCCTTGTCAGAAAACATCATGAACATTTTAGAAAGCTATGACCTCACCTAGTACTCCAAATGAGGTAACAGTATGTCATCAGGAACTATTTGGTAGGGGAGAAAACTCACAGAATTAAATGAGCTGTTTTAAGGAAACAAATTTCATCAACTGGAAGAAAACAGAGAAATGCTCCATTACTCTACAGAAAAACATAATAAAAACAATAAAAGAATTAAAAAATATTAAACAGAATTTCTTGAGCTGATAAATACATTCAGCAAAATCAAAAAATGTGACAGAAGTGAACAATAGCAAGACAGATTGACAAAAGAAAGAAGAACATTCTTACAGACAGGCTGTTTAAAATACACAATTGAAGGAAAACAATAATGAAGAAGTTCACAATGACTATGGCTTCTTTGAAAAAGTATAAAAGACCAAATACTTGCACTATTGCATTTCAAAAAGTTGAGAAAGACAAACATGTAGGAAGCTTGTTCAAATGAATAATAGCATTAAAACTCCTCAGTTTAGAGAAAGATACAAATATCTAGGTGCAGGAGGATTAACCATTCACAGGTAAGCAAAACCTAGCTTGCCAGAAGCCATTGTATAATGAAGCTCTCACAGGTGAAAGATAAAGAGAAGTTTCTCAAGGTTTAAAGAGAATAGTAACAAATAAATTTAAGTTCAACCCTGCTGGCCTGAGATTGGAGTTCTCAGAAGAAACACACAAGCAAGGAGTGCTATTTATGCTTCACAGTATTGAGGAAGAACAGCAACAACAACAAAATAAAAACTTGCATCAAAAAGAGCTCTCCTTTAACACTGAAGGAAGAATAAAGACTTTCCTAGACAAACAACTGTGAAAGAATGTATCCACACCAGACATTTTTCTAAGAAATATCGTGGGGAAATTTGCACACACACACACACACACACACACACACATATGTAGTGTATTGTGCATGCTCACATATAACTATACTTATATATATTCATATATATATATATATATATATATATATACCAACCTATCAGAGGGTTTTTATTATGACATTCTGATACATTAATATGCTTATTTAACCCCTGCATTTCTTATGAGTATCCAGTCTCTTATTTTTTGTTTATTACTATGTTTGCATCATGATTATATTAGTTTGTTAGTGTTAAAAGTACTCCCATGAGCTATTTTTATCAACTGATATTTTCATAATACCCATGTGGGTCAATAATTGAAATACTTCTGTAGACTACCAAAAATAATGAGTACAGAATCAAAACCAGTAACAATTCTCTTATCATAGGAAAGGACTATAAAAGAGGGGGTGAATGGGGGAGGCTACAACAAACTGGGGAACAAGGTAGAACATGGCTACAGGGAAATCTGTTCAAACAGAATTAGTGGGAATGTGGATGGAATGTATTTCCTCATTTAGAGAAACAAAGTGCATGAATGGATACAAGACCCAACTCTATGTTACTCCCAAGAATCTTACTTCAACTTTAATGATAAACTTGGCCTGAAATTGAAGAAATGGGATATTACATTCCATGCAAACGGAAGCTGTGATAAAGCAGGAAATACCATACTAACATCAGAAAAAATACACTTAATTCAGTGCAATATAAAAGTATACAGAGTGTCATGAATGAAAAAGGAGTTACTTCAGCAAGACAAAATTATTAAAAAATTCATTCATCAAATATCAAAACTCTCAAATATGCAAAGAATATCTTAATGTTTCTCAATTCAGAAATTCTCAGATTCAGAACCTGGTAAATCCTTTCATATCCACAGATAGCAATAGACAGAGATCCAGACTGAAAACTCAATACCAAAATATTCGGAGTTAAACTGCATGCTAACAAAACCTAATTAATACATATCTACTTTACCATCCAGAATCATCTTCCAAATACACACTTTTCTTTTCAGCACTTGGAAATTTTCAAAGATGGATCATAACCTAAAACATAGGAAAATGTCAAAATTAAAAAATATAACTATATGTAAGGCTTACTTTCAGGCAAAACCATAAAAAGAGGTCAACAAGAAAAACTTCAAGATTGAAGATATATGTGATAATTTTAAAACTACTTTTGAGCATCCAATGGATTGAAGGAAAAATCAGAAAGGAAATTGAATGTTTCTTGCAACAAAAAAAAAAAGTGCAACACCACACTGTATGATGCAGTGTAGGCAGCACCAAGCGAAAACTTCACAGTAATCAATGCAAAAGTTGAAAACAGTTAAGAATAGCTGCAACTAATAACCTTTAACTGCCTCTTCAATGAACCGTAAAAGAGAGCTCACTATATCTAAAATTAGTATAAGAAAAGAAATAATTATGATCAGAGAAGAGAGGAGTCAAATGGAGACCAAAAAATATAATGACAAAAACATATTCATAATTTGAGAAGATCCTAGATTAAGAAATGGACACAAGAATGAAGTAAATAACACCAATAATGAAAACCACAACAGAAAGAAAACAGATCAAAATGATCATAAGGAACCATATGCCAATAAATTGGAAGTCTAAAAGAAATTTTAAAAAATTAGGGACATACATCTTACTGGAAGTGACTCAGAAAGACATAGAATTCTTGGACAGATGAATAACAAAGATGGAATGAAAATAGAAAGCCTCCTCAAAAAATAAAACCCAAAGACTTAAAGGATTCACTGATGAATTGCACCAGTCATTTAAGAAGATCGAGGTCACAGTTACATCAGTCCAAAGAGCTCTAATGGGCTATTTTACAGTCTGATGACTATAAATTATAATTATACACTTTTGATTTCAAAAAGAGAATATAGTACCCTTAAAACAACAGAGGTCACTATGCGAGGTGACTGGAAAGTAGTGAATAAGTCTGGAAGAGATGAATCAATTTGGGTTGTAGTACACTTGTGCACGGAAGCAATGATAGGAATCTCTCTTTACAGCTATCCTTATCACAAACTAGGAAAAGTGCTATATCTTTCTTATTACTTCTTTTGTCTTCTCTTCAACAAAATTAGAAAAGCAGGAAGAACATATTATGCCTGGAAGCAATGGGGTTGTGGGGTGAGAGGAAGGGTAGGGGGCACAGAGGGGAAAAATGGCACAGACAATGTATGCACATACGAACAAATGAATAAAGAAAAAAACAAAAGAAGTTGGAACTTTACAAGATAAACAAGATTGACAATCCCGTCTTCATACTTATCCTCCCCATAAAAGAGAGAGAAGAATCTCATAAATAAAAGGAAAGATGAAAAAGTGGATATTAGAATTTTGGGTACCACCGAAATCCAGAGGATCAGTAGAGGATACTTTGAAAAGAGTACTAAAATAAATTTGACAATTTAACAAAATGAATAAATTTCTAGGCATGTAAGATCAAACAAATGGAAAGAATAGAATCTAAAACACCCAAAAAGATTTATATTGCTCAATGATATGAAGCACTAAAACACTTCCCAATAAACTAACACCCAGGACTGGACTGATACACTGCTAAATTCTCACAGAACTTAAAAAACGAAATAACACCAATGGTTCTCAAACAATCCTGTAAATTGAAAGGGAAAGAATGATCCTGAATGCATCTTACCAGTCCAGTACGAACCTGTTAACAAAACCAGAAAAGGACAAAAGAAAAAAGGAAATAATACAAAAATATCCATGAAATCTAGACACAAAAATTGTCCAGAAATTACAAACAGTAACCAACAAAACATTTAAGAAGCAAGAATAACAACGATACATTAAAACTGACTTAAATTATAGTACATACTCACAGTGACAAAAACAGCATGCATCAGAATAAAGACCATAATTTAAATAACATGAGAATTTTTATCCATTTGGAACTTCTTAGTCTATTATGTATGCAATAATCTAGTAGTAAAGAAAGAATGAAAAGTAAGAAGTAGGTAGCATTATTTTGCAGAAGATAAACGTGTTCACCTGGAAATTCAAATGAATACATGAAGAGGTCACACAATCAGTATAGTGGTACCAAAGCCAAACAAAAAGAAAATGTGTAATTGCCAATTACTCAAATAAGAATTAATCACATAAAGCCTGAGGGGGAAATAGGAATACTGTGGCAATAGTCATAAGTACAATATAACTGGCTCCTCAGACCAACTGGTAAACCTTGCCCAGGAAAACAAATTATTCTTTAAAACTTATACACTTCAATGGATATGACCAAATTCTATTAAGGTTAGCAAAACTGAAAGGAAAAGTTGCTCAAAGATGTGAAAAAGTCCATCTACATAAGTGATTTATAGATTCATGGTAATGTCTTCAAAATTAATGATATTTCAAAAACCTACCAGAAATGACTTTGTATGTTTCATCATAAAGAAGTGTTGGAATTTTTTTGAAGATAAGTAATGTTTAATGTAATAAAAACTTGTATGAAATATTTATATTTAAGGAAATATATAACGTGGTACCCATTAAATGTATAATTTACTTTCTATGCATCAGTTACACAATTATGTCAAGAAAATATATAAAAATGGAAAATATAACATTGTTCAAAGTAGTAGCAAAACAATCACAAAAAGTTCACAAAGTTCACCGAATTCCCTGGCAGCCCAAGGAACGTGAACAAAAGATGAATGCTGAGAATATACTACCTGAATCTATGAAGTCATGTAAAATTATTGGGATAAAACAAATTGACAGTCAGTCAGCAGTGGCTCAAGCCTGTGATCCTAGCTACTCAGGAGGCAGAAATCCTTAGCACTCAGCTTGAATCCAGCCCTGATAAACAGTTCATGAGACACTATCTTGAAAAAACACATCACAGAAACTAAAGGGCTGGTGGAATCACTGAAACTATAAGCCCTGAATTCAAACCATAGTAGGGCAAAAAACCCAAAAAAACAACAGGTCATTTGCATAATTGCAGACACACACACCAATGGAAGATTGAAACACCCTGAAATACCCCATGCATTTCCAATCAACTGATTCACAAGTATGTGGCAAAAGCATACCTTGAAGAATCGACATTTTATTTAATAAGTTCTGTGGGGAAAACTAAATGCTTGAAAGTGGACCCCCATCCCTCACCAAATACAAAAATAAACACAAAATTAAAAACCTATAGTTTAACAGCATAAAGTAAGAAACCATAGGAAAAAAACATAAGGAAACCTTTCAAGACAAGGGAATAGACAGCAAATTTCAGAAAAAATTAACAACTAAGAAATTCAAAACAAGTTAAACTAAAAGCATCATATTGAATGGAGAAGTTTCTTCAGAGCAAAGGAAACTATTGCACAGAGAAGAGACAACCTACGGAATGAGGGATCATGTTCTGCAAACTTTCTTCTCAATGGAAATTCATATCCACAATATATCACGAACTTGCTTAGAATCCCCCAAATAATTCATTTTGAAGGCAATAATCTTTTTTATTATCTGTAAAAAAGACATATATTTGTGCAAGGAATGTAGTACAGATTAATTTAGTTTGCTCTCAGGGAATTTAAAATCATACCATAATGTGATACAAATTCTCTTCATTTAGAATAGTTAAGAGCTACAGTCTAAAAGTTACACAATTATATTTGACAATATGTTGAGTTTAGACTTGACTACAACCTCCTTACCCCACAGCAAAAACACAATTGCAGTACTCCATGTATCAATGCAATACCTTCATAGAATAAAATATTCCTTACTCTATTCAACTAGTAACACACATAACATTTCTCTTCTCTAAGTTTAGAAGATTCAGACCAGACTCCTAGAAAACAGATTCCAAATTTTTCCAATTTTAAAGTAGCAAAGGACTACTATAAGCAACATGAACCAGAGTCAAATGTGTGGCAAATTCATCAGTAACAATATTCAAATGTTTTCTAGAATTGTGGGAAAAAATAAGTATGCCTGGGAAAAATTTGGAGACTAACAAAGATAAGCAGACAAACATCTAGGCATGCGATAAGAGCTGTGTACTGATACCTTCCACAGCAGGGGAGAAACTCAAATTCCTACCCGATCATCCCTGCTCCCAAATGAGTGCAGATACCACATGTAATACTCAACAAACAGCACTTGAAAAGAGATGCAAGGAATCACTGCTTCTAGTCATATTTTCACTTCTAATAGGGCTATAAATACACTGCTAGAATTCCATGGAATTCTGCCTTAGCAATGTATTAATTAGGCCTTCTGATGCAGACATGGCATTTGTTCATACCAAAACCTGAGCACAGATATGTGTCCAAGTGAAGAAGAAATAAATTGGAGAGGAAATAATGTCACAGGGCTTATCATTTATTTCTGGCTATGCTTGCATTTCCAGATTTGACACAGCATCCCAGCAGGACACACATCTTATTTGAAACAGGACCTGGATGTCTACAGTCATAATTGTTTTCATGACCATGGGCACAAGTACAGAACTTCTCTGTAGAGACATTATTAGATACATTTGTGAGTAAAGACATCTTATTACTCCATTGAGCTACAAGAAATGAAACTTTGTTCTAGTCTCTCAATACACACTATATGCCATTCACTTGGACTGTGTTTCTTATGATTGTCTCTTAGCGTTAGCTTTGAATCGGACTCACTGGAGTTGACTGATGGTGGAGCAAATGCATAGATTTCAGACTTGTTATGGAAAACTGAAAAAGAAAAAAAGAATATACTTGTTCCTGTTGAAAGAAAAATACACCACAACCACAAAATAACTTTGGGATGTTTCTGGGAAAATAGGGGAGGAAGGGCCACATAGGGGTTATTATCAGCATTGGTCTATGGCACTATTCATCCAGAAATCAAATACAAAAATGTAACATAAAGCTATAACTTACTTTGTAGAAATTCCTTGCTGGGCAGGATCACTGCATGTGTCTTCAATAACAAAAGAATAAAGCAGGAAAACACTGCAATCACTACATCTCCATCATTGTATACACTGGGTTTAGGGCTGGGAAAGCAGTCTGGATTACTAAATGAACTGAGATGGAGGGGAAGCTGGAGAAGGAAAATAAAAATCAAGGGGAACATGTCTAGAAATGTACAATTCTGGGTGGAGGCTTAGCCTACAGTATCAAGCATGTGTAACTGTTTCCTATGTGCCTCTGTATACATGTGTTTATGTCAAATGGAATGTTCATTCCCAATTTCTTTCACCCCAGTGTCTCCCACTCCCCTGGAGGAATCTGGAACAATGTCTGCCCAGGCCTCTGCATCTGAGGTCCTGCATCCATGAGATAAACATGAGTTGGAAAATAAGTCTGAGGATCATCCTTTCCAAACCAGGTTATATGATTTCATCCAAGCCCACAGATGGTAAGGACCCAGGGATGGATTAACCTTTCTTAGAGTTGTTCTGATCTATAGGTCAAAAAATAATTTGCAAGGAAGCTATTTGGGATGTGGAAAATGAATTACATCATTGGATGCCATGTAAGGACCAAGGTGAATTGGTAATAAAGGGCCCAGCCCAGTCAGGGCTTAACCAAAGCCAATGGGGCATCACATCCTCCAATTCAAGATCACAAGAGAGACATCTTCACACACCAAATGTCCATGGCAATCTGCTAATATTCCTGGCATTATTTAGGCAGGTCTCCATATACGTATTGCATGTGCAGAAACATCAACAGAGACACGTGTTTCACAATGATTAACGAATAATCAGGTTGACGCTTGAAATTCCAAATCACTAGTGCAAGATAGATGCAGAAATCAACTTGTATATTTGCATTCTGAGCTGTGACTTTCTTCACTATCGATGTCTTCTTTTATCTATGTTGAGTTAATCATTTTCTGTTGTTCTGAAGAAAGTCACAATCCTGCATAAAATCACGAGAATTTTATGCTTGCTCATTTGACTTTTACTTGCAATCAAAATGAACTTAGTCATGTATTTGCTCAACAAACAACAAGTCAAAGAGTGACTTTTGTCTCAATTACACTTTTAGTCCCTGAGCATATGTTTACAAATATAGTCCCAGGTCATGGTTATCAATTAAAATCAGACAGTCACATTTAGTAAGAAATTATACATATGCACTATTATTTCAAATTGCAATATATCATGGAAAGAGAAAATATTTGCCCTAACTTACAATAGAAGATTGTACCTATTCTGATCAAGATCAGTGTAATAGGGGAATTTCCCTGAAATAGAAAATATAGCAGTGAACTAACAAGTTGAGATGAGTAAAGCAATTGATTGAACTCTGTGTAATGAATGTGGTGATAAAGATCTTGGTGTGCATAGAAAATGAAAATAAGATAAATTAGTATGAAGTATATTGGAAGTGAAATGAGACTTCAAAGAAAGGATGAGACATAAGTTCTCTTAATTGCCCAAAGGAATAGCTACTTTTATGCACAGAGAAATAGGGAGTGACAGAAAATTTTACCAAGAAATTGATCTATTTCAATTATATTTCAGAAAGTGTCATTTATCATTCATATTTAGAATGGATGGGATATATGCAAAAGTATTATTACAGAACTCAGAAAAGATGTTGATGGAGACATTCTGGAGAGACATCATGGTGACCTGAGCTGAGTACAGACATGCAGACATGATGAATTCATAAGAATCTGGTGTAAGCAATTAAAGTCTGTGATGACATTTTCTGAGATATGTCAAGAATGATTCTCCAATGACTGCAGTTGAACATCATCATTTAGGTGTGGGGGTAATTACTAGAAGACTGACTGAAGAACTCAATTTTGAAGAATAAAGAAATGATGAGAAGATGCAAACACTAATTACTCTGATTTGGTCATTACAAAATGCATGCCTGTATCACCCTAGCTCACTCATTCCAGTAAGCCAGTATCTCACTCATTCAGATACCCAGTAAACATATGACAAAAAATGGAATTACACACCAATATTTAATGAATACAGATGCAAAGATTCTCAGCAAAATGCTGGTGGAGAGAATTCAGCAACACATCACAAAGATCACAGATCATGACAAAATTGCTTTCATTCCAGGGATACAAGAATTGTTCAACATATGTAAATCTACAGATGTAATACAGCGTATAAACAGAAGCAAGACAAATTCCACATGACCCTATCAATATATATAGAAAAATCCTTTCATAAAATTCAAGACCTTTTCATCATAAAACTAGGAATAGAAGGAATGTTTCCCAACATTATAAGGGCTGTAAATGACAAACCAATAGCTGACATTATACTAAATGGAAAAAAACTGAAACCATTCCTGCTAAAGTAAAGAATGAGACAGGATGCCTTCTTTCTCCACTCCTATTCAATATATATTTGGAATTCCTAGCCAGAACAATAAGACAAAAGCAAGATATAAAAGGGATTCAAATAGGGAAGGTTAATTCCAGCTATCCTTATATGAGGATGGCATGATACTCTCCATAAAGTCCCTCAAAATTCTACCAAAAACTGTTAGAAATCATAAAAGCTTTTGACAAGGTAGGAGGATGGAAAATTAACATACAGAAATCAGTAGCCTTTCTATGTACCGACAATGGACACACTAAGAAAAAAATCAGGTCAAACATCCCATTTACAAAAGCCTCAAAAACAATAAAGTACTTTGGAATAAATATAGCAAAAGAAACAGAAAAACGTTTCAATGAAAACTATAAACTACTGGAGAGAGAAATTGAAGACAACATCAGAAGGTGGAAAGACCTTCCATGCTCATGGATTAGAATCAAAGTTGCAAGAATGACATACTACTGAAAACAACCTACACCGTCAAGGCAATAGCAACAAATTTCAATGACATTCTTCAAAGAAATAGAAAATCCAATCCTGAAAAACATATGGAAACACAAAACACCTCATCACATAACATTAACATTAAAAACAGCATGGTATTCTCACAAAACACACAGAAGACCAATGGATTAGAGTAGATAACCCAGAGATAAACCCATGCATCTAGAGCTAACCAATCTTTGACAATGGATACCAAAACACTCTAGGTAGTGAAAGCCTCTTCATCAAATGTTGCTGTAAAAACTGGATATCCACATATAAAAGACTGAAACTACATCCCTATCGTTCAACCTGTACCAAAATCAACTTAAAGTGGATCCAAGACCTTAATATAAGGACTAAAACGTTGAAGAACTACAGCAAGTGGTAGGAAATACACTGGAACATACAGATATAGGGAATGGCATTCTAAGTAGAATTGAAAAGGCTCAGTATCTAAGAGAAAGAACCAACAAATGGGACTGCATCAAATGAAAGAGCTTCTTTAAAGCAAAAAAAAAAAAACCACCACTAGGCTAAAAAGACAGGACACAGAATGGGAGAAAATCTTTACCACCTTCATCTGATAAAGGCCTAATACCTAGAATATACAGGGAACCCAAAAAACACAACCCCTAAAGAATCAACAACTCAATGAAGAAAAGAGCACATGAATTTAACAGGGCATGCTTAAACAGTGATTCCCAATGACTATAGTTCAACATAAAATGATGAGTTTGTGTGGGTAACTAATAAAAGGCTGACCAAAGGACCCAATTATGAAGAAGAAAGAAATGATGAAAAGATGCAAATATTGATTATTCTGATTTGGTCATTAAGCATTGTATGCATGTGTCACATTTTTGTATCTTCTAAATACGCACAATCATTGAGAGTCAATACAGAGACATATACAAATTCAAAAAAGGAAAATTGCATATGAAATCAAAAAAGTTCCTAGAAGAACTGTCCAAAACAATCAGACTTTAGGTGTGGGGCAAGATGGTAGACTAGAACCATGTTTTGTTTTCACTGCCTGAATGACAAGAATCAGATAACTAAGGGCAGACTTTAATCTGAATAGAGAAAGAAATAACAAACACTGAGCATCACAAAAGAAGAAACTGGGGAGATGGAAACCACAAAGAAACAGAAAGGAGAAGAAAAAAGCAATGCAGAACCATGCAATGCAACCACAATCTTACGTGTGGATGGAAGATGAAGATGCATTCACAAGGGAAGCCAAATTGCTACATTTCTGAACCCCAAGGTAGATTTGGAAATTCTACCTGCACTTCCTTTAGTCTAAACCCTTGTGTAGCATTTGGTGAGACTAAGACTGTCCAGGGTGAAGGCCAGCCTTGGCAAAGAAATACATTTGTCACATCCCTTGTCTTGGAGGGCTATGGAAAGATGCCATCTGGAGGGAGGACTTGTTGAGATTTAGCTACTGTGGGGGAGAGAAAACAAGGAGGAATCAATGCTCAGCGAGTTTTCAAATCCCTGACATCATGTTTGGGTGGGAGAGGGTCATGAATATTAGGTTTTGAGAGTGAGAGGCTGTGGTGTGAACCATTAGAAAACGTCAAGTAGCGGAGAGCTTTGTGAACAAAAAGCATGGTGGTTAGACATTCTTCCACCTCTGGAAATGTGTGAATCCCATAACATGAAGGTCAGGGGGAAAAAATTCACTGAGTCTGCTTTGACTGACTTAACCATGTCATTCAGAATGGGCATCCTGGATCTGCATGTTGCTTCTGGTGGAACAGAAAGCCCCAAGCACAGATCCCCAAAATCACATGATATCCATGGCCTCAAGATGGAAGTGAATTTCTGGGCAGGGAATGAAAGTACATAGAGTCTTTATGGAAATCCATTCAATCCCATGTTTGTTGCTAGGTATGCTGAAAGCCCCAAAATTTTCCCAATCATATGATTTTCATGTCTTCCTTATCCTAACAAGGAAGTGAACTCCTGAACATGGATGGAAGCAATGAAACCAGCAAGTATGTTGGTTCGGCTCCTCATGTACACCTCTGCATGTAGACGACTCAGTGTTCTGTCAAATTCTGTAACTCATTTGGTGGGAACTCATAGGTTTAGCCACACTTTGTCCCTGGTCACAAACTGGGGACCTTGTGAAGCAAGGAAGATCCTACTCACATGACAGGTTGTAAAGCTCCCTGTGGCTGATAGTGGCTCCAAATACACAAACAGGGGAAACTTCTCTACTGAAAGCAGTCCATAGCAGACAAGTGACCCTTTTGCTAGAGACTCTTGGTGGCTTAGCTCACTCTGACTCCTGTCAGGCCCAGTGTTCTGAGCACCTGGGAAAACTCTTGGGTACTGAGCCAGGTCATAGACCACTGTTGTGAAATAGAGCCTCAATCTTGCCACTACACTCTCCTGCCTGAACGCTGAGAATACTTCAACTGAAGACTACAGGTGATGAAAACTTCCCAACAACGGGCTGACTTCTGGTGCAAATTCTAATGCATAACCTCAGGAAATATGAAAAAAAAAAAAGAAAAACAGACCATTTGACTCATCCTAAACTCCATATCTACAAAGTAACATATACTATCAATAAATAGTAAGAAGAGGAAATCTGAGACAGAGAATGTTTTTAATTTTATTTTTTATTTTTTTGTTGTTCTGGGTTTGGTGTACATTGTGGATTTACAATTGTTCTTACAACATGTCAGATTTATCATACCTGAATTCACATCCTCCATCATTGTGTTTTCCAACCCCTGTCCCCCACATTCTGGGAATAGAATGACAAGTCTCACTTGTCAATTTCCATACATGTGTACATACTGTTTGCATTATGTTCATCCTCCCATGCCTTTCCCTTAACTCTCCCCTGCCGACTAGTACTGAACTACTGAGAAGGTGTTTTTCCACCCTCTTGTCCTTCAATTTTGCAAATGAGATAAAATGAAATTTATGTTTGCAAAGGGAATTTCCTTGTGACTCTCCACTTATGTATGTATTATAAACTCAATTCGTTCATGTCCTTTGTTTTTCTGATTTTTTCTCTAGTCACTTTTGTATGGTGGCTTCAGTAAGCTTAAAAATTTTATAGCTCATTTTTTATGGACAGTACATCAACCATATTCACCTTCTGAACTTCCATCTTTTATCCTCCCTTCACATGCACAAAGAAGAGTGAAGAGGAAGAAATCACAGACAAGAAATTTATCAAATGATTATAAGAATAATTAATGAAGTGAAAGAGGGCATGAACAAATGCAAAAATAAATAACAAGACTACACAAATAAAGACCCAACAATACTAAAAAAGTCAATGCAGGACACAAAAGATAAATTTAAAGTAATTATATAGAAATACTGATGGAAGTCAAATTGAAATCTGAAACAAAGTGTTCCTGAAATGACTGGAACATTTAAAAGTTGAGTACACATTGTGTACTCACCAAATATCCCCCTCAGACCTCCATCGTTCTCTGAGCATCACCTTTGGAAAGGGGGCATCCTGCACCTGGGTGGGAAGCCCTGGCTTCTTCTTCCTCTCACAGTCAGGTAGAGGGAAGAGAATGTGCAAGGGACCTGAGGCAGGGACACACCAGGTAGCGATCACAGGAGAGAGAGCTATGAGTGAGGTGATGTGAACATCACCTGGATCTCCAGTGCATGAGTTTGTCATATGGAGGGAGTTAGTTGTCATGACAATTCTATGATGCAATTTGCATCTTCACAAGGCCCACAGGATGGTTTGTGGGTGGAAAGTGGGAGGTGGGAACCAGGGTTCTGCTTGAGGAGAGTTATTTGTATAATGCTATGTGCCTGAGGACCAACGTTTATGTGGGGTGCAACTTGGTCTTCCAGATTAACCTGCTGTGTGACCCAGAAAGTCCATTCCCTTCTCTGAACCTCCCAGAGCTCAGAGGCCTAGAGGCCTTCAATATCCTTCTCAGACGCACAGGTTATGAGTCAGTTCTGGTGTCCAGGATGAGGAGGCCACAACCACTTCATGCCCAAGCTTGAATCCAGGGGAGGGACCAGAGACAGTGGAGCTCTGCTGATCACTCCTATGTGCTGCACAATGCAGATGGCAGTCATCAATCATGCATTTACACTTCACACCCTCTCCTGCCATTGTCTAGTGATGAATAACAAGAATCATTTTGACATTTTAACAAGATCATGATAGGATTCATTTATTTAATCTTCCCAATAATGATGAGATAGATACCAGTATCACTCACATATTAGAGATGAGGAAACAGACCAGTAAAGAGATAGAGTAAACTGCTCAAGGTCACACAGTAGGAGCTGCCCAGTGGATGTTACATTGTGAAGCTGACATTAGTGGTCCCATTATAAAGACAGGAGAATAGAGTCCTGGGAGCCATTTGGGTTGAGCAATTTCCTAGAGGAATTCACTGAGTTCCCATAGGCCAGAAGCAGAATTAAGTCCCTAACACCAACCCTAGACCCCATGCAGGCCTTTGCTGCACTTTTTATCCACAGCAAAATTCAGCCAGTCTTGGCACCTGTGCCCAGTCCTGCCTGCCCTTAGCTCTGAGGAAGGAGTGTTGCCCAGTGTCCATCCATGGAGTTGACCATGTGGCTTTTATTGTAGAGTGAGCCCACCATGAATGTGGTTTAAGCGACATAGCCACCACGGCATAGATTACTATACCTATTGGGCATGCATCACATCTCCCATGCATGAGATCAATGAGCTTGGATATGTCACCTCCTGCCATAGCCATCTGGGGAGACACAGCTGTCCCTTGTCTTTTTCTCACCTGCCCTGCATCATGCACTTGGCTTTTCTTTGTAGGGAGAATCAATAACTGTTCAACTTCATTGCATGTAATAGGACTATTTAGGTGTTTAATGTCTTCTTGGTTCGATATTTGTTGGTTATCTGCATTTGGCAATTTATCCATTTTATCTAGATTTTACTTTTTATTGAATAGAAGTTTTCAAAGTACTTTGCAATGATTCTGCTGATTTCATTAGCATTATGGATATGTCCCCTTTTTCGCTTCTGATTTTATCAATTTGGGTGTCTTCCATCCTCCATTTCTTCATGTTGGCTACGGGTTTGTCGATCTTGTTTATCTTTCCAAAGAACCGATTTTGTTTCATTGGTTCTTTGTACAGTTTGTTTGGTTTCCATCTCACAGATTCTCACTCCTGATGTTCATTATTCCTCTCTGTCTGCTGGTTTTGGGTTTGTTCTTTTCTTACTTTTCTAGGAGGTCAAGGTGCATCATTAAGGTTTTTATTTGAGAGCTCTGTGTTTTATAAATGTAAGCATGTATAGCTATAAGCTTTCTCTGTAGCATGAACTTTTCTGTGTCCAACAGATTATGAGTGCATTTTCACTTTCATTGGAATCTAGGAAATTTTTATTTCTTCCCTTATTTCTTCAGTCAACAATTGGCATTGCAGTAGTGTGCTGTTCAGAAATTTTTCTGTGGTTTCTTTTGTTTGTTGTATCGAGTTGCATTCATTGTGATTTGATATAATACAGGGGATTGTTCTGATTTTCTTGAATGTGTTGAGTCTTGCTTTGTGTCCTAAAATATCATCTATTTTGGAGAAAGTCCTATGAGCTGCAGAAAACAATGTGTATTGCCTGGTTGTTGAGTGAAATACTCGTAGATATCAACCATGTCTATTTGGTCTAAAGTTATCTATGATGTTTCTTTGCTAAGCTTTTGTCTGGATGACCTATCCATGGGTAATAGTGGAGTATTCAAGTCTCCCTCTATCACGTTGTGAGTGTCTATCCATGCTATTAGGGCCATTATAGGTTTTTTATGTAGACGTGTGCCCTTGTGTTTGGTACATATATGTTAAGGATTGATATCTCCTCTTGATAAATTGTTCCTTTATTTAAAATGAAGTGACCTACATTGTCTCTTCTGGTTGATTTTACTCAGTCTTTTTTCTCAGATATGAGTACGGCTACTGCTGCCAGTTTATGGGGTCCATTTGCTTGGAAAACATTTTCCCCCCTTTGACTCTAAGCCAGTGTTTATTTTTTCAGTGAGATGAATTTCTTGTAAGCAACATGTGGTTGGGTCTTGCATTTTTTAACCCAGTTTGCTATTCTATGTATTTTGATGGAGGCATTCAGGCCATTTACATTCAGTGTTAATATTGAGAGATGCCTGTTGTTTCCATCTATTTTTATTTCCCTGTTGTTTAGTTTTACCTATTCCTTGTTTGTTGCTTACCCAAAAGGGTTTATGCTTTCTTGAGTTTTCCTGTCACACTCTAGTTTCTTCTTCTCTATGTAAAAGTCCTTTAAGTATCTTCTGTTGTGCTGGCTTGGTGATCGCAAAGTCCTTTAGTGTTTCCTTGTTGTGAAGGTTTTAAATTCTACTTCATTTAGGATGGATAGTTTTAGTGGGTAGATTATTCTAGTTTGATGGTTGCTTTATTTGAGGGCCTGAATTATATCTTCCAATGACCTTCCTGTATTTGGAGTTTGAGTTGAGAAATCTGCTATTATTCAAATGGGTTTGCCTACATATGACTTGTCTTTTTTCTTTGGCAGCTTTCAGAATTTTTTCTTTGTCTTGTGTGCTGAGTGCTTTGATTATGATGTGTCTGGGGGTGTTTCTTTTTGTCTGATGGTTTGGTGTTTTGTACGGTTTTTGCCTCTTGGTGGTTCTCTCTTTCTCGAGGTTAGGGAATGTTTCAGCTAAAACTCTATGGAACAGGTTGTTGATGCCTTTAGTTTGTAACTCCTCTCCTTCTTCTGCATAGAATGATTCATAGAATATGTCTTTTCATGATATCCCAGATATATTTTATGTTCCATTTATATTTTTAGCCTTCTAACACTCGTCTTCATCTTTCATCTTTTTCTATGGGTCTAATTCCAGTACTTTGTCTTCTGTTCCTGAAACTGTCTTTTCAATTTGTACCATTCTGTTTGTCAAGCTTTTGGTTGAGATTGTCATCTGGAATTTTGAGTTGTTTATTTTGAATTATTTTTCAGGTTTTCCTTATCTTTATTGATGTCCTCTTTCATATCCTGGAAAGTCTTCTCAATTTCATTCACCTGTTTGTTTCTGTTATCTTTGAGCTCATTTGTTTATTCACATCCTCTTTGATGTCAAATACTAACTTTTGAATTTCTTTTTTGAGGCCATTAATCATTTTTATATTTTTTTGGAATTTATTATTTGATATCTGTCCCCTATGCAGGTGTTTACATCCTTAGTGGTGGAGTTGGTCTTTGAGATAGAGTGGTTTTCTTGGGGTTCCATTCTGGGTTGAGAATTGTGCATCTCAAGTTGTTTTAGGTTATGGTCTTGTTCCCTTGAGCCCCTGGAGTTGGGTTTTGAGGGGTTTTTTCCAAGAGCTCCAGCAGTTTTCCTCAGAGAGCAGTATGCTGGAAATATTCCTCCTTGCACAGATCTTACTGTGGTGCCGATTAGCTTTTTTTCCCCTCAGTGAAATTGCTGTTGTTCCTACTCTTTGATGGAGGTGAGGAGACTCTCCTCCAGTCACAGTGTGGAGTGCTCATTCTCTGTGCACTGTGGGAAGCAAGCCTCCTAGCGCCTACAGTGTAGTGTATTGCCAATCAGTGGAGGAGCTGTGATTCCAGCTCATGGAAATGAGAGGTGGGACTCTGCTGAAGTGAGGCAGGAGCTATCAAGCTGTTGGGCACAGTGGGAGCACTGGGCCTCTGTGCACCTCAGGATGCAGACTTTCTAGTACCACTCACTGAGTAGTAGGCTACAGCTTTCCTTCCCTTCCGTGGGGAATCTACCATTTTCGACTTTAAAATGGCAGATTACCACTCAGTGGAAGAGCTGGATTCTTGCTCCATAGCAGGGGAGCAGGGCCTCACCTATTGGAGAGCTTAGTGGTTAGATTGTGCCACAGTGCTCTGTAGAGAGAGAAGCCACCCAGCACAAGCAGAATAGCAAATTGTGGAGTATGGGTTTGACTTGCCTGTGTGCTAGTAGACTCCTGGCACTGAGTAGCAATTTGAGGGTGGCTGTGGGATAGCAAACTGCAGGCTTCATTCCTCTGGTGTCCACAATGCAGCAGAAGCTCAGGGATCTACTTGTGTTGTGTTGAGAGCTTCCAGGATCCATGGGAGGAGCTGCAGGCCCAAGGAACTAAGCCTCCAGCAGCAGGTGTCTTGCAAATTGCTTCACAGTATAGGCTACCAGGAGTCATGGCAGCAGCTTCAGGCACGAGGGATCCAATGCTATGGGCAGCATTAGTTCTAGTGTCCATTTGACAGATGCTGGCTTCTAGGAGCCACAGGAGCTGCTGCAGTCATGGGAGAACAAAGCCTGCGAATAGCGTGAGCTGTGGTGCCTTCTTGTTGGTGTGGACTACCATGAGCTATGGCTGTTGCTGCAGGCACGGGAACTTAAGCCTGTGGGCAGCAGAGCCCTGGGGCCTGCTTGTAGGTGTGGGCTACCAGGAACCACAGCATCTGGTACATGCACAGAGGAAGCTAGCGTTTGTCAAGCAGGAACCCTGGACGCTGCTTGCTGTGTGTATGGGCTTCTGGAGGGCAGTACAGTAGCATTGCAAGCAAGGGGGAACCAAGCATTTGGGTAACGTAAGCCTAGGAAACTGCTTTCTGGCATGGGTTATGAGGAGCATCAGCAGCTGCTGCAGGTATGGACAATCAAAGCCTGTGGGCAGTTGGAATTCGAGGTCCAAATTGCCAGGTGCCATTGTCCAGGAACCACAGCAGGTGATGAAAGCACGAGAGAACAAAGCCTGTGGTCAGCAGGACTCCTGGGGCCTGCTTGCTGGCACAGGCTTCTGGGAGTTTGGTACAGCAGTTACTGCCAGCACAGGGAACCAATCCTTCTGGTTTGTGCCTTCTGTTAGCTCTTGTTTATTTATTTATTTATTTATATAGCTCTTATTATTAGGCTCTTATTAATAGATAGACTCTTTATTACTGTTTCAATATTATTACATGCAACAGGCCTGTTTAAGTGGTTAATATCTTCTGGGTTCAGTTTTCACTGGTTGCATGGATTTCAGATTTTATGAGTTTCGTTTTGATTTTCCTGTTTGCATGACTATACGTTTTAAAAGTACTCTGTAATTATTTTCTGGATTTTGTTCATTGATATTTGTGGTTTTGTCCCCATTTTAATCTCTGATTTTGTTTATTTGGGTTTTTTCCTTTCTCTGTTTTGTCTTGTTGGCTAAGGGGTTGTTGATCTTGTTAATCTTGTCAAAGAATCAACTTTCTATTTCATTGTTTCTTTGTATACTTTGATTGGTTTCTATTTCATTAGTCTCAGCCCTGCTTTTTGTTAAATTTCTCTGTCTACTGGTTTTGGATTTGCTTTGTTCTTTTCAGAGGAGCTTAAGGGTGCAGCATTATATTCTTTCTTTGAGAGGTCGCTGTTTTTTTAATGTTGGCCCATAGAGCTATAAACTTTCCCTTTAGATGGTCTTTGCTCTGACACACAGATTCTGGTAGGTTGTATTTCATTTTCTTTGGATTCTAGAAATGTTTTGAATTCTTCTGTTATGATTTCAATCACCCATTGGTTTTTTAGCAGCATGTTTTTCAGTTTCCATGTGTTTGAGTATTTCCTGGAGACACTTTCATTGTTGAGTTTTAGTTTAATTCTGTTGTGATCTGATATGATGCAGAAGGTTGCTTTGATTTTCTTGAATTTGGTGAGACTTGCCTTGTGTCCTAAAATATGTTCTATTTTGGAGAAAGTTCCAAGCTGCAGAAAAGAGTGTGTATTGCCTAGTTGTTGGGTGAAGTACTTGGTGGATATCAACCATGTTTATTTGGTCTAATGTGTGAAGTAGTTCTAAAGATTCTTTATCATTTGTCTGGATGATCAGTCTGTTGGTGACTGTGGGATAATCAGGTCCCCCACTATCACTGTGTTAGTGTCTATCTGTGCTCAGAGGACCGTTGGAGTTTTTTAATGTAGATGGGTGCCCCAGTGTTTGTTGTATACAATATTTCCTCTTGATGAATTGTTACTTTCATTAATATGAAGTGACCTTCATTCTATCTCCTGACTGATTTTATTTTGAAGTCCACTTGGTCAGATATGAGTAGAGCTACTCATATCTGCTTGTTTCTGGGGTCCATTTGCTTGGAAAACTTTCTTCCACCCTTTGACTCTAAGCCAGTATTTTTTCTTTTCAGATAGATGAGTCTCTTGTACGCCTAGGTGTTGTTTCTTCATCCAATTTGCTGTTCTGTGTCTTTTGATTGGGGCATTGATGCCATTTACATTCAGTGTTAGTATTGAGAAGTGCATGTTGTTTCCAGTCATTTTTGTTCACTTGTTGTTTAGTTTTACCTAGTCCTTGTGTATTGGTCTGCTTACTCAAAAGTGTTTATTCTTTCTTGAGTCTACTTGCCTCACTCTATTTTCAACTTCTATATGTAAAAGTCCTTTAAGTATCTTCAGTAGGGCTGACTTGGTAGTTGCAAATTCATTTAGTTTTTCCTTGTTGAGAAAGGTTTCAGTTTCTCCTTCAATGATGAAGGATAGTTATGCTGGGTAGACTAGTCTAGGATGACAGTTCCTTTCTTTCTACATCTGAGTTAAGTCTTTTCATGACCTTCTTGTATTTAGAGTTGGAGTTTAGAAATCTGCTGTTATTCTAATGGGTTTGCCTGCATATGTGACTTGTCTTTTCTCTTTTGCAGTTCTCAGAATTCTTTCTTTGTTCTATGTGCTGACAGTTTGGATTATAATCAGTCTGCGTGTCTTTCTTTTTTGGTCACGATGGGTTGATATTCTATAAACATCCTGCAATTTGGGGACTCTCTCTTTCTCGAGGTGAGGGAAGTTTTTAACTATTAATCTATTGAATACATTGTCAAGGCCTTCAGTTTTTATCCTCTTCTCCTTCTTCAATACCCATGATTTGTAGGTTTTGTCTTTTCATGGTGTCACAGATATCTTGCATCTGCCATTCATATTTTCATAGCATTCTTTCATGATCTTTCACTGTTTGATCTAAATTCTCTACTTTGTCTTCTGTTCTTGATACTCTATTTACAACTTTCTCCACTCTGTTCTCCAAGCTTCCAGTTATGATTTTTGTTTGGGATATTGAATTTTTTATTTAGTATTGATTAACTTAAAGGGTATCCTTATCTTTGTTGATTTTCTCTTCCATATCCTGGATAATCTTCTTAATTAAAGTCATCTGTTTTTTGGAGAACCTTGGTGCTCATTTAATTGGTTTCTCATGTTCTCTTTGAGGGCAAATGCTTACTTTTGTATTGTTCCTTTGATGTCATTAACCAGTTTTGCTATTTTTTTGAAATTATTTTTTGATAGCTCTTCTTCTATGCAGGTGGAACTGGCCTTTTTATGGAGAGTGGTTGTCTTGCTATTTCATTCTGGAGTTGGTTTGGGTTAAGATTTTAATCCCTTGTGACCCTGTAGTATGGTTTTGAGTTTTTGTCTCTTGGAGCTTCAGTAGTGTTCCTTAGAGCAGGGTATACTAGATTTGTTACCCATTGCAGGGTTTTTGCTGTGTTGCAAATTACATCTTTTCTCACATCATTGAGGGGTTTGAGTTCCTGCACTTGGATGGGGACAGAGGGTTTCTTCTGCAGTGCAGTGGGGAATGTCGGGTCTCAGTGCACTGTGGGGGCCAGGTCTCCTAGCACAAGCAGAGTAGCAGATTGCCACTCAGTGGAGGAGTTGGGATTCTAGCTCTTGGTAGGATGAGATGGGAATCTTCTCCAGGGAAATGCAGTGTGAAGTGCTTGGTTTCTGTGTGCCTGGGGAAACAGGGATTATCATACCACATGCAGAGTAGAAGATTTTAGCTTACCTCTCCTCAGTAGGATATCTGGCATTTTCAATCTTTGTTGGGAGAGTAAGGGTTCTGTTGTTATCAGGGACTGTGGGGGATGTGGCTCTCCATGCTCTGTGGGGAGAGAAGCCTCCTGGTGCCTGCAAATAACAAAGCTTGGAGCCTGTGGTGCACTTCTGTGTGTGGTGGCAGGCTCCTGGCAATGTGTAGCAAGTTGAGGCCACCTGTTGTGCATCAAGGCCAGTGCACTTGAATCAACATAGGAGCCCAAACACATAATGGGGTAAAGACACCCTCTTCAACAAATGCTGCAAGTAAGTCTGGATTTCACATATAGAAGGCTGAAACTAGATCCCTGTCTCTCAACCTGTACCAAAAACAACTCCAGTGGATCAAAGACCATAATATGTCAGGAAACTTTGAAGCAACTCCACAAACTAGTAAGAAATATACTGGAACATCCCTGCCATCAGGTTTGAGTGGGAGATGGTCATGAGAGAGGAGCATGCAGAGTGGGAGGGTCTGGTGTGAACCCTTAGAGAAGGTGAAGTAGCAGAGACTTGTGTGAACAGAAAGTATGGTCCAGACATTCTACCACCTGTGGAAGAGAGAGAGTTCCATAACATGATGGTCATATGGAGACAAATCACTGACTCTGCTTTCTCTGTGTTAATGTTGTCCTTTAGGTTGGGCATCTTGGATCAGTGTGTTGATTCCGTGTGGTCCTGAAGGCATCAAGCCCAAGTCTCCCTAACCACATGACTTCCAGGGCTTCCAAAGGGAAGTGAATTTCTGAGCAGGGCATGAATTATATATTCTTTCTATGCAAATCTACACTATCCAGTTTGTTGGTCGGTGCTGCTGAAAGACCTGCACTTTTCCAAATCACATGATGTACATATCCTCACCCCAAGAAGAAGATGAATTCTCGGACATGGATGGAAGCAATAAAACCAGCAAGTAGATTTCTTGGTTCCAAAGGTAATCTCTGCATGAAGGTAATTCAGTGCACTATCCCTGTCTATAATGTATTTGGGGCCACTGATCAGCTTAAACCCTAGCTATTCCTAGAAACAAGTTGGGGACATTGTGAAGCAAGTAAAATCTTACTCAACTGACAGTTGGTTAAGCTCCTTCTGTCTAACAGTGGCTCCAAAGAGAGAGAGCTTCTATAGTGAAAGCAGTCTAGAAGAAGTCAGATAACCATTTTATCAGACATTCTAAGTGGTTTAGCTCAATGTGAGTACTGTCAGGCTCAATATTCTGATCAGATGGGCAAATCCACAGCTACCAATGTGGAGAAAATGAGTCACAACCTTGCCACTACGTTCTCCTATGTAAACATTGAGAATACTTCAATGAAGACTACAGGTGTAAAAAATTTCCCAGAAATAGATTGGCTTATATGTACAAATCTTAATGCAGAAACCCAAGTAATATGAAACAAATAAGGCCACATGACTCATCCTAAACTCAGTATCTCCAAAGGAACACTAATAATAATGAAGAAGAAGATATGTTAGACAAATGGTTTTTAAAAAATGGTTATGAGTGATTGTTAAAGAAAAGAATAGTTAAAGAAGGAAAGAATGAATGCATGAGTGGATGACAAGAGAACACAAATAAAGACCAAATGGAAATAAGGAAGTCAATGCAGGGCTTGAATTGTAAAGATTCAATAGTTATAGCCATCCTGTCAGAAATCAAATTGAAATTCTGGGAACACAAAGTCATCAAATCAACTAAGAAACTCAGTTTAATGTTTCTCCCCATCAATGAATAATGTTGATTACAGAATGTGAGGAATTGAAGAAATTTAGATGCATTAGAAGCATTACCTGAAGGTAAAGGAAAAACTAAAGTAGGAATGGAACACTTGAAATTTCAGTTCCACCAATATATGGGTCACCTAATGTACCCCTCAGCCTTGGACCTTTCTCTAAGAATCATCTGTGGAGAGGGGGCATCCTGAGCCTGACTGGGAAGTCCTGGATGTAGTCTTTCTCTCATCAGTTCAGATAAGTAATTAATAGACAGTGCAAAGGACCTGATGCAGGGGCACGGCTGGAGCGAGCCCAGGTGAGTGAGGTGTAAATGGGGTGATGTGGACTGTGCCTTATCTTGGGGCTGCAGTTACTTTTTTGTAACATGGAGGGAATGTTGGGCAACTCCATAAAACCATTTGCATCTTTAGAATACCCCAATGGCTGGCTGACTTGGGGAAGGTGGGTGTGTGTGGGGAGCCGTGTTCCACTTTGAGGAGAGGGATTTGTATTACTGCTATGTGCCTTGGGGCCCATGGTTAATGTAAAATGATACCTCCTGTCACAGATTAACCTGCAGTGTCAGCCAGAAAGCCCCTTCCCTTCACTGAAACACCCAGAGCTCAGCAGCCTAGACAGTTGTTTTCCATGGAATTTCTCAGAAGCAAGGGTTATGAGCCTTGGTTCTAGTGTCCAGGATGAGGTGGCCACACTCCCTTTGTGCCAAAGTCTTACTTCACGATAGGGGTGCATGAGATTGGAGCTTTGTTAGCACCTACTATGTGCTGACATAATGCAGGTGGCCTTCATCCGTCATGCATTTAAGCTTCACAGCCTCTCCTGCTACTGGCCAGTGATGAATAACCATAGGAAACATATTGACAGCACCATGGGAGCCAGTTTGTAGCCTAAGCTCATAGTGGAATTATTCTATTTGACCCACCTCATAATGATGAAATAGGTATTATTATCACTTACATATTAGAGGGGAGGAAACAGAGGCACAGTGACATCAAGCAACTTTCTCAAGGCCACAGAGTAGAAACATACTTTCTGGATGTGTGTGCTGTGTAGACACCAGACCCACAGTTTTAAGCTCCTTCTACAAGATGAGAATGTGGACATGAGCAAATTTCCTTGGAGTCTGCATGGGATACCACAGAGCTGCCCTTGTGCTTTTCTCCCCTTTGTTTGAAGCTGCACATGTCCACACAAACCCTCATGAAAGGGGTCCTGAGGGACACCCCAATCCACAAGGAGTCCCATAGTCCTTTGCAGGTGACTGTCTGGGCTAGTGAGAACTCTCACTACCTTAGACATCCTGAGGTCCCATTCCTGGGCTTGCTGGAGTTGTCCAGGAGATTAATGTGCATAATTAGCATGGCTTATCTGTGGGAATGAGCCTCTCCTTTACCCTATCTTGACCTACTCATAGTGCACTAGCCAGACACACTCTCAGTTCTTCCTTGGTTATCTATGCTGGCATTATCCTGTCACCCTCAGCACACCTCCACCTCTTTGTGCAGTTTTGCTTTTGTATATACTTCACTGCTGTGCCACAGAGAAACAACACATTCGACCTTCTTCTCACATCCCACTTGGCTCCTGTCTGATTACACAGGTGAGTACGTGCAAGAGAGTGTGTACATGTGCATATGAGTGCTGTGTGTTTATGCACAAGTGTGCACATGCACGAGTGTGTGTATTGAGTATATTTGTCCTAAGTGTGTGTGTATGAGTGTATTTGGGTGAGTAAACCCACTATGGTGAACATACATCCATCTGTGTGCATACATGTGTGTTCATGCATGTGAGGTTGAGTATATATGACAGGGTGAGAACACTTCCACAATGACTTCCCTTCTGGTTCCCTTATCCAAGCCCTGGACTTGAACCAGCCATAGTCTTTCTTGGCCCCAAGACACAGGACTGTGACCCAACTGTCTAACTCAGAGGACCCTTTCATCACCCACCTGCACAGATAAGCACCAGGGCTGATGTAAGCTCAGGCAGGACATTGCTTCAGGATTCTCCACCCCCTGCCCACATACTGGGAATCCCATAGAGTCCACACTGAAGGTAGAGCATCTGGAGACTTGGATTCTGGACTTGAATACAACTTCTTGGCCCACATTCAGCAACTCATGCAGGTCCAGCATAGTCAGTGACCAGACACTGAAGTCTGTTTAGTCAGAAGGAAAAGTGTTCGAATGGTTAGGCACAGTATAGTGGGAACAGCATGGAGGGAATAAGTTGTGACAGCATTGACAGGTTCTCATCTATATCCATGCTTCCAAGCCTACCTTGGCATATTCAAAGATCCACGAGAAGCTGGTATAACCTGATTAGCCCTGGTGCTATGAAGGGACTGTCAGGGTTCCCAGCCCAGTCTTGGAACCAAAAGGCACTCTCCTAACTCTGTCTCCCCTGCTTAGCTGTGAATGTCCCTGTGTATACTCATGTCCACATCCTGTGCCCAGGTTGGCCAGATACAGAGTAATAGACACTGCGGTGAAGTGCTGACATGTGTGGGACAGGACCTTGGCAAGGAGATTAGCAAATTTCCACCAGTGACAGTCAGTGACTGAAGTGGCATGTGGGGGAGGAGGGACAATGGCATTAGACTGATGTAGGTTGTAACAGTGACCCCACCTCACTGGCCCAGCCTGCATCAGCAATCCAAGCATGTCTTAGCTTTCTGATTCACCTGTCTCTCAGAGCTGCTTTATGGATTATAAAGGATTTCATGAGATTTCCAATTATTGTTACTCCAGTGGGATTTATTTATCTAATGTTATTGATAAAGTCTTATGATGCCTACAACATTCATTTTGCAATTAATTAACTAAAATTGGTGCAGTTTAGAGAGCAAATTAAACAGTTTTTCAGGCAGGGGTTGGTGAATCTAATGAATGGGCCAGTGTGTTCTAAAAGAGAAATAAGAGCACATGTCTCCCTCTAGTTGATGGCTTCATGAAATGAGCCAGTGACACTGCACCTTGTCCTCATTCGTGAAAGGTGGTCACAGCAACTCTCTAGTTCTTCAGCAATCTGAGGTTGGCAAGACTTTTTATTCACAGATAAACACAACAAAGGGCTTTATGATAGATGGTTAATTTTATGTGACATGTGAATGGGCCACTGAGTACTCAGATAGTTGATCAAGCACTATTCTAAGTGTGGCTGTTTCTGAGCAATGTGAATATTTCAATGTACTAAATGAGAAAAGCACTTGGCCCTTTTAATAGGAGTGGGCTTTGTCTAAGCAGTTCAAGACCAGAGTAGAATTAAACCACTAAGTAACATGTAGTTCTTGTCTGACTGTATTAGTTACAGCATTGCTTTATCCTGCTATTGCCTTGAAGAGACTTGTCAACTCTTGCTTTTGGCTCTTGAGTGAGTTTTTGGACAGGATTTTATACCCTGTGCTCACCTGGGTTTTTAACTTGTTGATAGTAGATACATTTGTGACTTCTTTACCTCCATAACTATTCATTCTGTGTGTGTGTCTGTGTGTGTGTGTGTGTGTGTGTGTTTGAATGCACACCGTTTTGGCTCCATGACTGGAGAATGTGATTGACACATGCCCCAAGTGACAATTGTGGTCAAGAGTACTGGCTTTGATACCTGAAGCCAAGTTTTTAGCTGGAGGAAACTAGTCTACTGTGTACTTTCACTTGAAGTATTCACAAATTTAGGGAGACTAGACATGAATGCATTGGGGTGTGTTTTGTCATCACTGTACTAGGGGTTGTAGCTCTGGAATCATATTCAACTGCAGTGCTCAAAACACTGGGTCCAGCCCCCAACTCCACACTGGGAAAGAAAGCTTACTGGCAGAACCATGACAAACACCACCCATGGGAAAATAGAAAACCTTAATAAAGAAGAATCCTGGCCAATGCTCCAGTATCCCTAGAAGAATATAGGAACTCGGGGCTCTCAGTGACCAATTTCCAGTTGAGCTAACCTTCTAAACCAGGGCGTCTTTACTATATTTCCCCTGTAGAAGACCATATTTCTGTTTGCTCAGTATGTGCCCCAATGCTGACTTCACAGAACTAATTCAGCATTGCTGAATTAGAACTAATATGCTACATCAAGCTAACATCAATTTATTGAATGAGGCACTATTTCATTAAGGAAGAATGCTGAGCTTGCCGCTTTCATTGGAACCTGAAGCATTTTCTTTTAGAGGCAGAAGGTGCTTGTTTCCTCACTATACAGAGACACACTAAATGGGAGGGTGGAGGACCAGGCTGGCCCAAGCAAAAAGAAATACTCTATCTCAAAAATAAGAAATACAAAAATGGATGGTGGTTTTCCTCATGTGGTACAGGAATTGCCTGGAATTTTTCACTATTGCCAAAAAAATCAATGAAAAATACCAACGGAATATAAAACAGAGGGACACTGAATTTCACATAATCTGAAAATTGAGGAAAGTAACCATAAATACCAAAAGGCAGAAAACATCATTGTGGAGATTAGAAGCATAAGCCAGTAGTATTTGCAGGGTTGAATACACAATGAATGAGACAAAGTGAATAACAACATCACAATGCAATCAAATGTTGAAAATGAGAAATGCAACATATAGAAATTCTAATCCTGATAGAAGAAGTAGCATGAGTTTTCAGTAGACTGAAGTAAGCCACAAGTTTTCATCTCATATCTAACTACTAGAATGCTTTACTTTTATTTTTGATTTTTGTTTAATATACACATGAATTTAACTTTCAGAAGCCTCGTTGTACATAGAATGGGTTTTATTCCTGAAGCCATATAGAGTGTTCCTCTCTGGCCTTAACAAAATAATGTAGCACTTGGGACCAAAGATGAAGCCTAAGATCCCTGCACTGGAGGCCAAGATGGAGAAGACCTCCACAGCCACCATGACCCTTCCCTTGGTGCTGTGGTAGACAGGGAGGAAGGTGATCCAGACACTACAGAACACCAGCATGCTGAACGTCAGGAACTTGGCTTCATTGAATGTGTCAGGAAGGTTCCTTGCTAGGAAAGCCACAGTGAAGCTCCCAAAAGCCAGGAAAATTAGGTATCCCAGGATGCAGTAAAAGGCCACAACTGATCCCTTGTTACACACAATGTTGATGTGGCCATGTTCCGAGTTTGTGTCTGTGTCAATGAAGGGTGGAGAGGTTCCAAGCCAGATTCCACAGGTAGTCAGTTGGATCAGTGTGCAGATGGGAATAAGGTAGTTAGGTGTCCTTGATACCAACAGCCACCTCATCCTTTTCCCTGGAGACGTGACATTAAATGCCAGAATCACAGTGAGAGTTTTGGCCATGACAGTGGAAGTAACCACTGTGAACACAATTCCAAATGTGGTCTGCTGGAGGATGCAGGTGGCCATGCTAGGACGGCCAATGAAGAGCAAGGGACAGAGAAAGCAGAAGGTGAGGGAGATGAGCAGGATGTAGGTGAGAGCCCTGTTATTGGCCTTGACAATGGGAGTGTCTCTGTGTTTCATGAAGACCACAAGAACAGCAGCTGTGAGTACAGAGAAGATCACAGCCATGCAGGCCAGAGCCAAACCCAAGGGATCTTCATAACCCAGAAAGGTCACAGATTTTTGGAGGCAGTGGTTTTTGTCTCGGTTTGCATATTGATGATCTGCACACTTCACACACTGATCCATGGCTGGTGATGAGTGCAGGTTACCATTAGTCAGGGTTCAGTTGACACCTCTCCCCTACAGCACAATGGTAAACTTTTCCTCTTTTGTTGCTTTAGTTAAAAATGAATTCTACACTGCAAATAATTCCAATCAAACACTTCCCGTTTTTGTTATGGTAGCACAAACAATGTCACTTTAACTTCCTTGACTTATTTGGCATATTCATGACACCATTTTGGAACTCTCAAAAAACACTAAAGTTATTCCTAGCTCACCAAATAAAACCTCTATAAATTATATCTTGTTTTATTCACAACCACCCCAAGTTTATTTAGAATTATGTTCCCTTTTATTATGAGATAGATAATTAATAATTTCCAGAAAATAGAGGCAATCAATAACACTTTTTAACTGGGTGAAGAAAACTCAACATCCTGTAACTCAATGTAATTTTTACCATATGCATGTTCTAGGGCAGAGTAAATTTGCACTGAATCAATACATTTATTTGTAGGGTACTAAGGTCTTTCTACTATGTTTGTCCTTTCATAATCCTATTTAGACCTGCACTAATTCCAGTCTATTTGTCATTATTCTACACGTGTTTTGTTAATGTCAAGAGTCTTTCAAAACAAGCATGATTTTTTGGCCTAGGGAGCATATACATTAAGATATAGTAAATGTCATTGTTTAAAAAATTCACTTATGACTTACAACTACTATGTAGAATATAATACATTCATATATATTAGCCTCGTATTACATCATAAGTAAATTCAATGATTAATTTCACAATTTACCTCAATTTCATGGAAAACACTACCATAATATTCATGTTACATGTTCTTTTTCTGAAAAATATTTTATGCTGGGTGCACGGGACCAAGGCTGAAATCCAAGCACTCAACAGGTAAAGACAGGGTGGATTGCATTTCAAGGCCAGCCTGGGGAAAGACTCAGATCCCATGTCAACAAATAAGCTTGGAGTGATGTTGGCACCTGTGTTCCCAGTTTAGGCTGATCACACTGCAAGGCAAAAAACATGTATCTGTCTACAAATTAACTGAAGCAAAAAAAGACTGGGAGTATAGTTCAAGTGATAGAGCACTTGCCTAGCAAGACCAAGTTTTCTTGTTTAGAGCCTGGAGCCAATCAATTAATCAATAAGTCAATTCATAAACTATGTGTTCATTTCTGTTACTGAAAGTAATGTCTTGGGCTGCAGAATTTCACAACTGATGTCCTGTTACAAAGTTTTCCTTTCTTGGTGAACAGTGTTATTAAGATTTTTTTATCACATTTATTTATATTAGAATACCCCTTAAGTTTGATTTTCCTTTGTTGTGTTAATTTACTAAATATATTTTCTTGTTGTATTGGGTCTCTTGTTTCTTTGTCTTTAGGTTGCTTTTCCTTTTCTGTATTATGATAGGCGCTTGTTATAAACAATGTCTGGCATTCCTGATTTTATTCCTGAGTATTTATTCCAACCCCTCAAGTCCTTTCATAATATTTTCATGTTTTCATTTTTTATAATCTTGATTTAAAGTGTTCTTTAAACTGTGATATGTGTAAACAAGTATTTGTTAATATGTCAATTTGAAAATAGTGGAATTGTTTATAGAGAGTTCCTTATCTGAGCAGAGTGAACCTACATTAAACCCTGTAGTCATAAAGAATTAAAAATGCAAATTAATTGCATCTGCACTGTGTTGTCAATCTCAATATATTTTAAAGTGAAACTGAAATCATGCAACTATGCTGCTTAACTAAGGTACATATGAGTCATTAAGGAAATGAAAAACTGTGATGTAGAAGTGTTTCTAGCATGTATTATTTAACATAAATCTGGACATTGTAAATGTAATATGCTAACTGTGGCATCCTGAAATGTTCATTATCCATTTGTATCTCTATTCTACATCATTCCATTCAACTTTCTGTGGGTTTCTGACAGATGGTAACATTTTCAGGTTTTGTGATTGTTACAAGAATTCATACCATAAAAATCTAGTTGACATTTCCCCCACTCATCTAACATAATATTAGTGTGCATGTATCTCTGTACAAATTTATGACACTTTTCCAGTAGGTCTTTGTGTATTCATTGTAGACCTATTACGCTGGTTTGAGTTCATGTCATTATGAGTTGTATATCTTTTTACATATGGAATGTTGGTTTGTTTTCCTTGGAGGGGCTGGGATTGAAACTGAGGGTTTTGTACTTGCAAAGCAAGCACTCTACCACTTGGTCACAGCTCCAGTCCATTTTCATCTGGTTGTTTTTGCTATGGGATCTCACACACTGTTTGCTTGGGCTGCTCTTGAACTGTAATCCTCTGATCTCAACTCTCAAGAAAGTAGGATTATAGGTGTAATCCACCAGCACCCAGGTCTGCCAGCTGAAGTTTTTAAAAATTTCTTACAATATACATAAACCTATCCCTTAAACCAAACAAAATTTTTCTGAACTCTTGGTCTTTGTCAAGAATTTTGACAAGCACTCAGAAAATAGACATGTGCAAGAACCATGTATTCACTGAGGTATAAATAGTAAGATATTTTTCCATAATAGTTCTCCCAAAGTCCATGACAGAGATGAAAATTGCATAAAGAGAAGTGGGGGAATGTGTTTTCTTGAGAAGGTAATGCTTACAATTAATATAGCCATGAATCAAATTGCAAATCATGGTATAGGAGCTGTGTTGTTTCAAAGGTAATTGTGATCCTTTGTATCATTTCACTTGCCAATGGATGTAGGAAGCTCTTGCCTATGCATTCCACTTGTAGGGCATTTCCCTCTTCAAAGAATATCGGAAACTATTTAGGATGGGTGGGAGTTTCTTCATAAGTCACAGACTTACCTGTCCCATTAGAAATCTCATTCTCAGGGCAAGGGATGCAATCAAAGCAACAGGGAGCCTTTCCCTGCTGAGGGGAATTCCTGAATCCAGGTCCACAACTCTCGCTGCAAACAGAGTGAGGATTCTGAGGAAAATCAGATATGTATTGGTGGTTGCTCAGACATTTCCATAGTATTTCAAAAATTACAGTGTTTATTGAATTGGATAAATAAGAAATAGCAATTTTCTCTACAAAAATATTTCAAATTCATTTTACATTATTAGACTCTAGCCATAACATGACACAATGGCTTATGTGTAAAAGTCTTGGTCACAAGGACTGCTGTTTTTTTAGAAAGTATCGATCCTTTAAGCATTGAAACTAGTGGGAGGAAATTTTGTAATTACAAGTATTCAGTTAAAAGTGATATTGGTACCCTAGGGCCAATCCTCTCTCTCTCTTGGAACTTCTGATGCCATGAGGTGTGTACTTGCTATGCTACCTGCTCCAACCATAATGGTCTGCCTTGCCATAGACCTTAAAGGACCAGGCCCAGTTCAAGAAGGACACTTTCACAACTCTTAGCTGAATAAACTGTTTATCCCTAGAAGTTGATTTTCTCATTCATTTTGTCACAGTGAGGGACAGCCAAGAAAAACAGATATTGTGTGTATTTTAGGATTGCAAAATATGAACACAGAAACATGTTGGTAAACAAATGTGTTCCTTTCTCACCCATGATTGAATTAATAAGAAAAATCTTTAAATTGGAAGTTATTAAATGAACATTGCTGGATCATGAACCAATATTAGGAATATTAACTCTGAACAAGTATATCTTATTGATGTGTGAAATTCAAAGCTTTATGACTTGATCCAACCCACCTCTAAAGTTCCCGAGTTCCACTCTATGAGATCTTCATGTAGAGATAATTGTTGACCATGTAGACCATATGGGGAAAACTTTCCTACTTTCACCTTATGTCTAAGACCTTCTGGAAAATTCCAAAAGTTGAGAATGTCATACTCTGCCTCCAATTTCCTTTTCTCATCCAAAGTCACTTGGTCTCCTGCAGGGTTGTTAAACTGAATGCTCTTCATAAAGGGGTGCAGCTAAAAGAGATGCATCATCCTAAGGTGAAGTGGAGTTCATGGTTAAGACAGAAAATCTGAACTGAGCAAAGTTCCTAATTGTGTTCATAATGCATTACAGAAATGATGTAGTACAAAGGAAAAACTAGAGAACTAAAATATCATGATATCAAATGCTGGACACACATCAGAGTATCAAAATTACAGTTTCAACACAAAACACCTATGTCACACTTAACTATAATGAGTGATTCTGGGGAATTCGATCATTTTTAACTTCCTGGAAAAACCTAGTTGCATGTATTTTATGAATGAATCTAGAGATTCAACTATCAAATGGGTTCATTAACACCTAAACTGGAATTAAATAAAATCATTAATATAAAATACCCACTACAGCCTCTAGCAGGTCTTAGGTACTCAAAGACCTCATTCTCTTTCTTGTTATTTAAGAAACTGTTTGTGAAATGTTGGCTTTATCCTATTGAAAACATTTTCCATGTAGGTTGTTGAAGTCAGAAAACCTTGACGTGGAACTAAAACATATTTCTTTTTGACACATGGCTCCCTGGTATTCAAGTATACATCTGTCCAGGTCTAGTTATCTCCTAGGAAGTGAAAAATGTACACTTTATTTTGTGCTTTCTGAAATGTATCACAAACTACTTAGCTTGTCTATGAAATCAGTTCACAAAGAGACGTTCCTGATGTCATGTACCTTCCAATGAAAAACGCTTTACCTGAGAAGGGGAAAACACCATCCACTTTCCATTTCCAACTGTTGGCATTTGGATTTGATGAAGTAGCATCTCATGAAGGGTGTGGGCCACAGCATACACAGCATTGTAAATATTGTAACTCTCTTCACTCATGGCTGTTTCAAAACGATTCCCAGGCAACCAGGTCAAGGAGGCATTGTGTGGACATTTCTTATAAGTTCCACACTGAGACTCAGAAAATGAGCATTTTAAAAACACTAAAAATAGACTAGCCAGGTAAAAGTCTTCCGGATATTTGGAAGGGTTAGCTGACTGGATGAAATTTCTGAAACCAGAAATGTCTCCATGGTGGTGTGAAAAAATGAGTTGTCCATGGAATGAGTCTAAAATGAGATGGATATGACTTCTAATTACATCCCATTGAGAATTCAGGATCCAGACTTTGCCTGTCATTAAAATCTCCCTCAAAGTATTCATTAAAACTTCCAGGAAATCACTGTCACCATAAAGGATTATCACATTTGCTGATGATTTTATAATCTGGTGATGTTTTGACCAGGTTTTTGGGAAAAAGGACACTATAGAGACTGGGATCATTTCCACAAAGGCTACACAGATTCTGTGCTTGTCCATCTCTTCTCTCAGGTCTGAGAGAATCTGAAAACCTCTGTGGTCTTCTGAAATGAAGAGCCCCACCCAGGTCCATCTGAAATGAAGCATCAAGGAGACCATGCCAAGGACCAGAGATGTTTCTTTGGGAGCCATCTGATAGAGAGATGTGAACTTGTCATGATCACTCAGGATAGGATCAAAAGGCCCAAAGGTAAGCTAAAGGGAGAAGGAAATTGAAGCCACATGAAAAAGAGGACAGTCAAGAAGTACAAGCTGAGGTCTGGTACATACTAAGCTTGAGGAAAAGAGGTAGAAAGTAAGGCTTGCTCATTACACTCTATGAGAACTCTCTGGAAAACCATACGTCAGTCTCAGAAATCTAAGAAAGCCCTGTGTCTGCTTCAATTTCTCCCTCTTCTGTGTTCCAAACAAAAGGAACATGGGTCTTCCACAAACTCTTTGACATTAAAAATGGAGAATTTCATCAAAACAGCCTCCTCCTTTTCTGCTTCGTGACACCTGTCAATTGCACGAAAGAAGCCATGGTTTCATCTCTTCCCATCCCACCCACACCCTTACCTGTGGAATTTTGTAGAGCTGCAGCAGTGTCCCAGTATTGGCAGATGTTATCCGTGAAGGTCCTGTAAGTGCTGCTACAGATTTGCTCTCTCTTCTACAGTTGTAATTAGGAACAACTTTGTCAGACAGAAAAAGCCACTTGAATGGTGGCTCTAATGTCCCCCATTCCGTGTGTAGGACATTATAAATATCAAATCCCAGAGACATGTTCTGTAGAAGAAGGGGGTTCTTGTTGATCTCCTCAATGGCAAAATCCATGGCAAGTACAAACTGGTAGTTCCTTAAGGAAAGCCTAAATAGAGACGATTGTTTTCTCCATTAGGAATAATAAATATGTGATATGTTTAAATTCAAATCAATGTCTTCTTTGCATTGAACACATGTGTCTCTAAAATAATATGTCACATAATCTGTGTCTATGCATATTCATTAAGAATGTAGGTTCTTATTTAAGTTTAGTTGAGGTCATAAAAAATAATCTTCCATAAATGAGATTCAAGTACTTGTATGAACAAGGAAAGGAAGGTAGAGGGAGAGGGAGAGAGAAAGAAAGTGGGTTGAGACAGAGAAGTGTAGGGAGAGGAAGAAGGGGAAAGCAAGAGTGAAAGGGCTGTAGAGGGACAGGAAGAGGGAAGATGGAGAGGGAGAGGGAAGGGAGAGTGAGGGAGAAGGAAGGGGAGATGCTTTGTTATCTCAATGCAAATTTGTGGTACATTATCCTTTGTTTTTCCTGTGCCACATGTGTGAAAGTGTGTATGTGTTGTTAAATTGACCCAATCTGTTATGTGATTATAAGAAATCACAACTTCTTAACATTCTCCTACTCCCTGGGAATACAAATTTTGTTTTTGCTTGCCTAACCACTATCAGAGATCCTTGTGACCTTGAGACTTGAACATATCCATTAACATCAGCCTAGGTTGCCAGTGGTCTTCTTTACAACCACTACTTCAAACTCAGTCTCCATAATGTGGTGTGAGACAATGTTTATTGTGGGTAAGTCCAGATATTAAGATTATAATTTTGATTCTTGAACTCATTCTTAGTGTGTTGATTTCAAACACTGGGCTGATATAAATCACACAGCCCTGCAGTGTAGAGCTTCTAGAATACCTGTACTGCATCTGGAAGAAATGTAGTGCCCATATCTTGCACATTTACTACTCCCTTTCACATCATCTGTGGCTGGTGGCAGCAGTTTTGGGTCTAGGCCAACTTCAACAATAGGAAGTGAAGAGAAGAGTAGGCCTTGTTTTAATTCAGGATGTGTTAGTCTTGGTGAGTAAAGGATTTTTATGTGACACAGCCTGATCGCTTTGGTGGCCATAGGAATGACAGTGAAACTTGGAACTGGTCAAACCACAGTGATTAGTTTCAGAAACAGGCACCATCACACAGTTTACAACCTTAGACTAGTAACTGTGGATGAGGTATCTGGGCCTACCCTATCCCCAGGGAGAGGTTCATATGTTTATAGTACTTCTCTATGCACTCCATTGTTGAGGTTTTCATTTTCAATACAGCAACAGATTATGTGTGACAAACTGGATTTTTCTTTGTGTTCATTAATGATACAATAATAATATATCAACAAATCATTCCCTACAAACCTTTCCAGAGAAATAGTGTAATTGACAACAGGCTCTGACAAAACATACCAAATTCTTAGAATTTCTGGAAACACAGGCCCAAATGAAGCCAGAAAAGGAAGGAAGACTGAAATAAGTAAATACGTGATAGTTGAAAGCCCAAATGATATCCCATGTCAGAAAGCATCATGAACCTTTTAGGAAATTATGACCTCACCTCATTCTCCAGATGAGACAACAGTGTATAATCAGGAACTATTTGTTAGGGGAGAAAAGTCAGAGAATTAAACAAGCCATTTTAAGGAAACAAATACATGAACTGGAATAAAAAAAAAAGAGAAATATTTCATTAGTCTACTGAAAAACTTAATAAAAACAAAGAGAGAATAAAAAATATTAAACAGAATTTCTTGAGCTGATAAATACATTTAACAAACTCAAAAAATGTGATAGAAGAGAAAAATAGCAAGGTAGATCAAAAAAAGAAAGATGAATGTTCATAGAGACAGGCTATTTAAAATACACAACTGAAGGAGAACAATAATGAAGAAGTTGACAAAGGCTTATTCCTTCTTTGAAAAAGTATAAAAGACCAAATATTTGCACTATTGCAATTCAAGAACCAGTTGAGAAGGCCAAAAATGTAGGAAGCTTATTCAAATAAATTATAATGTTAAAACTCCCCAACATAGAGAAAGACACAAATATCAAGGTACAGGAGGATCAAAATTAACCATTCACAAGAAAGCAAAACCAAGTTTGCCTGAAGCCATAGTATAATGAAGCTCTCACAGGTGAAAGATAAAGAGAAGATTCTCAAGCCTTAAAAAGAAGAGTAAAAAATAAATGTAAGTTTAACACTGCTGCCCTGAGATGTTTTTTCAGCACAAACATAGAAGCAGTAGTGCTAGTTGAATTTCACAATAGTGAAGAAGAAGAAGAAGAAGAACAACAACAACAACAATAAGAACGACAGCAAAAACAAAAACCTGTAAGACAAAGAGCTCTTCATTTGTGATGAAGGAAGAATAAGGATTTCCCTAGGGAAACAAATATGACAGAATGTATCAACACTGACATTATATAAGAAATACCATGGTGAAATTTTCACATGGAAATATATATATATATACAAATACACACTGCATTTATTGTATATTGTGTATCCACACATATAAATATACTTATGTATATTCATATATATATATATATATAAAGAATGGTTTTCATTATGACATTCTGATACATTTATATGTATATTTGTTGTATTTTACCCCTATATTTCTTATGACTATCCAGTCTCTCATTTTTGTTTATTTCTATGTTTGTATAATTTTTATGTTAATTTGCTATTATTTAAAGGTATTTGACCAAGAAGAATCTAAATTCTGACACCCTGGACCCCCAGCCTGTACAAAGCTTGTTTACAATGCATTACAATGAGAAAACAGGATGGCTGCCACACCTCAGATGCCGGCTCCAAACCTGCTTTGGAGACAAAAAAACAACTGGTGAGAAAATAAGTGGCACGTGGTATTCCCACAGCTACCCTTGAGATAAACCAGCATAGCCCACGGACAGACTGAACTCTGCCCCACAATAAAAAAAAAAGAATAATAAACAAGGAACTGAAAAGGAACACACAGCAGAGGGGATAGGGTGCTCTGAGCACATCTGAGAATGGAGGAGGGGCAAGGAGCTGATCTCCATGTGAAAGTTCAGTAAACAAAGACTGGAAATGCAGAAGGGCCAACAGTGGGCAGGTGATAAGCCGCTGCCTGAAATAGGGCAGATAGCTATCCACAAAGCTCATCTCCTGAACCAGTGAGTAACATCCAAAGTCAAACAACATTTCAAAATTGGAAAACAGTCAGAAAACCAGCATAACATGCTGACAGCAGAGAGCCAGCTGATGGATCTCTGACCTTGCCCCAAAGAAAAGGTGTGAAGCAAAGAAACAAGCCCCCAGTAAACAAACACAGTGAAAACCCAACTCCAAAGCAGGATGGCTAGTGGTCCACAGAGCTGATCTCTGGAATCTGAGGACAAGCCACACTTCATTGAGGGTGGAGCTAACTAAGCAGCTGCCACCGAAAGACAGGGGAAAAAAACTGGTGAGTCTCCCTAACCACCTGGTGAAACTTAGACAGAGCTTCTGCTTACATACCAAAACCAGGACTGGATGCAGAAAGAGTAACACCAGAATTACTAAGACTGAAATTCTATTGTTCTTGAACCTGGAATTTAATTTATGTGTTTGTATGTTTGTTTTGTTCCCTGTTTGTGTGTCCACCACCTGTCCCAGTTGAGTTCTTGGGTACTCTTTTTTTTTCCTTTTCTTTTTACTTTCTTTCTTTCTTTGTTTTGTTAGGTCTAATATTGTAAATTAGCTAATACTAAATTACACACAGACCAAAGACAGAAACAGCACCAAATGCAGTGGTGGGAAGACAAAAAAGACATGGAAACCTTTCTCCCCCAAAAAATAAATTAATACAGGATTCAGAGGGAATTGAAGAAAATGGATACCCACTTCCAGACTCCAACAAAACAAAGATAAACAAACCCAAGGAACCCAACGAAGCCCACAAGAACATTCTGAAAGAAGAAATCTTGAAAGTAATCACTGAGAATTTCATGGAAATGTTACTAGACAAGGTCAAACAAAGCGTACACAGAGGCACTCAAAAAATTCCAAGACAACAAAAATTAAGAATATGAGCAGACACAAAAATGAATAAATGAAGTCATAGGAGCCCTAAATAAATACCAAAGTGAAACAGACAACACCGTAAATAGAGAGATAAATGAATTAAGAACAAAAATTAACAATATTAAAGAGGAAGTGAGACATGATAACAAAAAACTCAAAAAAAAATGAAACAGAAATACAAAACAAAATGGAAAGCAGCTCCAGCAGACTAGAACAAGAAGAACACTGAATCTCAGAACTTGAAGATGAAATAGAAATTAAAGTAAAAACGGAAGAACTATTACTCAGAAAACTTAATGCCTCTGAAAGGATTATGCAAGAACTCACTGATTCCATCAAAAGACCAAACCTGAGAATCATGGGCATCAAAGAAGGAGAAGAGATGCAAGCAAACGACATGCATAATACATTCAACAAAGCAATAACTGAAAATTTCCTAAGTCTAGAAAAATCTAGTCCCCTAGAGATGCAAGAGGCCTCCAGGACACCAAACAGACCAGATCAAAATAGAAATACCCCACAGCATATCATCATTAAAACAACAAGTACAGAAACTAGAGAAAGAATATTGAAGGCTGTAAGAGAGAAAAAAGAAATAACATGCAAAGGTAAACCCATCAAAAACACAGCAGACTTCTCAACAGAAACATTAAAAGCAAGAAGAGCTTAGGGTGAGGTCTTCTGGGCACTGAATGAAAATAACTTCAACCCCAGGATACTCTACCCAGCAAAACTATCATTCAATATTGATGAAGCAATAAAAGTCTTCCACGATAAGCAGAAACTAAAACAATATGTGACCACAAAGCCACCACTACAAAATATTCTTCAAGGGATTTGCACACAGAAACTGAAAGCAAACAAAACCAGGACAGGGCAGGCAGTCCCAAATCACAGGAGAAGAAAGAGCAAGAAAGTAGAGAGTAATCTCAACTTAGGTACACACAATCAAACCTTCAAACAACTAAGACAACTAAATGACAGGAATCACCACATACCTCCTAGTACTAACACTTAATGTTAATGGACTTAATTCACCCATCAAAAGGCACCATTTGATGAAATTGATTAAAAAGTAAGACCCAATAATTTGTTGTCAGGAGACCCATCCCACTAACCGAAATAAGCAAAACATTATGATGAAAGTCTGGTAGAAGATTTACCAAGAGAATGGACCCTGAAAGCAGGCAGGAGTAGCAATACTTACCTCTGATAAAGTAGACTTCAAACTTACATTGATCAAGTGAGATAAAGAAGGACATTCCATACTAATAAAAGGGGAAATAAACAAGAAGAAAATAACAATTATCAACCTATATGTAGCCAATATCATGCACCCAATTTCATCAAACATACCCTGAAGGACCAACAAGCATGTATTAACTACAACACTGTGGTCATGGGAGACTTTAACACTCCATTATCAAAAGATAGGTCATCCAAAAAAAAACTCAATAAAGAAATCATAGTTCTAAAATATACAAAGATCAAATGGACCTACTTGATGTCTACAGAACATTTCATCCAACTTCTACACAATATACATTCGTCTCAGCATCCCAAGGAACCTTCTGCAAAATAGGTCATATGCTAGGGCACAAAGAATGTCTCAGAAAATATAAGAAAATACAAATTATACCATACATACTATCTGATCACAATGCAATAAAATTAGAACTCATTAACAAAAGTAAAGACAAAAAATATGCAAACAGCTGGAAACTGAATTACTCATTACTTAATGAAAAATGGGTCATTGTTGAAATAAAAGAGGAAGTTAAAAAGTTCCAGGAAGTCAATAAAAATGAAAACACAACCTACCAGGACCTAGGAGACACAGCAAAGGCAGTCCTGAGAGGAAAGTTAATAGCCACGAGTGCATATATTAAAAAGACTGAAAGATCCCAAATCAGTGACCTAATGATACATCTCAAACTCCTAGAAAAACAAGAACAAGCAAATCCCAAAACAAATAGGACAGAAATAATAGAAAGAAGTGCTGAAATCAATGAAATAGAAACCAAAACAACCATACAAAGAATTAATAAAACAAAAAGGTTGTTCTTTGAAAAATTAAACAAGATTGACAACCCCCGGCAAACCTGACTCAAATGAGGAGAGAAAAAACCCAAATTAGTACAATCAGGAATGCAAAAGTGGAGATAACAACAAACACCATGGAAGTCCAGGAAATCATCAGAGATTACTTTGAGAACCTATATACAAACAAATTTGAAAATCTTAAAGAAATAGACAGATTTCTGGATACATATGATCATCCAAAACTGAACCAATAGTATATTAATCACCTAAAGAGATCTATAACACAAAATGAAATTGAAGCAGCAATCAAGAGGCTCCCCAAAAAGAAAAGTCTAGTACCTGATGGATTCTCTGCTGAATTCTATGAGACCTTTAAAGAAGAACTGATACCAACCCTCCTTAAACTGTTCCATGAAATAGAAAGGGAAGGAAAACTGCCTAACACATTTTATGAAGCCAGTATTACAGTTATCACAAAATCGGGAAAAGACACCTCCAAAAAAGAGAATTATAGGCCAATCTCCTTAATGAACATTGAGGCAAAAATCCTCAATAAAATAATGGCAAACTGAATTGAACAACATATCAAAAAGATCTTTCACCATGACCAAGTAAGCTTCATCCCAGGAATGCAAGGGTGGTTCAACATACAAAAATCAATAAACATAATAAACCACATTAACAGAAGCAAAACAAAAACCACTTGATCATCTCAATAGATGCAGAAACAAGCTTTCATAAGATCCAACACCATTTCATGATAAAAGCTCTAAGAAAATGAGGAATAGAAGGAAATTACCTTAAAACTATAAAGCTATAGATGACAAACTTACAGTCAGCATTATACTTAATGCAGATAAACTGAAACCATTCCCTCCAAAATCAGGGAAGAGACAAGCATGCCCACTTTCTCCACTCCTGTTCAACATAGTACTGGAATTCCTAGCCAGAACAATTAGGCAAGAAAAAGGAATAAAAGGAATACAAATAGGTAAATAAATGGTCAAAATATCCCTATTTGCAGATGACATAATTCTATACCTTAAAGACCCAAAAAACTCTACCCCAAAACTCCTAGACACCATCAATAGCTATAGCAAGGTACCAGGATATAAAATCAACTTAGAAAAATCATTAGCATTTCTATACAATAATAATGAAAAAACTGAGAAAGAATATATGAAAACAATTCCATTTATAATAGCCTCATAAAAAATCAAATACCTATGTGTAAACCTAACAAAGGATGTGGATGACCTCTACAAGGAAAACTGTAAACTTCTGAAGAAAGAGATTGAGGAAAACTATACAAAGTGGAGAGATCACCCATGCTCATGGATTGTTACAGTCAACATAGTAAAAAAGTCTATACTCCCAAAAGTAATCTACATGTTTAATGCATTTCACATCAAAATCCCAATGACATTCATTAAAGAGATTGAAAAATCTACCGTGAAATTTATATGGAAACACAAGAGGCCATGAATAGCCAAGGCAATACTCAGTCAAAAGAAGAATGCAGGAGGTATCACAATACTCGACTTCAAACTATATTACAAAGCAATAGCAATAAAAATAGCATAGTACAGGCACAAAAACAGACATGAAGACCAGTGGAACAGAATAGAGGACCCAGATATGAAGCCACACAACTATAACCAACTTATCTTTGACAAAAGTGCTAAGAATATATGATGGAGAAAAGACAGCCTCCTCAACAAAAACTGCTAGGAAAACTGGTTAGCAGTCTGCAAAACACTGAAACTAGATCCATATATATCACCATACACCAATATTAACACAAAATAGATCAAGGATCTTAATATCAGACCCCAAATTCTAAAGATGATACAGGAAAGAATAGGAAATACTCTGGAATTAGTAGGTATAGGTAAGAACTTTCTCAATGGAACCCCACCAGCACAGCAATTAAGAGATAGAGAGATAATTAGGACTTCATAAAACCAAAAAGCTTCTGCTCAACAAAAGAAATGGTCTCTAAACTGTAGAGAACACCCACAGAGAGGGAGAAAATATTTGCCACCTACACATCAGACAAAGGACTGATAACCAGAATATATAGGGAACAAAAAAAACTAAATTCTCCCAAAATTAAAGAACCAGTAAAGAAATGGGCAAGTGAAATAAACAGTACTTTCTCAAAAGAAGAAGTTCAAATGGCTAAAAAACACATGAAAAAATGCTCAGCATCTCTAGCAATAAAGGAAATGCAAATTAAAACCACACTTAGATTCCACCTCACCCCTGTTAGAATAGCCATCATTAGCAACACAATTAACACCAAGCATTGGAGAAAAGGAGCCCTCTTACACTGCTGGTAGGAATGTAAACTAGTACAACCACTCTGGAAAAAAATTTGGAGGCTACTTAAAAAGCTAAACATTGATCTACCATATGATCCAGCAATACCACTTTTAGGGATATACCCAAAAGACTGTGACACAGGTTACTCCAGAGGCACCTGCATACCCATGTTTATTGCAGCACTATTCACAATAGCTAAGTTATGGAAACAGCTAAGCTGTCCCAGTACTGAAGAATGGATTAAGAAAATGTGGTATTTATACACAATGGATTGTTAGGCAGCCATGAAGAACAAGGAAATGTTATCATTCGCTGGTAAATGGATGGCATTGGAGAACATCATTCTGAGTGAGGTTAGCCTGTCCCAAAAGACCAAAAATCATATGTTCTCCCTCATATGCAGGCATTAGATCAAGGGCAAACACAACAAGGGGATTGAACTTTGATCACATGATAAAGCAAGAGCACACAAGGGAGGAATGAGGATAGGTAAGACACCTAAAAAACTAGATAGCATTTGTTGCCCTGAACGCAGACAAACTGAAGCAGATACTTTAAAGCAACTGAGGCCAATAGAAGAAGGGGACCAGGAATTAGAGAAAAGGTTAGTTCAAGAAGAATTAACTTAGAAGGTAACACACATGCACAGGAATTCAATGCAAATCAACTCCCTGTATAGCTATCCTTATGTCAACTAGCAAAAACCCTTGGTCCTTCCTATTATTGCTTATACTCTCTCTTCAACAAAATTAGAGATAAGGGCAAAATAGTTTCTGCCGGGTACCAGGGGGTGGGTAGAGGGAGTGGGTCAGGGGGTTAATAGAGGGGGTGGGGGAAGGGGGGAGAAATGACCCAAACATTGTATGAACACATGAATAAAAAAAAAGAATTTGCCTCACTCCTCTTAGAATGGCTGTCATCAAGAACACAAAACAACAAATGTTGGTGAGGATGGGATGTGAAAAGGAACTGTAAACTGTTCCTTGGTTGTACTAAATTAGTACAACCATATGGAAAGCTGTGTGGAGGTAACTCAATAAACTAATAAAAGAACTATCATAACATACAGCAATACCACTCTTGTGCATATATTCAAATTACTGTATATCAGGATACAATAAACACACTTGCACACCCATGTTTAATGCAATGTTATTCACAATGGCCAAGCTATGGAAACAAGTCCAGTTCTCTACAACTGAGGAAATGATTAGGAAAATGTGGTATTATATAGCATGGATATTTTTCAGTCATACAGAAGAATAAAACATTTTTTGTGCAGGTAAATGTATGGAACTGCAGAGCATAATGTTATGCAAAGTAAGCCACATTCAGAAAGATACAGGTCACATGTTTTCTCAAACATGTGGAACATAGGTCCAAATACAAATACTAGCAAGCAGTATGTATATTCAATATAAATATGGCATCATTGAAATGTGGGAGTGTTAAAAGACACTAGGGAGGAGGGAAAGGAGAAGAGCATGACAGAGAGTGAATAATATTAAAATATTTTGCATCTGTGTAGGAAAAAGACACAATGGAACACACTCTGAAAACTGCTGAACAATAGAGGGTTATGGATAAAGGACAAGGAAAAGTAATAAGGAGACTACACTGATTACATTGTGATATGCTTAGAGACAGAATACCAAGGGAAACGCACCTCTACAATCAAAAGACCCTTAGACAGTGAAGGTCAGGAATGTAAACATGTTGTTAAGGGTAGGGTAACAGTGGGAGGTGGAGGTAAAGATGAAAAAGGCAATGGAGGTTGAAGATGGTGGATGTGTATTCTGCACATGTATGAATATGGAATAATGAAAGTGATGAAGTCAATTTAAGAAGGGGGACAGGGCACAGAAAGAATAAGTGAGGGGATGAACAAAACTGGGGTATATTGTACACATATATGGAAATGTCACATTGAAACTCCATATACACATATTAAATAATGATAAAATGTAGAAAAGAAATGTCTTGAATTTCAAATAACATTATGATTAGCCATAAATAAAGAAATCTGTCATGTTCATTAAGCCAATATTGCAGAAGACACTCACAGGAATCCCAATCACAGATGAAGAACAAATATGGTCAAAACCAATAGAGTCAGGGACAGACTAAATCCCATGAGAAGAATATACAATCAAATCAGAATGAAGGAAGAATCACAGATGGTGAATATCATAAAGTACAAGACTCCAAGTTGAATAAGTGGGAATTAAAGAGATGTGAAAGTAATGAAGTGGAATATAGAATAACAATATAAATAATCAATGAAAAAAGTTGGAACTTTACAAGATAAACAAGATTGACAATCCCTCACTTATACTTAGCACCCCCATAAAAGAGAGAAGAATCTAGTAAATAAAATGAAATGTGAAAAAGTGGATATTTGAATTTTGGATACCACTGAAATCCAGAGGATCAATAGGGGATATTTTGAAAGGTGTATTAAAATGAATTTGAAAATTGGACAAAATGGATAAATTTCTAGGCATGTAAGACCAAACTAATTGAAAATATAGAATCTAAAACACCCAAACAGATTTATACTGTGCAATGATATGATGTGTTAACAGAACTTCCCAACAAAGTAACACCCTGGACCAGATTGATTCACTGCTAAATTCTCCCAGAACTTAAACAAAAGAAACAACACCAATGGTTCTCAAACTATCTTGTAAATTGAAAAGGAAAGAATGACCTGAATACATCCTACCAATACAGTGTTAACCTGATAACAAAACCAGAAAAGGACAAAACAAAAAAGGAAATAATACAAAAATATCCTTGAAACATAGACACAAAAATTGTCCAAAAATTACAAATAGTAATTAACAAATCATTTGAGAAGCAAAACTAGCAGAGCTACATTAAATCTGACTCAAAAATATAGTACACAGTCATAGTGCCAAAAGACAGCATGCAGTAGAATAAAGACTATCATTAACATAACACCAGAATTTAATATCCTTCTAGAATTTCTTAGTCTATTGTACATACAAAAAACTAGTAGTAAAGAAAGAATGAAAAGTAAAAAGTGGGTCACATTATTTTGCAGAAAATGAGTGTATTCACTTGGAAATTCAAATGAATATATGTAGAGGTTGCACAATCAATACAGAGGTACCACAGCCAAACAAAGAGAAAAAGTGCAATTGCCAATTACTCGAAGAAGCAATCACATTAAGCCTGAGGGGGAAATAGGAATACTGTAGCAATAGACACAAGTACAATATAACTGGCTCCTAACCAACCAGAAAACCTTACCCAGGAACAACAAATTGTTTTTTAAAAATTATAGATTTCAATGTTTATGAACAAGTTTTATTAATGGAACTTGTTCAAAGGAAAAGTTGCTCAAAGATGTCAAAATGTCCATCTACATAAGTGATTTATAGATTCATGGTAATGTCTTCAAAACTAATGATATTCCAAAAACCTACCACAAATGCTTTTGTAAGTTTCATCTTAAAGAAGTGTTGGAATTTTTTGAAGATAAGTAATGTTTAATCTAACATAAATTGTATGAAATATTTATATGTACTGAAACATAACATGGTACCCATTAAATATGTCTAATTTACCTTTTATACACCAGTTACACAATAACATCAAGAAAATATGTAAAAGATGAAAAATCTGACATTATTCAAATTAGTAGCAAAACAATCACAGAAAGTTCACGGAATTCACTGAATTCCTGGCAGCCCAAGCAATCTTGAGCAAAAGATGAACACTGAGAATTCACTACCAGATTCCAGGAATTAATGTAAAATTATTGGGATAAAACTGCATGACAGCCAGGCGGCAGTGGCTCAGACCTGTGATCCTAGCTACTCAGGAGGCAGAAATCATTAGTACTCAGTTTGACTCAGCTCTGGCAAAGAGTTAATGAGACCCTATCTAGAAAAAATTGTGGAGTCACTGAAACTGTAGGCCCTGTGTTCAAGCAATAGTATGGAAAAAAAAAAAGGTTATTTGCCTAATTGCAAACACACACATCAATGGAAGATTGAAATGCCTCAACTATCCCATGCATTTAAAATCAACTGATTCACAAGTATGTGGCAAAATGACACATACTTGAAGAAATGACAGTATATTTAATCAGTGCTGTGGGGAAAACTAAATACTTGAAACTGGACCCCATCCCTCACCTAATACAAAAATAAACACAAAATTGAATCCCTATATTTCAACACCATAAATTAAGAAACCACCAGAAAAAAAATAAGGAAACCTTTCAAGACAAGGGATTAGAAAACAAATTTCAGGTAAAAGTTTAAAACACAAAAATCCAAAGAAAAGGAAAAAGGATCATATTAAGTGGAGAAGTTACTTCAGAGCAAAGGAAAAAATCACAGAGAGAAGAGACAACCTACAGAATGAGGAATCGTTTTCCACAATCTTTCATTTAAAAGGAAACTCATATCAAGAATATGTCATGAACTCGGTTAGAATCCCCCAAATAGTTCATTTTAAAGGCAATGATCAGTTCGAATTATCTGTAAAGAAGACATATTTGTGCAAGGAATTTAGTGCAGACTAATTTAGCTTGCTCTCAGGGAATTTAAAATCATTACCACGATGAGATACAAATTCTCCTCAGTTAGAAGAGCTACAAGCTTCCATACAAAAAGTTATAAAGTTATAACATCCAATATAACTTGACTACAACCTCCCTCCCCCACAGCAAAAACACAATTGCAGTAGTCCATGTATCAATGCAACACCTTCATGGCATAAGATATTCCTTACTCTCCTCAACTAGTAACACACTTAACATTTCTCTTCTCTAAGTCTAGGAGAGTCAGACCACATTCCTAGAATACAGATTTCAAATTTTTCTAATTTTAAAGTAGCAAAGGACTACTATAAGGAAAGCATCAAATGTATGACAAAAGCATAAGTAACTATATTCAAATATGATTTATAAAATTGTGGGAGAAAAAAAGTATGCCTGGTGAAAATTTGAATACTAACAAAGATAAGCAGACAAACATCTACGCATGCAATAAGAGCGATGTTCTGATACCTTCCACAGCAGGGAAGAAACTCAAAGTCCTACTCCATCAACCCTGCTCCCAAATGTGTGCAGATACGACAGGTAACACTCACTACAACAGCACTTGAAAAGAGATGCAAGGAATCACTACTTCCAATTAAGTTTTCACTGCTAATACGGCTGTAAATACATTGCTAGAATTCCATGGAATTGTGCCTTAACAATTTATTAATTAGACATTCTGCTGCAGACCTGGCATTTGTTCATAACCAAAACTGAGCACAGATATGTGTCTATGTGAAGCAGTAATAAATTAGAGGGGAAAAATCTCACAGGGTTTACCATTTATTTCTGGCTATGTGTGCATTTCCAGATTTGACACAGCATCCCAGCATGACATGCATCTTATTTGAAACAGTAACTGGATGTCTACAGTTATAAGAGTTTTCATGACCAGGGGCACAAGTACAGAACTTCTCTGTAGGGAGATTATTAGGTACATTTGTGAGTAAAGAAATCGTATCAGACCAGAGCACATGCAAATGACTTGGATTGCTTTTCTAAGGATGATCTCTTGGTGCTAGCTTTCAGCCCAGGCTGGAGGAGTCCCAGTGATGGTGGAGCAAATGCATAGAATTCAGCCTTGTTAGGGAAAAGAGAAAGAGAAAAAAGAGTATACTTGCTCCACAAAATAAGTTAGGGATGTTTCTGGGAAGGTAGGGGAGGAAGGGCCATGGAGGGGTTATTATCAACATTGCTCTATGTATTACAGATCACTTGGGCAGTATTCATCCAGAAATCAAATACAAAAATGTAACATAAAGCGATAACTTACTTTGCAGAAATTCCTTGCAGGACAGGATCATTGTTTCTGTCATCTTTAACATAAGAATAAAGTGGGAAAAACCCTGCAATCACTACATCTCCATCTTTGTATATACTGGGTTTAAAGTCAGGAAAGCAGTCTAGATTAGTAAATGAACTGAGATGGAGGAGAAGCTGGACAAGAAGGAAAATAAAAATCAAGGGGAACATGTCTAGAAATGTACAATTCTGAGTAGAGGCTTAGACTACAGTGTCAGTCAAGTATATATGTTTCCTATGTACCTCTGTATATATGTGTTTATGTCAACTGGAAAGTCCATTCTAATTCCGCAATTTCTTTCAGCCCAGTGGCTTCCATTCCCATGGAGGAATCTGGAAATATTTGTGCCTTGGGCTCTGCATCTGAGGTCCTGCATCCATGAGATAAACATGAGTTGGAAAATAAGTGTGAGGATCCTACTTTCCAACCCAGGTGTAACAATTTCATCCAAGCTCACAGATGGTAAGGCCCCAGGGATGAATTAACCTTTCTTAGAGTTGTTCTGAAGTATGCATCTAAAAAAGATGTGCAGAAAAGCTATTTGGGATGTGGAAAATGAATTACCTCATTGGATGCCATGGAAGGTGCAAGGTGACTCAGTAATAAATGGCTCTGCCCAGTGAGGGCTTAAGCAAAGTCAATGGGGCATCACATCCTCTCATTCAAGTACACAGGAGAGACAGCTTCACACACCCAAGGTTCATGCATTCCCCTAATATTCCTTGTATTACTTAGGCAGGTCTCCACATATCTATTGCATGTGCAGAGACATCCACAGACACATGTGTTTCACAATAATCAACCAATAATTAGGTTGACATAGGAAATTCCAAATCAATAGCACAAGGTAGAGGCAGCAATCAAGTTGTATATTTGCAGTCTGAGCTATGACTTTTTTCACTATTGACATCTTCTTTTATCTATGCTGAGTTAATCACCTGTTGTTCTGAAGAGAGTGAGAATCCTACCCAGGATTCAGTGCAGAGGAAATGGAGCCACCCAATTGATGCTAGTATGCCAAAATTATAAACAATCTTTAGGATTATTGTTATCATCTCCCAGAAATAGCATCTTTTACAAGAACTTTTTGCTTGCTATTTTGACTTTTGCTTGCAATCAAAATGCACTTAGTCGTGTATTTGCTCAACAAACAACAAGCCAAAGAGTGACTTTTTGTCTCAATTACACTTTCAGTCCCTGAGTGTATTTTTGTGAATGTAGTCTCATGTCATGACTCTCGATTGAAATGAGACTGACACTTTCAATAGGAAATTATACATGAACTATTATTTCAATTTGCAAAATATCATGGAAAGAGAAAGTAGTTTGGCCCTAAAATATAATAACATATTGAATCTATTCTGATCAAGATCTGTAGGATAAGTGGGAGTTTCCCTGGAATAGAAAATATTACAGTCAGCTAACATGTTGAGAAGAGTAAAGCAATAGATTGATCTCTGTGTAATGAATATGGTGATAAAGATCTTGGTGTGCATTGAAAATGAAAATAAGATAAGTCAGTCTGAAGTACAGCGGAAGTGAAATGAGACTTGAAAGAAGGGTGAGACTTAGTTCTTTGAATTCCTATAGGAACAGTTACTTTTACTCACAGAGTAATAGGGAATGACAGAAAACTTTATCAAGAAATTGATCTATTCCAATTATATTTCAGAAACAGTAGTTTACCATTCATATTTAGAATAGATGGGAGAAATACAACAGTATTTTTACAGATCTCACAAAAGATGTTGATGGAGACATTCTGGAGAGACATGATGGTGATTTGAGATAAGTACAGAGATGCAGTCATGATGAATTCATAAGAATCTAGTGAAAACAATTAAAGTCTACGATGACATTTTCAGAGACATGTGAAGGATGATTGTCCAATGACTGTAGTGTAACATCAAAGTATTTGGTGTGCTGACCAAAGAATTCAATTTTGAACTATAAAGAAATGAAAAGAAATGATCACTGAGCTCATATAATTTTGCTGCATGTATTTTTCAGTTCACAATTATTGTTGATGTTTTAAATTTTTCTTTGTATTTCTCTGCATGGTACTGAATAACTACTGTGCTTTCTTCCAGTTCATTGTTTTTGCTTAAAACAATTGTTTTAACTCTGAGTTGTCTACCCTTCCAAATACTTCCTGGTCAGTTATAGGCACCTTGTTTGGAGTTCTAGGTGAGGTCCTAGTTTCCTGAAAGTTCATAACACTTTCATGTTTTAGGTATTTACTCCAGTCTTCAATTGCTGCTTTCTTTTGTGCCTGTGTTTCCAGAAACTCTAAGCATTTTGTATATTTTGTCTGAGCCTATAATTACTTCCACTATTTAACCACTACGTGGAGCCCTGGAAAGATTTGCAAGGAGTTCATTGCTGTATGCTTTTGCTGTTTCAGTAATACAGTAACGTGAAATCAAGTTTGCCACAAATACTCTGTTGCTGTAATGTTTGTGAAAAAGGGAGTACATACTGTTTGTATTTACTATGCCTAATTTCTTAAATGTATGATGTTCCATATGTAGATCACTCTGCTTTGCATTCCCTGAGTAGATTTCATTGGTTTTATTGATTTTTTTTTTGCAGCATTGGCAGTTGAACACCAGGACTGGTGTTTGCCCCTCTGGTGCCATACCCTTTGAATTTTACATTGGCTTTATCCCTGAGCTGCCTGAACCTCAGTCTAGCCATCTGGGCTTCTTTGAATATTTGAAAAGACAGGCATGCTCTGCCTCTAAAAAGAAAATGATTCAAATTGCAATCAAGAAATATCAACACAGAGTTCTTACATAACATGGAATGTTCTGCCACATTCAAATATTGTTTTTGGGTGGCTCAAGAACAATAGTTGCATAGTTCTTTGAATAACAGCCTAGAAACCTATACTGAACAATTAAGAATTTGTTCTTCTAAAAGGAAAATGCCAGAATCTTATATTTAACTTCTATCAATCAAAAAGTTGTTTCTCAGAGTGGGAAATTGTGGCAAATTCTAAATTTTTTTCTTTTTTCTCATTCATTTATTCATATGCACATACATTGTTTTGGCCATTTCTCCCCACTACTCCCACCTCTTACTCTACCCTGCCACTCGCTTCCAGGCAGAATGTTCTGCCCTGATCTCTAATTTTGTGGAAGAGAAAATGTAAGCAATAATAAGAAAGGCAAAATGTTTTTGCCAGTTGAGAGAAGGATAGCTATACAGAGAGATTACGAGTGTTGATTCCATGTACAAATGTGTTAAATCCCAAGTTGATTTGTCTCTAACAGATCTTTACATTGGTTCCTGATCCCCTTCTCATATTGACCTCTGTCACTTTAAGGTTTCTGTATTAGTACCTCTTCAGTGGGGACATCAAATACTACCATGTTTTGGGTGTCTTAGCCATCCCAATACTTCCCGTAGGTGCTCTCCCCTTACCATGTGACCCAAGTCCGACCACATTGCTGTATTTGCCCTAGATCTAAAGTCAGCATGTGAAGAAGAATATACAATTTTTGGTCTTCTGAGCCTGGCTAACCTGGCTCAGAATGATGTTCTCCAGTTCCATCCATTTACCTGCAAATGATAATATTTCATTTTTCTTCATGACTGAGTAAAATTCCATTGTGTATAAATACCACATTTTCTTAATTCATTTGTCTGTAGTGGGGCACTTGGCTATTGTGACTAGCACTGAAATAAACATGGGCGTGCAGGTGCCTCTGGAGTAACCTGTGCCACATTCCTTTGGGTATGTCCCCGGAGTTGGATTGCTGGATCATATGGCAGATCTATGTTTAGATTTTTAAGAAGCCTCCAAATGTGTTTTTGAGAGTGGTTACACTCGTTTGCATTCCCACCAGCATTGGACAGGGTCCTTTTTACTCCACATCCTCACTAACACCTGTTACTAGTGCTGTTTTTAATGATGACTATTCTAACAGGGGTAGGTGGAATGTTAGTGTGGTTTTCATTTGCGTTTCCTTTATACCTAGAGATAGTGAGCATTTTTTCATGTGTATTCGGCCATTTGAATTTCTTCTTTTGAGAAATTTCTGTTTAGTTCACTTGCTCATTTCTTTATTGGTTCACTAATTTTGGAGAGTTTAGTTTCTTGAGCTCCCTGTATATTGTGGTTATCAGTCCTTTGTCTGATGTATAGTTGGAAAATATTATCTCCCACTCTGTGGGTGGTCTCTTCAGTTTAGAGACCATTTCTTTTGTTGTGCAGAAGCTTTTTAATTTTATGAAGTCCCATTTGTCCATTCTTTCTCTTAGTTGCTGAGCTGCTGGGGTCCTATTGAGGAAGTCCTTGCCTATACCTATTAGTTCCAGAGTGTTTCCTGCTTTTTCCTGTACCAACTTTAGAATTTCAAGTCTGATATTAAGTCCTTGATCCATTTTGAGTTGATACAAGTACAGAGTGATAAACATGGATCTAGCTTCAGTATTTTGCACACAGATAACCACTTTTCCCAACAACATTTGTTGAAGAGGCAGTCGTTTGTCCATTGAGTCATTTTAGCACCTTTGTCAAAATTAAGATGGGCATAGGTGTGTGCCTCATATCCAGGTCAACTATTCTGTTCGACTGGCCTTCATGTCTGTGTTTGTGCCAATACAATGCTGTTTTTATTGCTATTGCTTTGTAATATACTATGAAGTCTGGTATTGTGATACCTCCAGCATTGCTCTTTTTCCTGAGTATTGCCTTGGCTATTTGTGGTCTCTGGTGTTTCCAAATGAATTTTAGGGTAGATTTCTCAATCTCTGTGGGGAATGTCATTGGGATTTTGATGGGAATTGAACTAAACATTTAGATTACTTTTGGGAGTGTAGCCATATTTACTATGTTGATTCTAACAATCCATGAGCATGGGAGATATCTCCACTTTCTGTAGTGTTCCTTGATTTCTTTCTTCATGGAGTTGTAGTTCTCCTTCTGGGGGTTATTCACATCCTTTGTTAAGTTTACTCCTAAGTGTTTGATTTTTTTTGAGGCTGTTGTAAATGGAATTATTTCCATGTATTCTTTCTCAGTTTGTTCATTATTGGTGTATAGGACAGCTAATGATTTCTGTAAGTTGATTTTGTATCCTGCCACCTTGCTGTAGCTGTTTATGTTGTCTAGGAATTTTTGGGTAGAGCTTTTTACGTCTTTAAGGAATAAGATCATATCATCTGCAAAGAGGGATATTTTGACAGTTCCTTTATCTAATTGTATTCCTTTTATTTCACTTCTTGCCTCATTGATATGGCTAGGGATTACAGAACTATGTTGAATAGGAGTGGGGATAGTGGGCACCCTTGTCTCATTCCTGATTTTATGGGAAATGGTTTCAGTTTTTCACCATTAAGTATAATGTTGACTATAGGTTTGTCATTTGTAGCCTTTACAATGTTGAGGTACTTTCCTTCTGTTCCAATTTATCTTAGAGCATTTATCATGAAGTGGTGTTGGATCTTGTCGAAATATTTTTCTGCATGTATTGAGATGATCAAGTGGTTTTTGTCTTTCTTTTATTAATGTGCTGTATTACATTTATAGATTTGAATATGTTTAACCATCCCTGCATTCCTGGGATAAAGCTGACTTGGTCATGGTGAATGATCTTTCTGATGTGTTGTTGAATTTGGTTTGCCATTTTTTATTGATGATTTTTATGTCGATGTTCATTAAGGAGATCAGCTTATACTTCTTTTTGGACGTTTCTTTGTCTGGTTTGGGGATGAGTGTCATACTTGTTTCATAGAATGAGTTAGGCAGTTTTCTTTCCCATTCTATTTTGGGGAACAGTTTAAAGAGTCTTGGTATTAGTTCTTCTTTAAATGACTGATAAAATTCAGCAGAGACTCCATTAGTTCCTGGACTTTTCTTTTTTGGGAGACTCTTTATTGCTGCTTCAATTTCATTTTGTGTTATAGATCTATTCAGGTGTTTTATGTCCTCTTGGTTCAATTTTGAATGATAATAAGTATCTAGAAATCTGTTCATTTCTTTAAGATTTTTAAATTTATTAGAATATAGGTTCTCAATGTGTTTTCGGATGATTTCCTGGATTTCTGTGGTGTTTGTTGTTATCTCCCCTTTTGCACTCATGATTTTACTGATTTGGGTTTTTTCTCTCCTCATTTTAGTCAGGTTTGCCAGGGGTCTGTCAATCTTGTTTATTTAATCAGAGAATGAACTTTTTGTTTCATTGATTCTTTGTACTTGTTTGTCTGTTTCTATTTCATTTATTTCAGCTCTTAACTTTATTATTTCTCTCTTTCTGTTTTTTGGGGTTTTGCATGTTCTTGTTTTTCTAGGAGTTTGAGATGTAGCATTAGGTCATTGATTTGCAATCTTTCCGTCCTTTTAATATACGCACTTGTGACTATAAACTTTCCTCTTTGGACTGCCTTTGCTCTGTCCCATATGTTCTGGAAGGCCATGTTTTCATTTTCATTAACTTCCAGGAACCTTTTAATTTCCTCTTTTATTTCATCAATGACCCATTGATCATACAGCAATGTGTTGTTCGGCTTCCCACTGTTTGCATGTTTTTACTATTGTTTTTGTTGTTGAGTTCTAGTTTTAATGCATTGTGATGAGATAGAATGCATGGGATTATTTCGTTTTCCTTTTATTTGCTGAGGTTTGCTTTGTGCCCTAGATAGGATCAATTTCGGAGAAAGTTCCATAGACTGCTGAGAAGAATGTAGATTGTGCAGAAGTTGGATGAAATATTCTGTAGACATAGGCCAGGTCCATTTGATCTATGGTGTGATTTAGGTCTAGAATTTCTTTATGGATTTTTTGTTTGGACGACCTATCTATTGGTGACCAGGGGTATTAAAGTCTTCACTACCACTGTGTTGGAATTTCTATATTTTGTTAGGTCCCTCACAGTGTGTAAGATGAAACTGGGTGCAATGACATTGGGTGCATATAGGTTGATAGTAATTACTTCCTTTTGGTGTTTCCCCTTTTATTACTATAGGATGTCCTTCTTTATCTCTTTTGACCAATGTAGGTTTGAAGTCTACTTTGCTCGAGATAAGCATTGCTACTCCTGCCTGTTTTCAGGGGGTATGGGCATTGCCTTGGTAAAGCTTCTTCCAGCCTTTCACCCTAAGCCAGTGCTTGTTTCTGTTGATGACATGTGTCTCCTGTAAGCAACAGATTGATGGATCTTCGTTTTTAATCCAGTGTGTCAAATGGTGTCTTGATGGGGGAGTTAAGTCCATTAACATTCAGTGTTAGTATTGATAGGTATGTGGAGATTCCTGTCATTTTGTTGTTTTTGTTGTTTAAGGGTTTGATTGTGTGCAGCTGAATCAATGTTACTCTCTACTTTCTGGTCTTTTCTTCTTCTGTCATTTGGTACTGCCTGTTCTTCCATGGTTTTGTATGCTTTCATATTTTGTGTGCAGGATTCTTTAGGAATCTTTTGTAGTGGTGGCTTTGTGGTCATATATTGTTTTAGCTTCTGCTTATCATGGAAGTTTGTTATTGCTCCAACTATTTTGAATGATAGTTTTGCTGGGTAGAGTATCCTAAGGTTGAAGGTATTTTCATTCAGTGCCCAGAATGCCTCACTCTATGATCTTCTTGCTTTTAATATTTCTGATGAGAAATCTGCTGTGATTTTGATGGGTTTACCTTTATATGTTATTTTTTTTCTCTTCCAGCCTTCAATATTCTTTCTTTATTCTCTGTGCTTGCTGTTTTAATGAAAATATACCATGGGGTAGTTATTTTTTGGTCAAGTCTCTTTGGTGTCCTGGAGGCTTCTTGTACCTGAATGGGCATACTTTTCTCTAGATTTGGGAAATTTTCTGTTATTATTTTGTTGAATATTTTACAAATAACTTTTGCTTGCACCTCTTCTTCTTTAATGCCCATGATTCTCAGGTTTGATCTTTTGATGGAGTGAGTGAGTCTTGCATTTTTTTTCACAGGTTTTGAGTTGTTTTTGGAATAGTTCTTCATTTTTTCCTTTAATTTCCATTTCATCTTTAAGTTCTGAGATTCTGTCTTCTCCTTGTTCTAGTCTGCTGGAGTGCTCTTCCATTATGTTTTGTATTTCTGTTTCACTTTGTTCTGAGGTTTTCCACATCATGGGTCACTTCCTCCTCAATATTGTCTATTTTCATCCTTAATTCACTTATCTCTCTACTTATGGTGTTCTCTGTTTCACTTTTGTATTCATTTAGGGCTCCTATGAGTTCACTTATGTTTTTGTGTCTTCTCATAGTCTTTAATTTTATTGTCTTGGAATTTCTTGAGTGCCTCCTGTACGTTTTGGTTCACATTGTCTAGTAACATCTCCATGAAATTCTGTGATTTCCTGCAGGATTTCTTCTTTCAGAGTGTTCTTGTGGGCTTCGTTGCATTCCATCAGAGTCTGGAACTTGGTATCCATCCCTTTTCATCTTCCCATCATTCTCTTAGCATGTTTTTTGTCCCTGTCTGTGTGTAATTTAGTATTATCTAGCTTACAATATTAAAAGTAATGAGATCAAGACAGAAAGAGAAACAAGAAAAAGAAAGAAAAGGGAAAAAGTAGAGAAGCAAAGAAATCAACAGGGAGAGATGGTGTACTAAGCAACAGTGAACTAAGCAAGCACTTAGAGAGAAAGACAAAAAAGAAAAAGAAAAAAAATCCCAGGTTCAGGAACAGTGAAGTTTCAGTCTTGGTATTTCTGGTGTTACTCCTTCAGCATTCAGTCCTGGTGTTGGTATTTAAGCAGTAACTCTGTTGTCTCACCAGGTGATTTGGTCTGGAGACAACTTTGTGAACTGCTATCTGCCCTATTTTAGGCAGTGGCTCTCCTACTGCCAAATGTCAGCCATCTACTTTTGTGGGCTTTATTTACTGACAGTTCTCATGGAAAACATTGCCTTGCCTTCTCCTCCCTTCTCTGGTGGAGTGGCTTGCCTGCTGGCTACTATTGCAGACTTTGTTTACTAAAAGTTCACTTACAGAGCAGCTCCTTGCTCCTTCCCCCTTCTCCAGTGCACTCAGAACACCCCTCCCTCTCTGTTGTGTGTCCTTTTCAGTCCTTGTTTATGATTTTTTTAGGGGATTTTTTGCCCAGCAGGGTCAGTATTCCAGGGGGCTACACAGGTTTATCCCATGGATGGTTGTAGGAGCACTGTGTGCCACTTATTTGCATAAACTTTTTTTCTAAGCTGGATTTACCACAGCAGTTACATAGTTCCTTTTATAATTATGTAAGATACATTTTACACCATTCTACTATACTGCTTTCAGAAGAGCACTACATAATACCTTTAATAACACCATACAGGCCTATAGCTGAACAACAAGGAAGACGTCCTTCTAAAAGGGACATGCTGGAAGGTACAGTCATGAACTTAGGAGAGAGCTCCTCTAATAATGGAAGATTGTGACACCTATAAACTCTGTTACTAAGGTTCTTTTAGAGTGGCAGTTACATATTCCTTTCAATGAGATTGCATATGTGTAAAAGGCACTATAAGAAATATGTGAAAATTCAAGGAAAATGTGTGAAAGTACAATCAATGTATATGTACCATAGCATATTTCTTAGAATTGAACGTTAAATCTTATTTACCAACTGCTTTCACAGTAGCAGTTACATAGTCCTCTCTATTACATACTAAATGTTATGAGCTCTAAGTTATATGTGTTTCTAAAAGGAAAACACTTGTAGTTACAATCAAGATATAGCATACAGAATTCATTCACAGAGTGGAACATTGACCAATATTATAAACCTTGTTACTGAGCTGCTTTTAGAATAGCCTTCCATCATTAGAATTATAGGCCTAAAATGAGGACACATGATTCATTACTCCAAGATAGCAAAACTTCCATGTCCCTTGGAAGATGCATCAGTGGCAGAGTTCTTTATTAGAATGGAAAATTTTGCCACATTCTAAGCCTATTGCCAAAATGCATTTACAAAATCATTTACATTGTTCTTTGAATGACAGCATATATTCCTGCAGCGAACAATAAAATATAACCTCTTTTAAGAGTAAAACGCTAGAAGTTACATTTGAGATCTGTCAAGAACAGAATGCCACTTTATAATGGGACATTGTGCCACATTTTATACCTTGTTAACAAGGCTGCTTTCGAGACAGGAGTTCTGTAGGCCTTTCAGTCACGGTATGTTTGTGCACATTGTGCTCAAGAAATATGTGCTTCTAAAAAGAAAATACTTGAAGGTACAATGAAGATCCACTAAAAACAGAGTTTGTTCTTAGAATGGAACAATGTGCCACATTCTATACCTCGATACAAAGTTGCACTTAGAAAAGTGTTACTCACATCTTAAATATCTACATATAGGCCTAGAATGAGCACTGTGCATTCTTCTCAGTACTAAACACTGAATGGCAATTCTCACATTTGACTCCCTGAAGAACCGCAATAAACCATAAGATCAAAGGTAATCATGGCAGCAAAGACCCACAGACAGTGACTCCAGAGCCCCAGGCCAGTGTCTGGAGTTCACAGGATGAACCCAGAATTTCTTATGGAATGCACAAAATCCCATGCCTGGTGGACTCTGCCCATGGTCCCATTGAACTCTGGTACCCCAGCACACACTCCCCTGCTGTTGCTACCCAGCACATATGACAGCCTTGCATACATGGCTTTAATACCTCTGGTACACTTTTCCTGTTCTGATGACTGCTGTGGAACTTTCAGCTCCATGTGACCAGAGATTCTTGACAGATTTGTTTTTAAGGTTTCCCATGAATCTATTGAGCTCAATGAAAGTGCTCATAAATAAATGAAGGAAGAAGGGAGGGTGCATGGGTGGGAGGAGAGAGGAGAAATAGAGGGAAGGAAGGGGAGAGGGAGACAATGGAAGGGAAAGGGAGAGGGAGGGAAAATTCTTTCTTAACTACTGCTCTGGGAAAAGAAATAAGGGACAGACTATGCTTTTGTCTGAATGAATGAGAATTGCCTGCCAGGGACAGGTGCCTTTCTGTCCCTGACATGATTTGACTCGGGCACATGCACCACCCAAGGTCTCCCCACTGCTGACTAAATCATGCCAACCAGTCTCAGAAGCATATGCCTAGAGGAGAGCTTCATGCCAGACAGGTTCTGGAGACAGAAACTTGTTTAGGGATGGAGTCACATATACATCAGCAAATACAAGCAGGAGAAAGCTCAATTCCTCCCTCCTTCCTCCTCTGTCTCTGTCTCCTTCTCATTTTCTCCTCTTGTTCCCTAATCTTTTCCTTCTCCTTCTTCTCTCCTTCCACCTCCCCCTTCCTCCCCTACCTTCTCTGCCTCCTCTTCTTCCTCCTCAACTTCCTCTCCTTCCTTTTCCCAGTTGGTCTATGGACAAAAGGTGCTACATACACTCTCCTTCCCACCATGGTAAACGTTACATCCACATTCTCTACTGGACTTGAGCTGCAGGTAGAGGCGTGGAACTCAGCGAAAACAGGGACACAAAGCATGAACTTTCTTCCTACCAAGTCAAGACTGATTCAGGATAGAGATTCCAAGATGGTGACTACAGGGAGGAAGCAGAAATTGTGCTTCATAAAGTAAAATCTTGGAGAGACGCTGGAGAAACACTTTGCAGGATAAACAACCAAGAAGAGGCAAAACTCCAGTTCCCCCACCTGCCCATAGCATCCCCACTCCACATTAAATGGAGAAACAAGGAGGAATCCTGCACTGCCAGATGCCAGCTCCTACTGGCTTGAGAGAAACTGACCACCAGGTGAGCTAAGTGGCACACAGTACTCCCACAAACAACCCTGGGCCAGATCAGCATAGCCCCCTGGACAGACTGACCAGACAGAGGGAAAAGCGAGACAAAAACCAAACTGAATAAACAATAACAACAACAAAAAAGACACATAGCAAAGAGGGCAGGGCACCCTGAGCACTGAAGAGGGGGCAGGGGCAATCCCTCACAGAACTGTAAATAAGCAATTGGGCCAGAGAATGCAGGTGTAGCACCACCTACCCAGTGTGCTTGGAGAGGGGAAACCTTGTAGCAGTGGCTGTCGTGCCTAAGAGAACTCTAAATAAACAAAGCCTGTGGGACTAGGTGAGTGATAAGCTCATTCCTGAGATCAGCAATCAATAAAGCCTCAAGCAACATCTGGCTGACAGCAGCAAGCAAGTGAGCCAAAGCCTCAGATAGACATTCACAGAACTGTCTCCAGACCCTTTTACTTTTTTTTTTCTCTCTTCCTTTGATGAGGCAATGACTGAACTAGAACTGCATGCTGAAGGTCTAACTGAAACTGTATTGCATTTGAACTTGGGATATTTTGTTTTGGTTTGGTTTGGGGTTTTTGTTTGTTTTGTTTTTTGTTTTCACCCTTTGATGAGATAACAACAGAACTACTTCTGAGACACCATCTCTAGGATTGTAGGCTGAGGGATTAACAACAAAATTATTAAGACTGAAACTCTATTGCATTTGAACTTGGGGATTTTTTTTAATCCTCTCTATGTCTCTCTAATGCTTGTTTAGCTTCATGTTGATTAGTATACTATCTCTACCTGTTTATTTCATTGGCACTGGTTTGTTGTTGTTTGTTTGTTTAGTGGTTTGTTTGTTTGTTTTTCCCTTTCCTTTACTTCCTTTGCTTTCCCTCTCCTCTTACTCTCCCATTTGAGATATCACCATTGTTATTATTACAAGCTAGAAAATACTTAATTGCACACAATACAGGGACATTAACAATAGCAAGAGCAATAATGGGAAAATGGAAAAAAGGGGGAAACTAGTTTTGCCCCCAGTAATAAATTAGTACAGGAACCAGAGGGAACAGAAAAAAGCAGATACCCAGATCCAGACTCCAACAAAATGGAGATAAACTATGCCAAATAATCCAATGAAGCCAAAAAGAACAACCTGAAAGAAGAAATCCTGCAAGTAATCAATGAGAATTTTATAGAGATGATACTGGATATGGTCAACCAAAATGTACAAGAGACATTCAAGAAATTCCAGACAACAAAAATAGAGAATTTGAGAAAGCCCAAAAACAAATAAAAGAAACTATAGAATCACTTTACACAGTGATTCTATAAACACCAAGGTGAAACACAGAACATGATAAATAAAGAGATAAATGTACTCAGGACGAAAATAGTCAATATTAAAGAGGAAAGCACTCAGGATATGGAAAACCTCAGAAAAAAGAATGAAATAGAAATGAAAAACAAAATGGAAGGCAATCCAGCAGAAGAGAACAAGCAAAAGACAGAATCTCAGAACCCAAAGATGAAATGGTAATTAAAGGAAAACCAAAGAACTATTAGTTAAATAACTCAAGACCTTTGAAAAGAACATGCAAGAACTTACTGTCTCCATCAAAAGATGATACCTGAGAATCATGGACATTAAAGAAGAAGAAGAGGTGCAAAAAAAGGGAATGAGTAATATATTCAACAAAATAATAACCGAAAATTTCCCAAATCTAGAGAAATCTATGCCCATACTGATGCAAGAGGTCTCCAGAACATCAAACAGACCTGACGAAAATAGAATCACCACACACCATATTATCATTAAAACAACAAGTGCAGAGACTCGAGAAAGAATATTGAAGGCTGTAAGAGAGAAAAAACCAAATCACATTCAAAGGTAAACCTATCAAAATCAGAAGAGACATCTCAACAGAAATATTGAAAGCAAGAAGAGCTTGGGGTGAGGTTTTCTGGGCACCGATGTAAATAACTTCAACCTTAAGATACTCTACCCAGCAAAACAATCATTCAAAATAGATGGAGCAATAAAAGTCTTCCATGATAAGCAGAAACTAAAACAATATGTGACCACAAGGCCACCACTATAAAAGATTCTTCAAGGGATTCTGCACACAGAAAGTGTAACCCAACATAACCATGAAAGGGCAGGCAGCACCAAAAATAGGAAAAGAAAAAGCAAGAAAGTAGAGAGTAAACTCAACTTAGGTACACACAATCAAACCTTCAAACAACTAAGACAACTAAATGACAGGAATCACCACATACCTGTCAGTACTAACACTTAATGTTAATGGTCTTAATTCCCCCATCAAAAGGCACTGTTTGACGAAGTGGATTAAAAAGGAGGAGAACCATCTCACCTACAGAAATAGGCTTAGGATGAAATACTGGAAGAAGATTTACCAAGCCAGCAGCCCCCAAAAACAGGCAGGAGTAACAATACTCATCTCTGACAAAGTAGACTTCAAACCTACCTTGATCAAACAAGATAAAGAAGGACATTCCATACTAATAAAAGGGGAAATAGACCAAAAGGAAATAACAATCCTCAACCTATATGCACCCAAGGTCAATGCACCCAATTTCATCAAACATACGCTGAAGGACCTAAAAGCATATATTAATTCGTTGGAGACTTTAACACCCCATTATCATCAATAGATAGGTCATCTAAACAAAAAATCAATAAAGAAATCCTAGATCTAAAATATACCATAGACCAAATGGACCTAGTTGATGTCTACAGAACATTTCATCCAACTTCTACACAATACACGTTCTTCTCAGCAGCCCATGGAACCTTCTCCAAAATAGGTCATATCCTATGGAGCAAAGCAGGCCTCAGAAAATATAAGAAAATACAAATTATACCATGCATTCTATCTGATCACAATGCAATAAAATTAGAACCCAACAACAAAAATAAAGACAAAAAACATGCAAATAGCTGGAAACTGAATAACTCATTGCTTAATGAACAATGGGTCATTGATGAAATAAAAGAGGAAATAAAAAAGTTCCTGGAAGTCAATGAAAATGAAAACACAACCTACCAGGACCTATGAGACACAGCAAAGGCAGTCCTGAGAGAAATGCTTTTAGCCATGAGTGCATATATTAAAAAGACTGAAAGATCCCAAATCAATGACCTTATGATACATCTCAAACTCCTAGAAAAAGAAGAACAAGCAAATTCCAAAACAAATAGAAGGACAAAGTAATAAAAAGAAGAGCTGAAATCAATGAAATAGAAACCAAAAAGTTGGTTATTTGAAAAAATAAACAAGATTGATAGACCACTGGCAAACCTAACTAAAAGGAGAGGAGAAAAAACCCAAATTAGTAAAATCAGGAATGCAAAAGAGGAGTTAACATCAAACACCATGGAAGTCCAGGAATTCATCAGAGACTACTTTAAGAAGCTATATTCAAATAAATTCGAAAATCTTAAAGAAATGGACAGATTTCTAGATACTTATGGTCTCCAAAACTGAACCAAGAGAACATTAATCACCTGAATACATCTATAACACAGGACCTGATGGATTCTCTGCTGAATTCTATCAGACTTTTCAAGAAGAACCTAATACCAACCCTCCTTAAACTGTTCCATGAAATAGAAAGGGAAGGGCATATTTTATGAAGCCAGTATTACACTTATCCCAAAATCAGGAAAAGACAACTCCAAAAAGGAGAACTATCGGCCAATCTCCTTAACGAACATTGATGCAAAAATCCTCAATAAAATAATGGCAAACCGAATTCAACAACACATCAAAAAGATCATTCACGAAGACCAAGTAGGCTTCATCCCAGGAATGCAGGGGTAGTTCAACATATGAAAATCAAAAATGTAATAAACCACATTAACTGAGCAAAGACAAAAACCACTTGATTATCTCAATAGATGCAGAAAAAGCCTTTGATAAGATCCAACACCATTTCATGATAAAAGCTCTAAGAAAACTAGGAATAGAGGGAAAGTATCCCAACATTATAAAAGCTATATATGACAAACCTACAGCCAAATTATACTTAATGGTGAAAAAATGAAACCATTCCCTCTAAAATCAGGAATGAGACAAGGATGGCCACTATCTCTATTCCTATTCAACTTAATACTGGCATTCCTAGCCAGAGCAATTAGGCAAGAAGAAGGAATAAAAGGAATACAAATAGGTAAAGAAACAGTCAAAATATCCCTATTTGCAGACAATATGATTCTATACCTTAAAGACCCAAAAAACTCTACTCAAAAGCTCCTAGACCCCATCTACAGCTATAGCAACCTAGCAGGATATAAAATCAACATAGAAAACTCATTAGCATTTCTATACACTAATAACGAGCAAACTGAGAAAGAATATATGAAAACAACTCCATTTACAATAGCCTCAAAAAATGTCAAATACCTAGGTGTAAACCTAACAAAGAGGTGAACGACCTCAAGAAGAAAAACTATAAACTTCTGAAAAAGAGATTGAGGAAGACTATAGAAAGTGGAGAAATCTCCCATGCTCATGGATTGGTAGAATCAACATAGTAAAAATGTCTATACTTCCAAAAGTAATCTACATGTCTAATGCAATTCCCATCAAAATCCCAATGACATTTATCAAAGAGATTGAAAAATCTACTGTTAAATTTATATGGAAATACATAAATTTTTTATTGAGTATAGCCAAGGCAATACAGAATAAAAAGAAAAATCCTGGAAGTATTACAATACCCAACTTCAAACTATATTACAAAGCAATAACAATAAAAGCAGCATGGTACTGGTACAAAAACAGATATGAAGACCAGTGGAACATAATAGAGGACATGGATATGAAATCACACGACTATAACCAACTTGTCTTTGACAAAGGTGCTAAAAATATATGATGGAGAAAAGACAGCATCTTCAACAAAAACTGCTGGGAAAACTGGTTAACAATCTGCAAGCAACTGAAACTAGATCCATGTTTATCACCCCATACCAATACTAACTCAAAATGGATCAAGGATCTTAATATCAGACCACAAACTCTAAATTGGTACAGGAAAGAGTAGGAAGTATTTTGGAACTAATAACTATAAACAAGGACTTTCTCAATGGAACCTCAGCAGCTCAGCAACTACGAGAGAGCATAGATAAATGGGACTTCATAAAACCAAAAAGCTTCAGCTCAACAAAAGAAATGGTTTCTAAACTGAAGAGAATACCCACAGAGTGGGAGAAAATATTTGCCAGCTACACATCAGACAAAGGACTGATAGCCAGAATATACAAGGAAACTAAAAACTAAATTCTCCCAAAATTCATGATCCAATAAAGTAATGGGCAAGTGGACTAAACAGAACTTTCCCAAAAACAGAAACTCAAATGGCCAAAAAACACACGAAAACATGCTCACCATCTCTAGCCATAAAGGAATTGCAAATTAAAACCACACTAAGATTCCACCTCACCCCTGTTAGAATAGTCATCATTAGCAATACCACTAACAGGTGTTTGCAAGGATGCAGGGAAAAAGGAACCCTCTTACACTGCTGGTGGGAATGTAAACTAGTACAACCACTCTGGAAAATAATTTGACAGATTCTTAAAAATCTAAACGTAGATCTACCATATGATCCAGCAATACCACTCTTGGGGATATACACAAAAGAATGTGACACAGGTTACTCCAGAGGCACCTGCACACCCATGTTTATTGCAGCTCTATTCACAATAACCAAGTTATGGAAACAGCCAAGATGCCGTACTACTGACAAATATATCAAGAAAATGTGGGGTTTATACACAATGGAATTGTATGCAACAATGAAAAAGAAAAAAATGTTTTCATTTCCAGGTAAATGGATGGAATTGGAGAACATCATTCTGAGTGAGGTTAGCCTGGCCCAAAAGACCAAAAATTGTATGTTCTCCCTCATATGCAGACATTAGATCAAGGGCAGGCAAAATAAGGGGATTAGACTTTGATCACATGATAAAGCGAGAGCACACAAGGGAGGTATGAGGATAGGTAAGACTCCCAAAAAACTAGATAGCATTTGTTGCCCTCAATGCAGAGAAACTAATGCAGATACTTTAAAGCGACTGAGGCCAATAGGAGAAGGGGACCAGGAACTAGAGAATTGTTAGTTTGAGAACAATTAACTTAGAAGGTAACACACATGTACAGGAAAGCAATGCAAGTCAACTCTCTGTATAGCTATCCTTAACTCAACTAGCAAAAACCTTTGGTAATTCCTATTACTGCCTAAACTCTCTCTTCAACAAAATTAGAGATAGGGGCAAAGTAGTTACTGCATTGCAGCAAGGGGCTAGGGGGGTAATGGAAGGGGTGGGGGACAAATGAGGGGGTGGGGTATGTGTGGAGAAATGATCCAAACATTGTATGCACATATGAATAAAATTTTCTTCTTCTCAGTACTAAACACTGAATGGCAATTCTCACATTTGACTCCCTGAAGAACCACAACGAACCATATGATCAAAGGTAATCATGGCAGCAAAGACCACAGACAGTGACTCCAGAGCCTCAGGCCATTGTCTGGAGTTCACAGGATGAACCCAGAATTTCCTATGGGGTACACAAAATCCCATGCCTGGTGGACTCTGCCCATGGTCCCATTGAGCTCTGGTACCCCAGCACACACTCCCCTGCTGTTCCTGCCAGCACATATGACAGCCTTGCATACATGGCTTTAATACCTCTGGTACACTTTTCCTGTTCTGATGTCTGCTGTGGAACTTTCAGCTCCATGTGACCAGAGATTCTTGACAGATTTGTTTTTAAGGCTTCTCACAAATCTATTGAGTTCAATGAAAGTGCTCATAAATAAATGAAGGAAGAAGGTAGGGTGCATGGGTGGGAGGAGAGAGAAGAAATAGAGGGAAGGAAGGGGAGAGGGAGACAATGGAAGGGAAAGGGAGAGGGAGGGAAAATTCTTTCTTAACTCCTGCTCTGGGAAAAGAAATAAGGGACAGACTATGCTTTTGTCTGAATGAATGAGAATTGCATGCCAGGGACAGGTGATTGCTGTAACTGGCATGATTTGACTCAGGCACATGCCCTACCCGAGGTCTCCCCACTGCTGACTAAATCATGCCAACCAGTCTCAGAAGCATATGCCTAGAGGAGAGCTTCATGCCAGACAGGTTCTGGGGACAGGAACTTGTTTAGGGATGGAGTCACATATACATCAGCACATACAAGCAGGAGAAAGCTCAATTCCTCCCTCCTTCCTCCTCTGTCTCTGTCTCCTTCTCATTTTCTCCTCTTCTTCCCTAAACTTTTCCTTCTCCTTCTTCTCCTCTTCCACCTCCCCATTCCCCCCTAACTTCTCTTCTTCTTCCTCCTCCTCCTCAACTTCCTCTCCTTCCTTTTCCTAGATAGGGTCTATGGACAAAAGCTGCTACATACAATCTCCTTCCCACCATGGTAAACCTGACATCCACATTCTGTACTGGACTTGAGCTGCAGGCATAGGCCTGGAACTCAGCGAAAACAGGGGCACAAAGCATTTTTGTGCAGGTAAATGGATGGAACTGGAGAGCATAATGTTATGCAAAGTAAGCTACATTCAGAAAGATACAGGTCACATGTTTTCTCTAACACATGGAACATAGGTCCAAATACAAACACTAGCAAGCACTATGCATATTCAATATACATGTAGCATCATTCAAATGCGGGAGTGTTAGAAGGCACTAGGGAGGAGGGAAAGGAGAGGAGAATGATAGAGCATGAATAATATTAAAATATTTTGCATCTGTGTAGGAAAAAGACACAATGAAACACACCCTGAAAACTGCTGAACAATAAAGGGTAATGGATAAAGGACAAGGAAAAGTAATAAGGAGGCTAGTCTGATTAAATTATGATATGCTTCAAGACAGAATACCAAGTCAAGCCCCCCTCTACAATCAAAAGACCCTTAGACAGTGAAGGTCAGGAATGTAAACATGTTGTTAAGGGAAGGGTAACAGTGGGAGGTGGAAGGAAAGATGAAAAAGGTAATGGAGGTTGAAAATGGCTGATATGTATTCTGCACATGGATGAATACAGAATAATGAAACTGATGAAGTCAATTTAAGAAGGGGGACAGAGCACAGAAAGAATAAGTGATGGGATGAACCAAACTGCTGTACATTGTAAACTTATATGGAAATGTCACATTGAAACTCCATATAAACCTATTCAAAATAATGATAAAATGTAGAAAAGAAATATCTTGAATTTCAAATAACATTATGATTTTATCATATTCACATAGCCATAAATAAAGAAATCTGTCATGTTCACTAAGCCAATATTGCAGAAGACACTCATAGGAATCCCACTCACAGATGAAGAAGAAATATGGTCAAAATCAATAGAGTCAGGGAACGACTAAATCCCATGAGAAGAATATACAATCAAATGAGAATGAAGGAAGAATCACAGATGGTGAATTTCATAAAGTACAAAACTCCAAGTTGAATAACTGGGAAATAAAGAGATGTGAAAGTAATGATGTGGAATATAAAATAACAATATAAATAATCAATGAAAAAAGTTGGAACTTTACAAGATAAACAAGACTGACAATCCCTTACTCATTCTTATCACCCCCATAAATCCAGAGGAGCAATAAGGGATATTTTGAAAGGTGTATTAAAATGAATTTGAAAATTTGACAAAATGGATAAATTTCTAGGCACGTAAGACCAAACTAATTAAAAGAATAGTATCTAAAAAACCCAAACAGATTTATACTGTGCAATGATATGACGTGTTAGCAGAACTTCCCAACAAAGTAACACCCTGGACCAGATTGATTCACTGCTAAATTCTCCCAGAACTTAAACAACAGAAAGAACACCAATGGTTCTCAAACTATCTTGTAAATTGAAAAGGAAAAAATGAACTGAATACATCCTACCAATACAGTGTTAACCTGATAACAAAACCAGAAAAGGACAAAAAAAAGGAAATAATACAAAAAATATCCTTAAAACATAGACACAAACATTGCCTAAAAATTACAAATAGTAATCAACAAAACATTTGAGAAGCAAAACTAGCAATGCTACGTTCAAACTGACTCAAAAATATAGTACACAGTCATAGTGCCAAAAGACAGCATGCAGTAGAATAAAGACTATCAATAACATAACACCAGAATTTAATATCCTTCTAGAATTTCTTAGTCTATTACATATACAATAAACTAGTAGTAAAGAAAGAATGAAAAGTAAGAAGTAGGTCACATTATTTTGCAGAAAATGAGTGTGTTCACCTGGAAATTCAAATGAATATATATAGAATATATATATAGAGAGAGGTTGCACAATCAATACAGAGGTACCGTAGGCAAACAAAGAGAAAATATTCAATTGCCAATTACTCAAAGAAGAAACAATCACATAAAGCCTGAGGGGGAAATAGGAATACGGTAGCAATAGACATAAGCACAATATAACTGGCTCCTTACCAACCAGAAAACCTTACCCAGGAACAACAAATTATTTTTTAAAAATTATACATTTCAATGTTTATGAACAAGTTTTATTAATAGAATTTGTCAAAGGAAAAGTTGTTCAAAGATGTGAATATGTCCATCTACATAAGTGATTTATAGATTCATGGTAATGTCTTCAAAATTAATGATATTCCACAAACCTACCACAAATGCTTTTGTAAGTTTCATCTTAAAGAAGTGTTGGAAGTCTTTGAAGATAAATAATGTTTAATCTACCATAAATTGTATGAAATATTTATATGTACTGAAACATGAAATGGTACCCGTTAAATAAGTATAATTTACATTTTATGCATCAGTTACACAATAACATCAAGAAAATATGTAAAAGATGAAAAATCTGACATTATTCAAAGTAGTAGCAAAAAAATCACAAAAAGTTCACAAAATTCACTGAATTCCTGGCAGCCCAAGAATTCAGTGAATTCAGCCCATCTTTTTGAACAAAAGATGAACACTGAGAATGCACTACCAGATTCCATGAATTAATGTAAAATTTTGGGGATGAAACTGCATGACAGCCAGGCAGCAGTGGCTCAGGCCTGTGATCCTAGCTACTCAGGAGGCAGAAATCACTAGTACCCAGTTTGACTCAGCTCTGGAAAGCAGTTCATGAGACTCTTTCTTGAAAATACACATAAACAAAAGAAAGAGCTGTGGAGTCACTGAAACTGTAGGCCCTGTGTTCAAGTAATAGTATGGAAAAAAAACAGGTTATTTGCATAATTGCAAACACACACACCAATGGAAGATTGAAATGCCTCAACTATCCCATGCATTTACAATCAACTGATTCACAAGTATGCGGCAAAATGACACATACTTGAAGAAATGACAGTATATTTAATCAGTGCTGTGGGGAAAACTAAATACTTGAAACTGGACCCCATCCCTCACCTAATACAAAAATAAACACAAAATTGAATCCCTATAGTTCAACACCATAAAGTAAGAAACCATTAGAAAAATAATAAGGAAACCTTTCAAGACAAGGGATTAGACAACAAATTTCAGGAAAAAATTTAAAACACAGAAATCCAAAGAAAATTAAAAAGGATCATATTAAGTGGAGAAGTTACTTCAGAGCAAAGGAAAAAATCACAGAGAGAAGAGACAACCTACAGAATGAGGAATCGTTTTCCACAATCTTTCATTTAAAAGGAAACTCATATCAAGAGTATGTCACGAACTCGGTTAGAATCCCCCAAATAGTTCATTTTAAAGGCAATGATCAGTTCGAATTATCTGTAAAGAAGACATATATTTGTGCAAGGAATTTAGTGCAGACTAATTTAGCTTGCTCTCAGGGAATTTAAAATCATTACCACGATGAGATACAAATTCTCCTCAGTTAGAAGAGCTGCAAGCTTCCATACAAAATGTTATAAAGTTATAATATCCAATATAACTTGACTACAACCTCCCTCCCCCACAGCAAAAACACAATTGCAGTAGTCCATGTATCAATGCAACACCTTCATGGCATAAGAAATTCCTTACTCTCCTCAACTAGTAACACACTTAACATTTCTCTTCTCTAAGTCTAGGAGAGTCAGACCAGATTCTTAGAATACAGATTTCAAATTTTTCTAATTTTAAAGTAGCAAAGGACTACTATAAGCAAAACATTAAATGTGTGACAAAAGCATAAGTAACTATATTCAAATATGATTTATAAAATAGTGGGAGAAAAAAGTATCCCTGGGAAAAATTTGAATACAAACAAAGGTAAGCAGACAAACATCTAGGCATGCAATAAGAGTGATGTTCTGATACCTTCCACAGCAGGGAAGAAACTCAAATTCCTACCCCATCATCCCTGCTCCCAAATGTGTGCTGATACGACAGGTAACACTCACTACAACAGCACTTGAAAAGAGATGCAAGGAATCACTACTTCCAATCAAGTTTTCACTGCTAATACGGCTGTAAATACATTGCTAGAATTCCATGGAATTCTGCCTGAACAATTTATTAATTAGACATTCTGCTGCAGACCTGGCATTTGTTCATAGCCAAAACCTGAGCACAGATATGTGTCTAGGTGAAGCAGTAATAAATTGGAGGGGAAAAATCTCACAGGGTTTATCATTTATTTCTGGCTCTGCTTGCATTTCCAGATTTGACAAAGAATCCCAGCATGACACACATCATATTTGAAACAGTAACTGGATGTCTATAGTCATAAGAGTTTTCATGATCATGGGCACAAGTACAGAACTTCTCTGTAGGAACATTACTAGATACATTTGTGAGTAAAGAAATCTTATCACACCATGAGCTACAAGAAAGGGAACTTGTTCTAGTCTCTCAGTTCAGAACCCATGCAATTTACTTGGATTCCTTTTCTAACGATGATCTCTTGAGGTAGCTTTCAGCCCAGGTTGAAGGAGTCCCAGAGATGGTGGAGCAAATGCATAGATTTCAGCCTTATTAGGAAAAAAAGAAAAAGAAAAAAATGGAATATATTTGTTCCTGTTGAAAGAAAAGTACACCATAAACCACAAAATAAAATAGGGATGTTTCTGGAAGGTAGAGGAGGAAGGGCCATGTAGGGGTTATTATCAACATTGCTCTATGCATTCACAGATCACTTTGGCAGTATTTATCCAGAAATCAAATACAAACATGTAATATAAAGTCATTACTTACTTTGCAGAAACTCCTTTCATAGCAGGATCATTGTGTCTGTCATCTTTGACAAAAGAATAAAGCGGGAAAAACCCTGCAATCACTATATCTCCATCTTTGTATATACTGTGCTTAAAGTCAGGAAAACAGTCTTGATTAGAAAATGAACTGAGATGGAGGGGAAGCTGGAGGAGAAGGAAAATAAAAATCAAGGGGAACATGTCTAGAAATGTACAATTCTGAGTAGAGGCTTAGCCTACAGTGTCAGGCAGGTATATTTGTTTCCTGTGTGCCTCTGTATATATGTGTTTATGTCAACTGGAAAGTCCATTCTAATTCCCCAATTTCTTTCAGCCCTGTGTCTTCCATTCCCATGGAGGGATCTGGAAATATTTGTGCCTTGGGCTCCGCATCTGAGGTCCTGCATCCATGAGATAAACATGAGTTGGAAAATAAGTGTGAGGATCCTACTTTCCAACCCAGGTGTAACAATTTCATCCAAGCCCACAGATGGTAAGGCCCCAGGGATGAATTAACATTTCTTAGAGTTGTTCTGAAGTATGCATCTAAAAAAGATGTGCAGAAAAGATATTTGGGATGTGGAAAATGAATTACATCATTAGATGCCATGGAAGGTACAAGGTGAATCAGTAATAAATGGCTCTGTGCAGTCAGGGCTTAACCAAAGTCAATGGGGCATCACATCCAAAATTCAAGTACACAGGAGAGACAAATTCATACACCCAAGGTTCATGCATTCCCTTAATATTCCTTGTATTGCCTAGGCAGGTCTCCACATACCTATTGCATGTGCAGAGACATCCACAGACACAGGTGTTTCCCAATAATCCACCAATAATCAGGTTGACATAGGAAATTCCAAATCAATAGTGCAAGGTAGATGCAGATATCAAGTTGTATATTTGCATCATAGGAAATTCCAAATCAATAGTGCAAGGTAGATGCAGATATCAAGTTGTATATTTGCATTCTGAACTATGACTTTCTTCACTCTTGACATCTTCTTTTATCTACGCTGAGTTAATAATCTTCTGTTGTTCTGAAGAAAGTGACAATCCTACCCAGGATCAAGCGTACAGGAAATGGATCCAACCAATTGATGCTAGTATGATAAAATTATAAACAATCTTTTGGATTATTGTGATCATCTATCAGACATAGCATCTTATACAATAATTTTATGCTTGCTATTTTGACTTTTGCTTGCAATCAAAATGCACTTAGTAATGTATTTGCTCAACAAACAACAAGCCAAAGAGTGACTTTTTTCTCAATTACACTTACAGTACCTGAGTGTATGTTTGTGAATACAGTCTCATGTCATGACTCTCAGTTGAAATGAGACTGACACTTTCAGTACAAAATTATACATAAACCATTATTTCAATTTGCAAAATATCATGGAAAGAGAAAGTAGTTTGGCCCTAAAATATAATAAAACATTGAACCTATTCTGATCAAGATCTGTAGGACAGTGGGAGTTTCCCTGGAATAGAAAATCTGACAGTGAGCTAACATGTTGAGAAGAGTAAAGCAATTGATTGAACTTTGTGTAATGAATGTGGTGATAAAGATCTTGGTGTGCATCGAAAATGAAAATAAGATAAGTCAGTCTGAAGTACAGTGGAAGTGAAATGAGACTTGAAAGAAGGATGAGACTTAGTTCTTTGAATTCCTATAGGAACAGTTACTTTTATGCACAGAGTAATAGGGAATGACAGAAAGCTTTATCAAGAAATTGATCTATTCCAATCATATTTCAGAAAGAATAGTTTACCATAAATATTTAGAATGGATGGGAGAAATACAACAGTATTTTTACAGATCTCACAAAAGATGTTGATGGACACATGCTGGAGAGACATGATGGTGGTTTGAGCTAAGTACAGAGATGCAGTCATGATGAATTCATGAGAATCTGGTGTAAACAATTAAAGTCTGCAATGACCTTTACAGAGACATGTCAAGAATGATTGTCCAATGACTGTAGTTTAACATCAAAGTATTTGGTGTGCTGACCAAAGAATTCAATTTTGAACTATAAAGAGATGACAAGAAATGATCACTAAGCTCATATAATTTTGCTGCATATATTTTTAAGTTCACAGTTATTGTTGATCTTTTAAATTTATTCTTTGTATTTCTCTGTATGGTATGAGAAATTACTGTGCTTTCTTCCAGTTCATTGTTTTTGCTTAAAACAATTGTTTTAACTCTGAGTTTTCTACCCTTCCAAATACTTCCTGGTAGTTATAGGCAGCTTGTTTGGAGTTCTAGGTGAGATCCTAGTTTCCTGAAAGTTCATAATACTTTCATGTTTTAGGTATTTACTCCAGTCTTCCATCGCTGGCTTTCTTTGTGCCTGTGTTTCCAGAAACTCTAAGCATTTTGTATATTTTGTCTGAGCCTATACTTACTTCCACTATTTAATCACTAGATGGAGCCCTGGAAAGATTTGCAGGGAGTTCATTGCTGTATGCTTTTGCTGTTTCAGTAATACAGTAACGTGAAATCAAGTTTGTCACAAATACTCTGTTGCTGTAATGTTTGTGAAAAAGGGAGTACATACTGTTTGTATTTACTATGCCTAATTTCTTAAATGTATGATGTTCCATATGTAGATCACTCTGCTTTGCATTCCCTGAGTAGATTTCATTGGTTTATTGATTTTTTTTTGCAGCATTGGCAGTTGAACACCAGGACTGGTGTTTGCCCCTCTGGTGCCATACCCTTTGAATTTTACATTGGCTTTATCCCTGAGCTGCCTGAACCTCAGTCTAGCCATCTGGGCTTCTTTGAATATTTGAAAAGACAGGCATGCTCTGCCTCTAAAAAGAAAATGATTCAAGTTGCAATCAAGAAATATCAACCACAGAGTTCTTACATAACATGGAATGTTCTTCCACATTCAAATATTGTTATTGGTTGGCTCAAGAACAATAGTTGCATAGTTCTTTGAATCACAGCATAGAAACCTATACTGAACAATAAAGGATTTGTTCTTCTAAAAGGAAAATTCTAGAATCTTACATTTAACTTCTATCAATCAAAAAGTTGTTTCTCAGAGTGGGAAATTGTGGAAAATTCTAAACTTTTTTCTTTTTTCTCATTCATTTATTCATATGTACATACATTGTTTGGGCCATTTCTACCCACTACTCCCACCTCCTTACTCTCCCCCTGTACGTGCTTCCAGGCAGAATCTGTTCTGCCCTGATCTCTAATTTTGTGGAAGAGAAAGTGTAAGCAATAATAAGAAAGGCAAAACGTTTTTGCCAGTTGAGAGAAGGATAGCTATACAGAGAGATTACAAGTGTTGATTCCATGTACAAATGTGTTAAATCCCAAGTTGACTAATCTCTAACAGATCTTTACATTGGTTCCTGATCCCCTTCTCATATTGACCTTTGTCGCTTTAAGGTTTCTGTGTTAGTACCTCATCAGTGGGGACATCAAATACTATCAGGTTTTGGGTTTCTTAGCTATCCCAATACTTCCCATAGGTGCTCTCCCCTTACCATGTGACCCAAGTCCAACCACATTGCTGTATTTGCCCTAGATCTAAAGTCAGCATGTGAAGAAGAATATACAATTTTTGGTCTTCTGAGCCTGACTAGCCTTGCTCAGAATGATGTTTTCCAGTTCCATCCATTTATACTGCAAATGATAGGATTTCATTTTTCTTCATGACTGAGTAAAATTCCATTGTGTATAAATACCACATTTTCTTAATTCATTTGTCTATATTGGGGCATCTTGGCTGTTTCCATAACTTGGCTATTGTGAATAGCGCTGCAATAAACATGGGTGTGCAGGTGCCTCTGGAGTAACCTGTGTCACATTCCTTTGGGTATATCCCCAGAGTCAGATTGATGGATCAATGGCAGTTCTATGCTTAGATTTTTAAGAAGTCTCCAAATGCTTTTTTGAGAGTGGTTGCACTGGTTTGCATTCCCAGCAGCAGTGGACGAGGGTCCATTTTACCCCACATCCTCACTAACACCTGTTATTAGTGCTGTTTTTAATGATGACTATTCTAACAGGGGTAGGTGGAATGTTAGTGTGGTTTTGATTTGCGTTTCTTTTATACCTAGAGATGGTGAGCATTTTTTTCATGTGTTTTTTGGCCATTTGACTTTCTTCTTTTGAGAAATTTCTGTTTAGTTCACTTGCTCATTTCTTTATTGGTTCATTAATTTTGAGAGGGTTTGGTTTCTTGAGCTCCCTGTATATTCTGGTTATCAGTCCTTTGTCTGATGTATAGCTGGGTGGTCTCTTCAGTTTAGAGACCATGTCTTCTGTTGTGCAGAAGCTTTTTAATTTTATGAAGTCCCATTTGTCCATTCTTTCTCTTAGTTGCTGAGCTGCTGGGGTCCTATTGAGGAAGTCCTTGCCTATACCTATTAGTTTCAGAGTGTTTCCTGCTTTTCCTGTACCAACTTTAGAATTTTGAGTCTGATGTTAAGTCCTTGATCCATTTTGAGTTGATATAAGTACAGAGTGATAAACACAGATCGAGCTTCAGTATTTTGCAGACAGATAACCTCTTTCCCAACTACATTTGTTGAAGAGGCAGTCATTTCTCCATTGAGTCATTTTAGCGCCTTTGTCAAAATAAAGATGGGCATAGGTGTGTGGACTCATATCCAGGTCAACTATTCTGTTCCACTGGTCTTCATGTCTGTTTTTGTGCCAATACCAAGCTGTTTTTATTGCTATTGCTTTGTAATATACTATGAAGTCTGGTATTGTGATACCTCCAGCATTGCTTTTTTTCCTGAGTATTGCCTTGGCTATTTGTGGTCTCTTGTGTTTCCAAATGAATTTTAGGGTAGATTTCTCAATCTCAGTGAGGAATGTCATTGGGATTTTGATGGGAATTGAATTAAACATGTAGATTACTTTTGGGAGTATAGCCATTTTTACTATGTTGATTCTAACAATCCATGAGCATGGGAGATCTCTCCACTTTCTGTAGTCTTCCTTGATCTCTTTCTTCAGGGAGTTGTAGTTCTCCTTGTAGGGGTTATTCACATCCTTTGTTAAATTTACTCCTAAGTGTTTGATTTTTTTTGAGGCTGTTGTAAGTGGAATTGTTTCCATGTATTCTCTCTCAGTTTGTTCACTACTGGTGTATAGGACAGCTAATGATTTTTGTAAGTTGATTTTGTATCCTGCCACCTTGCTGTAGCTGTTTATGGTGTCTAGAAATTTTGGGGTAGAGTTTTTTAAGTCTTTAAGGAATAAGATCATATCGTCTGCAAAGAGGGATATTTTGACAGTTCCTTTACCTATTTATATTCCATTTATTACTTCTTCTTGCCTCATTGATCTGGCTTGGAATTCCAGTACTATGTTGAATAGGAGTGGGGATAGTGGGCACCCTTGTCTCATTCCTGATTTTATGGGAAATGGTTTCAGTTTTTCACCATTAAGTATAATGTTGACTATAGGTTTGTCATATATAGCCTTTACAATGTTGAGGTATTTTCCTTCTGTTCCAAGTTTTCTTAGAGCATTTATCATGAAGTGGTGTTGGATCTTGTCGAAGGATTTTTCTGCACGTATTGAGATGAGCAAGTGGTTTCTGTCTTTGCTTTTATTAATGTGCTCTATTACAGTTACAGATTTGAATATGTTGAACCACCCCTGCATTCCTGGCATAAAGCCGACTTGGTCGCAGTGAATGATCTTTCTGATGTGTTGTTGAATTTGGTTTGCCATTATTTTATTGATGATTTTTGTGTCGATGTTCATTAAGGAGATTGGCTTGTACTTCTCCTTTTTGGACATGTCTTTGTCTGGTTTTGGGATGAGTGTCAGACTGTTTTCATACAATGAGTTAGGCAGTTTTCTTTCCCATTCTATTTTGGGGAACAGTTTAAAGAGGGTTGGTATTAGTTCCTCTTTAAAGGACTGATAGAATTCAGCAGACACTCCATCAAATCCTGAACTTTTCTTTTTGGGAGACTATTGCTGCTTCAATTTCATTTTGTGTTATAGCTCTATTCAGGTGATTAATGTCCTCTTGGTTCAATTTTGGATGATCATAAGTATCTGGAAATCTGTCCATTTCTTTAAGATTTTTCTAATTTATTAGAATATAGGTTCTCAAAGTGTTTTCTGATGATTTCCTGGATTTCCATGGTGTTTGCTGTTATCTCCCCTTTTGCATTCCTGCTTTTACTGATTTGGGTTTTTTCTCTGCTCATTTTAGTCAGGTTTGCCAGGGGTCTGTCAAGCCTGTTTATTTAATCAGAGAATGAACTTTTTGTTTCATTGATTCTTTGTACTTGTTTCTTTGTTTGTTTGTATTTCATTTATTTCAGCTCCTGTTTTCTTTATTTCTCTCCTGTTTTTTGGGGTTTTGCATGTTCTTGTTTTTCTAGGAGTTTGACATGTAGCATTAGGTCATTGATATGAGATCTTTCTGTCCTTTTAATATATGCACTTGTGACTATAAACTTTCCTCTTAGGACTGCCTTTGCTGTGTCCCATAGGTTCTGGATGGCCATGTTTTCATTTTCATTAACTTCCAGGAACCTTTTAATTTCCTCTTTTATTTCATCAATGACCCATTGATCATACAGCAATGTGTTGTTCGGCTTCCCACTGTTTGCATGTTTTTACTATTGTTTTGTTGTTGAGTTGTAGTATTAATGCATTGTGATGAGATAGAATGCATGGGATTATTTCGTTTTCCTTTTATTTGCTGAGGTTTGCTTTGTGCCCTAGATAGGATCAATTTCAGAGAAAGTTCCATGGACTGCTGAGAAGAATGTATATTGTGCAGAAGTTGGATGAAATATTCTGTAGATATCGGCCAGGTCCAGTTGATCTATGGTGTGATTTAGTTCTAGAATTTCTTTATTGATTTTTTGTTTGGATGACCTATCTACTGGTGACCAGGGGTATTAAAGTCTCCACTACCACTGTATTGGAGTTTATATATTTTGTTGGGTCCTTCACAGTGTGTATGATGAATTGAGTGCACTGACATTGGGTGCATATAGGTTGATAGTTATTATTTCCTTTTGGTATGTCCCCTTTTATTAGTATAAGATGTCCTTCTTTATCTCTTTTGACCAATGTAGCTTTGAAGTCTACTTTGCCTGAGATAAGCATTGCTACTCCTGCCTGTTTTGGGGGGGGATGGGCATTGGCTTGGTAAAGCTTCTTCTAGCCTTTAACCCTAAGCCAGTGCTTGTTTCTGTTGATGACATGGGTCTCCAGTAAGCAACAGATTGATGGATCTTCGTTTTTAATCCAGTTTGTCAAACGGTGTCATGATGGGGGAGTTAAGTCCATTAACATTCAGTGTTAGTATAGATAGGTATGTGGTGATTCCTGTCATTTAGTTGTTTTTGTTGTTTAAGGGTTGGATTGTGTGCAGCTGAATTGATGTTACTCTCTACTTTCTTGTCTTTCCTTCTTCTGTCATTTGGTACTGCCTGTTCTTTTATGGTTTTGTATTCCTTCATATTTTGTGTGCAGTATTGTTTAAGAATCTTTTGTAGTGGTGGCTTTGTGGTCATATATCGTTTTAGCTTCTGCTTGTCATGGAAGTTTTTTATTGCTCCAACTATTTTGAATGATAGTTTTGCTGGGTAGATTATCCTAAGGTTAAAGGTATATTCGTTCAGTGCCCAGAATGCCTCACTGTATGATCTTCTTGCTTTTAATATTTCTGATAAGAAATTTGCTGTGATTTTGATGAGTTTACCTTTATATGATTTTTTTTTCTCTTACAGCCTTCAATATTCTTTCTCTATTCTCTGTGCTTGTTGTTTTAATGATAATATGTCATGGCTTAGTTATTTTTTTGTCAAGTCTCTTTGGTGTCCTGGAGGCTTCTTGTACCTGAATGGGCATACTATTCTCTAGATTTGGGAATTTTTTTGTTATTATTTTATTGAATATTTTACAAATTCCTTTTACTTGCACCTCTTCTCCTTCTTCTATGCCCATGATTCTCAGGTTTGATCTTTTGATGGAGTGAGTGAGTCTTGCATATTTCTTTCACAGGTTTTGTGCTGTTTTTGTAATAGTTCTTCAGTTTTTCCCTTAATTTCCATTTCATCTTCAACTTCTGAGATTCTGTCTTCTCCTTGTTCTAGTCTGCTGGAGTGGACTTCCATTGCGTTTTGTATTTCTGTTTCATTTCTTTTCTGAGGTTTTCCATATCATGGGTCATTTCCTCTTTAATATTGTCTATTTTCATCCTTAATTCACTTATCTCTCTACTTATGGTGTTCTCTGTTTCACTTTGGTATTCATTTAGGGCTCCTATGAGTTCACTTATTTGTTTTTCTGTCTTCTCATAGTCTTTATTTGTATTGTCTTGGAATTTCTTGAGTGCCTCCTGTACATTTTGGTTGACATTTTCTAGTAACATCTCCATGAAATTCTCAGTGATTTCTTCTTTCATGGTGTTCTTGTGGGCTTCATTGCATTCCTTGAGGTAGTCTGTCTTTGTTTTTTTGCAGTCTGGAACTGGGTATCCATCCCTTTTTCATCTTCCCATCATTCCCCTTGGTTTTCTTTCTGTCCCTGTCTATGTGTAATTTAGTGTTATCTAGCTTACAATATTAAAAGTAATGAGATCAAGACAGAAAGAGAAAGAAGAAAAAGAAAGAAAAGGGAAAAAATAGAGAACCAAAGACATCAACAGGGAGAGATGGTGTACTCAGCAACAGTGAACTAAGCAAGCACTTACAGAGAAAGAGAAAAAAGAAAAAGAAAAAGAAAATCCCAGGTTCAGGAACAATGAAATTTCAGTCTTGGTATTTCTGGTGTTACTCCTTCAGCATTCAGTCCTGGTGTTGGTATTTAAGCAGTAACTCTGTTGTCTCACCAGGTGTTTGGGTGAGGAGACAGCTTTGTGAACCGCTATCTGCCCTATTTCAGGCAGTGGCTCACCTACTGCCTACTGTCAGCCATCTACTTGTGCAGGCTTTATTAACTGACAGTTCTCATAGAAAGCATCTCCTTGCCTTCTCCTCCTTTCTCTGGTGGAGGGGCAGACTTTGTTTACTAAAAGTTCACGAAGAGAGCAGCTCCTTGATCCTTCCCCCTTCTCCAGTGCCTCAGAACACCTCTCCCCATCCGCTGTGTGTCCCTTTCAGTTCCTTGTTTATGATTCCATTGTTTTTTGGTTTTATTTTTGCATGGTGGGGATCAGTCCTCAAGGGGGCTATGCTGGTTTATCCCAGGGATAGCTGTAGGAGCACTGTGTGCCGCTCATTTGCATAAAACTTTTTTCTAAGCTGCATTTACCACAGCAGTTACATAGTTCCTTTTATAATTATGTGAGGTACATTCTACACCATTCTACTATACTGCTTTCAAAAGAGCACTACACACTACCTTCAATTCCACCATACAGGCCTATAGCTGAACAACAAGGAAGGTGTCCTTCTAAAAGGGACATGCTAGAAGGTGCAATCATGAACTTAGGAGAGAGCTCCTCTAATAATGGAAGATTGTAACACCTTTAAACTCTGTTACTAAGCTTCTTTTAGAGTGGCAGTTACATATTCCTTTCAATGAGAGTGCATATGTGTAAAAGGGACTATAAGAAATATGTGAAAATTAAAGGAAAATGTGTCAAACTACAATCAATGTCCATCTACCATAGCATGTTTCTTAGACTTGAACATTAAATCTTATTTACCAACTGCATTCACAGTAGCAGTTACATAGTCCTTTCTATTACATACTAAATGTAATGAGCTCTAAGTTATATGTGTTTCTAAAAGGAAAACACTTGTAGTTACAATCAAGACCTAGCATACAGAGTTCATTCACAGAGTGGAACATTGTCCAATATTATAAACCTTGTTACTGAGCTGCTTTTAGAATAGCCTTCCATCATTAGAATTATAGGCCTAAAATGAGGACACATGATTCATTCCTCCAAGATAGCAAAACCTCCATGTCCCTTGGAAGATGCATCAGTGGCAGAGTTCTTTATTAGAATGGAAAATTTAGCCACATTCTAAACTTATTACCTAAGGTGCATTTAGAAAATCATTTCCATAGTTCTTTGAATGACAGCATATATGCCTACAGTGAACAATAAAATATAACCTCTTTTAAGAGTAAAATGCCAGAAGTTACATTTGAGATCTGTCACGAACAGAGTGCCACCTTATAATGGAACATTGTGCCACATTTTATACCTTGTTAACAAGGCTGCTTTCGAGACAAGAGTTCTGTAGGCCTTTCAGTTATGGCATGTTTGTGCACAGTGTGCTCAGGAAATATGTGCTTCTAAAAAGAAAATGCTTGAAGGTACAATCAAGATCTACTAAACACAGAGTTTGTTCTTAGAATAGAATGATGTGACACATTCTATACCTAGATACAAAGTTGCACTTAGAAAAGTCTTACTTACATCTTAAATATCTACAAATAGGCTTAGAATGAGCACAGTGCATTCTTCTTCTCAGTACTAAACACTGAATGGCAATTCTCACATTTGACTCCCTGAAGAACCACAATGAACCATAAGATCAAAGGTAATCATGGCAGCAAAGACCCACAGACAGTGACTCCAGAGCCCCAGGCCAGTGTCTGGAGTTCACAGGATGAGCCCAGAATTTCCTATGGAGTGCAGAAAATCCCATGCCTGGTGGACTCTGCCCATGGTCCCATTGAGCACTGATACCCCAGCACACACTCCCCTGCTGTTCGTACCCAGCACATCTGACAGACCTGCATACATAGCTTTAATACCTATGGTACACTTTTCCTGTTCTCATGTCTGCTGTGGAACTTTCATCTCCATGTGACCAGAGATTCTTGCCAGATTTGTTTTTAAGGTTTCCCATGAATCTATTGAGTTCAATGAAGGTGCTCATAAATAAATGAAGGAAGAAGGGAGGGTGCATGGGTGGGAGGATAGAGGAGAAATAGAGGGAAGGAAGAGGAGATGGAGACAATGGAAGGGAAAGGGAGAGGGAGGGAAAATTCTTTCTTAACTCCTGCTCTGGGAATAGAAATAAGGGACAGGCTATGCTTTTGTCTGAATGAATTAGAATTGCATGCCAGGGACAGGTGCCTTGCTATTCCTGACATGATTTGACTCAGGCACATGCCCCACACAAGGTCTCCCCACTGCTGACTGAATCATGCTGACCAGTCTCAGAAGCATATGCCCAGAGGAAAGCTTCATGCCAGACAGGTTCTGGGGACAGGAACTTGTTTAGGGATGGAGTCACATATACATCAGCACATACAAGCAGGAGAAAGCTCACTTCCTCCCTCCTTCCTCCTCTGTCTCTGTCTCCTTCTCATTTTCTCCTCTTCTTCAATAACCTTTTCCTTTTCCTTCTTCTCCTCCTCCACCTCCCCCTTCCTCCCCTATCTTCTCTTCTTCCTCCTCCTCCTCCTCAACTTCCTCTCCTTCCTTTTCCTAGTTAGGGTCTATGGACAAAAGGTGCTACATACAATCTCCTTCCCACCACAGTAAACCTAACATCCACATTCTCTACTGGACTTGAGCTGCAGGCAGAGGCCTGGAACTCAGTGAAAACAGGGGCACAAATCATCAACTTTCTTCCTACCAAGTCAAGACTGATTCAGGATAGAGATTCCAAGATGGTGCCTAGAGGGAGGAAGCAGACATTGTGCTTCTTAAAGTAAAATCTTGGAGAGATGCTGGAGGAACACTTTGCAGGATAAACAACCAAGAAGAGGCAAAACTCCAATTCCCCCACCTGCCCATAGCATCCCCACTCCACATTAAATGGAGAAACCAGGAGGGCTCCAGCGCCTCCAGACGCCAGCTCCTACTGGCTCAAGAGAAGCTGACCAGCAGGTGAGCTAAGTGGCACACAGTACTCCCACAAACAACCCTGGGATAGGTCAGCATAGCCCCCTGGACAGACTGACTGAGACCCAGGGAAAAATGAGACAAAAACCAAACCGAATAAACAATAACAACAACAAAAAGACACATAGCAGGAAGGGTGGGGCACCCTGAGCACTGTAGAGGGGGGCAGGGGCAATCCCTCACAGAACTGTAAATAAACAATTGGGCCAGAGAACACAAGTGTAGCACCACCTACCCAATGTGCTTTGAGAGGGGAAACCTTGTAACAGTGGCTGTCACACCTAAGAGAACTCTAAATAAACAAAGCCTGTGGGACTATGTGAGTGATCAGCTCATTCCTGAGACTGGAAATCAATAAAGCCTCAAGCAACATCTGGCTGACAGTAGCGAGCAAGTGAGCCAAAGCCTCAGATAGACATTCACAGAACTGTCTCCAGACCCTTTTTCTTTTTTTCTCTCTCTCTTCCTTTGATGAGGCAACAACTGAACTAGAACTGAATGCTGAAGGTCTAACTGAAACTGTATTGCATTTGAACTTGGGATATTTTGTTTTGGTTTTGTTTGGGGATTTTGTTTGTTTTGTTTTTTGGTTTTCGTTTTTCACCCTTTGATGAGATAACAACAGAACTACTTCTGAGACACCATCTCTAGGATTGTAGGCTGAGGGATTAACAACAAAATTATTAAGACTGAAACTCTATTGCATTTGAACTTGGGGATTTTTTTTAATGCTCTCTCTGTCTCTCTACTGCCTGTTAAGCTTCATGTTGATTAGTACACTATCTCTCCCTGTTTATTTCATTGGCACTGGTTTGTTGTTGTTTGCTTGTTTGTTCAGTTGTTTGTTTGTTTGTTTTTACCTTTATCTTTACCTTATTTGCTTTTCCTCTCCTCTTACCCTTCCATTTGAGATATCATCATTGTTATTATTACAAGCTAGAAAATACTTAATTGCACACAATACTGGGACATTAACAATAGCAAGGGCAATGATGGGAAGATGGAAAAAAGGGGAAAACTAGTTCCCCCAAGTAATAAATTAGTACAGGAACAAGAGGGAAAAGATGAAAGCAGATACCCAGATCCAGACTCCAACAAAATGCAGAAAAACTATGCCAAAGAACCCAATGAAGCCAAAAAGAACAACCTGAAAGAAGAAATCCTGCACGTAATCAATGAGAATTTTATAGAGATGATACTGGATATGGTCAACCAAAATGTTCAAGAGACACTCAAGAAATTCCAGACTACAAAAGTAGAGAATTTGAGAAAGCCCAAAAAACAAATAAAAGAAACTATAGAACCACGGTGTTTGTACAGTAATTCTATAAACACCAAGGTGAAACACAGAACACAATAAATAAATAGATAAATGAACTCAGGACGAAAATAGACAATATTAAAGAGGATGGGACTCAGGATATGGAAAACCTCAGAAAAAAGAATGAAACACAAATGAAAAACAAAATGGAAGGCCAATCCAGCAGAAGAGAACAAGCAAAAGACAGAATCTCAGAACCCAAAGATGAAATGGTAATTAAAGGAAAACTAAAAAACCATTAGTTCAACAACTCAAGACCTGTGAAAAGAAAATGCAAGAACTTACTGTCTCCATCAAAAGACCAAACCTGAGAATCATGTACATTAAAGAAGAAGAAGAGGTGCAAGCAAAGGGAATGAGTAATATATTCAACATAATAATAACAGAAAATTTCCGAAATCTAGATAAATCTATGCCCATACAGGTGCAAGAGGCCTCCAAATCATGAAACAGACCTGACCAAAATAGAACCACCCCACGTCATATTATCATTAAAACAACAAGTGCAGAGACTCAAGAAAGAATATTGAGAAAAATACTTATAACATTCAAAGGTAAACCTATCAAAATCGGAGGTGACTTCTCAACAGAAATATTAAAAGCAAGAAGTGCTTGGGGTGAGATTTTCTGGGCACTGAATGAAAATAACATCAACCCTAACATACTCTACCCAGCAAAACTATCATTCAAAATAGATGCAGCAATAAAAGTCTTCCATGATAAGCAGAAACTAAAACAATTTGTGACCACAAGGCCACCACTATAAAAGATTCTTCAAGGGATTCTGCACACAGAAAGTGAAACCCAACATACCCAGGAAAGGGCAAGCAGCACCAAAAATAGGAAAAGAAAAGCAAGAAAGTAGAGAGTAAACTCAACTTAGGTACACACAATCAAACATTCAAACAACTAAGACAACTAAATGACAGGAATCACCACATACTTATCAGTACTAACATTTAATATTAATGGACTTAAGTCCCCCATCAAAAGGCACTGATTGATGAACTGGTTTAAAAAGGAAGACCCAACAATTTGTTGCTTACAGGAGACCCATTTCACCGACGTAAATAAGCATAGGCTTAGGATGAAAGACTGGAAGAAGATTTACCAAGACAGTGGCCCCCGAAAACAGGCAGGAGTAGCAATATCTATCTCTCCTAAAGTAGACTTCAAACCAACATTGATCAGACAAGATAAAGAAGGACATTCCATACTAATAAAAGGGGAAATAGACCAAAAGGAAATAACAATCCTCAACCTATAAGCACCCAATGTCAATGCACCCAATTTCATCAAACATACACTGAAGGACGTAAAAGCATATATAATTCGTGAGAGACTTTAACACCCGATTATCATCAGTAGATAGGACATTCAAACAAAAAAATCACTAAGGAAATCCAAGAACTAAAATATACCATAAACCAAATGGATCTAGTTGATGTCTACAGAACAATTCATCCAACTTCTACACAATATACATTCTTGTCAGCAGCCCACAGAACCTTCTCCAAAATAGATCATATCCTAGGGCACAAAGCAAGCCTCAGAAAATATAAGAAAATACAAATTATACCATGCATTCTATCTGATCACAATGCAATTTAAAACTAGAATGTAACAAGAAAAATAAAGACAAACAACATGCAAACAACTGGAAACTGAATAACACATTGCTTAATGAACAATGGGTCATTGATGAAATAAAAGAGGAAGTTAAAAAGTTCCTGGAAGTCAATGAAAATGAAAATACAACCTATCGGAACCTATGAGACACAGCAAAGGCAGTCCTGAGAGAAAAGATTTTAGCCATGAGTGCATATATTAAAAAGACTGAAAGATCCCAAATCAATGACTTAATGATACATCTCAAACTCCTAGAAAAACAAGAACAAGCAAATTCCAAAACAAATAGAAGGACAGAAATAATAAAAAGAAGACCTGAAATCAATGAAATAGAAACCCAAAAACCTTGCAAAGAATTAATGAAACAAAAAGTTCGTTATTTGAAAAAATAAACAAGATTGATAGACCACTGGCAATCCTGACTAAAAGGAGGGGAGAAAAGACCCAAATTAGTAAAATCAGGAATGCAAAAGGGGAGTTAACAACAAACACCATTAAGTCCAGGAAATCATCAGAGACTACTTTGAGAACCTATATTCAAATAAATTCAAAAACCTTAAAGAAATGGACAGATTTCTAGATACTTATTATCATCCAAAACTGAACCAAGAAGACATTAATCACCTGAATAGATCTATAACACAAAATGAAATTGAAACTACAATCAAGAGTCTCCCTAAAAAGAAAAGTCCAAGACCTGATGGATTCTCTGCTGAATTCTATCAGACCTTTAAAGAAGAACTGATACCAACCCGCCGTAAACTCTTCCATGAAATAGAAAGGGAAGGAAAACTGCCTAACACATTTTGTGAAACCAGTATTACACTTATCCCAAAACCAGGCAAAGACACCTCCAAAACTATAAGCCAATCTCCTTAACAAACATTGATGCAAAAATCCTCAATAAAATAATGGCAAAGCAAATTCAATAACACATCAAAAACATCATTCACAAAGACCAAGTAGGCTTTATCCCAGGAATGCAGGGGTAGTTCAACATAGGACAATCAATACACATAATAAACCACATTAACAGAAGCAAAGACAAAAACCACTTGATCATCTCAATAGATGCAGAAAAAGCCTTTGATAAGATCCAACACTATTTCATGGTAAAAGCTCTAAGAAAACTAGGAATAAAAGGAAAGTATCTCAACATTATAAAAGCTATATATAACAAACCTACAGCCAGCATTATACTTAACGGTGAAAAAATGAAACCATTCCCTCTAAAATCAAGAATGAGACAAGGATGCCCACTATCTCCACTCCTATTCAACATAGTACTGCAATTCCTAGCCAGAGCAATTAGGCAAGAAGAAGGAATAAAAAGAATACAAATAGGTAAAGTAATAGTCAAAATATCCCTATTTGCAGATGACATGATCCTATACCTTAAAGACCCAAAAAACTCTACTCAAAAGCTCCTAGACACCATCAACAGCTATAGCAAGGTAGCAGGATATAAAATCAACATAGAAAACTCATTAGCATTTCTATACACTAATAATCGAAAAACTGAGAAAAATATGTGAAAACAATTCCATTTACAATAGCCTCAAAAAATATCAAATACCTAGGTGTAAACCTAACAAAGGATGTGAACAACCTCAACAAGGAAAACTATAAACTTCTGAAAAAAGAGATTGAGGAACACTATAGAGAGTGGAGAGATCTCCCATGCTCATGGATTGGTAGAATCAACATAGTAAAAATATCTATACTCCCAAAAGTAATCTACATGTCTAATTCAATTCCCATCAAAATCCCAATGACATTCATCAAAGAGATTGAAAAATCTACTGTTAAATTTATATGGAAATACATAAATTTTTATTGAGTATAGCCAAGGCAATACTAGTAAAAAGAACAATGCTGGAAGTATCACAATACCCGACTTCAAACTGTATTACAAAACAATAACAATAAAAACAATAAAAACAGCATACCTGTCATAAAAACAGATATGAAGACCAGTGGAACAGAATAGAGGACCTGGATATGAAGTCACACAACTATAACCAACTTGTCTTTGACAAAGTCCTAAAAATATATGGTGGAGAAAAGACAGCCTCTTCAACAAAGCTGCTGGGAAAACTGGTTAACAGTCTGCAAACAACTGAAACTAGATCCATGTTTATCACCCTATACTAATATTAACTCAAAATGGATCAAGGATCTTAATATCAGACCCCAAACTCTAAAGTTAGTACAGGAAAGAGTAGGAAATACTTTGGAATTAATAAGTATAAGGAAAGACTTTCTCAATGGAAATCCAGCAGCGCAGCAACTAAGAGAGAGCATAGATAAATGGGACTTCATAAAACCAAAAAGCTTCAGCTCAACAAAAGAAATGGTCTCTAAACTGAAGAGAACACCCACAGAGTGGGAGAAAATATTTGCCTGCTACACATCAGACAAAGGAATGATAACCAGAATATATAAGGAAACTAAAAACTAAATTCTCCCAAAATTCATGAACCAATAAAGTAATGGGTAAGTGGACTAAACAGAACTTCCTCAAAAAAAGCAATTCAAATGGCCAAAAAACACACGAAAAAATGCTCACCATCTCGAGCCATAAAGGAATTGCAAATTAAAACCACACTAAGGTTCCACCTCACCCCTGTTAGAATAGCCATCATTACCAATATCACTAATAACAGGTGTTTGCAAGAATGCAGGGAAAAAAGAACCCTCTTACACTTCTGGTGAGAATGTAAACTAGTACAACCACTCTGGAAAATAATTTGGCAGGTTCTTAAAAATCTAAACATAGACCTACTATATGATCCAGCAATACCACTCTTGGGGATATACCCAAAAGAATGTGACACGGGTTACTCTAGAGGCACCTGTACACCCATGTTTATTGCAGCTCTATTCACAATAGCCAAGTTATGGAAACAGCCAAGATGCCCCATTACTGACAAATATATCAAGAAGATGTGGCCTTTATACACAATGGAATTGTATGCAGCCATGAAGAAGAACAAAATGTTTTCATTCACGGGTAAATGGATGGAATTGGAGAACATCATTCTGAGTGAGGTTAGCCTGGCCCAAAAGACCAAAAATTGTATGTTCTCCTTCATGTGCAGACATTAGATCAAGGGCAAACATAATGAGGGGATTGGACTTTGATCACATGATAGAGAGAGAACACACAAGGGAGGTATGAGGATAGTTATGACACCCAAAAAACTAGATAGCATTTGTTGCCCTCAATGCAGAGAAACTAATGCAGATACTTAAAAAGGACCGAGGCCAATAGGAGAAGGAGACCAGGAACTAGAGAAAATGTTAGTTTGAGAACAATTAACTTAGAAGGTAACACACATATACAGGAAAGCAATGCAAGTCAACTAGCAAAAACCCTTGGTCCTTCCTATTACTGCTTAAACTCTCTCTTCAACAAAATTAGAGATAGGGGCAAAGTAGTTTCTGCTTTGCAGCAAGGGTTTCGGGGGGTAATATAAGGGGTGGGGGAGCAATGAGGGTGTGGGGATAAGGGTGGAGAAATGGCCCAAACATTGTATGCACATATGAATAAAATTTTTTAAAAGACTGATTCAGGAGCTATGATGTGCTTAGCTGGGTCCCCTTGGGCTTTTCATTATAGTATATGGTCTTGCTTGTCATGGATAGGAGCATGGGACAGGATTTGGGTCTCTCTAATCACACCCCAGGGACTTCCCCAACCTTGCTTACTTTCATGCAGAGCTGGGAGCCTGGTCCCATTCAGGTGAAGAAACCCTGTATGGGAGGAAAGTCTCTGGGGAATTCCCTTTCTATCCTAGGTGTTTGGTGGGGCTACCAAGAACAGAGCTAGGCTTCCCTGCCTCAGAGGTCCTGTGGTCATTCCCAAGATGGCTGAAACTCTCTATATGCTCTCTACACCTGATCAATGTTACATGACACACCCACACACATACCTACGACACAACAAAGACTCCACTGGGAAGAGTACCTTTATTGAAAAATACATGACATCATGGGCCTCTGACAACACCTCACTGAGACAGACAATGGCTGAAGACAAGCCATCAGGAGGTTTGACCCACCTGAGTAGCCCAGCAGAACCAGGCACAGCCTCAGATGAAACCAAGATCACTGCTGATGGACACTCCTGCATTTAGGGAGATTTCGCCCTCCATGGCTTTGATGGCCTGCACCTTTAATTCTTCATTTCCTGCTGTCTCTAGTATCTGAAACTGGGCCAGCAAGAGAGGAGCACCAGGGCCTGGAAGGTCGCAGGAGATCAGGGGCCTGAGAGACCTCACTGACATCAGTCTGAACTGCTGCTCTGGGCTACTTGACCCAGCATCTGTGATAAAGCCTACCAGGACCCCAGCTCTGAACGGTGGGGGCCTCACTCCCAGTAGGCCTGTGCCATGAGCAGCTCCCCTTTCTCCATTTTGTAATGGGTGTGTGGATTTACTTTGTTTTATGGAATATTTTTAAATATCAAATGCTCCCTCCTTCTTGCTCAAGGGCAGGAGGGCCAGATGATGTTATTGGGGAACCTTCAGCAAGACTAGGTGGTGGGGTGAGTGATGCAAATTAGGTTCAAGAGCTCCTACAGCCCCACCCCAATGACCCAATTTCATGTTCCCCAAGTTCATGACAGTCAGTGGTTTATCTAGGCTCTCCCTTGCCTCCAAGAGCTGACCCCTCACCCTTAGGAAGTGGGCAAGTACACATGTGTCCATTGTGCAGGGTGGGCCCATTCTTCCATTTGGCCCAGCCTCCCCACAGTCCTGCTGCCTCAGGAGCTATCCTGGCCTCATGTCCTCCTTCCTGATTCTTCATGAGGAGGGAAAGAAATTGGCAAGGCCAGAGATCACAGCCTCTGCTACTGAGAGACATGTATTCAAATCCTGCTCTGGCCTCCATGATCCAGGAACTTTGGCATGTTATTTACATCCCTCTGAGATGCTGTCCCTGCTGCCAGAGGTGATAATGACCCTACCTACTAAGGTTAGATGCAACAATGTGAGGAAAGCTCCTTTGGCATGCCTCAACTCCTCAAAGACTCAGTAATTGATGAGTACTAGGGTTAGTTTTTATACTCAGACAAAAAAAATTTTTTCCAGCAGGAAATGAGGGCTCTGCCAGGAATATTGGTTCCCTGCAGACCCTACCCCTGGCCATACCTTCCATCTTCAAGGCCCACTGACTGTCAGTGTCCATCACAATGGAGCATGCAAATAGCCCAATCCCAGGTGGACACGTTCAGGGACCAGCAGCTGCATTGGCCCCAGGGCTGTGTGTCTAGCAAGTACTGAGACTTGTTCTGGAGTGCTAGGCTCTTACTTCCTACCACTGGCTTGGTCAGCACTCTTCTTCTCAGGGTCAGAACCCAGCAGGGTAGTAAGAGCATAATTGGTTTGGGTACCACTGCACCTCATCTCGAGGTGGAATCTCAGGGCAGTGTCCTGAAGAAAGACCCCCACTTGGGGGCAACTAGGGGGTCTGGAAGGAGAGATGGAGGGGAGTGGAAGTACCTTGGTGCTCTTGGAGGCACCTTTGCTCCCAAGACATGGTCATGGGTAGAAGTCATTGTCCAACAGGAAGGAGACAAAATAGCCTACTCATCCATTAATTCATCCACTCACCCAGTCATTTATCCATTCACCCACTCATTCATACACTGACCCATTCATTCATGCACCTATTCATTCACCATTCATTTATCCATCCAATCATTCATCCACCCATTCATTCATGCTCCCACCCATCAAACATTCATTCTTCCAATCATCATGCATTCATCCACCCACTTACTCTTTAACAAATGTCAGGAGCCTGAGCTCCAGACCTACAGAGATGCCTATTTTCCCTTGCACAAGGGGCCCATCGTGTGCTGAGAAGAATTACAGAAAACCCAAACATTGATGTAAGGAAAGGTGGAAACAACAAGGATGACCCAGGGACTGGTTCATGGAGATGTTTAGAGCAGGTCATGAGGTGGGAATCAGCGTTCAGCAGACAGAGGGAACAGCCTGAGCACATGCATGGAGGTGGGGGCAGCCTGGCACAACTGGGTGTAGCCCGTCATGGGCCCTGCAACACTGAGGAGAGACTGGGGCCACAGAGCTTGTACCTCATGAGGGGTATTTAAGCAGAGGAACAGGGTCAGATGGGTTTGGGGAAGACTATTTGGTAGCCAACTTGTGGAATCCCTGAAGCAGGGGGACCAGAGGCCAGTCATATGTTTCACGATAAGAACTCTCTCTACCAGGAATTTCACTGCCTATTCAGCGGCTGCACATAGGAAGAAAGGCCAGGTTCAAAGTCAAGGTCATTGAAGTGCAGAAGTCCAGGCCATACAGATAATGTGGACATGCCTCACAGCCCTCCCAACTCTTTCCATCTATCACCACCATCATTACAAAAGGCCTCCATTGTTGAATGTCTGCTGTGTACCAGGCTGGGGTTCCAACCGTGGTTCACAGATGGAAAACCTGAGCACAGACAGAGCAATTGACACCTCCATGGTCACAGATACTGACCATGGCCAATCTGGCTTCAAATTCAGAGAACTCAGCCCCAAGCCTTGGCTTTTCCTTTTCCTCTTACCACAGCATGGTGCCCTACCTCCCGAAAATCCCATGATGATGTAGAGCACATGTGCCAGCTGGACTTCTGTCTGAATGCCAACCTAAGGTCATCAGACAGGCAAACACAGCAAAGAAGGCGAGGGACAGGCCAAAAAAGTCAAGGGACAGCTGGGCCTCCCCAGACTTGTGGCAGGAGGTGACACTGCAAATACATCGATCTCATGCATGGGAGATATAATGCCTGGCCAATAGGCATAGTTACCTCTGCAGTGGTGGCTTTGTCCCCTTCATCCACATTCATGCTGGGTTCACTCTAAAGTAAAAGCCACATGGTCAACACCCTGAATGGACACTGGACACCATACCCCTCTTATAGCTTGGGGCAGTCAAGCTTGGGCACAAGTGCCAAGCCTGGGTGACTTTTTGCATAAAAAGTGTGAGGGAGGCTTGCAGAGGGACCTAGTGTTGGTTTTAAGGACTTAATTGTGCTTCTGCAGTAGGGGAACTCCGTGAGCTCCTCTAGGAAATCACTCAACCAAACTGGCTCCCAGTATCCTGTTCTTGTGGTCTCTATAATGGGACCACTAAGGCCAGCTTCACAATATGTCATTCACTGGGCAGCTCCAACTGTGTGACCTTGAGCAGTTTACTCTGCTTCTCTGTGATTCTGTTTCCTCATTTCTAATATGTGAGTGATACTGGTATCTACATCATCATTATTGAGAAGGTTATGTCCACCAATCCTATCATGAGCTTAGGCTAGATTCTGGATGCCAGAGGTGCTGTCAAAATGATTATTGTCATTACTTATCACTAGACACTGGAAGCAGAGGCTGTGAAGTGTAAATGCATGATGGATGAAGGACACCTGCACTGTGCAGCACATAGGAGTTCATCAGTAGAGCTCCACTCTGCCTGGTCCCTCCCCTGGAGTAAGGCTTAGACACAAAGTGTTGTGGCCTCCTCATCCTGAACAACATAAATAACACCCAAAACCCTTGTTTCTGAGAAGGACCATGAAGGCCAGCACTCTAGGCCTCTGTGCTTTGGGAGGTTCAGAGAAGTTAAGCGACTTTCTGGGTCACACAGCAGGTTAATCTGGAACACCAGGCTGAACCCATGTCAACCTTTGTCCTCAGGCCACATAGCACTATACAAATACCTCTCCTCAAGCAGAACCCTCACTCCCCCACACTCACACTTTCAATCCTGCATGCCAGCTTGTGGGACATTCTGAAGATGCAAATTGCATCAAGAAATTGCTGTGAAAACTATTTCCCTCCATATGACAAAAACCTGCACTGGAGCCCCAGGTAAGACCCTGTCCACATCACCTCACTCACAGTTCACCCTCCTGTGATCACTACCTGTTGTGTCCCTGCCTCAGATCCTTTGCACATTCTCTTCCCTCGACCTGACTGGTGAGAGAAAGAAGAATCCCAGGGCTTCCCAGCCAGGTGCAGGATGCCCCCTTTCCACAGATGATTCTCATAGAGGGATAGAGGACTGAGGGGGACATTTAGTGACCTGGACACTGGTGAACTCAATTCTTAAATGTTCCAGTCATTTCATGAGCTTTTTATTCAGAGAATTATAATTTGATTTCTATCAGTATTTCTGTGACTTTACTAAAATTTATCTTTTATGGTCTTCACTGACTTCTTGATTTCTGATCAGTCTTTATTTGTTTTGTCATGTTATTTTTTTTGTGCATTTATTCAAGCCCTCTTTCACTTCATTGATCATTCTTATAATCATTTGATAAATTCCTGGTCTGAAATTTCTTCGTCTTCACTCTTCTTTGTGCAGGTGAAGGGAGGATAAAAGATGGAAGTTCAGAAGGTGAATAAGGTTGATGTACTCTCTGTAAAAGAATGAGTATAAGTGGCAGAGTGGCTCAAGTGGTAGAGCATCTGCCTAGGAAGTGTGAGGCCCTGAGTTCAAACCCCAGAGACACCAAAAAAAAAAAAACAAAAAAGAATGAGTATAGAATTTCTAAGCTTGTTGAAGCTACCATAAGGAGGCAGCTAAAGTCAAAATAAGAAAAACAGAGCACATGAACAAATTCAGGTTTTAATACATATATATGTGGAAAGTCACAAGGAAACTCCCTGTGTAGCTGCCTTTCCAAACATAAATGTCATTTTTTCTCATTTACAAATGTGAAGAACAGGAAGGTGGAACATGACCTACCTGGCAGTTTGATAATAGTGGGAAGAGGTAGTGATTAGGGAAAGCACATGGGATGGTGGATATGTTGCAAACATGTTGTATACATGTATGTAAATGGAAAAACGATACCTGTTGAATCTATTCCAGGAATGTGTGGAAGGGTGGATAAAACTCAATGTGAATTCAAGTATGATATATTTGATATGTTATAAGAACATTTATAAATGTCACAATGTATATACACCCAGAAAAAGAGAAAAATTAAAAATTAAATTAAAAACATTCTTTGACTCAGATTTCCTCTTCTTCACTATTGTTAGTGTTTGTTACTTTGTAGATACTCAGTTTAGGATAAGTCAAGTGGTCTATTTATTTTTCATATTTCCTAAGTTTCTGCATTAGAGTTTGCATGAGAAAACAACCAATTGTTTGAAAGTTTTCATCACCTGTAGTCTTCGATTGAATTATTTTCAGTGTTCAGGCAGGAGAGTGTAGTGGCAAGACTGAGGTTGTACTTGTCAACACCGGGCTATGGCATGGCTCAGTAGCCACGCATTTGCCCATGTGCTCAGAACACTGGGCCTGACGGGAGTCAAATTGAGCTAAACCACATGGTGTCTCAAGTAAAAGGGCAACTTGTCTGCTTATGGACTGCTTTCAGTAGAGCAGTTTCCCCTCATTGTGTACTTGGAGCCACTGTTAGCCTCAGTAAGAATTATAACCTCACAGTTGAATAGGAAATTACTTGCTTCACAAGATTCCCAATTTGTAATCCAGGTCAAAAAGTCACTGAACCAAAGAATGTCCACCAACTGAGTTATAGAATTTTACAGAATACTGAGTGGTCTACATGCAGACGTATACCTGAGGACTCAAGCAAAACTTTCTCAAAAGAAGAAATTCACATGGCCAAAAAACACATGAAAAAATGCTCACCATCTCTAGCAATAAAGGAAATGCAAATTAAAACCACGCTAAGATTCCACCTCACTCCTGTTAGAATAGCCACCATCAGCAACACCATCAACAACAGGTGTTGGCGTGGATGCGGGGAAAAAGGAACTTTCTTACACTGTTGGATGTAGACTAATACAACCACTCTGGGAAAAAATTTGGAGGCTACTTAAAAAGCTAGACATCGATCTACCATTTAATCCAGCAATACCATTCCTGGGGATATACCCAAAAGACTGTGACTCAGGTTACTCCAGAGGCACCTGCACACCCATGTTTATTGCAGCACTATTCACAATAGCCAAGTTATGGAAACAGTCAAGATGCCCCACCACTGACGAATGGATTAAGAAAATGTGGTATCTATACACAATGGAATTTTATGCAGCCATGAAGAAGAACGAAATGTTATCCTTCGCTGGTAAATGGATGGAATTGGAGAACATCATTCTGAGTGAGGTTAGCCTGGCCCAAAAGACCAAAAATCGTATGTTCTCAATCATATGTGGACATTAGATCAAGGGCAAACACAACAATGGGATTAGACTATGAGCACATGATAAAAGCGAGAGCACACAAGGGACGGGTGAGGATAGGTAAGACAACCAAAAAATTAGCTAGCATTTGTTGCCCTTAATGCAGAGAAACTAAAGCAGATACCTTAAATGCAACTGAGGCCAATAGGAAAGGGGGAACAGGTACTAGAGAAAAGGTTAGATCAAAAAGAATTAACCTAGAAGGTAACACACATGCACAGGAAATCAATGTGAGTCAATACCCTGTATAGCTATCCTTATCTCAACCAGCAAAAACCCTTGTCCCTTCCTGTTATTGCTTATACTCTCTCTTCAACAAAATTAGAAATAAGGGCAAAATAGTTTCTGCTGGGTATTGAGGGGGCTAGGTGGGAGAGGGAGGGGGTGGTGTGGGTGGTAAGGGAGGGGGTGGGTGCAGGGGGGAGAAATGACCCAAGCCTTATATGCACATATGAATAATAAAAGAAAAAAAATAGAAAACATTGATGTGGAATTAAAACACATTTTTTGACACACGGCACCGTGCTATTCAAGAACATATCTACCCAGGTCTAGGTATCTCCTATAAAGTGAAAGATGTATACATTTTTAATGTGCTGTCTGAGAAAGGATCATAAACTACTTAGTTTGTCTATGAAATCAGTTCACAAAGTGATGCTCATGATTTCAATTACCTTCCAATGAAAAAGCCATTACCTGAGAAGGGGAAAATACCATCCAGTTTCTCTTTCCCATTGTTTGCATTTGGATTTGATGAAGTAGCATCTCATGAAGGGTGTGGATCACAGCATACACAGCATTGTAAATATTGTCACTCATGGATGTTTCAAAAAGATTCCCAGGCAACCAGGTCAAGGAGGCATTGTGTGGACATTTCTTTTAAATTCCACACTGAGACCAAAAAATGAGCAACTTAAAAACACTAAAAATAGACTAGCTAGGTAAAAGTCTTCTGGATATTTGGAAGGGTTTGCTGACTGGATGAAATTTCTGACACCAGAAATGTCTCCATGGTGGTGTGAAAAAATAAGATGTCCACGGAATGAGTCTAAAATGAGATATCTATTACTTCTTGTTACATCCCATTTAGAATTCATGACCCTGACTTTGCCTATCATTAAATCTCCCCCAAATTATACATTAAACCTTCCAGGAAATCACTTTCACCACAAATGATGATCACATTTGCTGATGATTTTATGATCTGGTGATGTTTTGACCAGGCATTTGGAAAAAAGGACACTATGGTGACTGGGATCATTTCCACAATGGCTACACAGATTCTGTGCTTGTCCATCTCTTCTCTCATGTCTGAGAGAATCTGAAAACCTCTGTGGTCTTCTGAAATGAAGAGCCCCACCCAGGTCCATCTGAAATGAAGCATCAAGGAGACCATGCCAAAGACCAGAGATATTTCTTTGGGAGCCGTCTGATAGAGAGATGTGAACTTGTCATTGTCACTCAGGATAGGATCAAAAGGCCCAAAGGTAAGCTAAAGGGAAAATGAAATTGGAAGTCACTTGAAGAAGTGGACAGTCTAGAAGTACAATCTGAGGCCTGGTACGTACTAAGCATGAAGAAAAGAGGTAGAAAATAAGGCTTGCTCATTTCACTTTATGAGAACTCTCTAGAAGACCATAAGTCAGTCTCTGAAATCTAAGAAAGCCTAGTATCTGCTCCAATTTCTCCCATTTCTGCATTCCAAATGAAAGGGAACATGGTGCCCAATAAAGTCTTTGACATTAAAAATGGAGAACTTCATAAAAACAAGTCTCATCCTTTTGTTCCTCCTGACACCTGTCAATTGCAGCAAAGAAGCCATGGTTTCATCTATCCCCATCCCACTCACACCCTTACCTGCAGAAATTTGAGGAGTTCCAGCAGTGTCCCAATCTGGGCAGATATTACCCATGATGATCCTGTAAGTGCTGCTACAGACTTGCTCTCTCTTCTACAGGTGTAATTAGGAATAACTTTGTCACTCCCAGAAAGCCAAATGAAGGAATTGGTCAATGTCTACCATTCAGTGTGTAGGACATTATAGATATCAAATCCCAGAGATATGTTCTGTAGAAGAAGGGGGTTCTTGATCTCCTCAATGGCAAAATCCATGGCTAGTACAAACTGGTAGTTCTTCAAGGAAAGCCTGCATAGAAACCATCGTATTCTCCATTAGGAATAATAAGTACGTGATCTGTTCAAGTCCAAAGCAATGACTTCTGTGCATTCATGTGTGTGTCTCTAAAGTTTATATGTCACATAATCAGTGCCTATTTGTATCCATTAAGAATATGGGTTCTTATTTAGTTTAGGTGAGGTCATAAAAAATAATCTCCCACAAATTAGATTCAAGTCTTTTTATGGACAGGGAAACAAAGGGAGAGGGAGAGGGGGAGAGAAAAGGAGGGGTGGAGACAGAGAGGTTTAGTTTAGGAGGAAAGGGAAGGGAAGAAAGAGAAGGCTGTAGAAGGACAAGAGAGGGGAGGAGGAGGAGAGGGAAGAAAGGGTGAGGGGGAAGGGAGAAGGTAGGGGAGATTGCTTTGTCATCTCACTGAAAAATTTGTGGTGCAAATTATGCTTGGTTTTTCCTGTGCCACATGTGTGAAAATATATATTTGTTGTTAAATGAACACAGGATGTTATGTGACTATATGAAATTACAATTTCTTAACATCTACCTCCTCCCTAGGAATACAAATTTTGTTTTTGCTTGCCTAACCACTATCTGAGGTCCTGGGACCGTGAGACTTGAACATGGTCCATAATAACCTCAGCCCAGTTGACTGGTATCTTCTTTACCACCACTTTTCCAAACTCTATCCCATAACATGGTGTAAGACAATGCTTATAGTGGGTAAGTCTGGATAGTAAGATTATAATTTTTATTCTTGAACTTGTTGCTAGTGTATTGATTTCAAATACTGAGTGATATAAATCACTCTGCCCTCCAGTTCAGAGCTTCTAGAATACCTGTACTGCATTTGGAAGATATGTAGTGCTAGTATCTTGCACATTTGCTCGTCCATTTCACATCATCTGTGACTGCTGGCAGCAGTTTTGGGTATAAGTCCTCTTCAGGAATAGGAATTGAATAGAAGGGTGAGCCTTGGTCTTAACTCAGGGTTGTGTTTGTCTTGGTGAGTAAAGGAGGGCCCCCTGGGCCGCCTGTGGCCAGCGCCCATGCGGCTTGGGAAGACGTGGACCAAGTGAGCTTTGCGGTACCGCAGTAGCCCCACAGACAAGCCTGGGCCAGAGCAGCATAGCCCCCTGGACAGACTGACCTCCACCCGGGAAATAAAAAAGAGAAACTGAGTAATAAGCAATAAGAACAGTTAAGACACGCTGGAAAGAGGGTGGGGCGCCCTGAGCGCTGAAGATTGGGTAAAGGGAATCCTTCCCAGGACTGTAAATAAACAAGCTGGGCAGGCCAGAGAGGCTCTGTTGGGAGCGGGGCGCGCGCCCAGCAACCAGGAGCGGGAAAGCTTGTGAGAGGAGGGAAGACCCACTTCCCACGTGAACTGTAAACAAACATGGCAGCCGGCAGGAGCAGCAGCACTGCCCAGTAAGCAGGAGCGGGAAAGCTTCTGAAAGTGGCAGTGGGAGGAAAACTTCAGAGGAGAGGGGGGAAGACCCACCTCCCACATGAACTGTAAATAAACACGCAGGCCTGACAATGCGGGGGCAGTGTCACCTTTCCCAGTGCTTGGAAAGGGGAAAGCTTGTAACAGAGGCTCCCCCACAGGAGAACTCTGAGCAAACAAAGCCTGTGGGACCAGGTGAGTGCTAAGCTCACCCCAGAGATCTGCATAAACAATGCCTCCAGCAACAGCAGGCTGACAGCAGCGGGCAGGCAAGCCACAGTTGCAGATACCACTCTCAGAACTGTCTCCAGACGCTTTTTTTTCTTTTTCTCCCTACCTTTGATGAGAGAACAACTGAATTACACCTGCAAGCCAAAAAACTTACTGAAACTGTATAGCATTTGAACTGGGGACACTTGGTGGGGCTTTTTGTGTGTGTGTGTGTGTGTGTGTGTGTCTTTTATTGCATCGATGATCCATTCTTCATTAAGTAATGAGTTATTTAGTTTCCAGCTGTTTGCATGTTTTTTGTCTTTACTTTTGTTGTTGTGTTCTACTTTTACTGCATTGTGATCAGATAGTATGCACAGTATTATTTCTATTTTCTTATATTTGCTGAGGCTTGCTTTGTGCCCTAGGATATGATCTATTTTGGAGAAGGTTCCATGGGCTGCTGAGAAGAATGTATATTGTGTAGTGGTTGGATGAAATGTTCTGTAGACATCTACTAGGTCCATTTGATCTATTGCATATTTTAGATCTTGGATTTCTTTATTGATTTTTTGTTTGGATGACCTATCTATTGATGATAATGGGGTGTTAAAGTCTCCCACCACCACTGTGTTGGCGTTTATATATGCTTTTAGGTCTTTCAGGGTATGTTTGATGAAATTGGGTGCGTTGACATTGGGTGCGTACAGATTGATGATTATTATTTCCTTTTGGTCTATTTCCCCTTTTATTAGTATGGAATGTCCTTCTTAATCTCATTTGATCAATGTAGGTTTGAAGTCTACTTTGTCAGAGATAAGTATTGCTGCTCCTGCCTGTTTTTGGGGGCCATTGGCTTGGTAAATCTTCTTCCAGCCTTTCATCCTAAGCATATGCTTATTTCTGTCAGTGAGATGAGTCTCCTGTAAGCAACAAATTGTTGGATCTTCTTTTTAAATCCATTTTGTCAAACGGTGTCTTTTGATGGGTGAATTAAGTCCATTAACATTAAGCATTAGTACTGATAGGTATGTGGTGATTCCTGCCATTTAGTTGTCTTAGTTGTTTGAAGGATTGATTGTGTGTACCAAACTTGATGTTACTCTCTACTGTCTTGCTTTTTCTTTTCCTGTGATTTGGTGCTGCATGTCTTTTCATGGTTAAGTTGGGTTTCACTTTCTGTGTGCAGAATCCCTAGCGGAATCTTTTGTAATGGTGGCTTTGTGGTCACATATTGTTTTAGTTTCTGCTTATCATGGAAGACTTTTATTGCTCCATCTATTTTGAATGATAGCTTTGCTGGGTAGAGCATCCTGTGGTTGAAGTTATTTTCATTCAATGCCCAGAAGATCTCACCCCACACTCTTCTTGCTTTTCATGTTTCTGTTAAGAAGTCTGCTGTGATTTTGATGGGTTTACCTTTGTATGTTACTTGTTTTTTCTCTCTTACAGCCTTCAATATTCTTTCCTTAGTTTCTGAACTTGTTGTTTTAATGATGGCTTCAATAATCTACATGGAAAATGTTTTCAATATGATAAAGCTATGATAAAGCCAGCATCTCACAAACAGTTTTTAAATAAGAAGAAAAAGAGAATGAAGTCTTCGAGTACCAAAGATCTGCTAGAGACAATGGTGGGTATTTTATATCAGTGATTTGATTTAATTTCAGTTTAGGTGTTAGTGAACCCATTTGCAATTTGAATCTCTATATTCACTGAGAAAATACCTGTTAGGTTTTTCCAGGAAGTTAAAAATTATCTAATTCCCAGATTCACTCATTATAGTTAAGTGTGACATTGGTGTTTTCTGTTGAAACTGTCATTTTGATCCTCTGATCTGTGTCCAGAATTTGATATCACGATATTTTGGTTCTCTAGCTTTTCCTTTGTACTACATCGTTGTTGTACTTGTGTCAAGAAGCAGGATTAAGCCAATAAGGAGGTTTTCTCAGTTCAGATTTTCTGTCTTAGCCATGGAATCCACTTCATCTTAGGATGATGCATCTCTTTTAGCTGCACCCCTTTCTGAAGAACGTTCTGTTTAACAACCTTGCTGAAGACCAAGTGATTTTGGATGAGAAAAGGAAATTGGAGGCAGAGTATGACATTCTACCCCAACCCCTCCAAGGAAAACAAAACAACATTCCACATGTAAAAAGACATACAACTATAATGACATGAACTCAAACCAGTGTAATTGGTCTACAATGAATACACAAAGACCTACTGGAAAAGCGTCATAAATTTGTACAGATGCATGCACACTAATATTGTGTTAAATGAGTGGGAGAAATGTCAACTAGATTTTTATGCTATGAATTTTTGTAATAATCACAAAACCTGAAAATGGTTCCTTCTGGCAGAAACCCAGAGGAAGTTGGATGGAATGATGTAGAATAGAGATCCAAATGAATAAGAAACATTTCAGGATGCCACAGTTATCATATTACATCCACAATGTCCAGATTTATGTTAAATACTATGTGCTGGAAACACTTCTCCAACATGGTTTTCATTTCCTTTATGATTCATATGTAGCTTAGTTATGCAGCATACTTGCATGATTTCAATTTCACTTTTAAATATATTGAGATTGACAACAGAGTGCAGATGCAATTAATTTGCATTTTTCATTCTTTATAACCATGGGGTTTAATGTAGATTCACTCTGCTGAGAAAAAGTACACTATAAAACAATGCCACTATTTTCAAGCTTATACATTAGCAAATACTTGTTTACACATACCACAGTTTAAAGAACAATTTAAACAAAGATTATAAAAATATGAAAATATTATTAATGGAATAATTATTAATTGGGATAAATACTCAGGCATCCAATTAGCAATGCCAGACATTGTATATAACAAGCACCTATCACAATCTAGAAAAGGAAAAGCAACCTAAAGACAAAGAAACAAGGGAACGAATACAATAAGATATATTTAATGAGTTAACACAATAAAGGAAACTCAAAGTTAAGGTGTATTCTAATATAAATAAATATGATTTATAAAAAAATCCTTAATAAGAATGTTCACCAAGAAATTGTAAATTTGTAACAGGACATCACTTGTGAAATTCTGCAGAATTATGTCATCATCATGGGTGGATGTGTTGTTGCATACCTGTAATCACAGTTACTCAGATGGCAGATGTAAGATGATGACGGTCTGAGGCCAGCCCATGCAAAGTTTGCATGGTACCCAGTCTGAAAAGCAAACTAAAAAAGAAATAGGCAAAGAGGGAATGGCTCAAGTTCACATGGATATTAAGCAGAAAGAGCTTAGTTCAACCCCTTTGACTGGAAAAACAGTCATAAAAAAAGAATAAGAACTTCACTGACACATTTTTAAATATAAATAAAAATCACAAATCTCAGTCATTGAACTTAAAGACTGTCACAAGGGGGAACTGAACATCTCAAGGGTTAGAGTATCACAGGGATAGAGCCAACGCATGGGGGACTTGGTGTCCTGTGTTCAATCCCCAGCACCACATACAAACCTGCACGGTTGAATATATGTAGTAAGTATAAACCATAACTGAATCATCTATGGCTATTTTTATGATTGTCATGAACATCACTGGTGAAATTTATTAAAATTTCAAGAATTTAAAAATGCTCATTTTCTTAAACTCCTTCAGAGGATAAGAAGAATGGGGCAATAAAATTTATCTTATGAGAAGAGCTAAACTTGGTTCCCCATGTGTGACAATATAGAAGAGAAGAAGTATATTGGACATTTTCCTTTTTGAACTACATTCATATTTCCTGTTCAAGTTATTTTAAGGGAACTTCAAATGACCAGACCTGGTATATGCAATAGAATTCAATTATATCTCAACTAGTTTTGATTTAAACTAGTTTCTTCAAACAGATATAGTAATATCACCAATGCAAGAAAAATGTATAATTAAATTCCACACCCATTTGTATCTTAAAATGAATAGTAATAGAACTGGTCTTACTAAATAAGCAGGTGTCAATTCTCTTAATCCCATAAAAGGTATTTATAAAATCCCAAATACAGCTTCACATTTTGGGGTCCAATGTTGAAAAACAATGAGACAAAAATGCTCAATATAACAATTTCCATTACACATTGCTCTGAGATCAGTAAAAGAAATGAACACATTGTTTATTAATTGATTTATTTGTGGATTAATTGATTGATTAATGGTTCCAGGGTCAAAACTGGAAACCTTGGTCTTGCTAGGCAAATGTTCTACCATTTGAACCATACTCCCAGTCCATTTTTGCTTCAGTTAATTTGTAGATAGATACATGCTTTTTGCCTTGCACTGTGATGGGCGTAAACAGCAGCCCACAAAGCTGGGAACACAGGTGCCAACACCACTCCAAGCTTATTTGTTGACATGGAATCTGAGTTTTTCCCCAGGCTGGCCCTGAAATGCAGTCCACCCTATCTTTATCTCCTGAGTAGCTTGGATTGAAGTTTTGGTACCATGCACCAAGCATAAAGATATTTTTCAGGAATAGAACACATAACATGAATATGATCATATGGTGTTGCTTTCTATAAAATTGAGGTAAATTGTGAAATTAATCATTGAATTTACTTATGATGGAATATGAGGTTCATGTATATGAATGTATTATATTCTGCAAAGCAGTTATAAGTTATAAGTGAATTTTTTTAAATAATGACATTTAGTATGTCTTAATGGATATACAACTGAGGGATAAATACCATTATTGTTTTGAAAGACCCTTGATATTAACAAAACAAATGTAGAAAAATAACAAATAGACTGGAGTTAGTGCAGGATTAAATATGATTATGAAAAGACAAACTCATACTCGAATCCTACAAACAAATGTATTGATTCAGTGGAAGTGTACTCTAAACTACAATAAGCATGTGGTGAAAATTCCAATGATTTGCAGGATGTTGAGACTTCTTCACCCAGTTAAAAAGTGTCATTGATCACCTCTATTTCCTGTAATTTATCAATTATCTATGTCATAATAAAAGGGAACATAATTCTAAATAAATTTTGAGGCTTTGGTGAATAAAACTGGGTCTAGTTTATAGAGGTTTAATTTGTTGAAGTGGCATAACTTGAGTGTTTTTTGAGAATTAGAAAATGGTGTCATGAATATGTCAGATAAGTCAAGAAAGTTAAAGTAACTTTGTGCTACAATAACAGAAATGGGAAGTGGTTGATTGGAAATGTTAGCTGTGTAGAATTCATTTTTATCTAAAGCAACAAAAGAGGAAAATTTTACCATTGTGCTGTCGGGGAGGTGTGAAAACTGAACCCTGACTAGGGGTAACCTGCACTCCTCACCAGACATGGATCAGTGTGTGAAGTGTGCAGATCATCAGAATGCCAACTAAGACCAAAACCACTGCCTCCAAAAATCTGTGACCTTTCTGGGTTATGAAGATCCCTTGGGTTTGGCTCTGGCCTGCATGGCTCTGATCTTCTCTGTACTCACAGCTGCTGTTCTCGGGGTCTTCATGAAACACCATGACACTCCCATTGTCAAGGCCAATAACAGGGCTCTCACCTACATCCTGCTCATCTCCCTCACCTTCTGTTTTCTCTGTTCCTTGCTCTTCATTGGCCATCCTGGCATGGCCACCTGCATCCTCCAGCAGACCACATTTGGAATTATGTTCACAGTGGTTACTTCCACTGTCGTGGCCAAAACTCTCACTGTGATCCTGGCTTTTAATATCATGTCCCCAGGGAAAAGGATGAGGTGGTTGTTGGTATCAAGGACACCTAACTACCTTATTCCCATCTGCACACTGATCCAACAGACTGCTTGTGGAATCTCGCTTGGAACCTCTCCACCCTTAATTGACACAGACACAGACTCAGAACACGGCCACATCCTCATCGCATGTAACAAGGGATCAGCTGTGGCATTTTACTGCATCCTGGGATACCTAATTTTCCTGGCCTTGGGGAGCTTCATTGTGGCTTTCCTGGCAAGGAATCTTCCTGACTCATTCAATGAAGCCAAGTTCCTGACGTTCAGCATGCTGGTGTTCTGTAGTGTCTGGATCACCTTCCTCCCTGTCTACCACAGCACCAAGGGAAGAGTCATGGTGGCCGTGGATGTCTTCTCCATCTTGGCTTCCAGTGCAGGAATCCTAGGCTTCATCTTTGCTCCCAAATGTTACATTATTTTGTTAAGGACAGAGAGGAACATTCTGTATGTCTTCAGGGATAAAACCCGTTCTATGTACAATGAGCCTTCTGAAGATTAAACTCATGTGTATCCTAAACAAAAAATCAAAAAATGAAGTTACTCCATTCTAGCAGTTAGATACGAGGTTAAAACATGTGCGTTACTTCAGTGTCCTGGAAACCCATGCAACATCTTCTAATAGGGTTAGAATTTCCATACTTTGCATTTCTCTCATTTTCAACATTTGATTGCATTGTGATTTTGTTATTTATTTTGTCTCATTGATTCTGCAGTCAACTCTGCAAATATTACTGGCTTCTACTTCTAATCTCCACAATGATGTTTTCTGCCTTTTGGTATTTATATTTATTTTTCTCAAATTTTAGAATATATGAAATTCAATGACCTGTGTTTGGCATTCCCTTGATATAGTTCCTTGATTTTTTGGCAATAGTGGAAAATTCCATGCCTGGTGTTTCCAGGCGATCACTCTATGAAGTGAGCCACACCACTATCCTTTTTTGCATTTGTTATTTTTGAGATACAGTATTGCTTTGTGCCTGGGCTGGTCTGGTCTTCCATTCTCTTATTATTAGTGCCTCTCTGCATAGTGAGGAAAACAGGCACATTCTGTCTCTAAAAGGAAAATGCTTCAAGTAGCAATCAATGTGGCACCACAGAGTTTTTGCTTAATGAAACACTGCCACATTCAATAAATTAGTTCTGTGAACACAGCATAGAAGCCTGTACTGAGCAATGAGAAATATAGTTGTCTAAAAGGGAAATGCAGTAAGAACCCCCTTGTTTGGAAGGTTAGCTCACCTGGAAATTGGCCACTGAGAAGCCTGAATTCCTACCTTCCTCTAGGGATACTGGAGCAGTGGCCATGATTCTTCTTGATTAGGGTTTGCTGTTTTCCCATGGTTAGTATCTGTCATGTGTGACTGCCTCTGCAGAAAAGCTTTCTTTCCCAGTGTGGAGCTGGGAGCTGGTCCCAGTGTCTTGTGCACTGTAGTTCAATGTATGATTCCTGAGCCACATCCCCCAGTACAGTGATGACAAAATACACCACAATCAAGTTATATCCAGTCTCCCCAAATTTTGTGAATACTTCTACTGAATATACACAGAACACTAGTTTTCTAGCTAAAAACTTGGCTTCTGGTGTCAAAACCAGGACTCTTAAACCAATTTGCACTTGGGACATGGAGTCAACAGAGAATGCATTCACACACACACACACACACACACACACGCACACACACAAAATTAATAGTTACGGAGGTTAAGAAGTCCCAAATGTACCTATCACCAGAAAGTTTGAAACTCAGGTGAGCACATGGTATAAAATCCAGTCCAAAAACTCGCTCAAGATCCAATAACAAGGTAGAATCGAAGATGGCAACTAGAGGAAGGAAGCAGGCAGTGTGGAATGATGGGAAGATGAAAAAAGGATGGAAACCATTCTCCCCCATAAAATAAATTAGTACAGGATTCAGATGGAAATGAAGAAAACAGATACCCAGTTCAAGACTCCAACAACACAAAGATAGACTATCCCAAATAACCTAATGAAGCCCACAAGAACACCCTGAAAGAAAAAATCCTGTAAGAAATCACTGAGAATTTCATGGACATGTTACTAGATATGGTCAACCAAAACAACAGGAGGCACTCAAGAAATTCCAAGATTAAAAAAAATAAAGAAGACACAAAAACAAATAAATGAACACACAGGAGCCCTAAAGAAATACCAAAGTGAAACAGATGATACCATAAATAGAGAGATAAATGAGTTTAGGAAGAAAATAGACAATATTAGAGTAAGTGATCCATGATAAGGAAAACCTCTGAAAAGAATTAAACAGAAATACAAAACAAAACGGAAGGCCATTCCAGGAGAATAGAACAAGCAGAAGACAATCTCAGAACTTGAAGATGAAATGGAAATTAAGGAAAAACTGAAGAGCTATTACTCAAACAACTCAAGACCTGTGAAAGGAATATGCAAGAACTCATGACTCCATCAAAAGACCAAATCTGAGAATCATGGGCATTGAAGAAGGAGAAGAGGTGCAAGCAAAAGGAATTCATAATATAGTCAACAAAATAATAACAGAAAATTTCCCAAATCTAGAGAAAACTATGCCCATTCAGGTACAGGAAGCCTCCAGGACACCGAATAGACTTGAACAAAAAAGAACTACCCCATGACATATTATCAGTAAAACAACAAGCACAGAGAATAGAGAAAGAATATTGAGGGCTGTAAGAGGAAAAACAAATAACATACAAAGGTGAACCTATCAAAATCACAGGAGATTTCTCAATGGAAACGTTACAATCAATGAGCATGGAGTGAGGTATTCCAGGAATTTAATGAAGATACTTCAAGCCTAGGATATGATACCCCCACAAAGCTATCATTCAAAATGGGTGGAACAATAAAAGTCTTCCATGATAAGCAGAAACTAAAGCAATATATGACCACCAAGCCGACACTACAAAAGCTTCAAAGATCTGCACACAAAAAATAAAGGCAAACAAAACCGTGGGAGGACAAGTAGTACCAAACCAGCAATGTGTTGCTTACAGGAGACCCATCTCATCAACAGAAAGAAGCACTGGCTTAGGGTGAAAGGCTGGAAGAAGATTTACCAAGCCAATAGACCCCAAAAACAGGCAGGAGCAGCAACACTTATCTCAGACAAAGTAGACTTCAAACTAACATTAATCAAATGAGATAAAGAAGGACACTCCATACGAATAATAGGGGAAATACACCAAAAGAAAATAACAATTATCAACCTATATGCACCCAACATCAATGCACCCAATTTCATCAAACATACTCTGACGGACCTAAAACATATATAAACTCCAACATTGTGGTAGTCAGAGACTTTAGTACCACACTATCACCAATACATAGGTCATCAAAACAAAAAAATCAATAAGGAAATCCTAGATCTAAATCACACCATAGATCAAATGGACCTAGCTATTGTCTACAGAATATTTCATCCAACTTCTGCACAATATACATTCTTCTCAGCAGCCCATGGAACGTTCTCTAAAATTGATCATATCTTAAGGTACAAAGCAAACCTCAGCAGATATAAGAAAACAGAAATAATACCATGCATTCTATCTGATCACAATGCATTAAAATTAGAAATCAACAACAAAAGCAAAAGTAAAAGCATGCAAACATCTGGAAACTGAACAACACATTGCTCAACAATCAGTGGGTCATTGATGAAATAAAAGAGGAAATTGAGAGGTTCCTGGAAGTTAGTGAAAATAAAAACATTATCTACCAGAGCCTATGGGACACAACAAAGGCAGTCCTCAGTGGAAAGTTTATAGCCATGAGTGCATATATTAAAAGGAAAGAAATATATTAAATCAATAACCTAATGCTACATCTCAAACTCCTAGAAAAACAAGAACAAGCAAATCCCAAAACAAGCAGAAGGAGAGAAAAAATTAAAATAAGGGCCGAAATCAATGAAATAGAAATGAAAAAAAATGCAAAGAATCAATGACACAAAAAGTTGGTTCTTTGAAAAAATTAAATAAGATTGCCAGACCCCTGGCAAACCTGTGAAAAATGAGGAGAGAAAAAACTCAAATCAGTAAAATCAGAAATGCAAAAGATGAGATAACAACAAACACCAAGGAAATCACCAGAAACTACTTTAAGAACATATATTTTAATAAATTTGAAAATCTTCAAGAAATGGATAGATTTCTAGATACTTATGATCATCCAAAATTGAACCAAATGGACATTAACTACCTGAATAGATCTATAACACAAACTAAAATTGAAGCAGCAATAAATAGTCTCCCAAAAAAGAAAAGTCCAGGACCTGATGGATTCTTTGCTGAATTCTATCAGACCTTTGAGGAAGAATAAATACCAACCCTCCTTAAACTATTCCATGAAATAGAAAGGGAAGTAACACTGCCTAACTCATTTTATGAAGCCAGTATTACTCTCAACCCAAAACCACACAAAGACACCTCCAAAGAGGAGAACTAGAGGCCAAACTCCTTAATGAACATCAATGCAAAAATCCTCAATAAAATAATGGCAAACTGAATCCAACAACACATCAGAAAGATCATTTGTCACGACCAAGTTGGCTTCATCCCATGGATGCAGAGGTGGTTCAACATACACAAATCTATAAATGTAATACAGCAAAGACAAAAAACACTTGATCATCTCAATACATGCACAAAAAGCCTTCAACAAAATCCGACACCACATCATGATAAAAGCTCTAAGAAAACTAGGAATAGAAGGAAAGTACCTCAACATTGTAAGGGTATATATGACAAACCTATAGCCAACATCACACTTAATGGTGAAAAACTGAAACCATTTCCCCTAAAATCAAGAACGAGACAAGGGTGCACACTATCCCTACTCCTCTTCAACATAGTACTGGAATTACAAGGCAGAGCAATTAGGCAAGAAGAAGAAATAAAAGGAATACAAATAGATAAAGGAACTGTCAAAATATCCCTATTTGCAGATGATATGATCCTATATCTTAAAGACCCAAAAAACCTTACCCAAAAACTCCTAAACACCATAAACAGCTACAGCAAGGTGGCAGGATACAAAATCAACTTACAAAAATCATTAGCTGTCCTATACACCAATAATGAAAAAACTGAGAGGGAATATATGAAAACAAATCCATTTACAATAGTCTCAAAAAAATCAAATACCTAGGCATAAACATAACAAAGGAGTGAATGACCTCTACAAGGAGAACTACAAATCCCTGAAGAAAGAGATCGAGGAAGACTACAGAAGGTCAAAGATCTCCCAAGGTCATGGATTGTTAGAATCAACATAGTAAAAATGGCTGTACTACCAAAAGTAATCTGCATGTTCAATGCAATTCCCATCAAAATCTCAATGACTTTCATCACAGAGATTAAAAAATCTACCCTAAAATTCATTTGGAAACACAAGAGACCACAAATAGCCAAGGCAATACTCAGGAAAAAGAGCAATGCTGGAGGTATCACAATACCAGACTTCATATATATTACAAAGCAATAGCAATAAAAACAGCATGGTACTGGCACAAAAATAGACATGAAGACCAGTGGAACAGAATAGAAGACCCGGATATAAATCCACACATCTATGCTCACCTTATTTTTGACACAGGCACCAAAAATATACGATGTAGAAAACACAGCTTCTTCAACAAATGTTGTTGGGAAAAGTGGTTATCCATCTGTAAAAAACTGAAACTAGATCCATGTTTGTCACCATATGCTAGTGTCAACTCAAAATGGATCAAGGACCTTAATATTAGACCTGAAACTCTGGTGTTAGTACAAGAAAAACAGGAAACACCCTGGAATTAATAGGTATAGACAAAGACTTCCTCAATAGAACCCCAGCAGCTCAGCAACTAAGAAAAAGGATGGACAAATGGTACTACATAAAATTAAAAAGCTTCTGCACAACAGAAGACATGGTCTCTAAACTGAAGAGACCACTCACAGAGTGGGAGAAAATATTTGCCAGCTATTCATCAGACAAAGGACTGATTACCAGAATATACAGGGAATTTAAGAAACGAAACAATCCTAAAATCAATGAACCCATAAAGAAATGGGCAAGTGAAATAAACAGAACCTTCTCAAAAGAAGAAATTCAAATGGCAAAAAAAAAAAACCATGAAAAAATGCTCACCATCTCTAGCCATAAAGGAATGCAAATCAAAACCACATTAAGATTCCACCTCACCCCTGTTAGAATAACCAGCATCAAAAACACCACCAATAACAGGTGTTGGTGAGGATGTGGGGAAACAGGAACCCTCTTACACTGCTGGTGGGAATGCAACCTGGTGCAACCACTCTGGAAAACAATATGGAGGCTTCTTAGCAATCTAAACATAGACCTGCCATATGATCCAGCAATCCCACTCCTGGGAATATACCCAAAGGAATGGGACTCAGGTTACTCCAGAGGCACCTGCACACCCAGATTCATTGCAGCGCTATTCACAATAGCCAAGTTATGGAAACAGCCAAGATGCCCCACTACTGACGAATGAATTAAGGAAATGTGGTATTTACACACAACGGAATTTTACTAAGCCACAAACAATAATGAATTTTTTCATTTGAGGTTCAACGGATGGAACTGGAGAACAGCATCTTAAGTGAAGTTAGCCAGATTCAGAAGGCCAAAAGTAACATGTTCTCTCACATATGTGGAATATAGATATAATATTATTTCAGCAATATGCTGAAACACTGGACACACTAAGGGGAAGTCACACATAGGAAGGGTAGGGTAAAAGAAGGAAACTAAGCACTTGAATATGGGTGATATAGTTTCAATAGAAGAATGAATATAGAATTCTTAAATCAGATGAAACCACCATAAGATAGGGACTAAGGTAGAATGAAGAAAAATAGAGGAAATGAACCAATTGTTGTAATACATATATACATTGAAATATCACAAGGAAACTCTCTGTCTCAAACTACCAAAGGTCATGTTGTTTTTTCTTTTTTCTCTTTACTCTTCTGCAAAATCAGAGACCAGTAGGGCAGAACAGGTCCTGCCCAGGGAGGAGGGCTGGCACCAGTGAGAGGGGGAAGGTGGTGGGGAAAGGGGGTAGGAGAGTGAATATGGTGCAAAAATGTGTACACAGGCATGTAAGTGGAAAAATGATACCTGTTGAAACTCTTCCATGAATCGGGGAGAAGGAGATAAAGAGTAGCGGTGGAAGGGGTGAATTCAAATGTGATATAGTTGATACACTGTAACAACGTTTGCAGATGCCACAATGTACACCCAGCCAGCACAACAATAAAGGGGAAAAAAAGCAATGCTATCTATGAATGGAAGGAAGTGCCACCTTCTCAACGTATCACTAAGGCATTTGGAACTCCTTTTACATGTTTTCTTGCAACACTGCTTTTTGTCCAATAATAAGCAATTTGGAATAAGTGGCAAAAACGCAGAATTTGTTCATAGGGAAAGATGCCCCATCCTCAAAGTGCTTTCAACGAATGTGAACGCATTCCTCCTAACTCTGTGTCTGTTAGAATTACTGTGTCTTTCCCATACTGTTTGTATGCTTCTAATGAACAATCTATAATAAGCGTTTGAAAATTCATACTGGGGGAGACATTCTAAAATGCTTTCAACTAATGGAAGGCAAGATATAAAAAAGACACTTGTGCACTCATGTTTATTGCAGCATCATTCACGTGTGTGGAACCTTGGAGTCACACGTGTGGGAACTTGGAGTCACGTGTGGGGAAGCTTGTTGTTGGGGTGTGTGTGTGAGTGTGTGTGTGTGTGTGTGTGTGTGTGTGTGTGTGTGTGTGTGTGTCTGTGTGTAACCTTGCAGTCACATGCAGGGAGGTTGGAGCAATCCAGGCCTTTCCTGCTGGGCCAAGGCTGTTGGTGCCGCTTTCCTTTGGGGAGCCCTATATGAAAGGACACAGGGCCAGCCCACCAGGAACCCAGTGTGATTCCACAGGGATCTGCTCCCCAGGTCCCTCCAAGCTTTCTCCCTTCCTCCCCTGCTGATCTCCATTCCTTGTGTCTCTCCCCCAAACTACATATTTCCCCAAACACTTTTGTCCTTCTATGTGACTTCACCTCAGTGCCTGGGACTACCCCTGTTAGAACATCAGGAGGTCCGCTGACATGCCACAATTCATTCCACCCCAAGTGGCCTTGTTACCTGTGACCCCAAACTAGTCCCACTCCCATGCGTTCATTTAATAAATGGTAATCCTACTGCATACAGCAGACAGGTAGAAATGGGGAACAGCCGTCTACCCCTGGTGGTGGTGGGGTGGCTGCAGGTCCTCATGTTCACCTTACACCATCAGCACCCCACTGCCCTGAGTCACCCATCACAAGTCACCATAGCCATGGCTGCCAGCTGTCACCTCCATAACCACTCCACCACTCTAGTGCCCCAATATTCGTGGTGCTCATTCTGCTTCCCAGTGGACACTCTACAATGGGTGCAAAAATCGGAACCCTCCCCTCTTCACTGGACACTGGGGTGTCAGGAGAATGGGGTCTCCCCCAAGGCACCAGTGAGCTGAGCAAGCTGCTCCCCTTTTCAGCAACTTGGTGGAACTCTGCCAGGGCTGGGTCTAAGCTGTGGATGGACAATACAAGGTCCAGTGGAGAAGGCACTGTCCGAGCTTTGCTCCACCACCTGCTCACTTGGTGACATTGGACTATCTCTGAGCCTCTGCTTCCACTTCCTGAGTGATGTGGCCACAGGGGCCCTGCCTGTCTTGGGGGCTCAGAGAAGGATGGAAAAGAAGAGGACCTCAGAGAAGCTAGGTGAGGAGTGGGAGCACCACATGCTGAGCTGGTGAGAGAGCTACTCTGAGGGACCCTGTGTTGCACACCCAGGTGGGCTCAGGCCTGAACACCAGGGCAGCTGTTTGCCCCTGTTATCGCCCCTGCCAGTGGGAGTAACCAGCCTCAGGTACCTTCTACCCAAATCCCACACAAACTCCCCTCAAAGTCTTCCAGGAGCCACAATTCTGCGCCCATCCAGGTATGTAGCGCCACCTGCAGGCTTTCTTCAGAACAGCAGGGACTCACTACTTAATCAAGGCCCAGCACCTAGGACCCAGAATCAGTCCTTGCTTTCAAGCGGAGAAGCAGGGCTGTGCTCCAGGCTGAGGAGCCACGGCCACCTTTTGTTTCTCTGGACAGTGTCTTAAAGACCCTACCCTGACATGCGCCATTAACATCCACACTCCTTCCTGCACCCTTACACCTCCCCTTCCCACCACCCATAATTATGCCCTAACCAAGGACTTTGGCCTCAACCAGACAATGAGGGGGACAGGTCGTACCCCCATCATCCCCCCACTTAGGGAGCTGCCAGTGATGGGTGAGCTTGTCTTTCCCTTGGTCACTGTGACGAGCCACAGAAGGAGGCACAGAGCCAGGAAAAAGTGTGGGATGGGTCCTGCTTGTTCCTGAAAGCCTGGGGCTGCTGACAGGGAAAGAGGGGCAGAGAGCGAGCACATCCCACAAAGTGGGGCAGTGGTCATTCTCAGCTAGATCCTACTGCTGGAGACTGTTCAGCTCCCCTCAGGTGTGAACAATGACGTGCCAGCACATCAGAGCACACTGCAGCCCAGGAACAAGGACTTGCACCATAATGCCTGGGTCCCCAGAGAAGGCCACCTGTCCCCCTCACTGTCTGGCTTGACAGTGGGAACTGTCAAGGGCAGGGCTGGGACTGGCCAAAGAGGCCAGGTGTGGTCTCCAGATCCTCCAGGCTTCAGATCCCAGAGACAGCAGGAACTCAAGAAAAGAAGGTGCTGGTGCCACCCTGGGGCATGTCTGCACACATGAAAGGAGTAACTATCCCCAGTGATCTTGGTGTTCTTATGAGGCTGTGACTCGATCCTACTGGGCCCCTGAAGTGGATCTGGCCCCTGCTGGACTGTCCTGGGCCTCTCTCCCCACTGGGGTCCTTTTGTGGGATGGAAACTGTGAGGTTGGGGGGAGTACTTTGTCCCACTAGCCAAGTTCTAGGACACCTGTGAACAGTTTCAGTCATCCTAAGGTGACTGAAGGCCTCTGAGGCAGGGAAACCCAGCTCTGTGTCCAGGAGCCCAGCAAAGGAGTAGGAGAGGAAGAGAACTCTCACAGGATGCCCCTCCCTCACAGTGCTGCTACATCTGAGTGGGGCCAGACACCTGGTATTGTTAGGAATGGGGCTAGGTTGGAGAGGCCCCTGGGCTGTAGGCAGAGGGACCCCAGGCTTGTCCCCTGCCCTATCCAGGCTGGGGTCGACAGTCAGTTCCCTCCCTGGGACCTCACTGAAGTTCTTGTAATGTGGTGGGAAACTGGGAGGGGTAGTACACAGGCTGAGTTCAGCCTAGCTGCTGAATCAGCCTTGACTTGGGACAAATGAAGTGCTGCTGTGTGCCCAGGGCCTCTACAAATCAGAGCATGGCTCCTGCCTGAAGTTAAGTCCAGTAGAGAAGATGGATGTTAGGCTAGCCATGGTGGAGGAAGGAGACCCTGGGGTGCTCCCCAAGTCTGGACACCAACTAGGAGAAGGAGGGAGAGAGAGAGAAGCCTCTGCCTGAGGCTGCCCATGTCCCCACCAGCCCGAGGGAAGGGGTCATGAGGGACATCCAGTCCAGAGGGAGTTCCAGGGTCCTCTTCAGACTTCTGGCTGAGCAGGTGGCAACACTCATTGCCTCAGGCATCCCGTGCTCCCAGGAAAATTTTCCCAGGAATATTAGTCTCGTGCACCCCCACCCCTCTCCTCACCCGCCTCACTCCACCCACCGTGCCCTGCAAGGACACATCCGCCTCTCGTCCCTGTTGTCTCTACCCTGCATCCTCCAGCCCTCCTCAGCACACCTCCACCTCTCTGTCCAGTGGTGGCATCTTGTGTACACTTCTCTCCTGTTCCCCTCACGTGCATCACACCCGACCTTCCTTCTCATGTGCCACCTAACTCCTGTCTCTGCTGCACATGTGTGCATGTGCACGTCAGTGTGTGTTCACGTGTGTGTGTGTGTGCAAGTGTGCACGTGTACCTGTGTATGCACATTTCCATGTGTGCACGCATGTGAGCTCAAAACAGGGCTGTCACATTTGCACAATGACTTCCCTTCTGGGTTCCCTACAATGGGGTCCTGGGCTTGAGCCAGCCATAGACTTTGCTGCCCTCAAGGCCCTGGTCTGGGGCTAAACTTTGTAGCTGTAGTTCTCACTCATACTCACTCATCTGCACAGGTGAGCTTCGTGATGGACATAGGCTCAGGCAGGGCCTTGGCTTCAAGATTCTCCTCCCTGTGCACACGGTGGTGTCGCTCCAGTCTCTTCTCTCAAGGCAGAGCTCCTGGGGGCCCAGAATTTTGGCATGAATAAAACTTTTGAGCCCAGAGCCAGCAAGGCCTGCCTGGCCACAATAGTCAGTCACCAGCCACTGCAGACAGGCAGCACCTCCTTGGTTGGACAGAGGTTAATGACAATTAACATTAATTGTTATTGTCTATTAATCTAGACAGAGGTTAATGTCTCTGGGGAACCCTGGCTGTCCCAGGCCCCAAGTGAGGCCAAATCCTGGCTTTGACAGTATTATCATTAGCTAAGTGGCCATACTAGAAATGGTGAAAAAGTGACTTAGCTTCAGAAATTGACTTTTTCACAATTCAGGAGACCACAGGCCAAAACAAAGGAGCTATTTTCCCTCTGGCAGCAAGAATTTGAACTCAGGGCCTCACACTTGCTAGACAGGTGCTCTGCCACTTGAGTCATGCCCTCAACTCTTTTTTTTTGCTTCAGTTATTTTTCAGGTAGGGGTTCACGTTTTTGCCCCAGGGGTCAGCTTGGAACATGATCCTTCTACCTAGGCCTCCCACATAGGTGGGATTACAGGCATGCACCACCATGCCCAAAGAACCACATTTTCAGATGGGAATATCCACATCCACCTATATCTACTCAAGGAATTTGATGGTGTCCTTCCAGTTTCTCAGGATGTCACAGGAGCAGTTCAGTGTCCACTTCTGTCACCTTCCTGTCCATGCCACTCTGGCAAGCACAGATTGAGTGTGGAAAGTCTCTGGCCTTAATTTTTCTTCTGTATCATAACTACCAAAGCAGACTTTTTATGAGACAACACCAAAGGTGTGTCTGAATTAGGGAAGGGAAGATAAGCAGCAAGACTGCACCGAACCTGGCCAGGCTCCAGCCTCCACCTGTGTGCACAAAGGTATCATGCCACCCCATCACCATGGTAACCACTGGTGTCAGCTTCCTGAAGGTGGCATCTGTGGGAAGGGGCAGATTATTCAATAAATGGTGCTGAGACATTTGGTAGCTGTTTGGAAAGAAAGAAATTTAGCTCTTTCCTTCACACCATATATCAGTATAAATTCTAAATGATTTTTTAAAATTACCTCATGAAAAATAGGCCTATAGTTGAACTTGGGGTAAATAGAGATGCTTGTAACATAAAAGCAGAAGAAAAATAAAGATTACAAAAGAATTTAACACATAAATGTTCAAATCTCTATTCCTAATGTATTAGGAAACTGAAAACAAGAACAAAATTGTGGCAAGAACACTTGACAAAGGATTAATACTTTAATATATAAAAAGTAACTGAAAACCAATGAAAATAAGCAATCTGATAGAAAAATAGTCAACAGTAAGCGTTCCAAAGATTTAAGAAGAAGGGATCACTATATTTTATAATATTCAGCATTGTAGGTAATCAAAAAATGCCCATTAAAATATGGATGTGATTTTCCCCTGTCAGATTTTCAAAGAATAATTAAAATTAAAGTGACCAGTCTTCTTGACTGGAGTGAAACTGAGAATTCTTACTCATTCACACATGAACGTACAAATTGTTATAAACTTCCTGTGAAAATTTTAATTTTATGCTCCTAAAGTTTAAAAATATCCATAAATTAACCCAAACAATACTCTTGCTTCTATGACATCCTAAGAGAATGGTCTAGATAGGAGCTAAAAATATTAGTATAATAATACTGAGTATATGCATTGAACAATTTACTCAAATACAAGGAGATATTTTACAACCACAGAAACAATATTTTGGATAATTAATGACATGGAAATAGGTGTACGATATAATGTTAACTCGAAATAGCATAACAGTATAATATTTCTAGATCAATAGTATATCTTGCTGGGCACAGTGGCTCATGCTTGTAATCCTAGCTACCTGGGAGGCTGAGATTAAAAGGATTACATTTGGAGGCCAGCCTAGGCAAATAGTTCACAAGACCCCCATCTCCAAAATAATCAGAGCAAAATGGACTGCAGGTGTGGCTCAAGAAGTAGAGCACCTGCTATGCAAGTGCAAAGACCTGAGTTCAAACCCCAGGCCCACAGCATGAAAACAAAAGTATGTCTTAGCTGTTAGTCACAGGAACCCACTGTAGCGGGCTGAGTAAAAAAACAAAAGGGACCCCAATTTGATCATTACAGAATGCAAACATGTATTTTTGCAATAAGCTTGAAATATTTTATTCACAACACAGAAGTAGAAACACAAGATGAAATGATTGTCTCTAGACTCTTCTCATTCCCAATCCTTCAGATTCCCTGAGAGTTTTTCTCCACTCTACACACCCTTATTTTCTTTGCTTCTATGTCTAAGGGAAGAAAACCTCTTCTACAAAACCATCTCCCCTCCCTTGTGTTCTCCATGAAGCCCCTGCTTGGGGTTTGGCTTGAAACGTTCGTTTCTATTTCCACCATCTTCTCCCTTCCCTTTGGGCTCCCTGTTTTGGTGCATAATACTCATGTCTTTTTTTTTAACTCTTTTTTTCCTATTTATCACATCTTATTTGTCTCCACAAGCTTCCAAAAAGAACTGTCCATATTCCGACTTTATTTCCTTACCTGCTTGTTCTTCAATTTATTACAATCTGTTTTTAATATGCCCCTGAAACTGTCTTATTAGACATCTAATACTGAGGCTGATAAATTGTATTCAGCCCTTGTGTTACCTGATCTCAATGTAACATTTTTCACTGCTACACGTTGCAAAGTTGCTCACCTCGTGGCAACTAGGAAACAAAGAGAGGGCAATGGAGACCTGGGGACAAGATATAGTCCCCAAGGGAACACACCCAAGGACTTACCCCATTCAATTACATCACACCTACTACAGTTCCATCACCTCCCAACCGCCCATCAAATTATGAAGCCATCAATGAATGAATCCATGATGAGATCAGAGTGCTCATGATGTCATCTCTTTCCAAAAGTCCCATCTCTGAACATTGTGACATTGGGAATCAAGCTTCAGCACATGAGCCTTTATGGACATTGCATATCTAACCATCCCAGTTCTCTTTGGGAACTGGCTGTCTTTCTGTCAATCTGTACCCCAACATAAAATCCAAAAGGGATTTTATGCACCCTGATACATGTGAGTTGCCTTGACCAGGACAGCCACTCAGTGTAGAATCTCCTGGGATGATCCAATCAGTCTCAGTGGCGAATTTCTTTTCTGGTGATAAAACATGAATGATATGAAGTCTAAAGGGATAAGTAGCCATAATTTCTGCCTTTTAGAGTCTACCAGTTCTAAGAGCAGACTCTGGAGTGGAAAGATAAACAATAGAAGCAACACCCTATTATGTTCCTATCCCTGTTCCTTCCATGCACATAGTTTTCATGTCTGATAGTTTGGTTGTCATAAAAATAAATTCCTCATTTGTGCTGCAAGCTATAACAATTCTGAGTTGATTCCTTGAAATTTTAAAAAAATTTGATCTATGAAATTATGCCTGTCATTGGTCCTAAGGAATAAAGAAGGATGTTAGGAAATGAGGCAAAGTCACAAACAACTATTTCACAACATGATAAGGATTTTGAAATTAGTAATGAGAAGCAAATTTGGATAATTTGACTGGAGCTGATATGATACAGTTTGCATTTGTAAAGATGACTGCCATTGCTGTGTGAAATCAGATTATAGAGGAAGGTGAAGCGCGTATGGAATCCTTGAGATTTCCTGGGAAGCTATTACAACAGTACTGTGGAAAGCTCAGCAGCTGACTCTAGTAGAGAGAGAGGAGTAGAAATAGTGAGAAGCTGCTGGAATCTGGAGTTGTTTTGTCAGTAGAGCTACGAGGACATGCTGAAAGCACAAATTATTTCCTTTGGATACCTTGGATATTATGGATTCAGAAGAGAGGAATATCTTTTTAACATCCTTTTTTAAATGACTACAACAATTTCTGTGTACCCTGCATAAGAAAGGGGCCCCATCACCCCACATCCTTAACCAATGCTGGATATTCTTGGGTTTTTTTAAATATCTTTGCTACTTAGATATATAGGCAAAACATTATGTCTTGTCTTAGTTACATTTTCAATATGAAAATAGGGTTTTGTGCATAGAATATATCTTTTGCAATGATGTTCTTATATTTTGTCACTCATTTATTGTAATTCTAAACATTTCTTATTGATTTATATAGTTACCTTAAAAAAGTTATCAACTATTTGTTATATTTCTATGTCTGCTCCAACTTCTCCCTCTTCTTCATTGCAATAAAAGGAACATGGGTGCTCCACAAAGTCTATAACATTAATAATGGAGAGCTTCATAAAACAGGACTCCTCCTTTTGTTCTTCCTGATTCCTGAAAATTTCACCAAAGAAGCCATGGTTTCATCTATCCACATCCCACCCACGCCCTTACCTGTGGAAATTTTTAGAGCTCCAGAAGTGTCCCAATCTGGGCAGATATTGCCCATGAAGATCCTGTAAGTGCTGCTATAGACTTGCCCACTTCTCTACATGTGTAATTAGGAAAAACTTTGTCAGGCCCAGAAAGCCAAATGAAGGAATTCTCCAATGTCTTCCATTCAGTGTGTGGGACATTATAAATATCAAATCCCAGAGAAAGGTTCTGTAGAACAAGGGGGTTCTTTTTGATCTCCTCAATGGTAATAACCATGGTTAATAGTTCCTTAAGAAAAGCTACTGCTGCTGGATATTGAGGGGGTGGGGAGAGGGAGGTGGCAGATTGGGTGGTAAGGGAAGAGGTGGGGGCATGGGGGAGAAATGACCCAAGCCTTGTATGCACATAGGAATAATAAAAGAAAAAAAAAAGAAAACCTTGCATAGATACCATTGTGTTCTCCATTACGAAGAATTAGTACATGATATGTTCAAAACCAAAGCAATGACTTTGATGGATTGAATGTGTGTATATGTAAAATTAATATGCTACATAAGCAGTGCCTTCTTCTATTCATTAAGAATATGTGTTCTTATTTAGGTTTAGGTGAGGTCATAAAAATATTCTCCCTAAAAAGAGATTCAAGTCCTTATGTGGACAGGGAAAGAAAGGGAGAGGGAGAGGGAGAGGAGGAAAGAAAGTAAAGTGGTGGACACAGTTAGATGTAGGTAGAGGGGGAGGGGAAGGGAAGAAATAGAGTTACAGAGAGAGAGAGAATGAGGGGAAAGGGAGAAGGATGGGGAGATTGCTTTGTCATCTCACTGCAAATTTTGTGGTGCATTATGCTTGCTTTTTCTTGTGCCACATATGTGAAAATGTATGCTTGTTATTAACTCAACCCAGTATGTTATGGAACTATATGAAATCACAACTTCTTAACATCTACCTGCTCCCTAGGAATACAAAGTTAGTTTTTAGCTGACTACCCACTATCAGATCCTTGTGACCACGAGACTTGATCATGGCCCATAATAGCATCAGCCCAAAGACCAGTGGTCTTCTTTACAGTCACTACTCCAAACTCAGCCTCCTTAACATAGTATAAGCAATGCTTATAATGGGTAAGGCCGGATTGGAACATTATAATTTTTATTCTTGAACTTGTTCCTAGTGTGTTGATTTCAAACACTGGGCTGATATAAGTCACACTGCCCTCCAGTGCAGAGCTTCTAGAATACCTGTACTGCATCTGGAAGATATGTAGTGCGAGTGTCTTGCACATTTACTACCTCATTTCACATCATCAGTAGCTGGTGGCAGCAATTTCGGGTCTAAGTCAACTTCAGCAATAGGAAGTGAATAGAAGCCTGAGCCTTAATTTTAAATCAGAGTTGTGTTTGTTTTGTTGAGTAAGTTTATTGATGTGATACATCCTGATCACTTTGGTGGCCACAGGACTTACAAAGAAGCTGGAACTGGTCCAACCATAGTGACTATTGTCAGGAACAGAAAGCATCACACAGTTATAACCTTAGACCCATAAGTATGGATGAGGTGTCTGAGCCTACCCTGTCCCAAGGGAGAGATTCATATGTTTATAGTACTCTGTGCACTCCATTGTTGGGGTTTTCATTTTGAATACAGCAACAGATTATGTGTGACAAACTGGATTTGCTTTGTGTCCATTAATGATACAGTAATAATATACCAGCAAATCATTCCCTGCAAACCTTTGCAGAGAAATAGTGTAAATGATAACAGGCTAAGAAAAAAAAATACCAAATTCTTAGAATTTCTGGAAACACAGGCCCAAATGAGGCCAGAAAAGGCAGAAAGACTGATGTAAATAAATATGTGATACTTGAAAGCTGAAATGATATCCCATGTCAGAAAGCAGCATGAACCTTTCAGGAAACTATGACCTCATCTCATTCTCCAAATGAGATAACAGTGTAAGATCCAAAACTATTTGGTAGGGGAGAAAACTCAGAGAATTAAAAGAGCTGCTTTAGGGAAACAAATTTCATGAACTGTAAGAAAACAAAGAAATGTTTCCTTACTCTACAGAAAACTTTAATTAAAACAAAGAAAGAATTTAAAAATGTTAAACAGAATTTCTTGAGCTGATAGATACTATGAGCAAAATTTAAAAATATGGTAGAAGTGAACAATAGCAGGACATATCAACAACGAAAGATGAATGTTCTTAGAGACAGGCTGTTTAAAATATACAATTGAAGGAGAACAATACTGAAGAAGTTGACAATTGCTATGGCTTCTTTGAAAAAGTATAAAAGACCAAATACTTGTGCTATTGTGATTCTAGAGGCAGTTGAGAAAGATAAAGATGTAAGAAGCTTATTCAAATAAATAATAACATTGAAACTCCCTGACATAGAGAAAGATACAAATATCTAGGTTCAGGAGGATCAAATTAAAACATTCAGAGGTGAGCAAAACCAAGCCTGCCTGAAGCCATAGTATAATGAACCTCTCACTGGTGAAAGATAAAGAGAATATTCTCAAGCCTTAAAGAGAATAGTAACAAATAAATGTAAGTTTAATCCTGCTGGCCTGTGATGGGAGTTCTCAGCACAAACAGACAGGCAAGAAAAGCTATTTGAGTTTCACAGTACTGAGGAAGAACAACAACAACAACAACAACAAAAGCCTGTAACACAAAGAGCTGTCCTTTAGCAATGAAGGAAGAATAAAGATTTTCCAAGAGAAACAAATGTGACAGAATGTATCCACACCAGACATGTTCTATAAGAAATACATGGAAAATTTTCACATAGAAATATATATGTATTTATATTATCACATTCTGATACATTATATGCATATTTATTGTATTTAACCCCTGCATTTCATATGAGTATCCAGTCTGTCATTTTCTGTTTATTTCTATGTTTGTATCATGATTATATTAGTTTGCTATTGTTAAAAGATCAAGGGCAAACACAACAATGGGATTAGACTATGAGCACATGATAAAAGCGAGAGCACACAAGGAAGGGGTGAGGATAGGAAGGACACCTAAAAAATTAGCTAGCATTTGTTGCCCTTAATGCAGAGAAACTAAAGCAGATACCTTAAAAGCAACTGAGACCAATAGGAAAAGGGGACCAGGAACTAGAGAAAAGGTTAGATCAAAAAGAATTAACCTAGAAGGTGACACCCACGCACAGGAAATCAATGTGAGTCAATGCACTCTATTGCTATCCTTATCTCAACCAGCAAAAACCCTTGCTCCTTCCTATTATTGCTTATAATCTCTCTACAACAAAATTAGAAATAAGGGCAAAATAGTTTCAGCTGGGTATTGAGGGGGTGGAGGGGAGAGGGATGGTTTGGAGTGGGTGGTAAGGGAGGGAGTGGGGGCAGGGAGGAGAAATGAACCAAGCCTTGTATGCACATATGAATAATAAAAGAAAAAAAAAGTACTCCAAAGAACTTGTTTTTATCAACTGATATTTTCATAATACACATCTTGGTCACTAACTGAAAACTTCTGTACACTAACCAAAAATGATGAGTACAGAATCAAAACACACACCCATCACAATTCTCTTACCACAGAAAGGACTATAAAAGAGGGTGTAAAAGGGGCAGGAGCTGCAAAACACTGGGAACAAGTTATAACCTGCCTATAGGGAGATCTTATCTAATAGAATTAGTGGAGATGTGAATGAAATGTATTTTCCTCTTTAGAGACACAGAACACATGAATGGAGGCAATACAAGACCCAACTCTATGTTACTTCCAAGAATCTTACTTCAACTCTAATGATAAACATGGCCTGAAATTGAAGGAATGGGATACTGTATTGCATGCAAATTGAAGCTGTGATAAAGCAGGAATGGCTATACAACCATCAGATAAAATATACTTAATTCCATGCAATATAAAAGCACACAGAGAGTCATAATATGAGAAAGGAGTTACTTCAGCAAGACAACATAATTAAAAATATTCATTCATCAACTATCAGAGCACTCAAATATACAAAGAATATCTTAATGACTCCAAATTCAGAGAAATTCTCAGATTCAGAACTGGTAAATTCTTTCATATCCCACACATAGCAACAGACAGAGATCCAGACTGAAAATCAATACCAAAATATTCGGAGTTAAATTGCACCCTAACCAAACACATCTAACAGATATCTACTTTACCATCCAGGCATCATCTTCTAAATACACACTTTTCTTACCAGCATTTGGAAATGCTCAAGAATGGATCATATCACAAAACAGGAAAATGTCAACATTTTAAAATATATCTATATGTAAGGCTTACTTTCAAGCAAAACCATAAAAAGGGTCAAAATGACAAACTTCAGATTGAAGATATATGTGATAATTTTAAAAACTGCTTTTGAGAATTGAATGGATCAAAAGAAAAATTGAAAAGGAAATTGAAATGCTTCTCTCAACAAAAGAAAATATGCAACACTACACTGTTTCTTTGTATTATATAATACAGTGTAGGCAGCACCAATAGAAAAATTTACAGTACTCAATGCAAAACTTGAAGAAAAATAAGAACACTTGCAATTAATAACCTTTAACTGCCTCCTCAATGAGCTAGAAAAATGAACTAACCTAACCTGAAATTAGGACAAGAAAAGGAATAATTATGATCAGAGAAGAAAGGACTGAAATGGAGACAAAAAATATAATGACAAAGACATCCTTATAGCTTGAGAAGATCCTAGATTAAGAAATGGACACAAAAATGAAATAAATAACACAGGTGATGAAAATCACAAAAGAGAACAGATCAATAACAATCATAAGGAAGTATATATCAATAAATTGCAACTCTAGAAGAAATGGAAAAAAATTAGGGACATCAATCTTACTAGATGTGAGTCAGAAAGACATAGAAATGTTGGACAGATGAATAACAAAGATGGAATGAAAATAAAAAAGCCTCCTTCAAAGAAAAATCAAAGACTTAATGGATTCACTGATGAATTGCATCAGTCATTTAATAACAGCAAGGTCACAGTTACATCAGTCCAAAGAACTCTGAGGTGTTATTTCACAGTCTGATGACTATAAATTATAATTATGCACTTTCAAAAAGAAGAAAATACTTTGAAAGTTTTGAGTACAAAGAATGGATATTGTACTCACAATACTTCAATAGCACAACATAGTATAATGAGGCAAATGGCAACAAAGAAACCAAATGTCCAGTTTTGTCAATGATAAATGCTCTTAGAGACTCAAAGGGACAAATAAAGTAAAAATATCAATTTCACATAGGTGTGAAAACGTCAGTAACATGGATGAGAATTTCATCAAAGACAGATTCTTACAAAAGAAAGAAACTGAAATGTTGGAAATGAAAAGCTCAATAGAAAACAGCTGGAAAGTATCACCAATCTACAACCAACTCCCAGAAAATAATGATTCAGTGAAAAAATGTACAAGTGACCTGAGCTGACATTGTTCAAAAAAGAAACAGAAATGGCCAAAAACAGTTGAAGAAGATCCCACTGTCCCTGGCTATAAAGGAAATGCAAATCAAACCACATTAAGAATTCACCTCACTGTCTTAGAATGGCTATCATCAAGAACAGAAAAATGTTGGTGAGGATGGGAATGTGAAAAGTAACTGTAAAGTGTTCCTTCCTTGTACTAAATTAGTACAACCCTGTGGAAAGCAGTCTGGAGTTAACTCAATAAACTAATAAAAGAAATATCATAAGATCCAGCAATACCACTCTTGGGCATACATTCAAAAGACTGTATATCAGGAAAGAAAAAACACACTTGCACACCCATGTCTAATGCAGTATTATTCACAATGGCCAAGCTATGGAATTATCTCCAATTCTCTATTCTCTACAACTGATGAAAGGATTACAAAAATGTGGTATTTATACAGCATGGATATTTCTCAGTCATACAGAAGAAAAAAGCATTTTCATTTGCAGGTAAAAGGATGGAACTGGAGACCATGATTTTATGCAAAGTAAACCATGTTCAGAAAGACACATGTCACATGTATTCTCTCACATGTGGAAGATAGGTCCAAATACAAATACTAGCAATCAGTATGTATATTCAATCTACATATAGCATCATTCAAATGTGGGAGTGTTAGAAGACACTAAGGAAAAGGGAACGAGAAGAGAATGATAGAGAGTGAACAATATTGAAATATTTAGCATCTGTGTAGGAAAAAGACAATGAAACACACACTGAAAACTGCTGAACAATAAAGAGTAAGGGATAAAGGACAAGGAAAAGAATTAAAGTATTAAATATATTATGATATATTTAGAGGCAGAATATCAAGGCAAGCCCCCCTCTATAATCAAAAGACCCTTAGACAGTGGAAGTCAGGAATTAAACATGTTGTTAAGGGAAGGGTAACAGTGGGAGGTGGAGGGAAAGATGAAAAAGGTAATGGAGGTTGAACATGGCTGATGTGTATTCTACACATGTATGAATATGGAACATTGAAACCTGATGAAGTCAATTTAAGAAAGGTGACAGGGAAGAGAAAGAATGGAGGGGATGAACTAATCTGGGGTATCTTGTACACATTATGGAAATGTCACATTGAAACCCCATTTACAGCTATTAAACAATAGTAAAATGAAAAAAGAAATGGGTTGAATTTCAAAGAAAATTATGATTTTATTATATTCACACAGCCATAAATTTTAAAAATCTATCATGCTCACAAACCAGTATTGCAGAAGGTACTTGCAGGAATCCTACTCACACATGAAGAAAAAATATGGTCAAAATCAATAGAGTCAGAGAAAGACTAAATCCCAGGAGAAGAATACACAATCAAATGAGAATTAAGGAAGAATCACACATGGTGAATTTCATAAAGTACAGACCTCCAAGTTGAACAATGGGAAAGTAAATAGACATGAAATTAATGAAGTGGAATGTAAATGAACAATATGAATAATCATTGAAAAAGGCTGGACCTTTACAAGATAAACAAGATTGACAATCCCTTATTCATACTTAGAAAATAGAAATAATCCCATGCATCCTGTTTGATCACAATGCATTAAAACTAGAACTCAACAAACAACAGAATCAACAGCAGAAAATATACAAACAAATGGAAGCTGAATAACACATTGTGCAACGATCAGTACGTCATCCATGAAATAAAAGAGGAAATTTAAAGATTCTAAGAAGTTAATGAAGATGAAAACATGAATTACCAGAGAATAAGGGCCAGAGCAAAGGCAGTCCTTAAAGGAAAGTTTATATCCATGAGTGCACATAGTAAAAGGACAGAAAGATCTCAAATCAATGACCTAATGCTACATCTCAAACTCCTAGAAAAACAAGAACAAGCAAAACCCAAAACAAGTAGAAGGAAAGAAATAAAAAAAAATGGCCAAAATTAATAGAATAGAGGCAAAGAAAAACACAAAGAACACGAACCAAAAAAAAAGTTGGTTCTTTGAAAAAATAAACAAGATTGACAGACCACTGGAAAATTTAACTAAAATGAGGAAATAAAATAGCCCAAATAAGTAAAATAAGAAAGTCAAAAGAGGGGATAACAACAAACCCATGGAAATCCAGGCAAACATCAGAGAGTACTTTGAGAACCTACATTCCAATAAAGTTGAAAATACTGAAGAAATGGAAAAAATTTCTAAGTACTTATAACCATCCAAAATTGAACCAAGAGGATATTAACCACCTAAATTTATCTATAACACAAAATGAAATTGAAGCAGCAATCAAGAGTCTCCCAAAAAGAGAAAAGTCCAGGACCTGATGGATTCTCTGCTGAATTCTATCAGACTGTAAAGAACTAATGCCAACCCTCCTTAAACTGTTCCATGAAATAGAAAGGGAACGAATACTGGCTAACACATTCTATGAAGCCAGTATTATACTCATCCTAGAACAAGACAAAGACACATCCAAAAAGGAGAACAAAAGACCAATCTCCTTAATGAACTTCGATGCAAAAATCCTCAATAAAATAATGGCAAAGGGAATCCAACAACATATCAGAAAGATCATTCACCACGACCAAGTCAGCTTCATCCCAGGGATGCAGGGGTGGTTTAACATACAAAAATCTATAAATCTAATACAGCACATTAACAGAAGCAAAGACAAAAACCACTTGATCATGTCCATAGATGCAGAAAAAGCCTTCAACAAGATCCAACACCAATTCATGACAAAAGCTCTAAGAAAACTAGGAATAGAAGGAATGTACCTCAACATTGCAAAGGCTATATATAACAAACCTATAGCCAACATCATACTTAATGAACAAAAACCAAAACCATTTCCCCTAAAATCAGGAATGAGACAAGGGGTCCCACTGACCCCATTCCTATTCAACGTTGTCTTGGAATTCCAGGCAGAGCAATTTAGACAAGCAGAAGGAATAAAAAGAATACAAATAGGTAAAGAAACTGCCAAATACCTCTATTTTCAGACTCCATGATCCTATCTCTAAGACCCAAAAAACTCTGCCCAAAAGCTCCTAGACAGCATAAACAGCTTCAACAAGGTGGTAGGATACAAAATCACTTACAAAAATCATTGGTTTTTCTATACACCAACAATGAACAAATTGAAAATAAATACATGGAAACAATTCCACTTATAAAAGCCTCAAAAAAATCATATACCTAGGAGTAAACTTAACAAAGGATGTGAATGACCTCTACAAGGAGAACTACAAACCTCTGAAGAAAGAGATTAAGGAAGACTACAGAAGGAAGAAAGAGCTCAAGTGCTCATGGATTGGTAGAATCAACACAGTAAAAATGGTTACATTACCAAAAGCAATCTACATGTTCAATGCAATTCCTGTCAAAATCCCAATGACATTCATCACAGAGATTGAAAAATCTACCCCAGAGTTCATTTGGAAACACAAGAAAGTGAGAAAAGCCAAGGCAATACACACCAAAAAGAGCAATGCTTGAGGTTTCGGAATACCCAACTTCAAACTTTATTACAAAGTAACAGCAATAAAAATAGCACAGTACTGGCAAAAAATGGACATGAAGAGCAGTGGAACAGAATAGAGGACCCGGATATGAAACCACACAGCTATGCCCACCTCATTTTTGAGAACGTCACCCAAACATATGATGGAGAAAAGACAGCCTCTTCAACAAATATTTCTGGGAAAACAAGTTGTCAGTTTGCAAAACTGAAACAAGTTACAGCCTTATCATCCTGTACTAGTATCAACTCAAAATGGATATAGGAACCTTAATATCAGACACAAAACTCTGAAGCTAGTACAAAAAAGAGCAGGGAATTCCCTGGAAGCAATAGGTATGGGCAATGACAGCTCAGCAGTTAAGAGAAAGGATACACAAATGGGACTACATAAAATTACAAGGCTTCTGCATAACAAAAGAAATGGTCTCTAAACTGAAGAGACCACCCACAGAGTGGGAGAAAATATTTGCCAGCTACACATCAAAGGACTGATAACCAGAATATACAGGGAGCTCAAAAATCTAAACTCCCCTCCAAATAAATGAACTAATGGAGAAATGGACAACTGAACTAAACAGACATTTTCAAAAGAAGAAATTCAAATGGCCCTAAAACATGAAAATATGCTCACTATTTTTGGCTATAAAGGAAATGCAAATCAAAACCACACTAAGATTCCACTTCACTCCTGTTAGAATAGCTATCATCAAAAACACCACCAACATCAAATGTTGGCCAGGATGTGGGGTAAAAGGAACCTTCATACACTGCTGGTGGCAATGCAAGCTAGTACAACCATTCTGGAAAACAATATGGAGGCTTCTTTAAAAACGAAATGTAGACGTGCCATATGATCCGTCAATCCCACTGCTGGTGATAAACCCAAAGCAATGTGACACAGGTTACTCCAGAGGCAGCTGAACACCCATATTTATTGCAACACTATTCACAATAGCCAAGTTACAGAAACAGCCAAGATGCCCCACTACTGACGAATGGATTAAGAAAATGGTCTATATATACACGGTGGAATTTTATTCATCTATGGAAAGCAATGAAATCCAATCATTTGCAAGTAAATGGATGGAACTGGACAACATCATTCTGAGCGAGGTTAGCCAGGCTCAGAAGACCAAAAATTGTATGTTATCCCTCCTATGCAGACTTTAGATCTAAAACAAATGCAGTAATATTATTAGACATGGGACACACACTAAGGGGAGTACACATACAAGAGGAATAGGGGAAGGTATGAAACTCACAACTTGAAAATGTGTGATGTGCCCACTGCAGAAGAGCTAATATACTAACCTTAAAATAAGAGATTCACTATGGGAAGGTGACTGTGAAGAGGTCTGGTAGAGATGAATCAATTTGGGTTGTAATACACTTGTGCATGGAAGCAATGCTAGGACTCTCTCTGTACACCTATCCTTACCACAAACTAGCAAAAGCGCTATGTCTTTCTTATTACTTCTTGTGTCTTCTCTTCCACAAAATTGAAGAAGGCAGCAGAACAGATTCTACCTGGAAGCAACGGGGGGTGGGGGAGATAAAGAAGGGGTAGGGTGCAGAGGGCAAAAATGGCCCAGACTATGTATGCACATATGAATAAATGAATAAAGAACAAAACAACAAAGAAAGAAAAAAAGTTGGAACATTACAAGATAAACAAAATTGGCAATACCTTATTCATACTTATCCTCCCCATAAAAGAGAGAGAAGAATCTAGTAAATAAAATGAAAAGTGAAAATGTTGATACTAGAATTTCGGATACCATTAAAATCCAGAGGATCAATAGGAGATATTCTAAAAAGTGTATTAAAATAAATGTGAAAAATTGACAAAACTGATAAATTTCTAGGCTGCAAGATCCAACAAAATAATACCAATGGTTCTCCAACAATCATGTAAATTGAACGGGAAAGAATGATCCTGAATACATCCTACCAATCCTGTATTAGCCTGATAACAAAACCAGAAAAGGACAAAACAAAAAAAACAATAATACAAAAATATCCTTGAATACAGACACAAAAATCGTCAAAAAGTTACAAATAGTAATCAACAAAACATTTAAGAAGCAAAACTAGCAACCTACAAAAAACTGACTCAAAACTATACCACACAGCCACAGTGAAAAAAATACCATGTATCAGAATAAAAACCATAATTTACATAACACCAGAATTTAACATCCTTCTGGAATTTCTTAGTCTATTATATATACAATAAACTAGTAGTAAAGAAAGAATGAAAAGTACAAAGCAGGTAGCATTATTTTGGAGAAGATGAGTGTGTTCACCTGGAAATTCAAAGGAATACATGAAGAGGTCACACAGTCAATAGAGATTCCATAGCCAAACAAAGAGAAAATATGTTATTGCCAATTACTCAAATAAGAAGCAATCACATAAAGCATGAAGGGGAAATAGATATATTGTGGCAACAGACATAAGTACAATATAACTGGCTTCTCAGACCAACTGAAAAACCTTCCCCAGGAATAACAAATTATTTTTTTAATTATAGATTTCAATGGATATGAACAAGTGCGGTTAATGTTAGCAAAAGTTAAAGGAAAGGTTTCTCCAAGATGTGAAAAAGTCCATCTACATAAGTGATTTATCGATTCATGGTAATGTCTTCAAAATAAATTTTTCAAAAACCTACCAGAAATGATTTTGTAAGTTTCATCTTAAATAACTGTTGGAATTTTTTGAAGATAAGTAATGTTTAACATCAAACTATTAGGTGTGGGATTAATAGAAGGCTGACCAAAGAACTCAATTTTGAAGTGTAAAGAAATGATGAGAAGATGCAAACACTAATTATGAAATGCATGCTTATATTAACCTAGCTCACTCATTCTAGAAGCCAGTATTATACTCATCCTGATTCCCAATACAGATGTGACAAAAAAAAATAAATTCAGACCAGTACCTTTAATAAATACAGATGCAAAGATTCTTAGCAAAATACTGGTGGAGAAAATTCAGCAACACATTTCAAAGATCACAGACCATGACCAAATTGCTTTCATTCCAGGGATACAAGAATTGTTCAACATATGTAAATCTATAGATGTAATATAGCATATAAACAGAAGCAAGACAAATTCCACATGACCCTATCAAAAGATATAGAAAAAGCTTCCATGATAAAACTTCTGCAGTAACTAGGAATAGAAGTAATATTCCTCAATATAATAAGGGCTACATATGACAAACCTATAGCTGACATTATACAAAATGGAGAAAAACTGAAACCATTGCTTCTAAAGTAAAGAATGAGACAGAAATTCTTACTTGCTCCACTCCTGTTCAACACAGATTTGGAATTCTTAGCCAGAACAATAAGACAAAAGCAAAAAATAAAATGGATTCAAATAGGAAAGTTTGAATTCACATTATCTATCTCCCTAAAGAACCTCAAAATTCTACTAAAAACTGTTAGAAATCCTAAACTCTTTTGACAAAGTTGCAGGATGCAAAATTAACATGCAGAAATTAGTAGCCTTTCTATAAACCAATAATGAACACATTAAGAAAAAAATCAGGTCAAACTTCCCATTTGCAATAGCCTCAAAATCAATAAAGTACCCTGGAATAAATAAAACAAAGGAAACAAGGAAACTTTTCAATGAAAACTATAAATCACTGGAGAGAGAAAATGAAGAAGACATTAGAAGATGGAAAGACCTTCCATGCTCATGGATTAGATTCAAATTTGTAAGACTGGCCATACTACTGAAAGCAATCTATATCTTCAATGCAATCGCTATCAAATTTCTGTGACATTCTCCAAAGAAATAGAAAAATGAAACCTGAAACACATATGGAAACACAAAACACATCATGACATAAAATTAACATTACAAACAGCATGTTATTGTCACAAAACAGACAGAAGACCAATGGGTTAGAACAGAAAACCCAGAGATAAACCCATGCATCTAGAGCTTATTGATCTTCGACAATGGATCCGAAAACACTGTAGGTAGTAGACAGCCTCTTCACCAAATGTTGCTGTAAAAACTCGATATCCACTTGTAGAAGACTGATCTACATCCCTATCATTCAACCTGTTCCAAAATCAACTTAAAGTGGATCCAAAACCTTCATATAAGGACTAAAACTTTGAAGAGCTTGAGAAAGTGGTAGAAAATACACTGGAATATGCAGATATAAGGAATGGCATGCTGAGTAGAACTCAAAAGGCTCAGTATCTAAGAGAAAGAACCAACAAAGGGACTACATCAAACTAAAGAGCTTCTGCGCAGCAAAAGAAACAGTCATTAGGCTAAAAAGACAGGACACAGAATGGAAGAAAATCTGTGCCAGCTTCATCTGATAGAGGCATAATACCCAGAATCTACATGGAACCCAAAAAACACAACCTCCAAAGAATCAACAACTCAATGAAGAAAGGAACACATTAATTTAACAGGACATTCTTAAAGAGTGATTCTCCAATGACTATAGTTCAATGTAAAACTATGAGGTTGTTAGGTTACTAATAGAAGGCTGAACAAAGTACCCAATTATGAAGAACAAAGAAATGATGAAAAGATGCAAATACTGATGACTCTAATTGGGTCATTAAGCATTGTATGCAAGTATCACTTTTCTGTACCTTGTAAATATATACAGTCTTTGAGAGTCAATACAGAGACAAATATAAATTCAAAAAAGGAAAACTGCATATGTGATCACAAACTTCTCTACTGAAATCAGTCCATAAGCCTAGAAGTGACCCTTTTGCTAGAGACTCTTATTGGCTTAGCTCAATCCAACTCCTGTCAGGCCCAGTGCTCTCAGTGCATGGGAAAATGCTTAGCTACTGAGCCAGGCCATAGCACTATGTTGAGAAATAAGGCCTCAACCTTGCCACCACACTCTCCTGGCTGAACACTGAGAGTTGTTCAACTGAAGACTACAGGTGAAGAAACCCTCCCAACAACAGGCTGGCTTCTTGTGCAAATTCTAATGCAGAAACTCAGGAAATATGAAGAAAAAAATCACACCATTTGACTTATCCTAAACTCCTTATCTACAGAGTAACAGACACAATCAATAGGAAGAAGAGGAAATTGTGACAAAGAATGTTTTTAATTTAATTTTTATTTTTCTGTTGTTCTGGATTGGTGTACATTGTGGATTTACAATTGTTCTTACAATATATCAAATTTATCATACCTGAATTCACATCCTCCATCATTGTGTTTTTCAACCCCTCCCCCACACGTTCTGGAAATAGGTTGAACAAGTCTCATTTGTCAATTTCCATACATATGTACATACTGTTTGCACTATAGTCACCCTTCCATGCCTTTCCCTAAGCCCTCCCCCCACCCACTAGTACCAAATCCCCAGGAAAGTCATTTTCCATCCTCCTTGTCTTCAATTTTGTAAATGAGATAAAATGAAATTTAATGTTTGCAAAGGGACTTTGCTTGTGACTCTCCAAATTTTTATGTATTATAAACTGCATTGGTTCATGTCCTTTCTTTTTCTGATTTTTTCTCTAATCACCTTTGTATGGTGGCTTCAGCAAGCTTAAAAATTCTATATTCATTTTGTATGGAGAGTACATTAACCATATTCACCTTCTGAACTTCCATCTTTTAGCCTTCCTTCACATGCACAAAGAGTGAAGAGGAAGAAATCTCAGACAAGGAATTTACAAATGATTATAAGAATGACAATGAAGTGAAAGAGGCATGAACAAATGCAAAAATAAATAACAAGACAATACAAACAAAGACCCAACAATACTAAAAAAGTCATTGCAGGACATAAAAAATAAATTTAAATTAATTATATAGAAATACTTACAGAAATCAAGTTGAAATTCTGGGCACAAAGAGCTCCTGAAATGACTGTAACATTTAAAAATTGAGTTCACCAATGTCCAGGTCACTAAATGTCCCCCTCAGCCTTCCACCCTTCCCTGAGAATCACCTGAGGAGAGGGGGCATCCTGCACCTGGCTGGGAAACCTGGCTAATTCTTCCTCTCACGAGTCAGGTAGAGGGAAGAGAAAGTGCCAAGGACCTGAGGCAGAGACACACCAGGTAGCAATCACAGGAGAGTGAGTTGTGAGTGAGGTAATGTGGACAGGATCTTACCTGGGGCTCCAGTGCATGTTTTTGTCATATGGAGGGAATTTGATGTGGCAGAAGAGGGAGATTGGCATTCAAGACTGATGTAGGTTGGGACAGTGGCCCCTGCTCTCCTGATCCAGTCTACACCAACAACCCAAGCATGCCTTAGGTATCTTAATCACCTCTCTCTCAGAGCTGCTTTATAAATTATCAAAGAATTTCATGGAATTTCTTCCTGAAGGATTTATTTACCTAATGCTATTGATAAATTCTTATGACACCTACAACATTTAGTTTGCAATTAATTAACTAAAATTGGTGCAGTTTAGAGAGCAAACTAAACACTTTTTCAGGGAAGGGTTAGCTAATCTAATGAAAAGGCCAGCGTGTTCTAAAAGAGATATAAGAGGCACATGTGCCCCTCTAGTTGAGGACTTCATGAAATGAGCTGTGACACCGCACCTTCTTATCCTCCTTGGGGAAAGACTATCACAGCACCTGCCTCCAGTTCTTCAGTAATCTGAGGTTGGCAAGAGTTTTTATTCATAGTCAAACACAATTAAGGGCCTTTTGAAAGTTTAGTTTATGTGACATGTGCATGCTCCACTGAGTACCCAGATAGTTGATCAAGCACTATTCTAAGTGTGGCTGTTTCTGAGTGATATGAATATATGAAAGTACTGAATGAGAAAAGAAGTTGGCCCTTTTAGTGGGGGTGGGCCTTGTCTAATCAGTTCAAGACCAGGGTAGATCAAAAGGGCTAAGTAACATGTTGTCCTTGCCTGACAGGCATTGGTTACAAATTGTATTTATCCTTCCTTCCATTGTCCTGTACAAATTTGACTCTTGCTGTTGGATCTGAGCGAGTTTTTGGACTGGAATTTACACCATGTGCTCACCTGGTTTCCAATTTGCTGGTGGTAGGTACATTTGGTACTTCTCAACCTCCATAACTATTTGTTCAAAGTGTGTGTGTGTGTGTGTGTGTGTGTGTGTGTGTGTGTGTGTGTGTGAATGAACACTCTGTTGGCTCCATGCCCCAGGTGACAATAGGGACAAGTGTCCTGGCTTTGACTCCTAAAGTCAAGTTTTTAGTTGGATGAAATTAGTCTCTGTACTTTCAGTTGAGGTATTCACAAAATTTAGGGAGGGTGGACATAACTATTGTGGTGTATTTTGTCATCACTGTACTGGGGGTTGTAGCTCAGGAGTCACACATTCAACTGCAGTGCTCAAGACACTGGGTCCAGCCCCCAGCTCCACACTGGGAAAGAAAGCTTAGCTGCAGAAGCATGACAAACACCACCCATGGGAAAATACCAAACCCTGAAAAAGAAGAATCATGGCCACTGCTCCAGTATCCCTACAAGAATGTAAGAACTCAGGACTCTCAGTGACCAATTTCCAGTTGAGCTAACCTTCCAGGGGCTCCGTACTGCATTTCCCTTTTAGAAGACCATATTTCTTGTTGCTCAGTATAGTCCTCAATTCTGTGTTTACAGAACTAATTTATATGCTACATCAAGGTAACATCAATTTACAGAAATGAGGCAGTGTGTCATTAAAAAAGAACTCTCTGGTTGTCACTTTGATTAGAACTTGAAGCATTTTCCTTTATAAGCAAACTGTGCCTATTTCCTCACTATGCAGGCAGGCACTGATAGGAGGGTGGAGGACAAGGAATAAAGTGATATACTATCTGAAAAATAACAAATGCAAAAATGGATGGTGGTGTGGGTCATGAGGTGTAGTGATGCCTGGAAAACACCAGGAATGGAATTTTCCACAATTACCAAAAGATTCAATGAAATATATCAAGGGAGTCGAAAACACAGGGACACTGAATTTCATATAATCTGAAAATTGAGGAAAGTAACTATAAATACCAACAGGCAGAAAACATCATTGTGGAGATTAGAAGTATAAGCCAGTAATATTTGCAGGGTTGATTGCACAATCAATAACACAATGTGAATAACAACATCACAATGCAATCAAATGTTGAAAATGAGAAATGCAACGTATAGAAATTCTAATCCTGATAGAAGAAGTACCATGAGTTTTCAGTAGACTGAAGTAAACCACAAGATTTAATCTCATATCTAACTATCAGAATGGTTTAGTTTTATTTTTGATTTTTGTTTAATATACACGTGAATTTAACCTTCAGAAGCCTGGTTGTACGTGGAATGGGTTTTATTCCTGAAGCCATATAGAATGTTCCTCTCTGGCCTTAACAAAATAATGTAGCACTTGGGACCAAAGAAGAAGCCTAAGATCCCTGCACTGGAGGCCAAGATGGAGAAGACCTCCACGGCCACCATGACCCTTCCCTTGGTGCTGTGGTAGACAGGGAGGAAGGTGATCCAGACACTACAGAACACCAGCATGCTGAACGTCAGGAACTTGGCTTCACTGAATGTGTCAGGAAGGTTCCTTGCTAGGAAAGCCACAGTGAAGCTCCCAAAAGCCAGGAAAATTAGGTATCCCAGGATGCAGTAAAAGGCCACAACTGATCCCTTGTTACACACGATGATGATGTGGCCATGTTCCGAGTTTGTGTGTGTGTCAATGAAGGGTGGAGAGGTTCCAAGCCAGATTCCACAGGTAGTCAGTTGGATTAGTGTGCAGATGGGAATAAGGTAGTTAGGTGTCCTTGATACCAACAGCCACTTCATCCTTTTCCCAGGAGATGTGATATTAAAAGCCAGAATCACAGTGAGAGTTCCGGCCATGACGGTGAAGTAACCACTGTGAACACAATTCCAAATGTGGTCTGCTGGAGGATGCAGGTGGCCATGCAAGGACAGCCAATGAAGAACAAGGAACAGAGAAAGCAGAAGGTGAGGGAGATGAGCAGGATGTAGCTGAGAACCCTGTTATTGGCCTTCACAATGGTAGTGTCTCAGTGTTTCACAAAAGGTCACAAGAGCAACATTTATGAGTACAGAGAAGAACACAGCCTTGCCTGCCAGAATCATTTTAAGGGATCTTCATAACCCAGAAAGGTCACAGATTTTTCAAGGCCATGGTTTTGGTCTCGGTTGGCATACTGATGATCTGCACACTTCACACACTGATCCATGTCTGGTGAGGAGTGCAGGTTACCATTAGTCAAGGTTCAGTTTTCACGCCTCCCCTACAGCACAATGGTAAACTTTTCCTCTTCTGTTCTTTTAGATAAAAATGAATTCTACACAGCAAATAATTCCAAATGAACACTTCCCATTTTTGTTATTGTAGCACCAACAAAGTTACTTTAACTTCCTTAACTTATCTGACATATTCATGAAACCATTTTTTAATTTTCAAAAACACCAAAGTTATGCCTAGCTCACCAAATTAAACCTCTGTAAATTAGACCTGGTTTTATTCATAAAACCCTCAAATTTATTTAGAATTATGTTCCCTTTTATTATGACATAGATAATTAATGAATTCCCTGAAGTAGAGGCGATCAATAACACTTTTTAAGTGGGTGAAGAAGTCACAACATCCTGCATCTCATTGTCATTTTCACCATATGCATGTTCTAGTTTGGAGTACCTTTGCACTGAATCAGTACATTTATTTGTAGGGTTCTGGCATATTTCCTGTGTGAATTTGTCCTCCCACTATCATATTTCAACCTGCACTAACTCCAGTCTATTTGTCATTATTCTATGTATTTTTTTAATGTCAAGAGTCTTTCAAAACAATCATGATTTTTATCCCTAGGTAGTATATACATTAAGATATAGTAAATGTCAATGTTTAAAAAATTCAGTTAGGACTTATAACTGCTATGCAGAATATAATACATTCATACACATTAACCTCATATTCCATCACAAGTAAATTCAAGGTGAATTTCACAATTATATATGAACACTACCTTATGAACATATTCATGTCATGTGTTCTGTTTCTGAAAATTATCTTTATTCTTGGTGCACGGGACCAAGGCTGAAATCCAAGCTACTCAGGAGGTAAAGACAGGGTGGATTGCATCTCAAGGCCAGCTAGGGAAACACTCAGATCCCCTGTCAGCAAATAAGCTTGGAGTGCTGTTGGCACCTGTGTTCCCAGTTTTGTGGGCTGCTCTTTAGGCCCATCACAGTGCAAGGAAAAGCATGTATCTATCTACAAATTAACTGAAGCAAAAAAGGACTGGGATTATAGTTCAAGTGGTAGAGCACTTGCCTAGTAAGACCAAGGTTCTGAGTTTTGACTCTGGAACCATGAATCAATCAATAAATTAATTCATAAACAATGCTTTCATTTCTTTTACTGACAGTATTGTCTTGGCCTGAATCCCAGCATAAGGTGTATTGGAAATTGTTACATTGAGCATTTTTGTCTCATTCTTGTTTCACCATTGGACCCCAAAATGTGAAGCTCTTTCTTGGGATTCTGTAAATACCTTTTATGGGATTAAGTCAATTGAAACCTGCTTCAAACTATATTAAAAAACAATAGCAATGAAAACAACATAGTACTGTCACAAAAACAGAATTGAAGACCACTAGACAGAATAGAGGACCAGGATATGAATCCACACAGCTATGCCCACGTTATTTATGACAAAGTTGCAAAAAAATATGATGGAGAAAAGACAGCCTCTTCAACAAATGTTCCTGGGAAGAGTAGTATCAGTCTGCAGAAAACTGAAACTAGATACATGTTTAGCACCCTGTACTATTATCAACTCAAAATGGATCAAGGGACCTTAATATCAGACCCAAAACTCTGAAGTTAGTACAGAAGAGTGCATGGAATACTCTGGAAGCAATAGGTATGGGCAACAACTTCCTTAATAGAACCCGAGCAGCTCAGCAACTAAGAGAAAGAAGGGACAAATCAGACTTCACAAAATTAAAACCTTCTGCACAACAAAAGAAATGGACTCTAAACTGAAGAGATCACCCACAGAGTGGGAGAAAATATTTGCTAGCTATAATCAGACAAAGGACTGATAACCAAAATCATAAGTTCTCCCTCATATGCAGACTTTATATCTAAAACAAATGCAGTAATATTACTAGACATGGGTCACATGCTAAGGGGAGGAAACATACAGGAGGAACACAGAAAGGTAGGAAACCCAAAACTTGAAAGTGTGTGATATGCCCACTGCAGAAGAGCGAATACAGTAACCTTAAAATAACAGAGATCACTATGGGAGGTGACTGGAAAGTACTGAATGAGTCTGGAAGAGATGAATCAATTTGGGTTGTAATACACTTGTGCGTGGAAGCAATGATAGGAATCTCTCTATACAGATATCCTTATCACAAACTAGAAAAAGTGCTATGTCTTTCTTATTACTTCTTATGTCTTCTCTTCAACAAAAATTAGAAAAGAGGGCAGAACAGATTATGCCTGGAAGTGACGGGGTTGTGGAGGGAAAGCAAGGGTATGGGGAGCAGAGGGGATAAATGCCCCAGACAATGTATGCACATATGAATGAATGAATAAATAAACAAAAGAACTTGGAACTTTCCAAGAAAAACAAGATTGACAATCCCGTATTCATACTTATTCTCCCATAAAAGAGAGAGAAGAATTTAGTAAATAAAAGGAAAGATGAAAAAGTGGATATTAGAATTTTGGGTATCACTGAAATCCAGAGGATCAATAGAGGATACTTTGAAAAGGGTACTAAAATAAATTTGACAATTTGACAAAATGGATAAATTACCAGGCATGTAAGTTCAAACAAATAGGAAGAATAGAATCTAAAACACCCAAACAGATTTATATTGCTTAATGACATGAAGCACTAAAACACTTCCCAATAAAGTAACACCCAGGACTGGATTGATACACTGCTAAATTCTCACAGAACTTAAAAAAAGAAATAACACCAATGGTTCTCAAACAATCCTGTAAATTGAAAGGGAAACAATGAACCTGAATACATCCTACCAATCCAGTATTAACCTGTTAACAAAACCAGAAAAGGATAAAACAAAAAAGGAAATAATACAAAAATATCCATGAAACATAGACACAAAAAATTGTCCAGAAATTACAAATTGTAATCAACAAAACATTTAAGAAGCAAGAATGACAATGCTACATTAAAACTGACTTAAACTATAGTACATACTCACGGTGACAAAAACAGCATGCATCACAATAAAGACCATAATTTAAATAACACGAGAATTTAATATCCATCTGGAATTTTTTAGCCTATTATATATGCCATAAACTAGTTATAAAGAAAGAATGGAAAGTAAGAAGTAGGTAGCATTATTTTGCAGAAGATAACCGTGTTCACCTGGAAATTCAAATGAATATATAACATGGTACCCATTAAATGTATAATTTACTTTTTATGCATGAGTTACACAATGATGTCAAGAAAATATATAAAAATGGAAAATATAACATTATTCAAAGTAGTAGCAAAACAATCACAAAAGGTACACAAAGTTCACTGAATTCCCTGGCAGCCCAAGGATCGTGAACAAAAGATGAATGCTGAGAATATACTACCTGAATCTATGAAGTCATGTAAAATTATTGGGATAAAACAAATTGACAGCCAGGCAGCAGTGGCTCAAGCCTGTGATCCTAGCTACTCAGGAGGCAGAAATCATTAGCACTCAGTTTGAATCCAGTCCTGATAAACAGTTCATGAGACCCTGTCTTGAAAAAACACATCACACAAACTAAAGGGCTGGTGGAGTCACTGAAACTGTAGGCCCTGAATTCAAACAAGTTATTAGCATAATTGCAGACATACACACCAATGGAGGATTGAAACACCCTGAATTACCACATGCATTTCCAATCAACTAATTCACAAGTATGTGGCAAAAGCATATCTTGAAGAATTTACATTTTATTTAATAAGTTCTGTGGGGAAAACTAAATGCTTGAAAGTGGACCCCAATCCCTCACCGAATACAAAAATAAACACAAAATTAAAAACCTATAGCTTAACACCATAAAGTAAGAAACCATAGGAAAAAAACATAAGGAAACCGTTCAAGACAAGGGAATAGACAGCAAATTTCAGAAAAAATTAAGAACTAAGAAATTCAAAACAAGTTAAACAAAAAGCATCATACTGAATGAAGAAGTTTCTTCAGAGCAAAGGAAACAATCGCACAGAGAAGTGACAACCTATAGAATGAGGGATCATGTTCTGCAAACTTTCATCTGAATGGAAATTCATATCCAGAATATATCACGAACTCGCTTAGGATCCCCCAAATAATTCATTTTGAAGGCAATAATCTTTTTTATTATCTGTAAAAAGGCATATATTTGTGCAAGGAATTTAGTACAGATTAATTTAGTTTGCTCTCAGGGAATTTAAAATCATACCATAATGTGATATAAATTCTCCTCATTTAGAATAGTTAAGAGCTACACTCTAAAAGTTACACAGTTATATTGGACAATATGTTGAGTTTAGACTTGACTACAACCTCCTTACTCCACAGCAAAACACAATTATAGTAGTCCATGTATCAATGCAACACCTTCATAGAATAAAATATTCCTTACTCTATTCAACTAGTAACACACATAACATTTCTCTTCTCTATGTTTAGAAGATTCAGACCAGACTCCTAGAAAACAGATTTCAAATTTTTCCAAATTTAAAGTGGCAAAGGACTACTATAAGCAACACGAACCAGAGTCAATGTGTGGCAAATTCATCAGTAGCAATATTCAAATGTTTTCTAAAATTGTGGGAAAAAATAAGTATGCCTGGGAAAAATTTGGAGACTAACAAAGATAAGCAGAGAAACATCTAGGCATGCAATAAGAGCTGTGTACTAATACCTTCCACAGCAGGGAAGAAACTCAAATTCCTACCCGATCATCCCTGCTCCCAAATGAGTGAAGATACCACATGTAATACTCAACAAACAGCACTTGAAAAGAGATGCAAGGAATCACTGCTTCCAATCATATTTTCACTTCTAATAGGGCTATAAATACACTGCTAGAATTCCATGGAATTCTGCCTTAACAATGTATTAATTAGGCCTTCTGATGCAGACATGGCATTTGTTCATACCAAAACCTGAGCACAGATATGTGTCCAAGTGAAGAAGAAATAAATTGGAGAGGAAACATCTCACAGGGCTTATCATTTATTTCACGCTATGCGCTATGCTTGCATTTCCAGATTTGACACAGCATCCCAGCATGGCACACATCTTATTTGAAACAGTAACTGGATGTCTACAGTCATAAGTGTTTTCATGATGATGGGCACAAGTACAGAACTTCTCTGTAGAGACATTATTAGATACATTCGTGAGTAAAGACAACTTATTACTCCATTGAGCTACAAGAAAAGAAATTTTGTTCTAGTGTCTCAATACACACTATATGCCATTCACTTGGATTGTGTTTCTTATGATTATCTCTTAGTGTTAGCTTTGACTCAGACTCACTGGAGGAGTCCGACTGATGGTGGAGCAAATGCATAGGTTTCAGCCTTGTTATGGAAAACAGAAAAAGAAAAAAAGAATATACTTGTTCCTGTTGAAAGAAAAATACACAACCACAAAATAACTTCGGGATGTTTCTGGGAAGGTAGGGGAGGAAGGGCCACGTACGGTTTACTATCATCATTGGTCTATGGCAGGATTCATCCAGAAATCAAATACAAAAATGGAACATAAAGCCATAACTTACTTTGTAGAAATTCCTTGCTGGGCAGGATCACTGCTTGTGTCCTCAAAAGCAAAAGAATAAAGTGGGAAAACCCCTGCAATCAGTATATCTCCCCCTTTGTATATACTGGGTTTAGGGCTGGGAAAGCAGTCTGGATTACTAAATGAACTGAGATGGAGGGGAAGCAGGAGGAGAATGAAAATAAAAATCAAGGGGAACATGTCTAGAAATGTACAATTCTGGGTGGAGGCTGAGCCTACAGTGTCAGGCAGGTATATATGCTTCCTATGTGCCTCTGTATATATGTGTTTATGTCAACTGGAATGTTCATTCCCAATTTCTTTCAGCCCAGTGTCTCCCACTCCCCTGGAGGAATCTGGAACAATTTCTGCCCTGGACTCTGCATCTGAGGTCCTGCATCCATGAGATAAACATGAGTTGGAAAATAAGTCTGAGGATCCTCCTTTCCAACCCAGGTTCTATGATTTCATCCAAGCCCACAGATGTTAAGGCCCAGGGATGAATTAAACGTCTTTAGAGTTGTTCTAAACTATATGTCAAAAAATAATTTGCAAGGAAGCTATTTGGGATGTGGATAATGAATTACACCATTGGATGCCATGTAAAGACCAAGGTGAATTGGCAATTAAGGTCCGAGCATTGTCAGGGCTTAACCAAAGCCAATGGAGCTTCACATCCTCCAATTCAAGTTCACAGGAGAGACAGCTTCACACACCCAAGGTCCATGGCAACACGCTAATATTCCTAGCATTCCTTAGGCAGGTCTCCACATACATATTGCACGTGCAGAAACATCAACAGAGACATGTGTTTCACAATGATTAACCAATAATCAGGTTGATGTTTGAATTCAAATCAGTAGTGCAAGATAGATGCAGATATCAACTTGTATATTTGCATTTTGAGTTGTGACTTTCTTCACTATTGATGTCTTCTTTGATCTATGCTGAGTTAATCATCTTCTGTTGTTCTGAAGAAAGTCACAATCCTGCATAAAATCACAAGAGTTTTATGCTTTCTCATTTGACTTTTACTTGCAATCAAAATGCACTTAGTCATGTATTTGCTCAACAAACAACAATCCAAAGAGTGACTTTTTGTCTCAATTACACTTTTAGTCCCTGAGCATATGTTTGCAAATATAGTCCCAGGTCATGGCTCTCAATTAAAATCAGACAGTCACATTTAGTAAGAAATTATACATATGCACTATTATTTCAAATTGCAATATATCAGGGAAAGAGAAAATATTTGCCCTAACTTGGAATAGAAGATTGTACCCATTCTGATCAAGATCAGTATAATGGGGGAATTTTCCTGGAATAGAAAATATAGCAGTGAACTAACAAGTTGAGAAGAGTAAAGCAATTGCTTGAACTCTGTGTAATGTATGTGGTGATAAAGATCTTGATGTGCACAGAAAATGAAAATGAGATAAATTAGTATGAAGTATATTGGAAGTGAAATGAGACTTCAAAGAAGGATGAGACATAAGTTCTCTTAATTGCCCATAGGAACAGCTACTTTTATGTACAGAGAAATAGGGAGTGACAGAAATTTTTACCAAGAAATTGATCTATTCCAATTATTTTTCAGAAAGTGTCAATTATCATTCATATTTAGAATGGATGGGATATATGCAAAAGTATTATTACAGAACTCACAAAAGATGTTGATGGAGACATTCTGGAGAGACCTGATGGTGACCTGGGCTAAGTACAGAGATGCAGTCATGATGAATTCATAAGAATCTGGTGTAAGCAATTAAAGTCTGTGATGACATTTTCAGAGATATGTCAAGAATGATTCTCCAATGACTGCAGTTGAACATCATCATTTAAGTGTGGGGGTAATTACTAGAAGACTGACCGAAGAACTCAATTTTGAAGAATAAAGAAATGATGAGAAGATACAAACACTAATTACTCTGATTTGGTCATTACAAAATGCACGCCTGTATCACCCTAGCTCACTCATTCTAGGAAGCCAGTATCACACTCATTCAGGTACCCAGTAAACATATGACAAAAAATGGAATTACACACCAATATCTTTAATGAATACAGATGCAAAGATTCTCAGCAAAACGCAGGTGGAGAGAATTCAGCAACACATCACAAAGATCACAGACCATGACAAAACTGCTTTCATTCCAGGGATACAAGAATTGTTCAACATATGTAAATCTATAGATGTAACACAGCATATAAACAGAAGCAAGTCAAATTCCACATGACCCTATCAATACATATAGAAAAATCCTTTCATAAAATTCGAGACCTTTTCATGACAAAACCTCTGCAGAAACTAGGAATAGAAGGAATGTTTCTCAACATTATAAGGGCTGTATATGACAAACTTATAGCTGACATTATACTAAATGGAGAAAAACTGAAACCATTCCTGCTAAAGTAAAGAATGAGACAGGATGCCTACTTTCTCCACTCCTATTCAATATATATTTGGAATTCCTAGCCAGAACAATAAGACAAAAGCAAGATATAAAATGGATCCAAATAGGGAAGTTTAATTCCAGCTATCCTTATTTGCCAATGGCATGATACTCTCCCTAAAGTCCCTCAAAATTCTACCAAAAACCGTTAGAAATCATAAACGCTTTTGACAAGGTAGGAGGATACAAAATTAACATACAGATATCAGTAGCCTTTCTATGTACCGACAATGGACACATTAAGAAAAAAATCAGGTCAAACATCCCATTTACAAAAGCCTCAAAAACAATAAAGTACTTTGGAATAAATTTAGCAAAAGAAACAGAAAATGTTTTCAATGAAAAATGTAAACCACTGGAGAGAAAAATTGAAGACAACTTCAGAAGGTGGAAAGACCTTCCATGCTCATGGATTAGCATCAAAGTTGTTGGAATGACATACTACTGAAAACAATCTACATCATCAAGGCAATAGCTACAAATTTCAATGACATTCTTCAAAGAAATAGAAAAATCAATCCTGAAAAACTTATGGAAACACAAAACACCTCATCACATAACATTAACATTAAAAGAGCATGGTATTCTCACAAAACACACAGAAGACCAATGGACTAGAACAGACAATCCAGAGATAAACCCATGCATCTAGAGCTTACCGATCTTTGACAATGGATACCAAAACACTCTAGGTAGTAGACAGCCTCTTCATCAAATGTTGCTGTAAAAACTGGATATCCACATATAAAAGACTGAAACTACATCCCTATCGTTCAACCTGTACCAAAATCAACTTAAAGTGTATCCAAGACCTTAATATAAGGACTAAAACTTTGAAGAACTCCAGCAAGTGGTAGGAAATACACTGGAACATACAGATATAGGGAATGGCACTCTAAGTAGAATTGAAAAGACTCAGTATCTAAGAGAAAGAACCAACAAATGGGACTGCATCAAACGAAAGAGTTTCTGCACAGCAAAAGAAACCACCACTAGGCTAAGGAGACAGGACACAGAATGGGAGAAAATCTTTACCAACTTCATCTGATAAAGGCCTAATACCTAGAATATACAGGGACCCCAAAAACACCACCTCCAAAGAATCGACAACTCAATGAAGAAAAGAGCACATGAATTTAACAGGGCATGCTTAAACAGTGATTCCCAATGACTATAGTTCAACATAAAATGATGAGGTTGTGTGGGTAACTAACAAAAGGCTGACCAAAGGACCCAATTATGAAGAAGAAAGAAATGATGAAAAGATGCAAATACTGATTACTCTGATTTGGTCATTAAGCATTGTATGCATGTATCACTTTTTTGTACCTTGTAAATATGCACAATCCTTGAGAGTCAATACAGAGACATACACAAATTCAAAAAAGGAAAATTGCATATATAATCACATAACTTCCTAGAAGAACTGTCCAAAACAATCAGACGTTAGGTGTGGGGCAAGATGGTAGACTAGAACCATGTTTTGTTTTCACTGCCTGAATGATAAGACTCAGATAAGTAAGGGCAGGCTTTAATCTGAATAGAGAAAGAAATAACAAACACTGGACATCAGAAAAGAAGAAACTGGGGAGATGGAAACCACAAAGGAACAGAAAGGAGAAGAAAAAAGCAATGCAGAGCCATGCGATGCAACCACAACCTTAGGTGTGGATGGAAGGTGAAGATGCATTCACAAGGGAAGCCAGATTGCTACTCGTCTGAACCCCAAGGTAGATTTGGAAATTATACCTGCACTTCCTTTACGTCTGAACCCTTGCATAGCATTTGGTGAGACTAAGACTGTCCAGGGTGAAGGCCAGCCTTGGCAAAGATATACATTTTTCACTTCCCTTGTCTTGGAGGGCTGTGGAAAGATGCCATCTGGAGGGAGGACCCATTGAGATTTAGCTACTGTGGGGGTGTGAAAACAAGGAGGAATCAACGCTCCGTGAGTTTTGGGAATCCCTGAAATCATGTTTGGGTGGGAGAGGGTCATGAATGTTAGGTATTGAGAGTGAGAGGGTGTGGTATGAACCATTAGAGAAGGGCAAGTAGAAGAGAGCTTTGTGAACAAAAAGCATGGTGGTTAGACATTCTTCCACATCTGGAAACGTGTGAATTCCATCATGTGAGGGTCAGGGGGAAACAATTCGCTGAGTCTGCTTTGACTGACTTAACTGTGTCTTTCAGAATGGGCATCCTGGATCTGCATGTTGCTTCTGGTGGAACAGAAAGCCCAAACCCAGATCCCCGAAATCACATGATATCCATGGGCTCAAAATGGAAGTGAATTTCTGGGCAGGAAATGAAAGTACATAGAATCTTTATGGAAATCAATTCAATCCCATGTTTACTCCTAGGTGTGCTGAAAGCCCCCAAATTTTCCCAATCACATGATTTCTATGTCTTCCTTATCCTAACTAGGAAGTGAACTCCTGCACATGGATGGAAGCACTGAAACCAGCAAGTATGTTGGTTTGGCTCCTTAGGCACACCTCTGCATGTACACAACTCAGTGTTCTGTCAACTTCTGTAACTCATTTGGTGGGAACTCATAAGTTTAGCCACACGTTGTCCCTGGTCACAAACTGGGGACCTTGTGAAGTAAGGAAGATCCTACTCACATGACAGGTTGTAAAGCTCCCTGTGGCTAACAGTGACTCCAAATACACAAACAGGGGAAACTTCTCTACTCAAAGCAGTCCATAGCAGACAAGTGACCCTTTTGCTAGAGACTCTTGGTGGCTTAGCTCACTCTGACTCCTGTCAGTCCCAGTGTTCTGAGCATGTGGGAAAACTCTTGGGTACCGAGCCAGGCCATAGACCACTGTTATGAAATAGAGCCTCAATCTTGCCACTACACTCTCCTGCCTGAACGCTGAGAATAGTTCAACTGAAGACTACAGGTGATGAAAACTTCCCAACAATGGGCTAGCTTCTGGTGCAAATTCTAATGCAGAAACTCAGGAAATATGAAAAAGAAAGATAAACAGACCATTTGACTCATCCTAAACTCCATATCTACAAAGTAACAAATACTATCAATAGTAAGAAGAGGAAATCTGAGACAGAGAATGTTTTTAATTTTATTTTTTATTTTTCTGTTGTTCTGGGTTCGGTGTACATTGTGGATTTACAATTGTTATTACAATATGTCAGATTTATCATACCTGAATTCACATCCTCCATCATTGTGTTTTCCAAGCCTTGTCCCCCACATTCTAGAAATAGATTGACAAGTCTCATTTGTCAATTTCCATACATGTGTACATACTGGTTGCACTATATTCACTCTCTCATGCCTTTCCCTAAACCCTCCCCCACAGACTAGTACCGAACTCCCAAGAAGGTCATTTTCCACCCTCCTGTCCTTCAATTTTGTAAATGAGATAAAATGAAATTTATGTTTGCAAAGGGACTTTCCTTGTGATTCTCCACGTATGTATGTATTATAAACTCAATTGTTTCATGCCCTTTGTTTTTCTGATTTTTTCTCTAGTCACCATTGTATGGTGGCTTCAGCAAGCTTAAAAATTCTATACTCATTTTGTATGGACAGTACATCAACCATATTCACCTTCTGAACTTCCATCTTTATCCTCCCTTTACATGCACAAAGAAGAGCGAAGAGGAAGAAATCACAGACAAGGGATTCATCAAATGATTATAAGAATGATTAATGAAGTGAAAGAGGGCATGAACCAATGCAAAAATAAATAACAAGACAACACACAAATAAAGACCCAACAATACTAAAAAAGTCAATGCAGAACACAAAGATAAATTTAAAGTAATTATATAGAAATACTGATGGAAATCAAATTGAAATCTGAAACAAAGAGCTCCTGAAATGACTGGTACATTTAAAAATTGAGTACACAGTGTCCAGGTCACCAAATATCCCCCTCAGCCCTCCATCCTTCTCTGAGAATCACCTTTGGAAAGGCGGCATCCTGCACCTGGCTGGGAAGCCCTGCCTTCTTCTTCCTCTCACAGTCAGGTAGAGGGAAGAGAATGTGCAAAGGACCTGAGGCAGGGACATACCAGCGATCACAGGAGAGTGACCTGTGAGTGAGGTGATGTGGATATCACCTGGAGCTCCAGTGCATGATTTTGCCATATGGAGGGAGTTGGTTGTCATGGCAATTCCATGATGCAATTTGCATCTTCACAATGCCCCAGGATGTTTTGTGGGTGGAAAGTGGGATGTGGGAGCCAGGGTTCTGCTTGAGGAGAGTTATTTGTATAATGCTATGTGCCTGAGGACCGAGGTTAATGTGGGGTGCAACCTAGTCTTCCAGATTAACCTGCTGTGTGACCCAGAAAGTCCTTCCCCTTCTCTGAAACTCTCAGAGCTCAGAGGCCTAGAGGACTTCATTATCCTTCTCTGACACACGGGTTATGATTCTTAGTTCTGGTGTCCAGGATGAGGAGGCCACAACCACTTCATGCCCAAGCTTGAATCCAGGAGAGGGACCAGAGAGAGTGGAGCTCTGCTGATCACCTCCTATGTGCTGCACAGTGCAGATGGCAGTCATCCATCATGCATTTATACTTCACAGCCTCTCCTGCCACTGTCTAGTGATGAATAACAAGAATCATTTTGACAGCACCTCTGGGATCCAGGATCTAGTCTAAGATCATGATAGGATTCATTTACTTAATCTTCCCAATAATGATGAGATAGATACCAGTATCACTCACATATTAGAGATGAGGAAACAGACCAGCAGAGGGGTAGAGTAAACTGCTCACGGTCACACAGTAGGAGCTGCCCAGTGGATGTTACATTGTGAAGCTGACATTAGTGGTCCCATTATAAAGACAGGAGAATAGAGTCCTGGGAGCCATTTGGGTTGAGGAATTTCCTAGAGGAACTCACTGAGTTCCCATAGCCCAGAAGCAGAATTAAGTCCCTAACACCAACCCTAGACCCCTATTCAGGCCTTGGATGCACTTTTTATCCACAGCAAAACTCACCCAGTCTTGGTACCTGTGCCCAGTCCTGCCTGCCCTTAGCTCTGAGCAAGGAGTGTTGCCCAGTGTCCATCCATGGTGTTGACCATGTGGCTTTTATTCTAGAGTAGGTCCACCATGAATGTGGTTGAGGGGGACATAGCCACCACTGCAGAGATAACTATACCTATTGGATATGCATCACATCTCCTATGCATGAGATCAATGAGCTTGGATATGTCACCTCCTGCCAGAGCCATCTGGGGAGACACAGCTGTCCCTTGTCTTTTTCTCACCTTCCCTGCATCATGCACTTGCCTCTTCTTTGTAGGAAGAATCAATAACTGTTCAATTTCATTGCATGTAATATGACTATTTAGGTGTTTAATATCTTCTTGGTTCAATTTTTATTGGTTACACGCATCTAGCAACTTATCCATTTTATCTAGATTTTCCTGTTTATTGAATAGAAATTTTCAAAGTACTTTGCAATGATTCTGCCGATTTCATTAGCATTATGGATATGTCCCCTTTTCCACTTCTGATTTTATTAATTTGGGTGTCTTCCACCCTCCATTTTTTCTTGTTGGCTACGGGTTTGTCGATCTTGTTTATCTTTCTAAAGAACCGATTTTGGTTCATTAGTTCCTTGTACAGTTTGTTAGGTTTCCATCTCATAGATTCTCACCCCTGATGTTCATTATTCCTCTCCGTCTGCTGGTTTTGGGTTTGTCTTTTCTTACTTTTCTAGGAGCTTAAGGTGCATCATTAAGTTGTTTATTTGCGAGCTCTGTGTTTTATAAATGTAAGTATGTATAGCTATAAGCTTTCTCTGTAGCATGAACTTTTCTGTGTCCAACAGATTATAAGTGCATTTTCACTTTCATTGGAATCTAGGAAATTTTTATTTCTTCCCTTATTTCTTCAGTCAACAATTGGCTTTGCAGTAGTGTGCTGTTCAGAAATTTTTCTGGAGTTTCTTTTGTTGTATCTATCACTGTGTTAGTGTCTATCTGTGCTCAGAGGGCCATTGGAGTTTTTTTAATGTAGATGGGTGCCCCAGTGTTTGTTGTATATAATATTTCCACTTGATGAATTGTTACTTTCATTAATATGAAGTGACCTTCATTGTATCTCCTGACTGATTTTAGATTGAAGTTGACTTTGTCAGATATGAGTAGAGCTACTCATATCTGCTTGTTTCTGGGGTCCATTTGCTTGGAAAAATTTCACCCGTTGACTCTAAGCCTGTATTTTTTTTCAGATAAATGAGTCTCTTGTAAGCTGAGGTGTTGTTTCTTCATCCAATTTGCTGTTCTGTGTCTTTTGATTGGGGCATTGATGCCATTTACATTCAGTGTTAGTATTGAGAAGTGCCTGTTGTTTCCAGTCATTTTTGTTTCCTTGTTTAGTTTTAATTAGTCCTTGTGTGTTGGTCTGCTTACTCAAAAGTGTTTATTCTTTCTTGAGTCTACTTGCCTCACTCTATTTTCAACTTCTATATGTAAAAGTCCTTTAAGTATCTTCAGTAGGGCTGGCTTGGTAGTTGCAAATTCATTTAGTTTTTCCTTGTTGAGAAAGGTTTCAGTTTCTCCTTCAATGATGAAGGATAGTTATGCTGGGTAGACTAGTCTAGGATGGCAGTTCCTTTCTTTCTACATCTGAGTTAAGTCTTTTCATGACCTTCTTGTATTTAGAGTTGGAGTTTAGAAATCTGCTGTTATCCTAATGGGTTTCCCTGCATATGTGACTTGTCTTTTCTCTTTTGCAGTTATCAGAATTCTTTCTTTGTTCTATGTGCTGACAGTTTTGATTATAATCAGTCTGCGTGTCTTTCTTTTTTGGTCATGATGGGTTGATATTCTATAAACATCCTGCACTTTGGGGACTCTCTCTGTCTCGAGGTGAGGGAAGTTTTTAACTATTAATCTATTGAATACATTGGCAAGGCCTTCAGATTTTATCCTCTTCTCCTTCTTCAATACCCATGATTTGTAGGTTTTGCCTTTTCATGGTGTCACAGATATCTTGCATCTCCCATTCATATTTTCATAGCATTCTTTCATTATCTTTCACTGTTTGATCTAAATTCTCTACTTTGTCTTCTGTTCTTGATACTCTATTTACAACTTTCTCCACTCTGTTCTCCAAGCTTCCAGTTATGATTTTTGTTTGGGTTATTGAATTTTTTATTTACTATTGATTAATTTTAAGGGTATCCTTATCTTTGTTGATTTTCTCTTCCATGTCCTGGATAATCTTCTTAATTAAAGTCATCTGTTTTTTGGAGTCTCTTGGTGTTCATTTAATTGGTTTCTCATTTTCTCTTTGAGGTCAAATGTTTACTTTTGTATTGTTCCTTTGATGTCATTAACCAGTTTTGCTATTTTTTTGAAATTATTTTTTGATAGCTCTTCTTCTATGCAGGTGGAACTGGCCTTTTTATGGAGTGTGGTTGTCTTGCTATTTCATTCTGCATTGAGACGTACACATCTGGAGATGGATTTGGTTAGGATTTTAATCCCTTTTGCCCCTGTAGTATGGTTTTGAGTTTTTGTCTCTTGGAGCTTCAGTAGTGTTCCTCAGAGCAAGGTATGCTGGATATGTAACCCATTGCAGGGTTTTTGTTGTGTCACAAATTACGTCTTTTCTCACACCATTGAGGGGTTCGAGTTCCTGCTCTTGGATGGGGACAGAGGGGCTCTCCTGCAGTGTAGTGGGGAATGCCAGGTCTCAGTGCACTGTGGGGGCCAGGCCTCCTAGCACCAGCAGAGTAGCAGACTGCCACTCAGTGGAGGAGCTGGGATTCTAGCTCTTGGTAGGATGAGATGGGAATCTCCTGCAGGGAGATGCAGTGTGAAGTGCTCAGTTTCTGTGTGCCTGGGGAAACAGGGATTATCATACCACATGCAGAGTAGAAGATTTTAGCTTACCTCTCCTCAGTGGAATATCTGGCATTTTCAATCTTTGTTGTGGGAATAAGGGTTTTGTTGCTATCAGGGACTGTGGGGGGTGTGGATCTCCATGCTTTGTGGGGAGAGAAGCCTCCTGGTGCCTGCAAATAGCAAAGCCTGGAGCCTGTGGGGCACTTCTGTGTGTGGTGGCAGGCTCCTGGCAATGTGTAGCAAGTTGAGGCCACCTGTTGAGCAGCAAGGCCAGTGCACTTGAATCGACATAGCCCAAAACACATAATGGGGTAAAGATACCCTCTTCAACAAATCCTGCAAGTAAGTCTGGATTTCACATATAGAAGGCTGAAACTAGATCCCTGTCTCTTAACCTGTACCAAAAACAACTCCAGTGGATCAAAGACCATAATATGTCAGGAAACTTTGAAGCAACTCCACAAACTAGTAGGAAATACACTGGAACATCCATGCCATCAGGTTTGACTGGGAGATGGTCATGAGAGTGGAGCATGCAGAGTGAGAGGGTCTGGTGTGAACCCTTACAGAAGTTGAAGCTGCAGAGAGTTGTGTGAACAGAAAGTATGGTGGTCAGACATTCTACCACCTGTGGAAGGGTGAGAGTTCCATAACATGATGGTCATATGGAGACAAATCACTGACTCTGCTATGTCTGTGTTAATGTTGTCCTTTAGGATGGGCATCCTGGATCAGTGTGTTGATTCCGTGTGGTCCTGAATGCATCAAGCCCAAATTTCCCTAACCACATGACTTCCTGGTCTTCCAAATGAAGTGAATTTCTGAGCAGGGCATGAAATATATATGCTTTCTATGAAAATCCACACCATCCAGTTTGTTGGTCTCTGCTGCTGAAAGCCTTGCACTTTTCCAAATCACATGATGTACATATCCTCACCCCAAGAAGAAGGTGAATTCCTGGACATGGATGGAAGCACTGAAACCAGCAAGTAGATTTCTTGGTTCCTAAGGTAATCTCTGCATGTAGGTAATTCTGTGCACTATCCCTGTCTATAATGTATTTTGGGACACTGATCAGCTTAAACCCTAGCTATTCCTAGAAACAAGTTGGGGACATTGTGAAGCAAGTAAAATCTTACTCAACTGACAGGTGGTTAAGCTCCTTCTGGCTAACAGTGACTCCAAAGAGAGAGAGCTTCTATAGTGAAAGCAGTCTAGAAGTCAGACAACCATTTTATCAGACATTCTAAGTAGTTTAGCTCAATGTGAGTACTGTCAGGATCAATATTTTTATCAGATGGGCAAATTCACGGCTACCTATGTGGAGAAAACGAGTTGCAACCTTGCCACTACGTTCTCCTCTGTAAACATTGAGAATACTTCAATGAAGACCACAGGTGTTAAAATTTTCCCAGAAATAGCTTGGCTTATATGTACAAATCTTAATGCAGAAACCCAAGTAATATGAAACAAATAAGGCCACATGACTCACCATAAACTCACTATCTCCAAAGAAACACTAACAATAATGAAGAAGAAGATATCTTAGACAAACATTTTTTTAAAAATGGTTATGAGTGATTTTTTTTAAAAAAGAAAAGTTAAAAAAGGAAAGAATGAATGCATGAGAGGATGACAAGAGAACACAAATAAAGACCCAATGGAAATAAGGAAGTCAATGCAGGGCTTGAATTTAAAGATACAATAGTTATACCCATCCTGTCAGAAATCAAATTGAAATTCTGGGAACACAAAGTCAACAAATCAACTAAGAAACTCAGTTTAAAGTTTTCTCCCCATCAATGAATAATGTTGATTACAGAATGTGAGGGATTAAAGAAATTTAGATGCATTAGAAGCATTAGCTGAAGGTAAAGGAAAAACTAAAGCAGGAATGGAACACTTGAAATTTCAGTTCCACCAATATATGGGTCACCTAATGTTCCCCTCGGCCTTGGATCTTTCTCTAAGAACCATCTGTGGAGAGGGGGCAACCTGAGCCTGACTGGGAAGTCCTGGATTTATTCTCTCTCTCATCAGTTCAGATAAGTAATTAATAGACAGTGCAAAGGACCTGATGCAGGGGCACAGCTGGAGCAAGCACAGGTGAGTGAGGTGTAAATAGGGTGATGTGGACTGGGCCTTATCTTGGGGCTGCAGTTACTTTTTGTAACATGGAGGGAATGTTGGGCAACTCCATAAAACCATTTACATCTTTAGAATACCCCAATGGCTGGCTGATCTGGGGAAGGTGGGTGTGTGGGGGCAGCCGGGTTCCACTTTGAGGAGAGGGATTTGTATTACTTCCATGTGGCTTGGGGCCCATGGTTAATGTTAGGTGATACCTCCTGTCACAGATTAACCTGCTGTGTCACAAGAAGCCCCTTCCCTTCACTGAAACACCCAGAACTCAGCAGCCTAGACAGTTGTTTTCCATGGATTTTCTCAGAAGCAAGGTTTATGAGCCTTGGTTCTGGTGTCCACGATGAGGTGACCACACTCCCTTTGTGCTAAAGCCTTACTTCAGGAGAGGGGTGCATAGGATTGGAGCTTTGTTAGTACCTTTATGTGCTGACATAATGCAGGTGGCCTTCATCCATCATGCATTTAAGCTTCACAGCCTCTCCTGCTACTGGCCAGTGATGAATAACCATAGGAAACATTTTGACAGCACCATGGGAGCCAGTCTGTAGCCTAAGCTCATAGTAGAATTATTCTATTGGACCCGCCTCATAATGGTGAGATAGGTTTTATTATCACTTACATATTAGAGGTGAGAAAACAGAGGCACAGTGACATCAAGCAACTTTCTCAAGGCCACAGAGTAGAAACAGACTTTCTGGATGTGTGTGCTGTGTAGACAGCAGACCCACACTTTTAAGCTGCTTCTACAAGATAAGACTGTGGACATGAGCAAATTTCCCTGGAGTCTGCATGGGATATCACAGAGCCGGGCCCTTGTGCTTTTCTCCCCTTTGTTTGAAGCTGCTCATGTCCACACAAACCCTCATGAAAGGGGTCCTGAGGGACACCCCAATCCACAAGGACTTCCATAGTCCTCTACAGGTTTCTGTCTGGGCTAGCGAGAACTCTCACTACCTTAGACATCCTGAGCTCCCATTCCTGGGCTTGCTGGAGTTGTCCAGGAGATTAATGTGAGTAATCAGCATGGCTTATCTGTGGGAATGAGCCTCACCTTCACCCCATCTTGACCTACTCATTGTGCACTCCCCAAACACATTCTCACTTCTTCCTTGGTTATCTTTGCCTGCATTATCCTGTCACCCTCAGTACACCTCCACCTCTTTGTGCAGTTTTGCTTTTGTGTATACTTCACTGCTGTGCCACAGAGAAACAACACATTCGACCTTCTTCTCACATCCCACTTGGCTCCTGTCTGATTACACAGGTGAGTAAGTGCAAGAGAGTGTGTACATGTGCATATGAGTGCTGTGTGTGTACACACAAGTGCGCACATGCAAGAGTGTGTGTATTGAGTATATTTGTCCTAAGTGTGTGTGTATGAGTGTATTTGGGTAAGCCCACTATGGTGAACATACATCCATCTGTGTGCATACATGTGTGTTCATGCATGTGAGGTTGAGTATATATGACAGGGTGAGAACACTTCCACAATGACTTCCCTTCTGGTTCCCTTATCCAAGCCCTGGACTTGAACAAGCCATAGTCTTTCTTGGCCCCAAGACACAGGACTGTAACCCAACTCTCTAACTCAGAGGACCCTTTCATCACCCACCTGCAAAGATAAGCACAAGGGCAGACATAGACTCAGGCAGGACCTTGCTGCAGGATTCTCCACCCCCTGCCCATGTACTGGGAATCCCATAGAGTGCACTGAAGGTAGAGCATCTGGAGTCTTGGATTCTGGACTTGAATATAACTTCTTGGCCCACATTCAGCAACTCCTGCAGGTCCCAGCATAGTCAGTGACCAGACACTGCAGTCTGTTTAGTCAGAAGGAAAAGTGTTCGAATGGTTGGGCACAGTATAGTGGGAACACCATGGAGGGAATAAGTTGTGACAGCATTGAGAGGTTCTCACCTTTATCCATGCTTCCAAGCCTACCTTGGCATGATCAAAAGATCCATGAGAAGATGGTACAACGTGACTAGCCATGTACACCAGCCAGGTGCTATGAAGGGACTGTCAGTGTCCCCAGCCCAGCCTTGGACCCAAAAGGCACTCTCCTAGCTCTGTCTCCCCTGCTTAGCTGTGAATGTCCCTGTGTATACTCATGTCCACATCCTGTGCCTAATGTGCCCAGATGTAGAGTAATAGACACTGCAGTGAAGTGGTGACATGTGTGGGACAGGACCTTGGCAAGGAGACTAGCAAATTCCCACCCCTGACAGGCAGTGACTGAGGTGGCATATGGGGGAGGAGGGACAATGGCATTAGACTGATGTAGGTTGTAACAGTGGTCCCTCCTCACTGGCCCAGACTGCATCAGCAATCCAAACACGCCTTAGGTTTCTGATTCACCTTTCTCTCAGAGCTTCTTTATGGATTATTAAAGAATTTCATGACATTTTCAATTAATGTTACTCCAGTGGGATTTATTTATCTAATGTTGTTGATAAAGTCTTATGATATCTACAACATTCATTTTGCAATTAATTAACTAAAACTGGTGCAGTTTAGAGAGCAAATTAGACACTTTTTCAGGCAGGGGTTAGTGAATCTAATGAATGGGCCAGTGTGTTCTAAAAGAGAAATAAGAGCACATGTCTCCCTCTAGTTGATGACTTCATGAAATGAGCCAGTGACACTGAACCTTGTCCTCATTGGTGAAAGATGATCACAGCACCTGCCTCCAGTTCTTCAGCAATCTGAGGTTGGCAAGAGTTTTTATTCATAGACAAACACAACAAAGTGCTTCATGATGGATGGCTAATTTTATGTGACATGCACATGGGCCACTGAGTACTCAGATAGTTGATCAAGCACTATTCTAAGTGTGGCTGTTTCTGAGTGATGTGAATATTTCAAAGTACTAAATGAGAAAAGCACTTGGCCCTTTTAATAGGAGTGGGCTTGGTTAAGCAGTTCAAGGCTAGAGTAGAACTAAACCACTAAGTAACATGTAGTTCTTGTCTGACTGTATAAGTTACAGCATTGTCTTTATACTGCTATTGCCTTGAAGAGACTTGTCAACTCTTGCTTTTGGCTCTTGAGTGAATTTTTGGACTGGATTTTGTACCATGTGCTCACCTGGGTTTCTAATTTGTTGATGGTAGATACATTTGTGACTTCTTTACCTCCATAACTATTCATTCAGTGTGTGTGTGTGTGTGTGGGTGTGGGTGTGTGTTTGAATGTACACTCTTTTGGCTCCATGTCTGGAGAATGTGATAGACATATGCCCCAAGTGACAATTGTGGTCAAGAGTACTGGCTTTGACACCTGAAGCCACGTTTTTAGCTGGAGGAAACTAGTCTACTGTGTACTTTCAGTTGAAGTATTCACAAATTTAGGGAGACTAGACATGAATGTATTGGGGTGTGTTTTTTCATCACTGTACTGGGGGTTGTAGCTCAGGAATCATATACAACTGCAGTGCTCAAGACACTGGGTCCAGCCCCCAACTCCACACTGGGAAAGAAAGCTTAGCTGCAGAAGCATGACAAACACCACCCATGGGAAAATAGAAAACCCTAATAAATAAGAATCATGGCCACTGCTCCAGTATCCCTAGAAGAATATAGGAACTCGGGGTTCTCAGTGAGCAATTTCCAGTTGAGCTAATCTTCTAAACCAGGGGGTCTTTACTGTATTTCCCCTGTAGAAGATCATATTTCTGTTTGCTCAGTATATGCCTCAATGCTTACTTCACAGAACTAATTCAGCATTGCTAAATTAGAGCTAATATGCTAAATCAAGCTAACATCAATTTATTGAATGAGGCACTATTTCATTAAAGAAGAATGCTGAGCTTTCCACTTTCATTGGAACCTGAAGCATTTTCCTTTAGAGGCAGAAGGTACTTGTTTCCTCACTATACAGAGACACACTAAATAGGATGGGGTAGGACCAGGCCGGACCAAGCAAAAAGAAATACTCTATCTCAAAAATAAGAAATGCAAAAAGGGATGGTGGTTTTGCTCCATCCTGGAATTTTCCACTATTGCCAAAAAAATCAATGAAATATATCAAAGGAATCTAAAACAGTGCAACACTGAATTTCATATAATCTGAAAATGGAGGAAAGTAACTATAAGTACCAAAAGGCAGAAAACATCATTGTGGAGATTAGAAGTATAAGCCAGTAGAATTTGCAGGGTTGATTGCACAATCAATGAGACAAAGTGAATAACAACATCACAATGCAATCAAATGTTGAAAATGAGAAATGCAACATATAGAAATTCTAATCCTGATAGAAGAAGTAGCATGAGTTTTCAGTAGACTGAAGTAAACCACAAGTTTTAATCTCATATCTATCTGCTAGAATTGTTTAGTTTTCTTTTTGATTTTTGTTTAATATACACATGAATTTAACCTTCAGAAGACTCGTTGTACATAGAATGGGTTTTATTCCTGAAGCCATATAGAGTGTTCCTCTCTGGCCTTAACAAAATAATGTAGCACTTGGGACCAAAGATGAAGCCTAAGATCCCTGCACTGGAGGCCAAGATGGAGAAGACCTCCACGGCCACCATGACCCTTCCCTTGGTGCTGTGGTAGACAGGGAGGAAGGTGACCCAGACACTACAGAACACCAGCATGCTGAACGTCAGGAACTTGGCTTCATTGAATGTGTCAGGAAGGTTCCTTGCTAGGAAAGCCACAGTGAAGCTCCCAAAAGCCAGGAAAATTAGGTATCCCAGGATGCAGTAAAAGGCCACAACTGATCCCTTGTTACACACGATGATGATGTGGCCGTGTTCTGAGTTTGTGCCTGTGTCAATGAAGGGTGGAGAGGTTCCAAGCCAGATTCCACAGGCAGTCAGTTGGATCAGTGTGCAGATGGGAATAAGGTAGTTAGGTGTTCTTGATACCAACAGCCACCTCATCCTTTTCCCTGGAGACGTGACATTAAATGCCAGAATCACAGTGAGAGTTTTGGCCATGACAGTGGAAGTAACCACTGTGAACACAATTCCAAATGTAGTCTGCTGGAGGATGCAGGTGGCCATGCTAGGATGGCCAATGAAGAGCAAGGAACAGAGAAAAGAGAAGGTGAGGGAGATGAGCAGGATGTAGGTGAGAGCCCTGTTATTGGCCTTGACAATGGGAGTGTCTCGGTGTTTTATGAAGACCCCAAGAACAGTAGCTGTGAGTACAGAGAAGATCAGAGCCATGCAGGCCAGAGCCAAACCCAAGGGATCTTCATAACCCAGAAAGGTCACAGATTTTTGGAGGCAGTGGTTTTTGTCTCGGTTGGCATATTGATGATCTGGACACTTCACACACTGATCCATGTCTGGTGAGGAGTGCAGGTTACCATTAGTCAAGGTTCAGTTTTCATGCCTCCCCTCCAGCACAATGGTAAACTTTTCCTCTTTTGCTGCTTTAGATAAAAATCAATTCTACACAGCAAATAATTCCAACTGAACACTTCCCATTTTTGTTATGATAGCACAAACCTGTCCCTTTAATTTCCTTGACTTATTCAGCATATTCATGGCACAATTTTCTAACTCTCAAAAAACACTAAAGTTATTCCTAGCTCTCCAAATAAAACCTTTATAAATTATATCATGTTTTATTCACAACCATCCCAAGTTTATTTAGAATTATGTTCCCTTTTATTATGAGATAGATAATTAATAATTTCCAGAAAATAGAGGCGATCAATAACACTTTTTAACTGGGTGAAGAAGTCTCAACATCCTGCAACTCAGTGTAATTTTCACCATATGCATGTTCTAGGTTAGAGTACACTTGCACTGAATCAATACATTTATTTGTAGGGTACTAATGTCTTTCTAGTATGAGTTTGTCCTTTCATAATCCTATTTAGACCTGCACTAATTCCAGTCTATTTGCCATTATTCTACACATGTTTTGTTAATGTCAAGAGTTTTTCAAAGCAAGTATGATTTTTAGGCCTAGGGAGCATATACATTAAGATATAGTAAATGTCATTGTTTAAAAAATTCACTTATGACTTACAACTACTATGTAGAATATAATACATTCATATATACTAGCCGCATATTCCATCACATGGAAATTCTATGATTAATTTCACAATTTACCTCAATTTTGTGGAAAACACTACTGTATGAACATATTCATGTTGTATGTTCTGTTTCTGAAAAATATCTTTATGCTTGTTGCAAGGGACCAAGGCTGAAATCCAAGCTACTCAGGAGGTAAAGACAGGGGGTATTGCATTTCAAGACCAGCCTGGGGAAAAGCTCAGATCCCATGTCAACAAATAAGCTTGGAGTGATGTTGGCACCTGTGTTCCCAATTTAGGGTGATCACACTGCAAGGCAAAAAGCATGTATCTGTCTACAAATTAACTGAAGCAAAAAAAGACTAGGACTATAGTTCAAGTGATAGAGCACTTGCCTAGCAAGACCAAGTTTTCATGTTTAGAGCCTGGAGTCTTTAATCAATCAATTAATCAATCAATAAGTCAATTTGTAAACTATGTGTTCATTTCTGTTACTGAAAGTATAGTCTTGGGCTGCAGAATTTCACAAATGATGTCCTGTTACAAAGTTTTTCTTTCTTGGTGAACAGTCTTATTAAGATTTTTTATAATATTTATTTATATTAGAATACCCCTTAACTTTGATTTTCCTTTGTTGTGTTAATTTACTAAATATATTTTCTTGTTGTATTGATTCTCTTGTTTCTTTGTCTTTAGGTTGCTTTTCCTTTTCTGTATTATGATAGGTACTTGTTATAAACAATGTCTGGCATTCCTGATTTTATGCCTGAGTATTTATTCCAACCCCTCAAGTCCATTCATAATATTTTCATGTTTTCATCATTTATAATCTTTATTTAAAGTGTTCTTTAAACTGTGATATGTGTAAACAAGTATTTGTTAATATGTAAACTTGAAGATAGTGACATTGTTTATAGAGAGTTCTTTGTCTGAACAGAGTGAACCTACATTAAACCCTGTGGTCATAAAGAATTAAAAATGAAAATTAATTGCATCTGCACTGTGTTGTCAATCTCAATATATTTAAAAGTGAAATTGAAATCATGCAACTATGCTGCTTAAATAAGGTATATGAATCATAAAGGAAATGAAAAACTGTGATGTAGAAGTGTTTCTAGCATGTATTATTTAACATAAATCTGGACATTGTAAATGTAATATGCTAACTGTGGCATCCTGAAAGGTTCAATATCTATTTGTATCTCTATTCTACATCATTCCATCCAACTTTCTGTGGGTTTCTGCCAGATGGTAACATTTTCAGGTTTTGTGATTATTACAAGAATTCATAGCATAAAAATCTAGTTGACATTTCCCCCCACTCATCTAACATAATATTAGTGTTCATGTATCTCTGTACAAATTTATGACACTTTTCCAGTAGGTCTCTGTGTATTCATTGTAGACCTATTACGTCGGTTTGAGTTCATGTCATTATTAGTTGCATGTCTTTTTACATATGGAGTGTTGGTTTGTTTTCTTTGGAGGGGCTGGGGTTGAAACTGAGGGTTTTGTACTTATAAAGCAAGCACTCCACCACGTGGTCACAGCTCCAATCCATTTTCATCTGGTTGTTTTTGCTATAGGATCTCACACACTGTTTGCTTGGGCTGGTCTTGAACTGTAATCCTCTGATCTCAGCTCTCAAGAAGCTAGGATTATAGGTGTAATCCACCAGCACCCAGGTCTGCTAACTGAAGTTTTAAAAAGTTTCTTACAATATACATAATCCTACCCCTTAAACCAAACAAAAATTTTCTGAACACTTGGTCTTTGTCAAGCATTTTGACAAGCACTCAGAAAATAGACATGTGCAAAAACCATGTATTCACTGTGAGGTACAAATAGGAAGGTATTTTTCCATAATATTTCTCCCAAATTCCATGACAGAGATGAAAATTGCATAGAGAGAAGTGGTGGAAGGTGTTTTCTTGAGAAGGTAATGCATACAATTGATATAGCAATGAATCAAATATGAAAATCATGGTATATGGGCTGTGCTGTTTCAAAGGTCAATGTGATCCTTTGTGTCATTTCACTTGCCAATGGATGTAGGAAGATCTTGCCTATGCATTCCACTTGTAGGGCTTTTCCCTCTTCAAGGAATATGGGAAACTCTTTAGGACGGGTCGGAGTTTCTTCATAAGTCACAGACTTACCTGTCCCATTAGAAATCTCATTCTCAGAGCAAGGGATGCAATCAAAGCAACAGGGAGCCTTTCCCTGCTGAGGGGAATTCCTGAATCCAGGACCACAACTCTCACTGCAAACAGAGTGAGGATTCTGAGGAAAATCAGATAGGTATTGGTGGTTGCTCAGACATTTCCATAGTATTTCAGTAATTAAAGTGTTTTATTGAATTGGATCAGTAAGAAATAGTAATTTTCTCTACAAAAATCCTACAAATTCCTTGTACATTATTAGATTCTGGCCATGATATGACACAATGACTTATGTGTAAAAGTCTTGGTCCCCAGGACTGCTGCTTTTTTAGAAAGTATCAATCCTTTGAGCATTGATTCTAGTGGGAGGAAATTTGGTCATTACAAGTATACAGTTAAAGGTGATATTGGTACCCCAGGGCCAATCCTCTCTCTCTCTTTGTTCCTCTGTTGCCATGAGGTGTGTACAAGCTATGCTACCTGCTCCAATCATAATGCTCTGCTTTGCCATAGACCTTAAAGGACCAGGCCAAGTTCAAGATGGAGACTTTCACAACTGTTAGATGAATAAACCCTTTATCCCTAGAAGTTGATTTTTTCATTCATTTTGTGACGGTGAGGGACAGCCAAGTAAAACAGATATTGTGTGTATTTTAGGATTGCAAAATATGAACACAGAAACATGTTGGTAAACAAATGTGTTCCTTTCTCATCCCTGATTGAATTAATAAGAAAAATCTCTAAAATGGAAGTTATTAAATGAACGTTGCTGGATCATGAATCAACATCAGGAATATTAAGTCTTTTTTTTTCATTTTTCTTTTATTATTCATATGTGCATACAAGGCCTGTTTCATTTCTCCCCCCTGCCCCCACCCCCTCCTTTACCACCCACTCCGCCCCCTCCCTCTCACCCGCTCAATACCCAGCAAGGAATATTAACTCTGAACAAGTATTGCTTACTGATGTGTGAAATTCAAAACTTTATGATTTGATCCAACCCACCTCTAAAGTTCCCGAGTTCCACTCTATCAGATCCTCATGTAGAGATAATTGTTGACCATGTAGACCATATGGGGAAAACTTTCCTACTTTCACCTTATGTCTAAGACCTTCTGGAAAATTCCAAAAGTTGAGATGTCATACTCTGCCTCCAATTTCATTTTCTCATCCAAAGTCACTTGTTCTCCTGCAGGGTTGTTAAACTGAATGCTCTTCATAAAGAGGTGCAGCTAAAAGAGATGCATCATCCTAATGTCAAGTGGATTCCATGGTTAAGACAGAAAAACTGAACTGAGCAAAGTTCCTGATTGTGTTTGTAATGCATTACAGCAATGATGTAGTACAAAGGAAAAGCTAGAGAACTAAAATATCATGATATCAAATGCTGGACACACATCAGAGGATCAAAATTACAGTTTCAACACAAAACTCCAATGTCACATTTAACTGTAATGAGTGAATCTGGTGAATTTGATCATTTTTAACTTCCTGGAAAAACCTAGTTGTATGTATTTTATGAATGAATCTAGAGATTCAACTATCAAATGAGTTCAATAACACCTAAACTGGAATTAAATCAAATCATCGATATAAAATACCCACTACAGCCTCCAGCAGGTCTTAGATACTTGAAGACCTCATTCTCTTTTTTGTTATTTAAGAAACTGTTTGTGAAATGCTGGCTGGCTTTATCCTATTGAAAACATTTTCCATGTAGGTTGTTGAAGCCATTTAAAACAGAAAACATTGATGTGGAACTAAAACACATTTCTTTTTGACACATGGCACCCTGGTATTCAAGTACACATCTGCCCAGGTCTAGTTATCTCCTAGGAAGTGAAAAATGTATACTTTCTATTGTGCTTTCTGAAATGTATCACAAACTACTTGGCTTATCTGTGAAATCGGTTCACAAAGAGATGTTCCTGATGTCATGTACCTTCCAATGAAAAAGTCTTTACCTGAGAAGGGGAAAACACCATCTACTTTCCATTTCCCACTGTTTGCATTTGGATTTGATGAAGTAGCATCTCATGAAGGGTGTGGGCCACAGCATACACAGCATTGTAAATATTGTAACTCTCTTCACTCATGGCTGTTTCAAAAAGACTCCCAGGCAACCAGTCCAAGGAGGCATTGTGTGGACATTTCTTATAAGTTCCACACTGAGACTCAGAAAACGAGCAATTTAAAAACACTAAAAATAGACTAACCAGGTAAAAGTCATCTGGATATTTGGAAGGGTTAGCTGACTGGATGAAATTTCTGAAACCAGAAATGTCTCCATGGTGGTGTGAAAAAATGAGTTGTCCATGGAATGAGTCTAAAATGAGATGGATATGACTTCTAATTACATCCCATTGAGAATTCATGACCCAGACTTTGCCTGTCATTAAAATCTCCTGCAAAGTATTCATTAAAACTTCCAGGAAATCACTGTCACCATAAAGGATTATCACATTTGCTGATGATTTTATAATCTGGTGATGTTTTGACCAGGTTTTTGGGAAAAAGGACACTATAGAGACTGGGATCATTTCCACAAAGGCTACACAGATTCTGTGCTTGTCCATCTCTTCTCTCAGGTCTGAGAGAATCTGAAAACCTCTGTGGTCTTCTGAAATGAAGAGCCCCACCCAGGTCCATCTGAAATGAAGCATCAAGGAGACCATGCCAAGGACCAGAGATGTTTCTTTGGGAGCCATCTGATAGAGAGATGTGAACTTGTCATGGTCACTCAGGATAGGATCAAAAGACCCAAAGGTAAGCTAAAGGGAGAAGGAAATCGAAGCTACATGAAAAAGAGGACAGTCAAGAAGTACAAGCTGAGGTCTGGTACGTACGAAGCCTGAGGAAAAGAGGTACAAAGTAAGGCTTGCTCATTACACTTTATGAGAACTCTCTGGAAAACCATCAAAAGAGTCTCCTCCTTTTGTTCTTCCTGACACCTGTCAATTGCACCAAAGAAGCCATGGTTTCATCTCTTCCCATCCCACCCACACCCTTACCTGAGGAATTTTGTAGAGCTGCAGCAGTGTCCCAGTATTGGCAGATATTATCCATGAAGGTTCTGTAAGTGCTGCTACAGACTTGCTCTCTCTTCTACATTTGTAATTAGGAATAACTTTGTCAGACAGAAAAAGCCAAATGAAGGGTGGCTCTAAGGTATTCCATTCAGTGTGTAGGACATTATAAATATCAAATCCCAGAGACATGTTCTGTAGAAGAAGGGGGTTCTTGTTGATCTCCTCAATGGCAAAATCCATGGCAAGTACAAACTGGTAGTTCCTTAAGGTAAGCCTAAATAGAGACCACTGTATTTTCCATTAGGAACAATAAATATGTGAGATGTTCAAATCAAAAGCAATGACTTCTGTGCATTAAATACATGTGTCTCTAAAATAAGATGTCACATAATCTGTGTCTATTTGTATTCATTAAGAATATAGGCTCTTATATAAGTTTAGGTGAGGTGATAAAAAACAATCTTCCATAAATGAGATTCAAGTCCTTGTATGAACAAGGAAAGGAAGGGAGAGGGAGAGGGGGAGAGAAAGAAAGTGGGTTGAGACAGAGAAGTGTAGGGAGAGGAGGAAGGGGAAAGCAAGAGTGAAAGGGCTGTAGAGGGACAGGGAGAGGGAAGATGGAGAGGGAGAGGGAAGGGAGAGTGAGGGAGAAGGAAGGGGAGATGCTTTGTTGTCTCAGTGCAAATTTTTGGTGCTTTATGCTTTGTTTTATCTGTGCCACAAGTGTGAAAGTGTATATTTGTTGTTAAATTGACCCAGTCTGTTATATGATTATAAGAAATCACAACTTCTTAACATTCACCTACTCCCTGGGAATACAAATTTTGTTTTTGCTTGCCTAACCACTATCTGAGATCCTTGTGACCTTGAGATTTGAACATATCCATAAACATCAGCCCAGGTGGCCAGTGGTCTTCTTTACAACCACTACTCCGAACTCAGTCTCCATAATGCAGCGTGAGACAATGTTTATAGAGGGTAAGTCCAGATAGTAAGATTATAATTTTGATTCTTGAACTCATTCTTAGTGTGTTGATTTCAAACACTGGGCTGATATAAATCACACAGCCCTGCAGTGTAGAGCTTCTAGAATACCTGTACTGCATCTGGAAGAAATGTAGTGCCCATATCTTGCACATTTACTACTCCCTTTCACATCATCTGTGGCTGGTGGCAGCAGTTTTGGGTCTAAGTCAACTTCATGAATAGGAAGTGAAGAGAAGAGTGGGCCTTGTTTTAATTCAGGATGTGTTAGACTTGGTGAGTAAAGGATTTTTATGTGACACAGCATGATCACCTTGGTGGCCATAGGAATGACAGCAAAACTTGGAACTGGTCAAACCACAGTGATTAGTTTCAGAAACAGGCAGCATCACACAGTTTACAACCTCAGACTAGTAACTGTGGATGAGGTATCTGGGCCTACCCTATCCCCAGGGAGAGGTTCATATGTTTATAGTACTTCTCTATGCACTCCATTGTTGAGGTTTTCATTTTCAATACAGCAACAGATTATGTGTGACAAACTGGATTTTCCTTTGTGTTCATTAATGATACAATAATAATATATCACCAAATCATTCCCTGCAAACCTTTCCAGAGAAATAGTATAAATGACAACAGGCTCAGACAAAAAATACCAAACTCTTAGAATTTCTGGAAACACAGGCCCAAATGAAGCCAGAAAAGGAAGGCAGACTGAAGTAAATAAATACGTGATACTTGAAAGCCCAAATGATATCCCATGTCAAAAGGCATCATGAACCTTTCAGGAAATTATGACCTCACCTCATTCTCCAGATGAGACAACAGGAACTATTTGTTAGGGGAGAAAAGTCAGAGAATTAAATAAGCCATTTTAAGGAAACAAATACATGAACTGGAATAAAACAAAGAGAAATATTTCATTAGTCTACTGAAAAACTTAATAAAAACAAAGAGAGAATAAAAAAATATTAAACAGAATTTCTTAAGCTGATAAATACATTCAGCAAAATCAAAAAATGTGATAGAAGAGAACAATAGTAAGGTAGATCAACAAAAGAAAGATGAATGTTCTTAGAGACAGGCTGTTTAAAATATACAATTGAAGGAGAACAATACTGAAGAAGTTGACAATTGCTATGGCTTCTTTGAAAAAGTATAAAAGACCAAATACTTGTGCTATTGTGATTCTAGAGGCAGTTGAGAAAGCCAAAGATGTAAGAAGCTTATTCAAATAAATAATAACATTGAAACTCCCTGACATAGAGAAAGATACAAATATCTAGGTTCAGGAGGATCAAATTAAAACATTCAGAGGTGAGCAAAACCAAGCCTGCCTGAAGCCATAGTATAATGAACCTCTCACTGGTGAAAGATAAAGAGAATATTCTCAAGGCTTAAAGAGAATAGTAACAAATAAATGTAAGTTTAATCCTGCTGGCCTGTGATGGGAGTTCTCAGCACAAACAGACAGGCAAGGAGAGCTATTTGAGTTTCACAGTACTGAGGAACCACAACAACAACAACAACAAAAACCTGTAACACAAAGAGCTACCCTTTAGCAATGAAGGAAGAATAAAGACTTTCTAAGAGAAACAAACATGACAGAATGTATACACACCAGACATATTCTATAAGAATTAATGGGAAATTTTCACATGGAAATATACACGTGTATTTATATTATCACATTCTGATACATTATATGCATATTTATTGTATTTAACCCCTGCATTTCTTATGACTATCCAGTCTGTCATTTTTTGTTTATTTCTATGTTTGTATCATGATTATATTAGTTTGCTATTGTTAAAAGTACTCCAAAGAGCTTTTTTTAATCAAGTGATATTTTCATAATACCCATCTTGGTCACTAACTGAAAACTTCTGTACACTAACCAAAAATAATGAGTACAGAATCAAAACATACACCAGTCACAATTCTCTTACCACAGAAAGGACTATAAAAGAGGGTGTAAAAGGGGCAGGAGCTGCAAACATTGGGGAACAAGTTATAACCTGCCTATAGGGAGATCTGATCAAATAGAATTAGTGGGGATATGGATGGAATGTATTTTCCTCTTTAGAAACACAGAACACATGAATGGATGTAAAACAAGACCCAATTCTATTTTAGTCCCAAGAATCTTACTTCAACTCTAATGATAAACATGGCCTGAAATTCAAGGAATGGGATACTGGGTTGCATGCAAATTGAAGTTCTGATAAAGCAGGAATGGCCATACTACCATCAGATAAAATACACTTAATTCAATGCAATATAAAAACACACAGAGAGTCATAATATGAGAAAGGAGTTACTTCAGCAAGACAACATTATTGAAAATATTCATTCATCAAATATCAGAGCACTCAAATATACAAAGAATATCTTAATGACTCCAAATTCAGAGAAACTCTCAGATTCAGAAACTGGTAAATTCTTTTATATCCCACACATAGCAACAGACAGAGATCCAGACTGAAAATCAATACCAAAATATTCGAGTTATATTGAACCCTAACCAAATATATCTAACAGATATCTACTTCACCATCCAAGCATCATCTTAAATATACACACTTTTCTTATCAGCGTTTGGAAATGTTCAAGAATGGATCATATCACAAAATATAGGAAAATGTCAAAAATTTAAAATATAACTATATGTAAGGCTTACTTTCAAGCAAAACCATAAAGAGTCAAGATGAAAAACTTCAGATTGAAGATATATGTGATAATTTAAAAACTGCTTTTGAGCATCGAATGGATCTAAAGAAAAATTGAAAAGGAAATTAAAATGCTTCTTGCAACAAAAGAAAATGTGCAACACCACACTGTTTTTTTGTATTGTATAATACAGTGTAGGCAGCACCAATAGAAAATTTTACAGTACTTAAAGCAAAACTTGAAGCAAAATAAGAACACCTGCAATTAATAACCTTTAACTGCCTGCTCAATGAGCTAGAAAAATGAACTAACCTAACATCAAATTAGTACAAGAAAAGAAATAATTATGATCAGAGAAGAAAGGAATGAAATGGAGACAAAAAATATAATGACAAAGACATCCTTATAACTTGAGCAGATCCTAGATTAAGAAATGGACACAACAATGAAATAAATAACAGGTGATGAAAACTACAAAAGAGAACAGATCAATAACAATCATAAGGAAGTATATGTCAATAAATTGCAACTCTAGAAGAAATGGAAAAACATTAGGGACATGAATCTTACTAGATGTGTCAGAAAGACATAGAAATCTTGGACAGATGAATAACGAAGATGGAATGAAAATAGAAAGCCTCCTTCAAAGAAAAACCAAAGACTTAATGGATTCACTGATGAATTGCACCAGTCTTTTAAGAACAGCAAGGTCACAGTTACATCAGTCCAAAGAACTCTGAGGTGCTATTTCACAGTCTGATGACTATAAATTATAATTATGCACTTTCAAAAAGAAGAAAATACTTTGAAAGTTTTGAGTACAAAGAATGGATATTGTACTCACAATACTTCAATAGCACAACATAGTATAATGAGGCAAATGGCAACAAAGAAACCAAATGTCCAGTTTTGTCAATGATAAATGCTCTTAGAGACTCAAAGGGACAAATGAAGTAAAAATATCAATTTCACATAGGTGTGAAAACGTCAGTAACATGGATGAGAAATTCAGCAAAGACAGATTCTTACAAAAGAAAGAAACTGAAATGTTGGAAATGAAAAGCTCAATTGAAAACAGCTGGAAAGTATCACCAATCTACAACCAACTCCCAGACAATAATGATTCAGTGAAGAACTGGGCAAGTGACCTGAGCTGACATTGTTCAATAAAGAAACAGAAATGGCCAAAAACAGATGAAGAAGATCCCACTGTCCCTGGCTATAAAGGAAATGCAAATCAAATCACATTAAGAATTCACCTCACTCTCTTAGAATGACTATCATCAAGGACAGAAAACAACAAATGTTGCTGAGGATGGGAATGTGAAAAGTAACTGTAAACTGTTCCTTCCTTGTACTAAATTAGTACAACCCTGTGGAAAGCAGTCTGGAGTTAACTGAATACACTAATAAAAGAAATATCTTAAGATCCAGCAATACCACTTTGGGCATACATTCAAAAGACTGTATATCAGGAAAGAAAATCACACTTGCACACCCATGTCTAATGTAGTATTATTCACAATGGCCAAGCTATGGAAATATCTCCAATTCTCTACAACTGATGAAAGGATTAAGAAAATGTGGTATTTATACAGCATGGATATTTCTCAGTCATACAGAAGAAAAAAGCATTTTCATTTGCTGATAAGTAGCAATGTTTATTAGATGAGTGAATGTGATTTTCCAGTTTTCTACCTATCCATCTCATTTTATCCACTTATATTATCAAACTTCTTGGAATACATTGAACCTTCAATAAGTATATTTGAACTAAATGAATAAAGTTGCTAATAACTTTTCATAATGTTTGACTTATAAAAATGTGCATAAATGGTACTTATAATTTTTTTAAAACACAATTTTGAAAATAAAAAAAAAAAGAAAGACATAGGTCACATGTATTCGCTCACATGTGGAAGATAGGTCCAAATACAAATACTAGCAATTAGTATGTATATTTAACCAACATATAGCATCATTCAAATGTGGGAGTGTTAGAAGACACTAGGGAAAAGCGAAACGAGAAGAGATAGAGAGTGAATAATATTGAAATATTTTGCATCTGTGTAGGAAAAAGACAATGAAACACACACTGAAAACTGCTGAACAATAAAGAGTAAGGGATAAAGGACAAGGAAAAGTAATAAAGGGGGTTAGACTGATTAAATTCTGATATACTTAGGCAGAATATCAAGGCAAGCCCCCCTCTATAATCAAAAGACCCTTAGACAGTGAAGGTCAGGAATGTAAACATGTTGTTAAGGGAAGGGTAACAGTGGGAGGTGGAGGGAAAGATGAAAACGATAATAGAAGTTGAACACAGATGATGTGTATTCTGCACATGTATGAATATGGAACATTGAAACCTGGTGAAGTCAATTTAAGAAAGGTGACAGGGAAGAGAAAGAATGGAGGAGATGAACCAAACTGGGGTACCTTGTACACATTATGGAAATGTCACATTGAAACCCCATGTACAGCTATTAAACAATAGTAAAATGGAAAAAAAGAAATGGGTTGAATTTCAAACAAAATTATGATTTTATTATATTCACATAGCCATAAATTTTAAGAAGCTATCATGCTCACAAAGCCATATTACAGAAGATACTTGCAGGAATCCTATTAACACATGAAGAAAAAGTGTGGTCAAAATCAATAGAGTCAGAGAAAGATTAATCCCAGGAGAAGAATACACAATAAAATGAGAATTAAGGAAGAATCACACATGGTGAATTTCATAAACTACAGACCTCCAAGTTGAATACTGGGAAAGCAAATAGACATGAAATTAATGAAGTGGAATGTAAATGTACAATATGAATAATCATTGAAAAAAGCTGGACCTTTACAAGATAAACAAGATTGACAATCCCTTATTCATACTTAGAAAATAGAAATAATCCCGTGCATCCTGTTTGATCACAATGCATTAAAACTAGAACTCAACAAACAACAAAATCAACAACAGAAAATATACAAACAATTGGAAGCTGAAGAACACATTGCTCAATGATCAGTAGGTCATCCATGAAATAAAAGAGGAAATTTAAAGATTCCTAGAAATTAATGAAGATGAAAACATTAACTACCAGAGAATAAGGGCCAGAGCAAAGGCAGTCCTAAAAGGAAAGTTTATAACCATGAGTGCATATAGTAAAAGGACAGAAAGATCTCAAATCAATGACCTAATGCTACATCTCAAACTCCTAGAAAAACAAGAACAAGCAAAACCCAAAACAAGTAGAAGGAGAGAAATAAAAAAGTAATGGCCAAAATTAATGGAATAGAGACAAAGAAAAACACAAAGAGAATGAAGAAAACAAAAAGTTGGTTCTTTGAAAAAATGAACAAGATTGACAGACCCCTGGAAAATTTGACTAAAATGAGGAAATAAAATAGCCCAAATCAGTAAAATAAGAAATTCAAAAGGGGAGATAGCAACAAACCCAAGGAAATCCAGGCAATCTTCAGAGAGTACTTTGAGAACCTACATTCCAATAAAGTTGAAAATCCTGAAGAAATGGACAAATTTCTACGTACTTATAACAATCCAAAGTTGAACCAAGAGGATATTAACCACCTAAATTTATCTATAACACAAAATGAAATTGATGCAGCAATCAAGAGTCTCCCAAAAAGAGAAAAGTCCAGGACCTGATGGATTCTCTGCTGAATTCTATCAGACTGTAAAGAACTAATGCCAACCCTCCTTAAACTGTTCCATGAAATAGAAAGGGAACGAATACTGGCTAACTCGTTCTATGAAGCCAGTATTATACTCATCCTAAAACAAGACAAAGACACATCCGAAAAGGAGAACCAAAGGCCAATCTCCTTAAAGAACATCGATGCAAAAATCCTCAATAGAATAATGACAAAGGAATCCAACAACATATCAGAAAGATCATTCACCACGACCAAGTCAGCTGCATCCCACGGATGCAAGGATGGTTCAACATATACAAATCTATAAATGTAATACAGTACATTAATAGAAGCAGAGACAAAAACCACTTCATCATGTCAATAGATGCAGAAAAAGCCTTCGACAAGATCCAACACCACTTCATGACAAAAGCTCTAAGAAAACTAGGAATAGAAGGAATGTACCTCAACATTGCAAAGGCTATATATGAAAAACCTATAGCCAACATCATACTTAATGAGCGAAAACCAAAACTATTTCCCCTAAAATCAGGAAAGAGACGAGGGGTCTCACTGACCACATTCCTATTCAACATTGTCTTGGAATTCCAGGCAGAGCAAATAGACAAGCAGAAGGAATAAAAGGAATACAAATAGGTAAAGGAACTGCCAAATATCCCTTTTCTCAGACTCCATGATCCTATCTCTAAGACCCAAAAAATTCTGCTCAAAAGCTTCTAGACAGCATAAACAGCTTCAGCAAGGTGGCAGGATACAAAATCACTCACAAAAATCATTAGTTTTTCTATACACCAACAACGAACAAACTGAAAATAAATATGTGGAAATAATTCCATTTGCAAACGCCTCAAAAAAATCAAATATCTAGGAGTAAACTTAACAAAGGATGTGAATGACCTCTACAAGGAGAACTACAAACCTCTGCAGAAAGAGATTAAGGAAGACTACAGTAGGAAGAAAGATCTCAAGTGCTCATGGATTGGTAGAATGAACACAGTAAAAATGGCTACACTACCAAAAGCAATCTACATGTTCAATGCAATTCCTGTCAAAATCCCAATAACATTCTTGACAGAGATTGAAAAATCTACCCCAGAGTTCATTTAGAAACACAAGAAACTGCAAATAGCCAAGGCAATACTCAGCAAATGAGCAATGCTTGAGGTTTCAGAATACCCAACTTCAAACTGTATTACGAAGTAACAGCAATAAAAATAGCACAGTACTGGCACAAAAATGGACATGAAGACCAGTGGAACAGAATAGAGGACCCAGATATGAAACCACACAGCTATGCCCACCTCATTTTGGACAAAGTTGACCAAACATATGATGGAGAAAAGACAGCCTCTTCAACAAATATTTCTTGGAAAACAAGTTGTCAGTTTACAAAACTAAAACAAGCTCCAGCCTTATCATCCTGTACTAGTATCAACTCAAAATGGATATAGGGACCTTAATATCAGACACAAAACTCTGAGGCTAGTACAGAAAAGAGCAGGGAATTCTCTGGAAGCAATAGGTATGGGCAATGACAGCACAGCAGTTAAGAGAAAAGATTGACAAATGGGACTACATAAAATTACAAGGCTTCTGCATAAAAAAAGAAATGGTCTCTAAACTGAAGAGAACACCTACAAACTGGGAGAAAATATTTGCCAGCTACACATCAAAGGACTGATAACCAGAATATTCAGGGAGCTCAAAAAACTAAACTCCCCTCCAAATAAATGAACTAATAGAGAAGTGGACAACTGAACTAAACAGGCATTTTCTTTTTTTTTTTTTTTTCATTTTTCTTTTATTATTCATATGTGCATACAAGGCTTGGTTTATTTCTCCCCCCTGCCCCCACCCCCTCCCTTACCACCCACTCCACCCCCTCCCGCTCCCCCCCTCAATACCCAGCAGAAACTATTTTGCCCTTATCTCTAATTTTGTTGTAGAGAGAGTATAAGCAATAATAGGAAGGAACAAGGGGTTTTGCTGGTTGAGATAAGGATAGCTATACAGGGCATTGACTCACATTGATTTCCTGTGCGTGGGTGTTACCTTCTAGGTTAATTCTTTTTAATCTAACCTTTTCTCTAGTTCCTGGTCTCCTTTTCCTATTGGCCTCAGTTGCTTTAAGGTATCTGCTTTAGTTTCTCTGCATTAAGGGCAACAAATGCTAGCTAGTTTTTTAGGTGTCTTACCTATCCTCACCCCTCCCTTGTGTGCTCTCGCTTTTATCATGTGCTCATAGTCCAATCCCCTTGTTGTGTTTGCCCTTGATCTAATGTCCACATATGAGGGAGAACATACGATTTTTGGTCTTTTGAGCCAGGCTAAACTCACTCAGAATGATGTTCTCCAATTCCATCCATTTACCAGCGAATGATAACATTTCGTTCTTCTTCATGGCTGCATAAAATTCCATTGTGTATAGATACCACATTTTCTTAATCCATTCGTCAGCGCTGGGGCATCTTGGCTGTTTCCATAACTTGGCTATTGTGAATAGTGTCGCAATAAACATGGATGTGCAGGTGCCTCTGGAGTAACAGTCTTTTGGGTATATCCCCAAGAGTGGTATTGCTGGATCAAATGGTAGATCGATGTCCAGCTTTTTAAGTAGCCTCCAAAATTTTTTCCAGAGTGGTTGTATTAGTCTACATTCCCACCAACAGTGTAAGAGGGTTCCTTTTTCCCCGCATCCTCGCCAACACCTAAACAGGCATTTTCAAAAGAAGAAATTCAAATGGCCCTAAAACATGAAAATATGCTCACCATTTTTGGCCATGAAGGAAATGCAAATCAAAACCACACTAAGATTCCACTTCACGCCTGTTAGAATAGCTATCATCAAAAACACCACCTACAACAAATGTTGGCCAGGATGTGGGGAAAAAGGAACCTTCATACACTGCTGGTGGCAATGCAAGCTAGTACAACCACTCTGGAAAACAATATGGAGGCTTCTTTAAAAACGAAATGTAGACCTGCCATATGATCCATCAATCCCACTGCTGGGAATAAACCCAAAGCAATGTGACGCAGGTTACTCCAGAGGCACCTGAACACCCATATTTATTGCAACACTATTCACAATAGCAAGTTATGGAAACAGCAAGATGCCCCACTACTGATGAATGGATTAAGAAAATGGTCTATATATACACAGTGGAATTTTATGCATCTGTGGAAAGCAATGAAATCCAATCATTTGCAAATAAATGGATGGAACTGGAGAACACCATTCTGAGCGAGGTTAGCCAGGCTCAGAAGACCAAAAATTATATGTTCTCCCTCCTATGCAGACTTTAGATCTAAAACAAATGCAGTAATATTATTAGACATGGGTCACACACTAAGGGGAGGACACATACAGGAGGAATAGGGAAAGGTAGGAAACTCAAAACTTGAAAGTGTGTGGTGTGCCCACTGCAGAAGAGCTAATATACTAACCTTAAAATAAGAGATTCACTATGGGAAGGTGACTGGGAAGTAGTGAAGAGATCTGGTAGAGATGAATCAATTTGGGTTGTAATACACTTGTGCATGGAAGCAATGCTAGGACTCTCTCTGTACAGCTATCCTTATCACAAACTACCAAAAGCGCTATGTCTTTCTTATTACTTCTTATATCTTCTCTCCCACAAATTTGGATAAGACAGCAGAACAGATTCTGCCTGGAAGCAATGGGGTGTGGGGGGAGAGAGAGGGGTAGGGGACAGAGGGCAAAAATGGCCCAGACAATGTATGCACATATGAATAAGTGAATAAAGAACAAAACAACAAAAAAAGAAAAAATGTTGGAACATTACAAGATAAACAAGATTGACAATCCCTCATTCATACTTATCCTCCCCATAAAAGAGAGAGAAGAATCTAGTAAATAAAATGAAAAGTGAAAAGGTGGATATTAGAATTTCAGATACCACTAAAATCCAGTGGATCAATAGGGGATATTCTGAAAAGTGTATCAAAAAAATGTGAAAATTTGACAAAACTGATAAATTTCTAGGCTGCAAGATCAAACAAAATAATACCAATGGTTCTCCAACAATCATGTAAATTGAATTGGAAAGAATGATCCTGAATACATCCTACCAATCCAGTAGGATGTATTGTAATTACCTGTAAAAAAAAAGACGTATATTTGTGCACAAACCAGAAAAGACAAAACAAAAAAAAAATACAAAAATATCCTTGAAAACAGACACAAAAATCATCAAAAAAATTACAAATAGTAATCAACAAAACATTTAAGAAGCAAAACTAGCAACCTAAAAAAACTGACTCAAAACTATACCATACAACCACAGTGAAAAAAATAGCATGTATCACAATAAAAACCATAATTTACATAACACCAGAATTTAACATCCTTCTGGAATTTCTTAGTCTATTATATATACAATAAACTAGTAGTAAAGAAAGAATGAAAAGTAAAAAGCAGGTAGCATTATTTTGGAGAGGATGAGTGTGTTCACCTGGAAATTCAAAGAAATACATGAAGAGGTCACATAGTCAATAGAGATTCCATAGCCAAACAAAGAGAAAATATGTAATTGTCGATTACTCAAATAAGAAGGATTCACATAAACCATGAGGGGGAAATAGATATATTGTGGCAACAGACATAAGTAAAATATAACTGCCTTCTCAGACCAACTGGAAAACCTTACACAGGAATAACAAATAATTTTTTAATTATAGATTTCAATGGATATCAACAAGTTCTATTAATGTTAGCAAAAGTCAAAGGAAAGGTTTCTCCAAGATGTGAAAAAGTCCATCTACATAAGTGATTTATCGATTCATGGTAATGTCTTCAAAATAAATGAAATTTCAAAAACCTACCAGAACTGATTTTGTAAGTTTCATCTTAAAGAACTGTTGGAATTTTTTGAAGATATGTAATGTTTAATCTAATATAAATTGTATGAAATATTTATATGTACTGAAACATAACATGGTACCCACTAAAATATATATAACTTACTGTTTATGCAACAGTTACACTATAAAATTGAGAAAATACATAAAAGATGAAAAATCTGATATTATTCAAAGTAGTAGCAAAATAATCACAAAAAGTTCACTGAATTCTCTGGCAACCCAAACAATCTTGAACAAAAGATGAAAGCTGAGAATCCACTACCTGACTCGACGAAGTAATGTAAAATTATTGGGATAAAACAGCATGATAGCCAGGCAGCAGTGGCTCTGGCCTACGATCCTAGCTTCTAAGGAGCCAGAAATCATTAGCACTCAGTTTGAATCCAGCCCTGGTAAACACTTCATAAGAACCTATTTGAAAAACACATCACACAAACTAAAGGGCTGGTGGAGTCACCGAAACTGTAGGCCCTGAATTCAAACCTCAGTAGGGCACAAAAACAAAAAACCAACAGGTTTTTTGCAAAATTGCAGACACACACACCAATGGAAAATTACACATCCTCAACTACCCCAGACATTTCCAATCAACTGATTCACAAGCAAGTAGAAAAGACATACCTTGAAGAATCGACAGTTTATTTAATCAGTGCTGTGAGAAAACTAAATGCTTGAAAGTGGAACCCCATCCCTCACCGAATACAAATATAAACACAAAAATACCTATAGTTTCACCATAAAGTAAGAAACCATTAAAAAATAAGGAAACCATTCAAAACAACGGAATAGGCAACAAATTTCAGAAAAAATTAAGAACTCAAAAATCCAAAGAAAATTAAACAGAAGGCATCATATTAAATGGAAGTTTCGTCAGAGCAAAGGAAATAATCACACAGAGAAGACAACACTTACAGAATGAAAGATCGTTTTCTGCAAACTTTCATCTAAAAGGTAACTCATATCCAGAATATATCACAAACTTGGTTAGAATCCCCAAAATAATTCATTTTAAAGGCAATAGTCTGTTCTAATTACTTGTAAAAAAAAAGACATATATTTGTGCACAAAAGTTAGTACAGATTATTTTGCTCTCGGGGAATTTAAAATCATTACTATGATAAGATAAAAATTCTCCTCTGTTAGAATAGCTAAGAGCAACAGTCTAAAAAGTTACACAGTTATATTTGCCAATATATTGTGCTTAGACTTCAGCACAGCCTCCCTCCCCCACAGGAAAAACACAATTGCAGTAGTCCATGTATCAACGCAACATCTTCATAGAATAAAATATTCCTTACTCTACTCAACTAGTAAATCACATAACATTTCTCTTCTCTAAGTCTAGGAGATTCAGACCAGACTCCTAGAAAACAGATTTCAAATTTTTCTAATTTTAAAGTAGCAAAGGACTACAATAAGCTAAAAAACCAGAGTTAGATATATGGCAAATGCATCCATATCTCTATTCAAATATGATTTCTAAAATTGTGGGGAAAACTAACTATGCCTGGGAAAACTTTGGAGACTAACAAAGATCAGCAGACAAATACGTAGGCATGTAATAAGAGCTGTGTACTGATACCTTCCACAGTTGGGAAGAAACTCAAATTCCTACCCCATCATCCCTGCTCGCAAATGTGTGCAGATACTTCAGTTAACACTCACTACAACAACACTTGAAAAGAGATGCAAGGAATCACTGCTTCCAACCATGTTTTCACTGCTAATAGGGTTGTAAATACATTGCTAGAATTTCATGGAATTGTGCCTGAACAATTTATTAATTAGACCTTCTGCTACAGACCTGGCATTTGTTCATATCCAAAACCTGAGCACAGATATGTGTCTACGTGAAGCAGTAATAAATTGGAGGGGAAAACTCTCACAGGGTTTATTATTTATTTCTGGTTATGCTTGCATTTGCAGATTTGACACAGCATCCCAGCATGACACGCATCTTATTTGAAACAGTAAGTGGGTATCTACAGTCATAAGTACTTTCATGACCAGGGGCACAAGTGCAGAACTTCTCTGTAGGGACTTATTACATACATTTGTGAGTAAAGAAATCTTATCACACCATTGCTCTACAAGAAAGGGAACTTTGTTCTCATCTCTCAGTACAGAACACATGCAATTGACTTGTATTGCTTTTCTAAGGATGATCTCTTGGTACTAGCTTTCAGCCCAGGCCTGAAGAGTCCCAGAGATGGTGGAGTAAATGCATAGATTTCAACCTTGTTAGGGAAAAGAGAAAAAGAAAAAAAGGAATATACTTGTTCGTGTTGAAAGAAAAATACACCACAACCACAAAATGAGTTAGGGATGTTTCTGGGAAGGTAGGGGAGGAAGGGCCATGTAGGGTTTACTATCAGCATTGGTCTATGGCAGTATTCGTCCAGAAATCAAATACAAAAAAGTAACATAAAGCCACAACTTACTTTGTAAAATCTTCATGCTGGTTAGGATCACTGCTTGTGTCATCTTTGACAAAAGAATAAAGCTGGAAAAATCCTGCAATCAGTGCATCTCCATCTTTGTATACACTGGGTTTCACGCTGGGAAAGCAGTGTGGGTCACTAAATGACCTGAGATGGAGGGGAAGCTGGAGGAGAAGGAAAATAAAACTCAAAGGGAACATGTCCAAAAATGTTTAATTCTGGCTGGAGGCTCAGATTACAGTGTCAGGCAGGTATATATGTTCTTATGTGCTTCTGTATTCAACTGGAAAGTCCATTGGAATTCCCCATTTTCCTTCACCCCAATGTCTTGCATTTCCATGGAGGACTCTGGAGCAATTTCTGCCCTAGGCTCTGCATCTGAAGCCTTGCATCCATGAAATAAACACTAGTTGAAAAATAAGTCTGAGGATCTTCGTTTCCACCCCAGGAAATGTCTACACAGTTGTAATGAAGTAGGTGTCAAAAAACAATTTTCAGGAAAGCTATTTGGGATGTAGAAAATGAATTACATCATTGGATCCATGTAAGGTGCAAGGTGATTATTGTTTCACAACAATCAGCCAATAATCAGGTTGACATAGGACATTCCAAATCAATAGTGCAAGACAAGTGCAGAAATCAAGTTGTATATTTGCATTCTGAGCTATGGCTTTGTTCACTATCAATGTCTTATTTTATCTATGCTGAGTTAATCATCTCCTGTTGTTCTGAAGAATGTCACAATCATACATAAAATCACAAGAATTTTATGCTCATTCATTTGACTTTTACTTGCAATCAAAATTCACTTAATCTTATATTTGCTCAATATACAAAAAGCCAGAGTGACTTTTTTCTCAGTTACACTTTCAGTCTCTGAGCATAAGTTTCTGAAGATATTCTCATGTCATAGCTCTCAATTAAAATCAGACAGATACATTAAAAGAAAAATACATATATTATTATTTCAATTTGCAATATATCATGGAAAGAGAAAATATTTGCTCTAAAGTAGATTAACAGAGTGTACCTATTCTGATCAAGATCAGTGTGATGGGGGGAATTTCCCTGGAACAGAAAATATGACAGTGAGCTAACAAGTTGAGAAGAGTAAAGCAATTGATTGATCTCTGTGTAATGAGCATGCTAATAGAGATCTTGGTGAGCATAAAAAATGAAAATAAGATAAATTACTTTGAGGTATATGGAAAATGAATTGAGACTTGAAAGGAAGATGAGACATAAGTTCTCTTAATTGCCTGTAGGAACAGCTACTTTTATGCACAGAGTAATAGTAAGTGACAGAAATATTTATCAAGAGATTGAGCTGTTCCAATTCATATATCAGAACGAGTAGTTTACCATACTTATTTTAAATGGATGGGAGACTTACAAGACTATTCTTACAGAACTCACAAAAGATGTTGATGGAGACATTCTGGAGAGACATGACGGTGGTTTGAGCTAAGTACAGAAATGTGGTCATGATGAATTCATAAGAATGTGATGTAAGCAATTAAAGTCTGCAGAAACTAAGAATAGAAGTAATATTCCTCAATATAATAAGGGCTACATATGACAAACCTATAGCTGACATTATACTAAATGGAGAAAAACTGAAACCATTGCTTCTAAAGTAAAGAATGAGAAAGGAATTTTTACTTTCTCCACTCCTGTTCAACACAGATTTGGAATTCCAAGCCAGAACAATAAGACAAAAGCAAAAAATAAAATGGATTCAAATAGGGAAGGTTGAATTCACATTATCTATCTCCCTAAAGAACCTCAAAATTCTACAGAAAACTGTTAGAAATCCTAAAATCTTTTGGCACATTTGCAGGATGCAAAATTACCATGCAGAAATTAATAACCTTTCTATCTACCATTAATGAACACATTAAGAAAAAAATCAGGTCAAACATCACATTTGCACAGGCTCAAAATCAATGAAGTACCTTGGAATAAATAAAACAGAGGAAACAAGAAAACTTTTCAATGAAAACTAGAAACCACTGGAGAGAGAAAATGAAGAAGACATTAGAAGATGGGAAGACCTTCCATGTTCATGGATTAGTAGCTTCAAATTTGTAAGACTGGCCATAGTACTGAATGCAATCTATATCTTCAATGCAATCGCTATCAAATTTATGTGACATTCTCCAAAAAAAATGAAAAATGAAACCTGAAACACACATGGGAACACAAAACACGTCATGACATAAAATTAACATTACAAACAGCATGTTATTGTCACAAAACAGACAGAAGACCAATGGGTTAGAACAGAAAACCCAGAGATAAACTCATGCATCTAGAGCTTACTGATCTTTGACAATGGATCCCAAAACACTCTAGGTAGTAGACAGCCTCTTCACCAAATGTTACTGTAAAAACTGGATATCCACTTGTAGAAGACTGAACTACATCCCTATCATTCAACCTGTTCAAAATCAACTTAAAGTGGATCCAAAACCTTAATATGAGGACTAAAACTTTGAAGAGCTTCAGAAAGTGGTAGAAAATATACTGGAACGTACAGATATAAGGAATGGCATGCTAAGTAGAACTCAAAAGGCTCAGTATCTAAAAGAAAGAACCAAGAAAGGGACTACATCAAACTAAAGAGCTTCTGCACAGCAAAAGAAACAGTCATTAGGCTAAAAAGACAGGACACAGAATGGAAGAAAATCTGTGCCAGCTTCATCTGATAGAGGCCTAATACCCAGAATCTACATGGAACCCACAAAACACAACCTCCAAAGAATCAACAACTCAATGAAGAAAGGAACACATTAATTTAACAGGACATTCTTAAAGAGTGATTCTCCAATGACTATAACTCAATGTAAAACTATGAGGTTGTTAGGTTACAATAGAAGGCTGAGCAAAGGACCCAATTATGAAGAAGAAAGAAATGGTGAAAAGATGCAAGTACTGATGACTCTAATTGGGTCATTAAGCATTGTATGCAAGTATCACTTCTCTGTACCTTGTAAATATATACAGTCTTTGAGAGTCAATAGAGAGACAAATATAAATTCAAAAAAGGAAAATTGCATATGTGATCACAAACTTCTCTACTGAAAGCAGTCCATAAGCATACAAGTGACCCTTTCGCTAGAGACTCTTGTTGGCTTAGCTCAATCTAACTCCTGTCAGGCCCAGTGCTCTCAGTGCATGGGAAAACGCTTAGCTACTGAGCCAGGCCATAGCTCTGTGTTGAGAAATACGGCCTCAACCTTGCCACCACACTCTCCTGCCTGAACACTGAGAATTGTTCAACTGAAGACTACAGGTGAAGAAACCTTCCCAACAACGGGCTGGCTTCTTGTGCAAATTCTAATGCAGAAACTCAGGAAATATGAAGAAAAAAAATGAGACCATTTGACTCATCCTAAACTCCATATCTACAGAGTAACAAACACAAACACAATCAATAAGAAGAAGAGGAAATATGTGACAAAGAATGTTTTTAATTTAATTTTTATTTTTCTGTGGTTCTGGATTGGTGTACATTGTAGAGTTACAATTGTTCTTACAATATATCAAATTTATCATACCTGAATTCACATCCTCCATCATTGTGTTTTTCAACCCCTCCCCCACACATTCTGGAAATAGATTGAACAAGTCTCATTTGTCAATTTCCATACATGTGTACATACTGTTTGCACTATATTCACCCTCCCATGCCTTTCACTAAACCCTCCCCCACCCACTAGTACCAAATCACCAGGAAAGTCATTTTCCATCCCCCTTGTCTTCAGTTTTGTAAATGACATAAAATGAAATTTAATGTTTGCAAAGGGACTTTCCTTGTGACTCCCCAAATTTTTATGTATTATAAACTGCTTTGGTTCATGTCCTTTCTTTTGCTGAGTTTTTCTTTAGTCACCTTTGTATGGTGGCTTCAGCAAGTTTAAAAATTCTATACTCACTCCTATAGTGAAATCTTGGAGAGACACTGGAGACACACGTTGAAGGCAAAATCACCAAAAGAGGCAATACTTTGACCCCTCCACACCTCCATCCAGCACAGGGAATCTCCACTTCACGTTAAACGGAGAAACAAGGAGCGCCCCCGGGCCTCCAGTCACCCACGCCCAGACAGCTTGGGAAGACACTGACAAGGTGAGCTTCGCAGTACCATGTAACTCCCACAGACAAGCCTGGGCCAGTGAACCATAGTCCCCTGGACAGACCGACCTCCACCGGGGAAAAGAAAGAAATTGACTAATAAGCAGTAAGAGCAATAAAGACAAGTGGGAAAGAGGGTGGGGTGCACTGAGTGCCAAAGATTGGGGGAAGGGAATCTTTCCAGAGACTGTAAATAAACAAGCCGGGCGGGCCGGAGAGGCTCTGGTGGGAGCGGGGGCACGCGCCCAGCAACCAAGAGCAGGAAAGCTTGTGAGAGTGGCGGAGGGAGGAAAACACCACAGGAGAGGAGGGAAGACCCACTTCCCACGTGACCTGTAAACAAAGCTGGCAGCTGGCAGGAGCAGCAGGACCGCCCACTAATCAGGAGCAGGAAAGCTTGTAAAAGTGATGGTGGGAAGAAAACTGCACTGGAGGGGCAGAAGACCCACTTCCCAAATGAACTGTAAATAAACACACAGGCCTAAGAAAGCGAGTTCAATGTCACCTTCCCCAGTGGGCTTGGAAAGGGGGAAGCTTGTAGCAGAGACTCACGCACAGGAAAACTCTCAGTAAACAAAGCCTGCAGGGACAGGTGCGTGCTAAGCTCACCCCTGAGATCTGCAAAAATAACGCCTCCAGCAACAGCAGGATGACAGCAGTGGGCAGGAAGTCACAGCCACAGATACCATTCTCAGAACTGTCCTGAGACTTTTTTTTCTCTTTTTCTCCCTACCTTTGACGAGAGAACACCTGCTTGCTGAAAAACTAATGGAAACTGTATTGCATTTGAACTTGGGACACCTGGTGAAGTTTTTGTGCGGGTGTGTGTAGTTTTGTTCTACTTTATGCGTCCCCTTTGATGAGACAACTACAGAACAACATCTGAGGCACCATCTCCAGGATTGGAGAATGAGAAGGCACCCAAATTATTAAGACTGAAACTTCATTACATTTTAACTTGGAGGATTTTTGTTTTTTTGTTTTTTGGGTTTTTTTAAATTTTCTATTTTTCATTTTAGTTTATTTTGTTTTATATATATATTTCTTTCATTTACTTATTTTTTATTTTTGTTCTTATCTTTATTTTTTTTTATTTTTTATTTTCAATCCTCTCTCTGTCTCTGTAATGCCTGTTCAGCTTACTGTTGATTAGTACACTAAGGCTCCCTGTTTATATCTTTGAAACTTTCTTGTCTGATTCCTTGTTCTGTATTCTCCTTTTTCTCTGTTAATTTGTTTTTCCCTTTTCTTTAACCTCTTGCTTTCCATCTCTGTTCACCCTTCCATTCTACATAACACCAATGTTATTATTACAAGCTAGAAAATACTTAATTGCACACAGTACAGGGACAGTAACAACACCAAGGACAATGACGGTAAGAGAGAAAAAACAGGGAAACCAGTTTCCCCACAGCAAAAAATTAGTACAGGAACCAGAGGGGAATGAAGAAAACAGGTACTCAGATCCAGACTCCAACAAAATGAAGATAAACTATGCCAAAGGACCCAATGAAGCCCACAAGAATAATGTAAAAGAAGACATACTACAGGTACTCAATGAGAATTTTATAGAGATGATACTGGATAGGGTCAACCAAAATGTACAGGAGACACTCAAGAAATTCCAAGACAACAAAAAAAGAGAATTTGAAGAAGCAAAAGAAGAAATAAAGGAAACCATAGAAGCACGGTATAAACACCAATGCGAAACAGAGAACACAATGAATGCAGGACAAAAATAGACAATATTAAAGAGGAAACCACCCAGGATATGGAAAACCACAGAAGAAAGAATGAAACAGAACTGCAAAACAAAACAGAGGATCAATCAGCAGAATAGAACAAACAGAAGACAGAATCTGAGAACTTGAAGATGAAATGGTAATTAAAGGAAAAACTGAAGAATTATTAATCAAACAACTCAAGACTTCTGAAAAGAAAATGCAAGAACTCACTGACTCCATCAAAAGACTAAACTTGAGAATCATGGGCATTGAAAAAGGAGAAGAGGTGCAAGGGAAGGGAATGTGTAATATATTCAACAAAATAATAACAGAAAATTTCCCAAATCTAAAGAAAGTTATTCCCATACAGATGCAAAAGGCCTCCAGGACTCCAAACAGACTAGATCAAGATAGAACTACCTCATGACATATCATCATTAAAACAGCAAATTCAGAAACTAGGGAAGGAATATTGAAGGCTGTAAGAGAGAAAAAACAGTAACATACAAAGGTAAACCCATCAAAATCACAGCAGACTTCTCAACAGAAACATGAAAAGCAAGAAGAGTGTGGGGTGAGATCTTCTGGGCATTGAATGAAAATAACTTCAACCACAGGATGCTCTACCCAGCAAAGCTATCATTCAAAATAGATGGAGCAATAAAAGTCTTCCATGATAAGCAGAAACTAAAACAATATGTGACCACAAACCCATCACTACAAAACATTCTGCAAGGGATTCTGCACATGGAAAGTGAAACCAAACTTAACCATGAAAAGACAGGCAGCAACAAACCACAGGATAAGAAAAAGCCAGACAGTAGAGAGTAACTTCAACTTAGGTACACACAATCAAACCTTCAAACAACTAAGACAACTAAATGACAGGAATCACCACATACCTATCAGTACTAACACTTAATGTTAACAGACTTAATTCACCCATCAAAAGGCACTGCTTGATGAAATGGATTAAAAGGGAAGATTCAACAATTTGTAGCTTACAAGAGACCCATCTCACTGACAGAAATAAGCATAGGCTTAGGATGAAAGGCTGGAAGAAGATTTACCAAGCCAATGGCCCCCAAAAACAGGCAGGAGTAGCAATATTTACCTCTGACAAAGTAGACTTCAAACTACATTGATGAAATGAGATAAAGAAGGACATTCCATACTAATAAAAGGGGAAATAGACCAAAAGGAAATAATAATCATCAACCTGTATGCACCCAATGTCAACGCACCCAATTTCATCAAACATACCCTGAAAGACATAAAAGCATATATTAACGCCAACACAGTGGTTGTGGGAGACTTTAACACCCCATTATCATCAATAGATAGGTCATCCAAACGAAAAATCAATAAAGAAATCCTAAATATAAAAGATTCAATAGATGAAATGGACCTAGTTGATGTCTACACAACATTTCATCCAACTTCTACACAATATACATTCTTCTCAGCAGCCCATGGAACCTTCTCTAAAATAGATCATATCCTAGGACACAAAGCAACTCTCAGCAAATATAAGAAAATAGAAATTTTACCGTGCATACTATCTGATCACAATGCAGTAAAAGTAGAACTCAACAACAAAAGTAAAGGCAAAAAACATGCAAACAGCTAGAAACTAAATAACTCATTACTTAAGAACAATGGATCGTCGATGAAATAAAAGAAAATATTAAAAGGTTCCTGGAAGTCAATGAAAATGAAAGCACAACCTACCAGAACCTATGGGACACAGCTAAGGCAGTACTAAGAGAAAAGTTTTAGCCATGAGTGCATATATTAAAAAGACTGAAAGATCCCAAGTCAATGACCTAAAGATACATCTCAAACTCCTAGAAAAGGAAGAACAAGCTAATCCCAAAACAAATAGAAGGAGAGAAATAATAAAAACAAGAGCTGAAATCAATGAAATAGAAACCAAAAAAAAACCACACAAAGAATTAATGAAACAAAAAGTTGGTTCTTTAAAAAAATAAGCAAGATCGATAGACCCCTGGCAAACCTGACTAAAGTGAGGAGAGAAAAAACCCAAATTAGTAGAATCAGGAATGCAAAAGAGGAGATAACAACAAACACCATGGAAGTCCAGGAAATCATCAGAGACTACTTCGAGAACCTAAATTCAAATAAATTTGAAAATCTAAAAGAAATGGACAGATTTCTAGATATATATGATCATCCAAAACTGAACCAAGAGGAAATTAATCACCTGAATAGATCTATAACACAAAATGTAATTGAAGCAACAATCAAGAGTCTCCCCAAAAAGAAAAGTCCAGGACCTGATGGATTCTCTGCTGAATTCTATTAGACCTTTAAAGAAGAATTGATACCAACCCTCCTTAAACTGTTCCACGAAATAGAAAGGGAAACAAAACTGCCAAACAAATTTTATGAAGCCGGTATTACACTTATCCCAAAACCAGGCAGAGACACTTCCAAAATGGAGAACTATAGGCCAATCTTCTTAATGAACATTGATGCAAAAATCCTCAATAAAATAATGGCAAACCAAATTCAAGAATGCATCAAAAAGATTATTCACCACGACCAAGTAGGCTTCATCCCAGGGATGCAGGGGTGGTTTAACATACGAAAATCAATAAACATAATAAACCACATTAACGGAAGCAAAGACAAAAATCACTTGATCATCTCAATAGATGCAGAAAAACCTTTGATAAGATCCAACACCATTTCATGATAAAAGCTCTAAGAAAACTAGGAATAGAATGAAAGCACCTCAACATTATAAAAGCTAAATTTGACAAACCTGTAGCCAGCATTATACTTAATGGAGAAAAACTGAAACCATTCCCTCTAAAAGCAGGAACCAGACAAGGATACCCACTATCTCCACTCCTATTCAACATAGTACTGGAATTCCTAGCCAGAGCAATTAGGCAAGAAGAGGAATAAAAGGAATACAAATAGGTAAAGAAACTGTCAAAATATCCCTATTTGCAGACGACATGATCCTATACCTTACGACCCAAAAAGCTCAACTCAGAGGCTGCTAGACATCATCAATAGCTACAGCAAGGTAGCAGGATATAAAATCAACATAGAAAAATCATTAGCATTTCTATACACTAACAATGAGCAAACTGAAAAAGAATGTATGAAAACAATTCCATTCACAATAGCCTCAAAAAAAATCAAATATCTAGGTGTAAACCTAACAAAAGATGTGAATGACCTCTACAAGGAAAACTATAAACTTCTGAAGAAAGAGATTGAAGAAGACAATAGAAAGTGGAGAGATCTCCCTTGCTTATAGATTGGTAGAATCAACATAGTAAAAACGTATATACTCCCAAAAGTAATATACATGTTTAATGCAATTCCCATCAAAATTCCAATGACATTCATTAAAGAGATTGAAAAGTTTACCGTGAAATTTATATGGAAACATAAGAGGCCATGAATAGCAAAGGCAATACTCAGTCAAAAGAACAATGCTGGAAGTATCACGATACCTGACTTCAAACTATATAACAAAGCAAAGGCAATAAAAACAGCATGGTACTGGCACAAAAACAGATATGAACACCAATGGAACAGAATAGAGGACCCAGATATGAAGCCACACAACTATAACCAACTTGTCTTTGTCAAATGAGCTAAAAATACATGATGGAGAAATAGCAGCCTCTTCAACAAAAACTGCTGGCAAAACTGGTTAGCAGTCTGCAAAAAACTGAAACTAGATCCATGTATATCATCCTATACCAATATTAAATCAAAATGGATCAAGGATATTAATATCAGACCACAAACTCTAAAGTTGATACAGGAAAGAGTAGGAAATACTCTGGAGTTAATAGGTATAGGCAAGAACTCTCTCAACGAAACCCCAGCAGCACAGTAACTAAGATATAGCATAGATTAATGGGACCTCATAAAACTAAAAAGCTTCAGTTCATCAAAAGAAGTGGTCTCTAAACTGAAGAGAACACCCACAGAGTGGGAGAAAATAATTGCCAGCTACACATCAAAGGACTCATAACCAGAATATACAGGGAACTTAAAAAACTAAATTCTGCCAAAACTAATGAACCAATAAAGAAATGGGCAAATGAACTAAACAGAACTTTCTCAAAAGAAGAAATTCAAATGGCCAAAAAACACATGAAAAAATGCTCAGCATCTCTAGCAATAAAGGAAATGCAAATTAAAACCACACTAAGATTCCACCTCATCCCTGTTAGAATAGCCATCATTAGCAACACCACGAACAACAGGTGTTTGCGAGGATGTGGGGAAAACAGAACACTCATACACTGTTGGTGGGAATGTAAACTAGCACAACCACTATGGGAAGAAATTTGGAGGCTACTTAAAACACTAAAGATTGATCTACCATTTGATCCAGAAATACCATTCTTGAGGATATACCCAAAAGACTGTGACACAGGTTACTCCAGAGGCACCTGCACACCCATGTTTATTGTGGCACTATTCACAATAGCCAAGTTATGGAAACAGCCAAGATACCCCACCACAGATGAATGGGTTAAGAAAGTGTGGTATCTATACACAATGGAATTTTATGCAGCCATGAAGAAGAATGAAATGTTATCAATCGCTGGTAAATGGACGGAATTGGAGAACATCATTCTGAGTGAGGTTAGCCTGGCCCAAAAGACCAAAAATCATATATTCTCTCTTATATTTGGACATTAGATCAAGGGCAAACACAACAAGGGGATTGGACTTTGAGCACATGATAAAAGCTTTAGCACACAAGGGAGGGGTGTGGATAGGTAAGACACCTAAAAAATTAGCTAGCATTTGTTGCCCTTAATGAAGAGAAACTAAAGCAGATACCTTAAAAGTAACTGAGGCCAATAGGAAAAGGGGACCAGGAACTAGAGAAAAGGTGAGATCAAAAAGTATTAACCTAGAAGGCAACACACATGTACAGGAAATTTATGTGAGTCAACTCCCTGTATAGCTATCCTTATCTCAACCAGTAACATTTGTTCCTTCCTATTATTGCCTATACTCTCTCTTCAACAAAATTAGAGATAAGGGCAAAATACTTTATGCTGGGTATTGAGGGGGTAGGGGGAAAGGGAGCAGGCAGAGTGGGTGGTAAGGGAGGGGGTGGGGGTAGGGGGGAGAAATGACCCAAGCCTTGTATGCACATGTGAATAATAAAACAATTTAAAAAAATAAAATAAAAATTCTATAGTCATTTTGTATGGAGAGTACATCAACCATATTCACCTTCTGAACTTCCATCTTTTATCCTCCCTTCACATGCACAAAGAAAAGTGAAGAGGAAGAAATCTCAGACAAGGAATTTACCAAATGATTATAAGAATGATCAACGAAGTGAAAGAGGCATGAACAAATGCAAAAATAAATAACAAGACAACACAACTAAAGACCCAAAAATACTAAAAAAGTCATTGCAGGACATAAAAAATAAATTTAAATTAATTATATAGAAATACTTACAGAAATCAAGTTGAAATTCTGGGCACAAAGAGCTCCTGAAATGACTGGAACACTTAAAAATTGAGTTCACCAGTGTCCAGGTCACCAAATGTCCCCCTCAGCCTTCCATCCTTCCCTGAGAATCACCTGAGGAGAGGGGCCATCCTGCACCAAGCTGGGAAGCCCTGGCTTCTTCTTCCTCTCACCAGTCAGGTAGAGGAAAGAGAAAGTGCCAAGGACCTGAGGCAGGGACACACCAGGTAGCAATCACAGGAGAGTGAGTTGTGAGTGATATAATATGTACAGGGTCTCACCTGGGGCTCCAGTGCATGTTTTTGTCATATGGAGGGTATTCGATGTGGGGGAAGAGGGAGAATGGCATTCAAGACTGATGTAAGTTGGGGCAGTGGCCCCTCCTCTCCTGATCCAGTCTACACCAACAACCCAAGCAGGCCTTAGGTGTCTTAATCATCTCTCTCTCAGAGCTGCTTTATGGATTATAAAAGCATTTCATGGAATTTCTTCCTGAAGGATTTATTTACCTAAAGTTATTGATAAATTCTTATGACACCTACAACATTGAATTTCATATATTCTAAAATTTGAGAAAAATAAATATAAATATCAAAACGCAGAAAACATCATTGTGGAGATTAGAAGTAGAAGCCAGTAATATTTGCAGAGTTGACTTCAGAATCAATGAGACAAAATGAATAACAAAATCTCAATTCAATCAAATGTTGAAAATGAGAGAAATGCAAAGTATGGAAATTCTAACCCTGTTAGAAGATGTTGCATGGGTTTTCAGTACACTGAAGTAAAGCACATGTTTTAACCTCGTATCTAACTGCTAGAATGGAGTAACTTCATTTTTTGATTTTTTGAAGCCATACAGAATGTTCCTCTCTGGCCTTAACAAAATAATGTAGCACTTGGGACCAAAGAAGAAGCCTAAGATCCCTGCACTGGAGGCCAAGATGGAGAAGACCTCCACGGCCACCATGACCCTTCCCTTGGTGCTGTGGTAGACAGGGAGGAAGGTGACCCAGACACTACAGAACACCAGCATGCTGAACGTCAGGAACTTGGCTTCATTGGGTCTAAGTCAACTTCAACAATAGGAAGTGAATAGAAGAGTGAGCCTTGGTTATATCTCAGGGTTGGGTTATTCTTGGTGAGTAAGTTTATTGATGTGACATCCTGATCACTTTGGTGGCCACAGGAATTACAAGGAAGCTTGGAACTGGTCTAACCATAGTGATTATTTTCAGAAACAAGTAGCATCACACAAGTTATAACCTTAGGCTAGTTACTATGGATGAGATATCTGTGCCTACCCTGTCCCAATTGAGAGGTTCCTATGTCTGTAGTACTCTCTCTATGCATTCCATTCTTGGGGTTTTCATTTTCAATACAGCAACAGATTTTGTGTGACAAACCAGATATTCTTTTGTGTCCATTAATGGTACAGTAATAATCTACCAGGAAATCATTTCCTGCAAACCTTTGCAGACAAATAGTGTAAATGACAACAAGCTAAGGCAAAAAAATACCAAATTCTTAGAATTTCCAGAAACACCAGCCCAAATGAAGCCAGAAAAGGAAGGAAGACTGAAATAAATAAATATGTGATACTTGAAAGCCCAAATGATATCCCTTGTCAGAAAACATCATGAACATTTTAGAAAGCTATGACCTCACCTAGTACTCCAAATGAGGTAACAGTATGTCATCAGGAACTATTTGGTAGGGGAGAAAACTCACAGAATTAAATGAGCTGTTTTAAGGAAACAAATTTCATCAACTGGAAGAAAACAGAGAAATGCTCCATTACTCTACAGAAAAACATAATAAAAACAATAAAAGAATTAAAAAATATTAAACAGAATTTCTTGAGCTGATAAATACATTCAGCAAAATCAAAAAATGTGACAGAAGTGAACAATAGCAAGACAGATTGACAAAAGAAAGAAGAACATTCTTACAGACAGGCTGTTTAAAATACACAATTGAAGGAAAACAATAATGAAGAAGTTCACAATGACTATGGCTTCTTTGAAAAAGTATAAAAGACCAAATATTTGCACTATTGCATTTCAAGAAGAAGTTGAGAAAGACAAACATGTAGGAAGCTTGTTCAAATGAATAATAGCATTAAAACTCCTCAGTTTAGAGAAAGATACAAATATCTAGGTGCAGGAGGATTAACCATTCACAGGTAAGCAAAACCTAGCTTGCCAGAAGCCATTGTATAATGAAGCTCTCACAGGTGAAAGATAAAGAGAAGTTTCTCAAGGTTTAAAGAGAATAGTAACAAATAAATTTAAGTTCAACCCTGCTGGCCTGAGATTGGAGTTCTCAGAAGAAACACACAAGCAAGGAGTGCTATTTATGCTTCACAGTATTGAGGAAGAACAACAACAACAACAAAATAAAAACCTGTATCAAAAGAGCTCTCCTTTAACACTGAAGGAAGAATAAAGACTTTCCTAGACAAACAACTGTGAAAGAATGTATCAACACCAGACATGTTTTCTAAGAAATATCGTGGGGAAATTTGCACACACACACACACACACACACACACACACACACACATATATGTAGTGTATTGTGCATGCTCACATATAACTATACTTATATATATATTCATATATATATATATATATACCAACCTATCAGAGGGTTTTTATTATGACATTCTGATACATTAATATGCGTATTTAACCCCTGCATTTCTTATGAGTATCCAGTCTCTTATTTTTTGTTTATTACTATGTTTGCATCATGATTATATTAGTTTGTTAGTGTTAAAAGTACTCCCATGAGCTATTTTTATCCACTGATATTTTCATAATACCCATGTGGGTCAATAATTGAAATACTTCTGTAGACTACCCAAAAATAATGAGTACAGAATCAAAACCAGTAACAATTCTCTTATCATAGGAAAGGACTATAAAAGAGGGGATGAATGGGGGGGCTGCAACAAACTGGGGAACAAGGTAGAACATGGCTACAGGGAAATCTGTTCAAACAGAATTAGTGGGAATGTGGATGGAATGTATTTCCTCATTTAGAGAAACAAAGTGCATGAATGGATACAAGACCCAAATCTATGTTACTCCCAAGAATCTTACTTCAACTTTAATGATAAACTTGGCCTGAAATTGAAGAAATGGGATATTACATTCCATGCAAACGGAAGCTGTGATAAAGCAGGAAATACCATACTAACATCAGAAAAAATACACTTAATTCAGTGCAATATAAAAGTATACAGAATGTCATGAATGAAAAAGGAGTTACTTCAGCAAGACAAAATTATTAAAAAATTCATTCATCAAATATCAAAACACTCAAATATGCAAAGAATATCTTAATGATTCTCAATTCAGAAATTCTCAGATTCAGAACCTGGTAAATCCTTTCATACCCACAGATAGCAATAGACAGAGATCCAGACTGAAAACTCAATACCAAAATATTCGGAGTTAAACTGCATGCTAACCAAACCTAATTAATACATATCTACTTTACCATCCAGAATCATCTTCCAAATACACACTTTTCTTTTCAGCACTTGGAAATTTTCAAAGATGGATCATAACCTAAAACATAGGAAAATGTCAAAATTAAAAAATATAACTATATGTAAGGCTTACTTTCAGGCAAAACCATAAAAAGAGGTCAACAAGAAAAACTTCAAGATTGAAGATATATGTGATAATTTTAAAACTACTTTTGAGCATCCAATGGATTGAAGGAAAAATCAGAAAGGAAATTGAATGTTTCTTGCAACAAAAAAAAAAGTGCAACACCACACTGTATGATGCAGTGTAGGCAGCACCAAGCGAAAACTTCACAGTAATCAATGCAAAAGTTGAAAAAAGTTAAGAATAGCTGCAACTAATAACCTTTAACTGCCTCTTCAATGAACCGTAAAAGAGAGCTCACTATATCTAAAATTAGTATAAGAAAAGAAATAATTATGATCAGAGAAGAGAGGAGTCAAATGGAGACCAAAAAATATAATGACAAAAACATATTCATAATTTGAGAAGATCCTAGATTAAGAAATGGACACAAGAATGAAGTAAATAACACCAATAATGAAAACCACAACAGAAAGAAAACAGATCAAAATGATCATAAGGAACCATATGCCAATAAATTGGAAGTCTAAAAGAAATTTTAAAAAATTAGGGACATACATCTTACTGGAAGTGACTCAGAAAGACATAGAATTCTTGGACAGATGAATAACACAGATGGAATGAAAATAGAAAGCCTCCTCAAAAAATAAAACCCAAAGACTTAAAGGATTCACTGATGAATTGCACCAGTCATTTAAGAAGATCGAGGTCACAGTTACATCAGTCCAAAGAGCTCTAATGGGCTATTTTACAGTCTGATGACTATAAATTATAATTATGCACTTTCCATTTCAAAAAGAGAATATAGTACCCTTAAAACAACAGAGGTTACTATGGGAGGTGACTGGAAAGTAGTGAATAAGTCTGGAAGAGATGAATCAATTCGGGTTGTAGTACACTTGTGCACGGAAGCAATGATAGGAATCTCTCTATACAGCTATCCTTATCACAAACTAGGAAAAGTGCTATGTCTTTCTTATTACTTCTTATGTCTTCTCTTCAACAAAATTAGAAAAGCAGGAAGAACATATTATGCCTGGAAGCAATGGGGTTGTGGGGTGAGAGGAAGGGTATGGGGCACAGAGGGGAAAAATGGCACAGACAATGTATGCACATACGAATAAATGAATAAAGAAAAAAACAAAAGAAGTTGGAACTTTACAAGATAAACAAGATTGACAATCCCGTCTTCATACTTATCCTCCCCATAAAAGAGAGAGAAGAATCTTGTAAATAAAAGGAAAGATGAAAAAGTGGATATTAGAATTTTGGGTACCACCGAAATCCAGAGGATCAGTAGAGGATACTTTGAAAAGTGTACTAAAATAAATTTGACAATTTAACAAAATGAGTAAATTTCTAGGCATGTAAGATCAAACAAATGGAAAGAATAGAATCTAAAACACTCAAAAAGATTTATATTGCTCAATGATATGAAGCACTAAAACACTTCCCAATAAACTAACACCCAGGACTGGATTGATACACTGCTAAATTCTCACAGAACTTAAAAAACGAAATAACACCAATGGTTCTCAAACAATCCTGTAAATTGAAAGGGAAAGGATGATACTGAATGCCTCTTACCAGTCCAGTACGAACTGTTAACAAAACCAGAAAAGGACAAAAGAAAAAAGGAAATAATACAAAAATATCCATGAAATCTAGGCACAAAAATTGTCCAGAAATTACAAACAGTAATCAACAAAACATTTAAGAAGCAAGAATAACAACAATACATTAAAACTGACTTAAATTATAGTACATACTCACAGTGACAAAAACAGCATGCATCAGAATAAAGACCATAATTTAAATAACATGAGAATTTTTATCCATTTGGAACTTCTTAGTCTATTATGTATGCAATAATCTAGTAGTAAAGAAAGAATGAAAAGTAAGAAGTAGGTAGCATTATTTTGCAGAAGATAAACGTGTTCACATGGAAATTCAAATGAAGAGGTCACACAATCAGTATAGTGGTACCAAAGCCAAACAAAAAGAAAATGTGTAATTGCCAATTACTCAAATAAGAATTAATCACATAAAGCCTGAGGGGGAAATAGGAATACTGTGGCAATAGTCATAAGTACAATATAACTGGCTCCTCAGACCAACTGGTAAACCTTGCCCAGGAAAACAAATTATTCTTTAAAACTTATACACTTCAATGGATATGACCAAATTCAATTAAGGTTAGCAAAACTGAAAGGAAAAGTTACTCAAAGATGTGAAAAAGTCCATCTACATAAGTGATTTATAGATTCATGGTAATGTCTTCAAAATTAATGATATTTCAAAAACCTACCAGAAATGACTTTGTACGTTTCATCATAAAGAAGTGTTGGAATTTTTTTGAAGATAAGTAATGTTTAATGTAATAAAAATTGTATGAAATATTTATATTTAAGGAAATATATAACGTGGTACCCATTAAATGTATAATTTACTTTCTATGCATGAGTTACACAATTATGTCAAGAAAATATATAAAAATGGAAAATATAACATTGTTCAAAGTAGTAGCAAAACAATCACAAAAAGTTCACAAAGTTCACCGAATTCCCTGGCAGCCCAAGGATCATGAACAAAAGATGAATGCTGAGAATATACTACCTGAATCTATGAAGTCATGTAAAATTATTGGGATAAAACAAATTGACAGTCAGGCAGCAGTGGCTCAAGCCTGTGATCCTCGCTACTCAGGGGGCAGAAATCCTTAGCACTCAGTTTGAATCCAGCCCTGATATACAGTTCATAAGACACTATCTTGAAAAAACACATCACAGAAACTAAAGGGCTGGTGGAATCACTGAAACTGTAAGCCCTGAATTCAAACCATAGTAGGGCAAAAAACCCAAAAAAACAACAGGTGATTTGCATAATTGCAGACACACACACCATTGGAAGATTGAAACACCTGACCTACCCCATGCATTTCCAATCAACTGATTCACAAGTATGTGGCAAAAGCTTACCTTGAAGAATCGACATTTTATTTAATAAGTTCTGTGGGGAAAACTAAATGCTTGAAAGTGGACCCCCATCTCTCACCAAATACAAAAATAAACACAAAATTAAAAACCTATAGTTTAACAGCATAAAGTAAGAAACCATAGGAAAAAAACATAAGGAAACCTTTCAAGACAAGGGAATAGACAGCAAATTTCAGAAAAAATTAACAACTAAGAAATTCAAAACAAGTTAAACTAAAAGCATCATATTGAATGGAGAAGTTTCTTCAGAGCAAAGGAAACTATTGCACAGAGAAGAGACAACCTACGGAATGAGGGATCATGTTCTGCAAACTTTCTTCTCAATGGAAATTCATATCCACAATATATCACGAACTTGCTTAGAATCCCCCAAATAATTCATTTTGAAGGCAATAATCTTTTTTATTATCTGTAAAAAAGACATATATTTGTGCAAGGAATGTAGTACAGATTAATTTAGTTTGCTCTCAGGGAATTTAAAATCATACCATAATGTGATACAAATTCTCTTCATTTAGAATAGTTAAGAGCCACAGTCTAAAAGTTACACAATTATATTTGACAATATGTTGAGTTTAGACTTGACTACAACCTCCTTACCCCACAGCAAAAACACAATTGCAGTAGTCCATGTATCAATGCAACACCTTCATAGAATAAAATGTTCCTTACTCTATTCAACTAGTAACACACATAACATTTCTCTTCTCGAAGTTTAGAAGATTCAGACCAGACTCCTAGAAAACAGATTCCAAATTTTTCCAATTTTAAAGTAGCAAAGGACTACTATAAGCAACATGAACCAGAGTCAAATGTGTGGCAAATTCATCAGTAACAATATTCAAATGTTTTCTAGAATTGTGGGAAAAAATAAGTATGCCTGGGAAAAATTTGGAGACTAACAAAGATAAGCAGACAAACATCTAGGCATGCGATAAGAGCTGTGTACTGATACCTTCCACAGCAGGGAAGAAACTCAAATTCCTACCCGATCATCCCTGCTCCCAAATGAGTGAAGATACCACATGTAATACTCAACAAACAGCACTTGAAAAGAGATGCAAGGAATCACTGCTTCCAATCATATTTTCACTTCTAATAGGGCTATAAATACACTGCTAGAATTCCATGGAATTCTGCCTTAACAATGTATTAATTAGGCCTTCTGATGCAGACATGGCATTTGTTCATACGAAAACCTGACCACAGATATGTGTCCAAGTGAAGAAGAAAAAATTGGAGAGGAAAAAAATCTCACAGGGCTTATCATTTATTTCTGGCTATGCTTGCATTTCCAGATTTGACACAGCATCCCAGCAGGACACACATCTTATTTGAAACAGGAACTGGATGTCTACAGTCATAATTGTTTTCATGACCATGGACACAAGTACAAAATTTCTCTGTAGAGAAATTATTAGATAAATTTGTGAGTAAAGACATCTTATTACTCCATTGAGCTACAAGAAATGAAACTTTGTTCTAGTCTCTCAATACACACTATATGCCATTCACTTGGACTGTGTTTCTTATGATTATCTCTTAGTGTTAGCTTTGACTCGGACTCACTGGAGGAGTCTGACTGATGCTGGAGCAAATGCATAGATTTCAGACTTGTTATGGAAAACTGAAAAAGAAAAAAAGAATATAGTTGTTCCTGTTGAAAGAAAAATACACCACAACCACAAAATAACTTTGGGATGTTTCTGGGAAAATAGGGGAGGAAGGGCCACATAGGGGTTATTATCAGCATTGGTCTATGGCACTATTCATCCAGAAATCAAATACAAAAATGTAACATAAAGTTATAACTTACTTTGTAGAAATTCCTTACTGGGCAGAATCACTGCTTGTGTCTTCAATAACAAAAGAATAAAGTAGGAAAAACACTGCAATCACTACATCTCCATCTTTGTATACACTGGGTTTAGTGCTGGGAAAGCAGTCTGGATTACTAAATAAACTGAGATGGAGGAGAAGCAGGAGGAGAAGGAAAACAAAACTGAAGGGGAACATGTCTAGAAATGTACAATTCTGGGTGGAGGCTGAGCCTACAGTATCAAGCAGGTGTAACTGTTTCCTATGTGCCTCTGTATACATGTGTTTATGTCAACTGGAATGTTCATTCCCAATTTGTTTCACCCGAGTGTCTCCCACTCCCTTGGAGGAATCTGGAACAATGTCTGCCCAGGCCTCTGCATCTGAGGTCCTGCATCCATGAGATAAACATGAGTTGGAAAATAAGTTTGAGGATCCTCCTTTCCAAACCAGGTTATATGATTTCATCCAAGCCCATAGATGGTAAGGACCCAGGGATGAATTTACCTTTCTTAGAGTTGTTCTGATCTATAGGTCAAAAAATAATTTGCAAGGAAGCTATTTCGGATGTGGAAAATGAATTACATCATTGGATGCCATGTAAGGACCAAGGTGAATTGGTAATAAAGGGCCCAGCCCAGTCAGGGCTTAACCAAAGCCAATGGGGCACATCACATCCTCCAATTCAAGATCACAAGAGAGACATCTTCACACACAAAATGTCCATGGCAACTCGCTAATATTCCTGGCATTATTTAGGCAGGTCTCCATATACGTATTGCACATGCAGAAACATCAACAGAGACACGTGTTTCACAATGATTAACCAATAATTAGGTTGACGCTTGAAATTCCAAATCACTAGTGCAAGATAGATGCAGAAATCAACTTGTATATTTGCATTCTGAGCTGTGACTTTCTTTACTATCGATGTCTTCTTTTATCTATGTTGAGTTAATCATTTTCTGTTTTCTGAAGAAAGTCACAATACTGCATAAAATCATGAGAATTTTATGCTTGCTCATGTGACTTTTACTTGCAATCAAAATGAACTTAGTCATGTATTTGCTCAACAAACAACAAGCCAAAGAGTGGCTTTTTGTCTCAATTACACTTTTAGTCCCTGAGCATATGTTTACAAATACAGTCCCAGGTCATGGTTATCAATTAAATTCAGACAGTCACATTTAGTAAGAAGTTATACATATGCACTATTATTTCAAGTTGCAATATATCATGGAAAGAGAAAATATTTGCCCTAACTTACAATAGAAGATTGTACCTATTCTGATCAAGATCAGTGTAATAGGGGAATTTCCCTGAAATAGAAAATATAGCAGTGAACTAACAAGTTGAGAAGAGTAAAGCAATTGATTGAACTCTGTGTAATGAATGTGGTGATAAAGATCTTGGTGTGCATAGAAAATGAAAATAAGATAAATTAGTATGAAGTATATTGGAAGTGAAATGAGACTTCAAAGAAGGATGAGACGTAAGTTCTCTTAATTGCCCATAGGAATAGCTACTTTTATGCACAGAGAAATAGGGAGTGACAGAAAATTTTACCAAGAAATTGATCTATTTCAATTATATTTCAGAAAGTGTCATTTATCATTCATATTTAGAATGGATGGGATATGTGCAAAGTATTATTACAGAACTCAGAAAAGATGTTGATGGAGACATTCTGGAGGGACATCATGGTGACCTGAGCTAAGTACAGATATGCAGTCATGATGAATTCATAAGAATCTGGTGTAAGCAATTAAAGTCTGCGATGACATTTTCTGAGATATGTCAAGAATGATTCTCCAATGACTGCAGTTGAACATCATCATTTAGGTGTGGGGTAATTACTAGAAGACTGACTGAAGAACTCAATTTTGAAGAATAAAGAAATGATGAGAAGATGCAAACACTAATTACTCTGATTTGGTCATTACAAAATGCATGCCTGTATCGCCCTAGCTCACTCATTCCAGTAAGCCAGTATCTCACTCATTCAGATACCCAGTAAACATATGACAAAAAATGGAATTACACACCAATATTTAATGAATACAGATGCAAAGATTCTCAGCAAAATGCTGGTGGAGAGAATTCAGCAACACATCACAAAGATCACAGATCATGACAAAATTGCTTTCATTCCAGGGATACAAGAATTGTTCAACATATGTAAATCTACAGATGTAATACAGCGTATAAACAGAAGCAAGACAAATTCCACATGACCCTATCAATACATATAGAAAAATCCTTTCATAAAATTCAAGACCTTTTCATCATAAAACTAGGAATAGAAGGAATGTTTCTCAACATTATAAGGGCTGTATATGACAAACCAATAGCTGACATTATACTAAATGGAAAAAAAACTGAAACCATTCCTGCTAAAGTAAAGAATGAGACAGGATGCCTTCTTTCTCCACTCCTATTCAATATATATTTGGAATTCCTAGCCAGAACAATAACACAAAAGCAAGATATAAAAGGGATTCAAATAGGGAAGGTTAATTCCAGCTATCCTTATATGAGGATGGCATGATACTCTTCATAAAGTCCCTCAAAATTCTACCAAAGACTGTTAGAAATCATAAAAGCTTTTGACAAGGTAGGAGGATGGAAAATTAACATACAGAAATCAGTAGCCTTTCTATGTACCGACAATGGATACACTAAGAAAAAAATCAGGTCAAACATCCCATTTACAAAAGCCTCAAAAACAATAAATTACTTTGGAATAAATATAGCAAAAGAAACAGAAAAACGTTTCAATGAAAACTATAAACTACTGGAGAGAGAAATTGAAGACAACATCAGAAGGTGGTAAGACCTTCCATGCTCATGGATTAGAATCAAAGTTGTAAGAATGACATACTACTGAAAACAACCTACACCATCAAGGCAATAGCAACAAATTTCAATGACATTCTTCAAAGAAATAGAAAAACCAATCCTGAAAAACATATGGAAACACAAAACACCTCATCACATAACATTAACATTAAAAACAGCATGGTATTCTCACAAAACACACAGAAGACCAATGGATTAGAGTAGATAACCCAGAGATAAACCCATGCATCTAGAGCTAACCAATCTTTGACAATGGATACCAAAACACTCTAGGTAGTGAAAGCCTCTTCATCAAATGTTGCTGTAAAAACTGGATATCCACATATAAAAGACTGAAACTACATCCCTATGGTTCAACCTGTACCAAAATCAACTTAAAGTGGATCCAAGACCTTAATATAAGGACTAAAACTTTGAAGAACTCCAGCAAGTGGTAGGAAATACACTGGAACATACAGATATAGGGAATGGCATTCTAAGTAGAATTGAAAAGGCTCAGTATCTAAGAGAAAGAACCAACAAATGGGACTACATCAAATGAAAGAGCTTCTGCACAGCAAAAAAAAACACCACCAGGCTAAAGAGACAGGACACAGAATTTGAGAAAATCTTTACCACCTTCATCTGATAAAGGCCTAATACCTAGAATATACAGGGAACCCAAAAAACACAACCCCTAAAGAATCAACAACTCAATGAAGAAAAGAGCACATGAATTTAACAGGGCATGCTTAAACAGTGATTCCCAATGACTGTAGTTCAACATAAAATGATGAGTTTGTGCGGGTAACTAATAAAAGGCTGACCAAAGGACCCAATTATGAAGAAGAAAGAAATGATGAAAAGATGCAAATATTGATTATTCTCATTTGGTCATTAAGCATTGTATGCAAGTGTCACATTTTTGTATCTTCTAAATATGCACAATCATTGAGAGTCAATACAGAGACATATACAAATTCAAAAAAGGAAAATTGCATATGTAATCAAAAAAGTTCCTAGAAGAACTGTCCAAAACAATCAGACTTTAGGTGTGGGGCAAGATGGTAGACTAGAACCATGTTTTGTTTTCACTGCCTGAATGACAAGAATCAGATAACTAAGGGCAGACTTTAATCTGAATAGAGAAAGAAATAACAAACACTGAGCATCACAAAAGAAGAAACTGGGGAGATGGAAACCACAAAGAAACAGAAAGAAGAAGAAAAAAGCAATGCAGAGCCATGCAATGCAACCGCAATCTTACGTGTGGATGGAAGATGAAGATGCATTCACAAGGGAAGCCAAATTGCTACATTTCTGAACCCCAAGGTAGATTTGGAAATTCTACCTGCACTTCCTTTAGTCTAAACCCTTGTGTAGCATTTGGTGAGACTAAGACTGTCCAGGGTGAAGGCCAGCCTTGGCAAAGCAATACATTTGTCACATCCCTTGTCTTGGAGGGCTATGGAAAGATGCCATCTGGAGGGAGGACTTGTTGAGATTTAGCTACTGTGGGGGAGTGAAAACAAGGAGGAATCAATGCTCAGTGAGTTTTCGAATCCCTGACATCATGTTTGGGTGGGAGAGGGTCATGAATATTAGGTATTGAGAGTGAGAGGCTGTGGTGTGAACCATTAGAAAACGTCAAGTAGCAGAGAGCTTTGTGAACAAAAAGCATGGTGGTTAGACATTCTTCCACCTCTGGAAATGTGTGAATCCCATAACGTGAAGGTCAGGGTGAAACAATTCACTGAGTCTGCTTTGACTGAGTTAACCATGTCATTCAGAATGGGCATCCTGGATCTGTATGTTTCTTCTGGTGGAACAGAAAGCCCCAAGCACAGATTCCCAAAATCACATGATATCCATGGCCTCAAGATGGAAGTGAATTTCTGGGCAGAGAATGAAAGTACATAGAGTCTTTATGGAAATCCATTCAATCCCATGTTTGTTGCTAGGTGTGCTGAAAGCCCCAAAATTTTCCCAATCATATGATTTCCATGTCTTCCTTATCCTAACAAGGAAGTGAACTCCTGAACATGGATGGAAGCAATGAAACCAGCAGGTATGTTGGTTTGGCTCCTCATGTACACCTCTGCATGTAGACGACTCAGTGTTCTGTCAACTTCTGTAACTCATTTGGTGGGAACTCATAGGTTTAGCCACACTTTGTCCCTGGTCACAAACTGGGGACCTTGTGAAGCAAGGAAGATCCTACTCACATGACAGGTTGTAAAGCTCCCTGTGGCTGACAGTGGCTCCAAATACACAAACAGGGGAAACTTCTCTACTCAAAGCAGTCCATAGCAGACAAGTGACCCTTTTGCTAGAGACTCTTGGTGGCTTAGCTCACTCTGACTCCTGTCAGGCCCAGTGTTCTGAGCACCTGGGAAAACTCTTGGGTACTGAGCTAGGCCATAGACCACTGTTGTGAAATAGAGCCTCAATCTTGCCACTACACTCTCCTGCCTGAATGCTGAGAATACTTCAACTGAAGACTACAAGTGACGAAAATTTCCCAACAACGGGCTGGCTTCTGGTGCAAATTCTAATGCATAACCTCAGGAAATATGAAAAAAAAAAAAGAAAAACAAACCATTTGACTCATCCTAAACTCCATATCTACAAAGTAACATATACTATCAATAAATAATAAGAAGAGGAAATCTGAGACAGAGAATGTTTTTAATTTTATTTTTTATTTTTCTGTTGTTCTGGGTTTGGTGTACATTGTGGATTTACAATTGTTCTTACAACATGTCAGATTTATCATACCTGAATTCACATCCTCCATCATTGTGTTTTCCAACCCGTGTCCCCCACATTCTGGGAATAGAATGACAAGTCTCACTTGTCAATTTCCATACATGTGTACATACTGTTTGCACTATATTCACCCTCCCATTCCTTTCCCTTAACCCTCCCGCGCTGACTAGTACTGAACTCCTGAGAAGGTGTTTTTCCACCCTCCTGTCCTTCAATTTTGTAAATGAGATAAAATGAAATTTATGTTTGCAAAGGGAATTTCCTTGTGACTCTCCACATATGTATGTATTATAAACTGAATTGGTTCATGTCCTTTGTTTTTCTGATTTTTTCTCTAGTCACCTTTGTATGGTGGCTTAAGCAAGCTTAAAAATTCTATAGCTCATTTTTCATGGACAGTACATCAACCATATTCACCTTCTGAACTTCCATCTTTTATCCTCCCTTCACATGCACAAAGAAGAGTGAAGAGGAAGAAATCACAGACAAGAAATTTGTCAAATGATTATAAGAATAATTAATGAAGTGAAAGAGGGCATGAACAAATGCAAAAATAAATAACTAGACAACACAAATAAAGACCCAACAATACTGAAAAAGCCAATGCAGAACACAAAAGATAAATTTAAAGTAATTATATAAAAATACTGATGGAAGTCAAATTGAAATCTGAAACAAAGAGCTCCTGAAATGACTGGAACATTTAAAAATTGAGTACACATTGTCCAGGTCACCAAATGTCCCCCTCAGCCCTCCATCGTTCTCTGAGCATCACCTTTGGAAAGGGGGCATCCTGCACCTGGGTGGGAAGCCCTGGCTTCTTCTTCCTCTCACAGTCAGGCAGAGGGAAGAGAATGTGCAAAGGATCTGAGGCAGGGACACACCAGGTAGCAATCACAGGAGAGAGAGCTATGAGTGAGGTGATGTGAACATCACCTGGATCTCCAGTGCATGAGTTTGTCATATGGAGGGAGTTAGTTGTCATGACAATTTTATGATGCAATTTGCATCTTCACAATGCCCACAGAATGGTTTGTGGGTGGAAAGTGGGAGGTGGGAACCAGGGTTCTGCTTGAGGAGAGTTATTTGTATAATGCTATGTGCCTGAGGACCAACGTTTATGTGGGGTGCAACCTGGTCTTCCAGATTAACCTGCTGTGTGACCCAGAAAGTCCATTCCCTTCTCTGAACCTCCCAGAGCTCAGAGGCCTAGAGGCCTTCAATATCCTTCTCAGACGCACAGGTTATGAGTCAGTTCTGGTGTCCAGGATGAGGAGGCCACAACCACTTCATGCTCAAGCTTGAATCCAGGGGAGGGACCAGAGAGAGTGGCGCTCTGCTGATCACCTCCTATGTGCTGCACAGTGCAGATGGCAGTCATCCATCATGCATTTACACTTCATACCCTCTCCTGCCACTGTCTAGTGATGAATAACAAGAATCATTTTGACAGCACCTCTGGGATCCAGGATCTAGTCTAAGATCATGATAGGATTCATTTATTTAATCTTCCCAATAATGATGAGATAGATACCAGTATCACTCACATATTAGAGATGAGGAAACAGACCAGTAAAGAGGTAGAGTAAACTGCTCAAGGTCACACAGTAGGAGCTGCCCACTGGATGTTATATTGTGAAGCTGACATTAGTGGTCCCATTATAAAGACAGGAGAATAGAGTCCTGGGAGCCATTTGGGTTGAGCAATTTCCTAGAGGAATTCACTGAGTTCCCATAGGCCAGAAGCAGAATTAAGTCCCTAACACCAGCCCTAGACCCCTATTCAGGCCTTTGCTGCACTCTTTATCCACAGCAAAATTCAGCTAGTCTTGGCACCTGTGCCCAGTCCTGCCTGCCCTTAGCTCTGAGGAAGGAGTGTTGCCCAGTGTCCATCCATGGTGTTGACCATGTGGCTTTTATTGTAGAGTGAGCCCACCATGAATGTGGTTTAAGGGGACATAGCCACCACTGCATAGATTACTATACCTATTGGGCATGCATCACATCTCCCATGCATGAGATCAATGAGCTTGGATATGTCACCTCCTGCCAGAGCCATCTGGGGAGACACAGCTGTCCCTTGTCTTTTTCTCACCTTCCCTGCATCATGCACTTGGCTTTTCTTTGTAGAGAGAATCAATAACTGCTCAACTTCATTGCATGTAATAGGACTATTTAGGTGTTTAATGTCTTCTTGGTTCAATATTTGTTGGTTATCTGTATTTGGCAATTTATCCATTTTATCTAGATTTTACTGTTTATTGAATAGAAATTTTCAAAGTACTTTGCAATGATTCTGCTGATTTCATTAGCATTATGGATATGTCCCCTTTTTCGCTTCTGATTTTATCAGTTTGGGTGTCTTCCATCCTCCATTTCTTCATGTTGGCTACAGGTTTGTCGATCTTGTTTATCTTTCCAAAGAACCGATTTTGTTTCATTGGTTCTTTGTACAGTTTGTTTGGTTTCCATCTCATAGATTATCACCCCTGATGTTCATTATTCCTCTCTGTCTGCTGGTTTTGGGTTTGTTCTTGTCTTACTTTTCTAGGAGGTTAAGGTGCATCATTAAGTTGTTTATTTGTGAGCTCTGTGTTTTATAAATGTAAGCATGTATAGCTATAAGCTTTCTCTGTAGCATGAATTTTTCTGTGTCCAACAGATTATGAGTGCATTTTCACTTTCATTGGAATCTAGGAAATTTTTATTTCTTCCCTTATTTCTTCAGTCAACAATTGGCATTGCAGTAGTGTGCTGTTCAGAAATTTTTCTGGGGTTTCTTTTGTTTGTTGTATCGAGTTGCATTCATTGTGATTTGATATAATACAGGGGATCGTTCTGATTTTCTTGAATGTGTCGAGTCTTGCTTTGTGTCCTAAAATATCATCTATTTTGGAGAAAGTCCTATGAGCTGCAGAAAACAATGTGTATTGCCTGGTTGTTGAGTGAAATACTCGTAGATATCAACCATGTCTATTTGGTTTAAAGTTATCTATGATGTTTCTTTGCTAAGCTTTTGTCTGGATGACCTATCCATGGGTAATAGTGGAGTATTCAAGTCTCCCTCTATCACGTTGTGAGTGTCTATCCGTGCTATTAGGGCCATTATAGGTTTTTTAATGTAGACGTGTGCCCTTGTGTTTGGTACATATATGTTAAGGATTGATATCTCCTCTTGATAAATTAATTGTTCCTTTATTTAAAATGAAGTGACCTACATTGTCTCTTCTGGTTAATTTTACTCAGTCTTTTTTCTCAGATATGAGTACAGGTACTCCTGCCAGTTTATGGGGTCCATTTGCTTGGAAAACTTTTTCCCCCCTTTTACTCTAAGCCAGTGTTTATTTTTTCAGTGAGATGAATTTCTTGTAAGCAACATGTGGTTGGGTCTTGCATTTTTTTAACCCAGTTTGCTATTCTATGTATTTTGATGGAGGCATTCAGGGCATTTACATTCAGTGTTAATATTGAGAGGTGCCGGTTGTTTCCATCTATTTTTATTCCCCTGTTGTTCAGTTTTACCTATTCCTGGTTTGTTGCTTACCCAAAAGGGTTTATGCTTTCTTGAGTTTTCCTGTCACACTCTAGTTTCTTCTCTATGTAAAAGTGTAAAAGTCCTTTAAGTATCATCTGTTTTGCTGGCTTGGTGATCGCAAAGTCCTTTAGTGTTTCCTTGTTGTGAAGGTTTTAAATTCTACTTCAATTAGCATGGATGGTTTTAGTGGGTAGATTATTCTAGTTTGACTGTTGCTTTATTTCAGGGCCTGAATTATATCTTCCAATGACCTTCCTGTATTTGGAGTTTGAGTTGAGAAATCTGCTGTAATTCAAATGGTTTTATCTACATGTGACTTGTCTTTTTTCTTTGGCAGCTTTCAGAATTTTTCCTTTGTCTTGTGTGCTGAGTGCTTTGATTATGATGTGTCTGGGGGTGTTTCTTTTTGTCTGATGGTTTGGTGTTTTGTACGGTTTTTGCCTCTTGGTGGTTCTCTCTTTCTCAAGGTTAGGGAATGTTTCAGCTATTACTCTATGGAACAGGTTGTTGATGCCTGTAGTTTGTAACTGCTCTCCTTCTTCTGCATAGAATGATTCATAGAATATGTCTTTTCATGATATCCCAGATATATTTTATGTTCCATTTATATTTTTAGCCTTCTAACACTCGTCTTCATCTTTCATCTTTTTCTGTGGGTCTAATTCCAGTACTTTATTTTCTGTTCCTGAAACTGTCTTTTCAATTTGTTCCATTCTCTTTGTCAAGCTTTTGGTTGAGATTGTCATTTGGAATTTTGAGTTGTTTATTTTGAATTATTTTTCAGGTTTTCCTTATCTTTATTGATGTCCTCTTTCATATCCTGGAAAGTCTTCTCAATTTCATTCACCTGTTTGTTTCTGTTATCTTTGAGCTCATTTGTTTATTCACATCGTCTTTGATGTCAAATACTAACTTTTGTGTTTCTTTTTTAGAGGCCGTTAATCATTTTTATATTTTTTTGGAATTCGTTATTTGATGTCTGTCCCCTATGCAGGTGTTTACATCCTTAGTGGTGGACTTGGCCTTTGAGATAGAGTGGTTTTCTTGGGGTTCCATTCTGGGTTGAGAATTGTGCATATCAAGTTGTTTTAGGTTATGGTCTTATTCCCTTGAGCCCCTGGAGTTGGATTTTGAGGGGTTTTTTCCAAGAGCTCCAGCAGTTTTCCTCAGAGAGCAGTATGCTGGAAATATTCCTCCTTGCACAGATCTTACTGTGGTGCAGATTAGCTTTTTTTCCCCTCAGTGAAATTGCTGTTGTTCCTGCTCTTTGATGGAGCTGAGGAGACTCTCTTCCAGTCATAGTGTGGAGTGCTGGTTCTCTGTGGACTGTTGGAGGCAAGCCTCCTAGCACCTGCAGTGTAGTGTATTGCCAATCAGTGGAGGAGCTGTGATTCCAGCTCATGGAAATGAGAGATGGGACTCTGCTGAAGTGAGGCAGGAGCTATCAAGCTGTTGGGCACAGTGGAAGCACTGGGTCTGTGCACCTCATGATGCAGACTTTCTAGTACCACTCACTGAGTAGTAGGCTACAGCTTTCCTTCCCTTCCGTGGGGAATGTAGCATTTTGATCGTTAATTGATAAGTGGTGGTTCTCCAATGGTTGGGCCCAGTGGGAAGTATGGGCCTTTTGTGCCATAGGGAAGCAGGTCACCTGGCACCTACAGAATGGCAGATTACCACTCAGTGGAAGAGCTGGATTCTTGCTCCATAGCACGGGAGCAGGGCCTCACCTATGGGAGAGCTTAGTGGTTAGATTGTGCCACAGTGCTCTGTAGAGAGAGAAGCCACCCAGCACAAGCAGAATAGCAAATTGTGGAGTATGGGTTTGACTTGCCTGTGTGCTAGTAGACTCCTGGCACTGAGTAGCAATTTGAGGGTGGCTGTGGGATAGCAAACTGCAGGCTTCATTCCTCTGGTGTCCACAATGCAGCAGAAGCTCAGGGATCTACTTGTGTTGTGTTGAGAGCTTCCAGGATCCATGGGAGGAGCTGCAGGCCCAAGGAACTAAGCCTCCAGCAGCAGGTGTCTTGCAAATTGCTTCACGGTATAGGCTACCAGGAGTCATGGAAGCAGCTTCAGGCACGAGGGATCCAATCCTATGGGCAGCATTAGTTCTAGTGTCCATTTGACAGATGCTGGCTTCTAGGAGCGACAGGAGCTGCTACAGTCATGGGAGAACAAAGCCTGCGAATAGCGTGAGCTGTGGTGCCTTCTTGTTGATGTGGACTACCATGAGCTATGGCTGTTGCTGCAGGCACGGGAACTTAAGCCTGTGGGCAGCAGAGCCCTGGGGCCTGCTTGTAGGTGTGGGCTACCAGGAACCACAGCATCTGGTACATGCACAGAGGAAGCTAGCGTTTGTCAAGCGGGAACCCTGGACGCTGCTTGCTGTGTGTGTGGGCTTCTGGAGGGCAGTACAGTAGCATTGCAAGCAAGGGGGAACCAAGCATTTGGGTAACGTAAGCCTAGGAAACTGCTTTCTGGCATGGGTTATGAGGAGCATCAGCAGCTGCTGCAGGTATGGACAATCGAAGCCTGTGGGCAGTTGGAATTCGAGGTCCAAATTGCCAGGTGCCATTGTCCAGGAACCACAGCAGGTGATGAAAGCGCGAGAGAACAAAGCCTGTGGTCAGCAGGACTCCTGGGGCCTGCTTGCTGGCACAGGCTTCTGGGAGTTTGGTACAGCAGTTACTGCCAGCACAGGGAACCAATCCTTCTGGTTTGTGCCTTCTGTTAGCTCTTGTTTATTTATTTATTTATTTATATAGCTCTTATTATTAGGCTCTTATTAATAGATAGACTCTTTATTACTGTTTCAATATTATTACATGCAACAGGCCTGTTTAAGTGGTTAATATCTTCTGGGTTCAGTTTTCACTGGTTGCATGCATTTCAGATTTTATGAGTTTCATTTTGATTTTCCTGTTTGCATGACTATACGTTTTAAAAGTACTCTGTAATTATTTTCTGGATTTTGTTCATTGATATTTGTGGTTTTGTCCCCATTTTAATCTCTGATTTTGTTTATTTGGGTTTTTTCCTTTCTCTGTTTTGTCTTGTTGGCTAAGGGGTTGTTGATCTTGTTAATTTTGTCAAAGAATCAACTTTCTATTTCATTGTTTCTTTGTATACTTTGTTTGGTTTCTATTTCATTAGTCTCAGCCTTGCTTTTTGTTAAATTTCTCTGTCTACTGGTTTGGAATTTGCTTTGTTCTTGTTTGAGAGGAGCTTAAGGCGCAGCATTATATTCTTTCTTTGAGAGGTCCCTGTTTTTTTAATGTAGGCCCATAGAGCTATAAACTTTCCCTTTAGATGGTCTTTGCTCTGACCCACAGATTCTGGTAGGTTGTATTTCATTTTCTTTGGATTCTAGGAATGTTTTGAATTCTTCTGTTATGATTTCAATCACCCATTGGTTTTTTAGCAGCATGTTTTTCAGTTTCCATGTGTTTGAGTATTTCCTGGGGACTCTTTCATTGTTGAGTTTTAGTTTAATTCTGTTGTGATCTGATATGATGCAGAAGGTTGCTTTGATTTTCTTGAATTTGGTGAGACATGCCTTGTGTCCTAAAATATGTTCTATTTTGGAGAAAGTTCCAAGCTGCAGAAAAGAGTGTGTATTGCCTAGTTGTTGGGTGAAGTACTTGGTGGATATCAACCATGTTTATTTGGTCTAATGTGTGAAGTAGTTCTAAAGATTCTTTATCTTTTGTCTGAATGATCAGTCTGTTGGTGACTGTGGGATAATCAGGTCCCCCACTATCACTGTGTTAGTGTTTGTCTGTGCTCAGAGGGCCGTTGGAGTTTTTTAATGTAGATGGGTGCCCCAGTGTTTGTTGTATATAATATTTCCTCTTGATGAATTGTTACTTTCATTAATATGAAGTGACCTTCATTGTATCTCCTGACTGATTTTAGTTTGAAGTTGACTTTGTCAGATATGAGTAGAGCTACTCATATCTGCTTGTTTCTGGGGTCCATTTTGCTTGGAAAACTTTCTTCCAACCTTTGACTCTAAGCCAGTATTTTTTTTTTCAGATAAACGAGTCTCTTGTAAGCTTAGGTGTTGTTTCTTCATCCAATTTGCTGTTCTGTGTCTTTTGATTGGGGCATTGATGCCATTTACATTCAATGTTAGTATTGAGAAGTGCCTGTTGTTTCCAGTCATTTTTGTTTACTTGTTGTTTAGTTTTACCTAGTCCTTGTGTATTGGTCTGCTTACTCAAAAGTGTTTATTCTTTCTTGAGTCTACTTGCCTCACTCTATTTTCAACTTCTATATGTAAAAGTCCTTTAAGTATCTTCTGTAAGGCTGGCTTGGTAGTTGCAAATTCATTTAGTTTTTCCTTGTTGACAAAGGTTTCAGTTTCTCCTTCAATGATGAAGGATAGTTATGCTGGGTAGAAAGTCTAGGATGACAGTTCCTTTCTTTCTACATCTGAGTTAAGTCTTTTCATGACCTTCTTGTATTTAGAGTTGGAGTTTAGAAATCTGCTGTTATTCTAATGGGTTTGCCTGCTTATGGGACTTGTTTTTTCTCTTTTGCAATTTTCAGAATTCTTTCTTTGTTCTATGTGCTGACAGTTTTGATTATAATCAGTGTGCGTGTCTTTCTTTTTTGGTCACGATGGGTTGATACTCTATAAACATCCTGCACTTGGGGGACTCTCTCTCGAGATGAGGGAAGTTTTTAACTATTAATCTATTGAATACATTGTCAAGGCTTTCAGTTTTTATCCTCTTCTCCTTCTTCAATACCCATGATTTGTAGGTTTTGTCTTTTCATGGTGTCACAGATATCTTGCATCTGCCATTCATATTTTCATAGCATTCTTTCATAATCTTTCACTGTCTGATCTAAATTCTCTACTTTGTCTTCTGTTCTTGATACTCTATTTAAAACTTTCTCCACTCTGTTCTCCAAGTTTCCAGTTATGATTTTTGTTTGGGATATTGAATTTTTTATTTAGTATTGATTAACTTAAAGGGTATCATTATCTTTTTTGATTTTCTCTTCCATATCCTGGATAATTTTCTTAATTAAAGTCATCAGTTTTTTGGAGACTCTTACTGCTCATTTAATTGGTTTCTCATGTTCTCTTTGAGGTCAAATGCTTACTTTTATATTCTTCCTTTGATGTCATTAACCAGTTTTGCTATTTTTTTTAAATTATTTTTTATAGCTCTTCTTCTATGCAGGTGGAACTGGCCTTTTTATGGAGAGTGATTGTCTTGCTATTTCATTCTGCATTGAGACGTACACATCTGGAGTTGGTTTTGGTTAGGATTTTAATCCCTTGTGACCCTGTAGTATGGTTTTGAGTTTTTGTCTCTTGGAGCTTCAGTAGTGTTCCTCAGAGCAGGGTATGCTGGATTTGTAACCCATTGCAGGGTTTTTGTTGTGTTGCAAATTATGTCTTTTCTCACATCATTGAGGGGTTCGAGTTCCTGCTCTTGGATGGGGACAGAGGGGCTCTTCTGCAGTGCAGTGGGGAATGCCAGGTCTCAGTGCACTGTGGGGGCCAGGCCTCCTAGCACCAGCAGAGTAGCAGATTGCCACTCAGTGGAGGAGCTGGGATTCTAGCTCTTGGTAGGGAGAGATGGGAATCTCCTGCAGGGAGATGCAGTGTGAAGTGCTCAGTTTCTGTGAGCCTGGGGAAACAGGGATTATCGTACCACATGCAGAGTAGAAGATTTTAGCTTACCCCTCCTCAGTAGGATATCTGGCATTTTCAATCTTTGTTGTGGGAATAAGGGTTCTGTTGCTATCAGGGACTGTGGGAGGTGTGGATCTCCATGCTCTGTGGGGAGAGAAGCCTCCTGGTGCCTGCAAATAGCAAAGCCTGGAGCCTGTGGGGCACTTCTGTGTGTGGTGGCAGGCTCCTGGCAATGTGTAGCAAGTTGAGGCCACCTGTTGAGCAGCAAGGCCAGTGCACTTGAATCGACATAGCCCAAAACACATAATGGGGTGAAGACACCCTCTTCAACAAATGCTGCAAGTAAGTCTGGATTTCACATATAGAAGGCTGAAACTAGATCCCTGTCTCTCAACCTGTACCAAAAACAACTCCAGTGGATCAAAGACCATAATATGTCAGGAAACTTTGAAGCAACTCCACAAACTAGTAGGAAATACACTGGAACATCCCTGCCATCACGTTTGAGTGGGAGATGGTCATGAGAGAGGAGCATGCAGAGTGGGAGGGTCTGGTGTGAACCCTTAGAGAAGGTGAAGTAGCAGAGACTTGTGTGAACAGAAAGTATGGTCCAGACATTCTACCACCTGTGGAAGAGAGAGAGTTCCATAACATGATGGTCATATGGAGACAAATCACTGACTCTGCTATGTCTGTGTTAATGTTGTCCTTTAGGTTGGGCATCTTGGACCAGTGTGTTGATTCCGTGTGGTCCTGAATGCATCAAGCCCAAGTCTTCCTAACCACATGACTTCCAGGGCTTCCAAAGGGAAGTGAATTTCTCAGCAGGGCATGAATTATATATTCTTTCTATGAAAATCTACACTATCCAGTTTGTTGGTCGGTGCTGCTGAAAGACCTGCACTTTTCCAAATCACATGATGTACATATCCTCACCCCAAGAAGAAGATGAATTCCTGGACATGGATGGAAGCACTGAAACCAGCAAGTAGATTTCTTGTTTCCAAAGGTAATCTCTGCATGAAGGTAATTCAGTGCACTATCCCTGTCTATAATGTATTTGGGGCCACTGATCAGCTTAAACCCTAGCTATTCCTAGAAACAAGTTGGGGACATTGTGAAGCAAGTAAAATCTTACTCAACTGACAGGTGGTTAAGCTCCTTCTGGCTAACAGTGGCTCCAAAGAGAGAGAGCTTCTATAGTGAAAGCAGTCTAGAAGAAGTCAGATAACCATTTTATCAGACATTCTAAGTGGTTTAGCTCAATGTGAGTACTGTCAGGCTCAATATTCTGATCAGATGGGCAAATTCACAGCTACCAATGTGGAGAAAATGAGTCACAACCTTGCCACTACGTTCTCCTATGTAAACATTGAGAATACTTCAATGAAGACTACAGGTGTAAAAAATTTCCCAGAAATAGCTTGGTTTATATGTACAAATCTTAATGCAGAAACCCAAGTAATATGAAACAAATAAGGCCACATGACTCATCCTAAACTCAGTATCTCCAAAGGAACACTAACAATAATAAAGAAGAAGATATGTTAGATAAACGGTTCTTTAAAAATGGTTATGAGTGATTTTTAAAGAAAAGAATAGTTAAAGAAGGAAAAAATGAATGCATGAGTGGATGACAAGAGAACACAAATAAAGACCAAATGGAAATAAGGAAGTCAATGCAGGGCTTAAATTGTAAAGATTCAATAGTTATAGCCATCCTGTCAGAAATCAAATTGAAATTCTGGGAACACAAAGTCATCAAATCAACTAAGAAACTCAGTTTAATGTTTCTCCCCATCAATGAATAATGTTGATTACAGAATGTGAGGAATTGAAGAAATTTAGATGCATTAGAAGCATTACCTGAAGGTAAAGGAAAAACTAAAGTAGGAATGGAACACTTGAAATTTCAGTTCCACCAATATATGGGTCACCTAATGTACCCCTCAGCCTTGGACCTTTCTCTAAGAATCATCTGTGGAGAGGGGGCATCCTGAGCCTGACTGGGAAGTCCTGGATGTATTCTTTCTCTCATCAGTTCAGATAAGTAATTAATAGACAGTGCAAAGGACCTGATGCAGGGGCATGGCTGGAGCGAGCCCAGGTGAGTGAGGTGTAAATGGGGTGATGTGGACTGTGCCTCATCTTGGGGCTGCAGTTACTTTTTTGTAACATGGAGGGAATGTTGGGCAACTCCATAAAACCATTTGCATCTTTAGAATACCCCAATGGCTGGCTGACCTGGGGAAGGTGGGTGTGTGTGGGGAGCTGTGTTCCACTTTGAGGAGAGGGATTTGTATTACTGCTATGTGCCTTGGGGCCCATGGTTAATGTAAAATGATACCTCCTGTCACAGATTAACCTGCAGTGTCACCCAGAAAGCCCCTTCCCTTCACTGAAACACCCAGAGCTCAACAGCCTAGACAGTTGTTTTCCATGGATTTTCTCAGAAGCAAGGGTTATGAGCCTTGATTCTAGTGTCCAGGATGAGGTGGCCACTCTCCCTTTGTGCCAAAGTCTTACTTCACGATAGGGGTGCATGAGATTGGAGCTTTGTTAGCACCTACTATGTGCTGACATAATGAAGGTGGCCTTCATCCGTCATGCATTTAAGCTTCACAACCTCTCCTGCTACTGGCCAGTGATGAATAACCATAGGAAACATTTTGACAGCACCATGGGAGCCAGTTTGTAGCCTAAGCTCATAGTAGAATTATTCTATTTGACCCACCTCATAATGATGAAATAGGTATTATTATCACTTACATATTAGAGGGGAGGAAAAAGAGGCACAGTGACATCAAGCAACTTTCTCAAGGCCACAGAGTAGAAACAGACTTTCTGGATGTGTGTGCTGTGTAGACACCAGACCCACAGTTTTAAGCTCCTTCTACAAGATGAGAATGTGGACATGAGCAAATTTCCCTGGAGTCTGCATGGGATACTACAGAGCTGCCCTTGTGCTTTTCTCCCCTTTGTTTGAAGCTGCTCATGTCCACACAAACCCTCATGAAAGGGGTCCTGAGGGACACCCCAATCCACAAGGAGTCCCATAGTCCTCTGCAGGTGACTGTCTGGGCTAGCGAGAACTCTCACTACCTTAGACATCCTGAGCTCCCATTCCTGGGCTTGCTGGAGTTGTCCAGGAGATTAATGTGCATAATTAGCATGGCTTATCTGTGGGAATGAGCCTCTCCTTCACCCTATCTTGACCTACTCATAGTGCACTAGCCAGACAAACTCTCAGTTCTTCCTTGATTATCTATGCCGGCATTATCCTGTCACCCTCAGCACACCTCCACCTCTTTGTGCAGTTTTGCTTTTGTGTATACTTCACTGCTGTGCCACAGAGAAACAACACATTCGACCTTCTTCTCACATCCCACTTGGCTCCTGTCTGATTACACAGGTGAGTAAGTGCAAGAGAGTGTGTACATGTGCATATGAGTGCTGTGTGTGTACACACAAGTGCGCACATGCAAGAGTGTGTGTATTGAGTAAATTTGTCCTAAGTGTGTGTGTATGAGTGTATTTGGGTGAGTAAGCCCACTATGGTGAACATACATCCATCTGTGTGCATACATGTGTGTTCATGCATGTGAGGTTGAGTATATATGACAGGGTGAGAACACTTCCACAATGACTTCCCTTCTGGTTCCCTTATCCAAGCCCTGGACTTGAACCAGCCATAGTCTTTCTTGGCCCCAAGACACAGGACTGTGAACCAACTCTCTAACTCAGAGGACCCTTTCATCACCCACCTGCACAGATATGCACCAGGGCTGATGTTAGCTCAGGCAGGACCTTGCTTCAGGATTCTCCACCCCCTGCCCACATACTGGGAATCCCATAGAGTCCACACTGAAGGTAGAGCATCTGGAGACTTGGATTCTGAACTTGAATACAACTTCTTGGCCCACATTCAGCAACTCATGCAGGTCCAGCATAGTCAGTGACCAGACACTGCAGTCTGTTTAGTCAGAAGGAAACGTGTTCAAATGGTTAGGCACAGTATAGTGGGAACAGCATGGAGGGAATAAGTTGTGACAGCATTGACAGGTTCTCATCTATATCCATGCTTCCAAGCCTACCTTGGCATGTTCAAAGATCCACGAGAAGCTGGTATAACCTGATTAGCCCTGGTGCTATGAAGGGACTGTCAGGGTCCCCAGCCCAGTCTTGGACCCAAAAGGCACTCTCCTAACTCTGTCTCCCCTGCTTAGCTGTGAATGTCCCTGTGTATACTCATGTCCACATCCTGTGCCCAGGTTGGCCAGATACAGAGTAATAGACACTGCAGTGAAGTGGTGACATGTGTGGGACAGGACCTTGGCAAGAAGATTCGCAAATTTCCACCCCTGACAGTCAGTGACTGAGGTGGCATGTGGGGGAGGAGGGACAATGGCATTCAAGACTGATATAGGTTGGAAGAGTGACCCCACCTCACTGGCCCAGCCTGCATCAGCAATCCAAGCATGCCTTAGCTTTCTGATTCACAGAGCTGCTTTATGGATTATAAAAGGATTTCATGAGATTTCCAATTAATGTTACTCCAGTGGGATTTATTTATCTAATGTTATTGATAAAGTCTTATGATGCCTACAACATTCATTTTGCAATTAATTAACTAAAACTGGTGCAGTTTAGAGAGCAAATTAAACAGTTTTTCAGGCAGGGGTTGGTGAATCTAATGAATGGGCCAGTGTGTTCTAAAAGAGAAATAAGAGCACATGTCTCCCTCTAGTTGATGGCTTCATGAAATGAGCCAGTGACACTGCACCTTGTCCTCATTCGTGAAAGGAGGTCACAGCAACTGTCTCTAGTTCTTCAGCAATCTGAGGTTGGCAAGATTTTTATTCACAGATAAACACAACAAAGGGATTTATGATGGATGGTTAATTTTATGTGACATGTGAATGGGCCACTGAGTACTCAGATAGTTGATCAAGCACTATTCTAAGTGTGGCTGTTTCTGAGCAATGTGAATATTTCAAAGTACTAAATGAGAAAAGCACTTGGCCCTTTTAATAGGAATGGGCTTTGTCTAAGCAGTTCAAGACCAGAGTAGAATTAAACCACTAAGTAACATGTAGTTCTTGTCTGACTGTATTAGTTACAGCATTGCTTTATCCTGCTATTGCCTTGAAGAGACTTGTCAACTCTTGCTTTTGGCTCTTGAGTGAGTTTTTGGACAGGATTTTATACCATGTGCTCACCTGGGTTTCTAACTTGTTGATAGTAGATACATTTGTGACTTCTTTACCTCCATAACTATTCATTCTGTGTGTGTGTCTGTGTGTGTATGTGTGTGTGTGTTTGAATGCACACCCTTTTGGCTCCATGACTGGAGAATGTGATTGACACATGCCTCAAGTGACAATGGTGGTCAAGAGTACTGGCTTTGATACCTGAAGCCAAGTTTTTAGCTGGAGGAAACTAGTCTACTGTGTACTTTCACTTGAAGTATTCACAAATTTAGGGAGACTAGACATGAATGCATTGGGGTGTGTTTTTTCATCACTGTACTAGGGGTTGTAGCTCAGGAATCATATTCAACTGCAGTGCTCAAAACACTGGGTCCAGCCCCCAACTCCACACTGGGAAAGAAAGCTTACCTGCAGAACCATGACAAACACCACCCATGGGAAAATAGAAAACCTTAATAAAGAAGAATAATGGCCACTGCTCCAGTATCCCTAGAAGAATATAGGAAATCGGGGCTCTCAGTGACCAATTTCCAGTTGAGCTAACCTTCCAAACCAGGGGGTCTTTACTATATTTCCCCTGTAGAAGACCATATTTCTGTTTGCTCATTATGTGCCCCAATGCTGACTTCACAGAACTAATTCAGCATTGCTGAATTAGAACTAATATGCTACATCAAGCTAACATCAATTTATTAAATGAGGCACTATTTCATTAAGGAAGAATGCTGAGCTTGCCACTTTCATTGGAACCTGAAGCATTTTCTTTTAGAGGCAGAAGGTGCTTGTTTCCTCACTATACAGAGACACACTAAATGGGAGGGTGGAGGACCAGGCTGGCCCAAGCAAAAAGAAATACTCTATCTCAAAAATAAGAAATACAAAAATGGATGGTGGTTTTCCTCATGTGGTACAGGAATTGCCTGGAATTTTTCACTATTGCCAAAAAAATCAATGAAAAATACCAAAGGAATATAAAACAGAGGGACACTGAATTTCACATAATCTGAAAATTGAGGAAAGTAACCATAAATACCAAAAGGCAGAAAATATCATTGTGGAGATTAGAAGTATAAGCCAGTAGTATTTGCAGGGTTGATTGCACAATCAGTGAGACAAAGTGAATAACAACATCACAATGCAATCAAATGTTGAAAATGAGAAATGCAACGTATAGAAATTCTAATCCTGATAGAAGAAGTAGCATGAGTTTTCAGTAGATTGAAGTAAACCACAAGTTTTCATCTCATATCTAACTGCTAGAATGCTTTACTTTTATTTTTGATTTTTGTTTAATATACACATGAATTTAACCTTCAGAAGCCTCCTTGTACATAGAATGGGTTTTATTCCTGAAGCCATATAGAGTGTTCCTCTCTGGCCTTAACAAAATAATGTAGCACTTGGGACCAAAGATGAAGCCTAAGATCCCTGCACTGGAGGCCAAGATGGAGAAGACCTCCACGGCCACCATGACCCTTCCCTTGGTGCTGTGGTAGACAGGGAGGAAGGTGATCCAGACACTACAGAACACCAGCATGCTGAACGTCAGGAACTTGGCTTCATTGAATGTGTCAGGAAGGTTCCTTGCTAGGAAAGCCACAGTGAAGCTCCCAAAAGCCAGGAAAATTAGGTATCCCAGGATGCAGTAAAAGGCCACAACTGATCCCTTGTTACACACGATGTTGATGTGGCCATGTTCCGAGTTTGTGTCTGTGTCAATGAAGGGTGGAGAGGTTCCAAGCCAGATTAAACAGGCAGTCAGTTGGATCAGTGTGCAGATGGGAATAAGGTAGTTAGGTGTTCTTGATACCAACAGCCACCTCATCCTTTTCCCTGGAGACGTGACATTAAATGCCAGAATCACAGTGAGAGTTTTGGCCATGACAGTGGAAGTAACCACTGTGAACACAATTCCAAATGTGGTCTGCTGGAGGATGCAGGTGGCCATGCTAGGACGGCCAATGAAGAGCAAGGGACAGAGAAAGCAGAAGGTGAGGGAGATGAGCAGGATGTAGGTGAGAGCCCTGTTATTGGCCTTGACAATGGGAGTGTCTCTGTGTTTCATGAAGACCACAAGAACAGCAGCTGTGAGTACAGAGAAGATCAGAGCCATGCAGGCCAGAGCCAAACCCAAGGGATCTTCATAACCCAGAAAGGTCACAGATTTTTGGAGGCAGTGGTTTTTGTCTCGGTTTGCATATTGATGATCTGCACACTTCACACACTGATCCATGTCTGGTGATGAGTGCAGGTTACCATTAGTCAAGGTTCAGTTGACACCCCTCCCCTCCAGCACAATGGTAAACTTTTCCTCTTTTGTTGCTTTAGTTAAAAATGAATTCTACACTGCAAATAATTCCAATCAAACACTTCCCGTTTTTGTTATGGTAGCACAAACAATGTCACTTTAACTTCCTTGACTTATTTGGCATATTCATGACACCATTTTGGAACTCTCAAAAAACACTAAAGTTATTCCTAGCTCACCAAATAAAACCTCTATAAATTATATCATGTTTTATTCACAACCACCCCAAGTTTATTTAGAATTATGTTCCCTTTTATTATGAGATAGATAATTAATAATTTCCAGAAAATAGAGGCAATCAATAACACTTTTTAACTGGGTGAAGAAGTCTCAACATCCTGTAACTCAATGTAATTTTCACCATATGCATGTTCTAGGGTAGAGTAAATTTGCACTGAATTAATACATTTATTTGTAGGGTACTAAGGTCTTTCTACTATGAGTTTGTCCTTTCATAATCCTATTTAGACCTGCACTAATTCCAGTCTATTTGTCATTATTCTACACGTGTTTTGTTAATGTCAAGAGTCTTTCAAAACAAGCATGATTTTTTGGCCTAGGGAGCATATACATTAAGATATAGTAAATGTCATTGTTTAAAAAAATCACTTATGACTTACAACTACTATGTAGAATATAATACATTCATATATATTAGCCTCATATTACATCATAAGTAAATTCAATGATTAATTTCACAATTTACCTCAATTTCATGGAAAACACTACCATATGAACATATTCATGTTATGTGTTCTTTTTCTGAAAAATATTTTATGCTTGGTGCACGGGACCAAGGCTGAAATCCAAGCACTCAACAGGTAAAGACAGGGTGGATTGCATTTCAAGGCCAGCCTGGGGAAAGACTCAGATCCCATGTCAACAAATAAGCTTGGAGTGATGTTGGCACCTGTGTTCCCAGTTTAGACTGATCACACTGCAAGGCAAAAAGCATGTATCTGTCTACAAATTAACTGAAGCAAAAAAAGACTGGGAGTATAGTTCAAGTGATAGAGCACTTGCCTAGCAAGACCAAGTTTTCGAGTTTAGAGCCTGGAGCCATTAATCAATCAATTAATCAATAAGTCAATTCATAAACTATGTGTTCACTTCTGTTACTGAAAGTATTATCTTGGGCTGCAGAATTTCACAACTGATGTCCTGTTACAAAGTTTTCCTTTCTTGGTGAACAGTCTTATTAAGATTTTTTATCACATTTATTTATATTAGAATACCCCTTAAGTTTGATTTTCCTTTGTTGTGTTAATTTACTAAATATATTTTCTTGTTGTATTGGGTCTCTTGTTTCTTTGTCTTTAGGTTGCTTTTCCTTTTCTGTATTATGATAGGCGCTTGTTATAAACAATGTCTGGCATTCCTGATTTTATTCCTGAGTATTTATTCCTACCCCTCAAGCCCTTTCATAATATTTTCATGTTTTCACTTTTTATAATCTTGATTTAAAGTGTTCTTTAAACTGTGATATGTGTAAACAAGTATTTGTTAATATGTGAACTTGAAAATAGTGGAATTGTTTATAGAGAGTTCCTTATCTGAGCAGAGTGAACCTATATTAAACCCTGTGGTCATAAAGAATTAAAAATGCAAATTAATTGCATCTGCACTGTGGTATCAATCTCAATATATTTTAAAGTGAAACTGAAATCATGCAACTATGCTGCTTAACTAAGGTACATATGAATCATTAAGGAAATGAAAAACTGTGATGTAGAAGTGTTTCTAGCATGTATTATTTAACATAAATCTGGACATTGTAAATGTAATATGCTAACTGTGGCATCCTGAAATGTTCATTATCCATTGGTATCTCTATTCTACATCATTCCATTCAACTTTCTGTGGGTTTCTGACAGATGGTAACATTTTCAGGTTTTGTGATTGTTACAAGAATTCATACCATAAAAATCTAGTTGACATTTCCCCCATTCATCTAACATATTATTAGTGTGCATGTATCTCTGTACAAATTTATGACACTTTTCCAGTAGGTCTTTGTGTATTCATTGTAGACCTGTTACGCTGGTTTGAGTTCATGTCATTATGAGTTGTATTTCTTTTTACATATGGAATGTTGGTTTGCTTTCCTTGGAGGGGCTGGGATTGAAACTGAGGTTTTTGTACTTGCAAAGCAAGCACTCTACCACTTGGTCACAGCTCCAGTCCATTTTCATCTGGTTGTTTTTGCTATGGGATCTCACACACTGTTTGCTTGGGCTGCTCTTGAACTGTAATCCTCTGATCTCAGCTCTCAAGAAGGTAGGATTATAGGTGTAATACACCAGCACCCAGGTCTGCCAGCTGAAGTTTTTAAAAATTTCTTACAATATACATAAACCTATCCCTTAAACCAAACAAAATTTTTCTGAACTCTTGGTCTTTGTCAGGCATTTTGACAAGCACTCAGAAAATAGACATGTGCAAGAACCATGTATTCACTGTGAGGTATAAATAGGAAGATGTTTTTCCATAATAGTTCTCCCAAATTCCATGACAGAGAAGAAAATTGCATAAAGAGAAGTGGGGGAATGTGTTTTCTTGAGAAGGTAATGCATACAATTAATATAGCAATGAATCAAATTGCAAATCATGGTATAGGGGCTGTGTTGTTCCAAAGGTCATTGTGATCCTTTGTATAATTTCACTTGCCAATGGATGTAGGAAGCTCTTGCCTATGCATTCCACTTGTAGGGCATTTCCCTCTTCAAGGAATATCAGAAACTATTGAGGACGGGTGGGAGTTTCTTCATAAGTCACAGACTTACCTGTCCCATTAGAAATCTCATTGTCAGGGCAAGGGATGCAATCAAAGCAACAGGGAGCCTTTCCCTGCTGAGGGGAATTCCTAAATCCAGGTCCACAACTCTCACTGCAAACAGAGTGAGGATTCTGAGGAAAATCAGATATGTATTGGTGGTTGCTCAGACATTTCCATAGTATTTCAAAAATTACAGTGTTTATTGAATTGGATCAATAAGAAATAGTAATTTTCTCTACAAAAATACTTCAAATTCATTGTACATTATTAGACTCTAGCCATGACATGACACAATGGCTTATGTGTAAAAGTCTTGGTCACAAGGACTGCTGTTTTTTTAGAAAGTATCGATCCTTTACGCATTGAAACTAGTGGGAGGAAATTTGGTAATTACAAGTATTCAGTTATAAGTGATATTGGTACCCCAGGGGCAATCCTCTCTCTCTCTTGGTACCTCTGTTGCCATGAGGTGTGTACTTGCTATGCTACCTGCTCCAACCATAATGGTCTGCCTTGCCATAGACCTTAAAGGACCAGGCCCAGTTCAAGACGGACACTTTCACAACTCTTAGCTGAATAAACCCTTTATCCCTAGATGTTGATTTTCTCATTCATTTTGTCACAGTGAGGGACAGCCAAGAAAAACAGATATTGTGTGTATTTTAGGATTGCAAAATATGAACACAGAAACATATTGGTAAACAAATGTGTTCCTTTCTCACCTATGATTGAATTAATAAGAAAAATCTTTAAATTGGAACTTATTAAATTGCTGGATCATGAATCAATATTAGGAATATTAACTGTGAACAAGTATAGCTTATTGATGTGTGAAATTCAAAGCTTTATGACTTGATCCAACCCACCTCTAAAGTTCCCGAGTTCCACTCTATCAGATCCTCATGTAGAGATAATTGTTGACCATGTAGACCATATGGGGAAAACTTTCCTACTTTCACCTTATGTCTAAGACCTTCTGGAAAATTCCAAAAGTTGAGAATGTCATACTCTGCCTCCAATTTCCTTTTCTCATCCAAAGTCACTTGGTCTCCTGCAGAGTTGTTAAACTGAATGCTCTTCATAAAGGGGTGCAGCTAAAAGAGATGCATCATCCTAAGATGAAGTGGATTCCATGGTTAAGACAGAAAATCTGAACTGAGCAAAGTTCCTAATTGTGTTCATAATGCATTACAGAAATGATGTAGTACAAAGGAAAAGCTAGAGAACTAAAATATCATGATATCAAATGCTAGACACACATCAGAGGATCAAAATTACAGTTTCAACACAAAACACCTATGTCACACTTAACTATAATGAGTGATTCTGGGGAATTCGATCATTTTTAACTTCCTGGAAAAACCTAGTTGCAGGTATTTTATGAATGAATCTAGAGATTCAACTATCAAATGGGTTCATTAACACCTAAACTGGAATTAAATAAAATCATTAATATAAAATACCCACTACAGCCTCTAGCAGGTCTTAGGTACTCGAAGACCTCATTCTCTTTCTTGTTATTTAAGAAACTGTTTGTTCAATGTTGGCTTTATCCTATTGAAATCATTTTCCATGTAGGTTGTTGAAGTCATTTAAAACAGAAAACCTTGACGTGGAACTAAAACATATTTCTTTTTGACACATGGCTCCCTGGTATTCAAGTATACATCTGCCCAGGTCTAGTTATCTCCTAGGAAGTGAAAAATGTATACTTTCTATTGTGCTTTCTGAAATGTATCACAAACTACTTAGCTTGTCTATGAAATCAGTTCACAAAGAGATGTTCCTGATGTCATGTACCTTCCAGTGAAAAAGCTTTTACCTGAGAAGGGGAAAACACCATCCACTTTCCATTTCCAACTGTTGGCATTTGGATTTGATGAAGTAGCATCTCATGAAGGGTGTGGGCCACAGCATACACAGCATTGTAAATATTGTAACTCTCTTCACTCATGGCTGTTTCAAAACGATTCCCAGGCAACCAGGTCAAGGAGGCATTGTGTGGACATTTCTTATAAGTTCCACACTGAGACTCAGAAAATGAGCAATTTAAAAACACTAAAAATAGACTAACCAGGTAAAAGTCATCTGGATATTTGGAAGGGTTAGCTGACTGGATGAAATTTCTGAAACCAGAAATGTCTCCATGGTGGTGTGAAAAAATGAGTTGTCCATGGAATGAGTCTAAAATGAGATGGATATGACTTCTAATTACATCCCATTGAGAATTCAGGATCCAGACTTTGCCTGTCATTAAAATCTCCCTCAAAGTATTCATTAAAACTTCCAGGAAATCACTGTCACCATAAAGGATTATCACATTTGCTGATGATTTTATAATATGGTGATGTTTTGACCAGGTTTTTGGGAAAAAGGACACTATAGAAACTGGGATCATTTCCACAAAGGCTACACAGATTCTGTGCTTATCCATCTCTTCTCTCAGGTCTGAGAGAATCTGAAAACCTCTGTAGTCTTCTGAAATGAAGAGCCCCACCCAGGTCCATCTGAAATGAAGCATCAAGGAGACCATGCCAAGGACCAGAGATGTTTCTTTGGGAGCCATCTGATAGAGAGATGTGAACTTGTCATGATCACTCAGGATAGGATCAAAAGGCCCAAAGGTAAGCTAAAGGGAGAAGGAAATTGAAGCCACATGAAAAAGAGGACAGTCAAGAAGTACAAGCTGAGGCCTGGTACATACTAAGCCTGAGGAAAAGAGGTAGAAAGTAAGGCTTGCTCATTACACTCTATGAGAACTCTCTGGAAAACCATACGTCAGTCTCAGAAATCTAAGAAAGCCCTGTGTCTGCTTCAATTTCTCCCTCTTCTGTGTTCCAAACAAAAGGAACATGGGTCTTCCAAAAACTCTTTGACATTAAAAATGGAGAACTTCATCAAAACAGCCTCCTCCTTTTCTTCTTCGTGACACCTGTCAATTGCACGAAAGAAGCCATGGTTTCATCTCTTCCCATCCCACCCACACCCTTACCTGTGGAATTTTGTAGAGCTGCAGCAGTGTCCCAGTATTGGCAGATGTTATCCGTGAAGGTCCTGTAAGTGCTGCTACAGATTTGCTCTCTCTTCTACAGTTGTAATTAGGAAAAACTTTGTCGGACAGAAAAAGCCAAATGAAGGGTGGCTCTAATGTCCTCCATTCAGTGTGTAGGACATTATAAATATCAAATCCCAGAGACATGTTCTGTAGAAGAAGGGGGTTCTTGTTGATCTCCTCAATGGCAAAATCCATGGCAAGTACAAACTGGTAGTTCCTTAAGGAAAGCCTAAATAGAGACCATTGTTTTCTCCATTAGGAATAATAAATATGTGATATGTTTAAATTCAAATCAATGACTTCTGTGCATTGAACACATGTGTCTCTAAAATAATATGTCACATAATCTGTGTCTATGCATATTCATTAAGAATGTAGGTTCTTATTTAAGTTTAGTTGAGGTCATAAAAATAATCTTCCATAAATGAGATTCAAGTACTTGTATGAACAAGGAAAGGAAGGGAGAGGGAGAGAGAAAGAAAGTGGGTTGAGACAGAAAAGTGTAGGGAGAGGAGGAAGGGGAAAGCAAGAGTAAAAGGGCTGTAGAGGGACAGGAAGAGGGAAGATGGAGAGGGAGAGGGAAGGGAGAGTGAGGGAGAATGAAGGGGAGATGCTTTGTTATCTCAATGCAAATTTGTGGTACATTATGCTTTGGTTTTCCTGTGCCACATGTGTGAAAGTGTATATGTGTTGTTAAATTGACCCAATCTGTTATGTGATTATAAGAAATCACAACTTCTTAACATTCACCTACTCCCTGGGAATACAAATTTTGTTTTTGCTTGCCTAACCACTATCAGAGATCCTTGTGACCTTCAGACTTGAACATATCCATTAACATCAGCCTAGGTGGCCAGTGGTCTTCTTTATAACCACTACTTCAAACTCAGTCTTCATAATGTGGTGTGAGACAATGTTTATTGTGGGTAAGTCCAGATAGTAAGATTATAATTTTGATTCTTGAACTCATTCTTAGTGTGTTGATTTCAAACACTGGGCTGATATAAATCACACAGCCCTGCAGTGTAGAGCTTCTAGAATACCTGTACTGCATCTGGAAGAAATGTAGTGCCCATATCTTGCACATTTACTACTCCCTTTCACATCATCTGTGGCTGGTGGCAGCAGTTTTGGGTCTAGGTCAACTTCAACAATAGGAAGTGAAGAGAAGAGTAGGCCTTGTTTTAATTCAGGATGTGTTAGTCTTGGTGAGTAAAGGATTTTTATGTGACACAGCCTGATCGCTTTGGTGGCCATAGGAATGACAGCGAAACTTGGAACTGGTCAAACTACAGTAATTAGTTTCAGAAACAGGCAGCATCACACAGTTTACAACCTCAGACTAGTAACTGTGGATGAGGTATCTGGGCCTACCCTATCCCCAGGGAGAGGTTCATATGTTTATATACTTCTCTATGCACTCCATTGTTGAGGTTTTCATTTTCAATACAGCAACAGATTATGTGTGACAAACTGGATTTTTCTTTGTGTTCATTAATGATACAATAATAATATATCACCAAATCGTTCCCTACAAACCTTTCCAGAGAAATAGTGTAATTGACAACAGGCTCTGACAAAACATACCAAATTCTTAGAATTTCTGGAAACACAGGCCGAAAAGAAGCCAGAAAAGGAAGGAAGACTGAAGTAAATAAATACGTGATAGTTGAAAGCCCAAATGATTTCCCATGTCAAAAAGCATCACGAACCTTTCAGGAAATTATAACCTCACCTCATTCTCCAGATGAGACAACAGTGTATAATCAGGAACTATTTGTTAGGGGAGAAAAGTCAGAGAATTAAACAAGCCATTTTAAGGAAACAAATACATGAACTGGAATTTAAAAAAAGAGAGAAATATTTCATTAGTCTACTGAAAAACTTAATTAAAACAAAGAGAGAATAAAAAATATTAAACAGAATTTCTTGAGCTGATAAATACATTCAACAAACTCAAAAAATGTGATAGAAGAGAAAAATAGCAAGGTAGATCAACAAAAGAAAGATGAATGTTCGTAGAGACCGGCTATTTAAAATACACAATTGAAGGAGAACAATAATGAAGAAGTTGACAAAGGCTTATTGCTTCTTTGAAAAAGTATAAAAGACCAAATATTTGCACTATTGCAATTCAAGAACCAGTTGAGAAGGACAAAAATGTAAGAAGTTTATTCAAATAAATTATAATGTTAAAACTCCCCAACATAGAGAAAGACACAAATATCAAGGTACAGGATGATCAAAATTAACCATTCACAAGAAAGCAAAACCAAGTCTGCCTGAAGCCATAGTATAATGAAGTTCTCACAGGTGAAAGATAAAGAGAAGATTCTCAAGCCTTAAAAAGAAGAGTAAAAAATAAATGTAAGTTTAACACTGCTGCCCTGAGATGGGTTTTCAGCACAAACATAGAAGCAGTAGTGCTAGTTGAATTTCACAATAGTGAAGAAGAAGAAGAACAACAACAACAACAATAAGAACAACAGCAAAAACAAAAACCTGTAAGACAAAGAGCTCTTCATTTGCAATGAAGGAAGAATAAGGATTTCCCTAGGGAAACAAATATGACAGAATGTATCAACACTGACATTATATAAGAAATACCATGGTGAAATTTTCACATGGAAATATATATATATACAAATACACGCTGCATTTATTGTATATTGTGTATCCACACATATAAATATACTTATGTATATTCATATATATATATATATAAAGAATGGTTTTCATTATGACATTCTGATACATTTATATGTATATTTGTTGTATTTTACCCCTATATTTCTTATGACTATCCAGTCTCTCATTTTTGTTTATTTCTATGTTTGTATAATTTTTATGTTAATTTGCTATTATTTAAAGGTATTTGACCAAGAAGAATCTAAATTCTGACACCCTGGACCCCCAGCCTGTACAAAGCTTGTTTACAATGCATTACAATGAGAAAACAGGATGGCTGCCACACCTCAGATGCCGGCTCCAAACCTGCTTTGGAGACAAAAAAACAACTGGTGAGAAAATAAGTGGCACGTGGTATTCCCACAGCTACCCTTGAGATAAACCAGCATAGCCCACGGACAGACTGAACTCTGCCCCACAATAAAAAAAAAAGAATAATAAACAAGGAACTGAAAAGGAACACACAGCAGAGGGGATAGGGTGCTCTGAGCACATCTGAGAATGGAGGAGGGGCAAGGAGCTGATCTCCATGTGAAAGTTCAGTAAACAAAGACTGGAAATGCAGAAGGGCCAACAGTGGGCAGGTGATAAGCCGCTGCCTGAAATAGGGCAGATAGCTATCCACAAAGCTCATCTCCTGAACCAGTGAGTAACATCCAAAGTCAAACAACATTTCAAAATTGGAAAACAGTCAGAAAACCAGCATAACATGCTGACAGCAGAGAGCCAGCTGATGGATCTCTGACCTTGCCCCAAAGAAAAGGTGTGAAGCAAAGAAACAAGCCCCCAGTAAACAAACACAGTGAAAACCCAACTCCAAAGCAGGATGGCTAGTGGTCCACAGAGCTGATCTCTGGAATCTGAGGACAAGCCACACTTCATTGAGGGTGGAGCTAACTAAGCAGCTGCCACCGAAAGACAGGGGAAAAAAACTGGTGAGTCTCCCTAACCACCTGGTGAAACTTAGACAGAGCTTCTGCTTACATACCAAAACCAGGACTGGATGCAGAAAGAGTAACACCAGAATTACTAAGACTGAAATTCTATTGTTCTTGAACCTGGAATTTAATTTATGTGTTTGTATGTTTGTTTTGTTCCCTGTTTGTGTGTCCACCACCTGTCCCAGTTGAGTTCTTGGGTACTCTTTTTTTTTCCTTTTCTTTTTACTTTCTTTCTTTCTTTGTTTTGTTAGGTCTAATATTGTAAATTAGCTAATACTAAATTACACACAGACCAAAGACAGAAACAGCACCAAATGCAGTGGTGGGAAGACAAAAAAGACATGGAAACCTTTCTCCCCCAAAAAATAAATTAATACAGGATTCAGAGGGAATTGAAGAAAATGGATACCCACTTCCAGACTCCAACAAAACAAAGATAAACAAACCCAAGGAACCCAACGAAGCCCACAAGAACATTCTGAAAGAAGAAATCTTGAAAGTAATCACTGAGAATTTCATGGAAATGTTACTAGACAAGGTCAAACAAAGCGTACACAGAGGCACTCAAAAAATTCCAAGACAACAAAAATTAAGAATATGAGCAGACACAAAAATGAATAAATGAAGTCATAGGAGCCCTAAATAAATACCAAAGTGAAACAGACAACACCGTAAATAGAGAGATAAATGAATTAAGAACAAAAATTAACAATATTAAAGAGGAAGTGAGACATGATAACAAAAAACTCAAAAAAAAATGAAACAGAAATACAAAACAAAATGGAAAGCAGCTCCAGCAGACTAGAACAAGAAGAACACTGAATCTCAGAACTTGAAGATGAAATAGAAATTAAAGTAAAAACGGAAGAACTATTACTCAGAAAACTTAATGCCTCTGAAAGGATTATGCAAGAACTCACTGATTCCATCAAAAGACCAAACCTGAGAATCATGGGCATCAAAGAAGGAGAAGAGATGCAAGCAAACGACATGCATAATACATTCAACAAAGCAATAACTGAAAATTTCCTAAGTCTAGAAAAATCTAGTCCCCTAGAGATGCAAGAGGCCTCCAGGACACCAAACAGACCAGATCAAAATAGAAATACCCCACAGCATATCATCATTAAAACAACAAGTACAGAAACTAGAGAAAGAATATTGAAGGCTGTAAGAGAGAAAAGAAATAACATGCAAAGGTAAACCCATCAAAAACACAGCAGACTTCTCAACAGAAACATTAAAAGCAAGAAGAGCTTAGGGTGAGGTCTTCTGGGCACTGAATGAAAATAACTTCAACCCCAGGATACTCTACCCAGCAAAACTATCATTCAATATTGATGAAGCAATAAAAGTCTTCCACGATAAGCAGAAACTAAAACAATATGTGACCACAAAGCCACCACTACAAAATATTCTTCAAGGGATTTGCACACAGAAACTGAAAGCAAACAAAACCAGGACAGGGCAGGCAGTCCCAAATCACAGGAGAAGAAAGAGCAAGAAAGTAGAGAGTAATCTCAACTTAGGTACACACAATCAAACCTTCAAACAACTAAGACAACTAAATGACAGGAATCACCACATACCTCCTAGTTCTAACACTTAATGTTAATGGACTTAATTCACCCATCAAAAGGCACCATTTGATGAAATTGATTAAAAAGTAAGACCCAATAATTTGTTGTCAGGAGACCCATCGCACTAACCGAAATAAGCAAAACATTATGATGAAAGTCTGGTAGAAGATTTACCAAGACAATGGACCCTGAAAGCAGGCAGGAGTAGCAATACTTACCTCTGATAAAGTAGACTTCAAACTTACATTGATCAAGTGAGATAAAGAAGGACATTCCATACTAATAAAAGGGGAAATAAACAAGAAGAAAATAACAATTATCAACCTATATGTAGCCAATATCATGCACCCAATTTCATCAAACATACCCTGAAGGACCAACAAGCATGTATTAACTACAACACTGTGGTCATGGGAGACTTTAACACTCCATTATCAAAAGATAGGTCATCCAAAAAAAAACTCAATAAAGAAATCATAGATCTAAAATATAAAGATCAAATGGACCTACTTGATGTCTACAGAACATTTCATCCAACTTCTACACAATATACATTCGTCTCAGCATCCCAAGGAACCTTCTGCAAAATAGGTCATATGCTAGGGCACAAAGAATGTCTCAGAAAATATAAGAAAATACAAATTATACCATACATACTATCTGATCACAATGCAATAAAATTAGAACTCATTAACAAAAGTAAAGACAAAAAATATGCAAACAGCTGGAAACTGAATTACTCATTACTTAATGAAAAATGGGTCATTGTTGAAATAAAAGAGGAAGTTAAAAAGTTCCAGGAAGTCAATAAAAATGAAAACACAACCTACCAGGACCTAGGAGACACAGCAAAGGCAGTCCTGAGAGGAAAGTTAATAGCCATGAGTGCATATATTAAAAAGACTGAAAGATCCCAAGTCAGTGACCTAATGTTACATCTCAAACTCCTAGAAAAACAAGAACAAGCAAATCCCAAAACAAATAGAAGGACAGAAATAATAAAAAGAAATGCTGAAATCAATGAAATAGAAACCAAAACAACCATACAAAGAATTAATAAAACAAAAAGTTTGTTCTTTGAAAAATTAAACAAGATTGACAACCCCTGGCAAACCTGACTCAAATGAGGAGAGAAAAAACCCAAATTAGTACAATCAGGAATGCAAAAGTGGAGATAACAACAAACACCATGGAAGTCCAGGAAATCATCAGAGATTACTTTGAGAACCTATATACAAACAAATTTGAAAATCTTAAAGAAATAGACAGATTTCTGGATACATATGATCATCCAAAACTGAACCAAGAGTATATTAATCACCTAAAGAGATCTATAACACAAAATGAAATTGAAGAAGCAATCAAGAGGCTCCCCAAAAAGAAAAGTCCAGTACCTGATGGATTCTCTGCTGAATTCTATCAGACCTTTAAAGAAGAACTGATACCAACCCTCCTTAAACTGTTCCATGAAATAGAAAGGGAAGGAAAACTGCCTAACGCATTTTATGAAGCCAGTATTACAGTTATCACAAAATTGGGAAAAGACACCTCCAAAAAAGAGAATTATAGGCCAATCTCCTTAATGAACATTGAGGCAAAAATCCTCAATAAAATAATGGCAAACTGAATTGAACAACATATCAAAAAGATCTTTCACCATGACCAAGTAAGCTTCATCCCAGGAATGCAAAGGTGGTTCAACATACAAAAATCAATAAACATAATAAACCACATTAACACAAGCAAAACAAAAACCACTTGATCATCTCAATAGATGCAGAAACAAGCTTTGATAAGATCCAACACCATTTCATGATAAAAGCTCTAAGAAAATGAGGAATAGAAGGAAATTACCTTAAAACTATAAAGCTATAGATGACAAACTTACAGTCAGCATTATACTTAATGCAGATAAACTGAAACCATTCCCTCCAAAATCAGGAAAGAGACAAGCATGCCCACTTTCTCCACTCCTGTTCAACATAGTACTGGAATTCCTAGCCAGAGCAATTGGCAAGAAGAAGGAATAAAAGGAATACAAATAGGTAAAGAAACGGTCAAAATATCCCTATTTGCAGATGACATGATTCTATACCTTAAAGACCCAAAAAACTCTACCCCAAAGCTCCTAGATACCATCAATAGCTATAGCAAGGTACCAGGATATAAAATCAACTTAGAAAAATCATTAGCATTTCTATACAATAATAATGAAAAAACTGAGAAAGAATATATGAAAACAATTCCATTTATAATAGCCTCATAAAAAATCAAATACCTATGTGTAAACCTAACAAAGGATGTGGATGACCTCTACAAGGAAAACTGTAAACTTCTGAAGAAAGAGATTGAGGAAAACTATACAAAGTGGAGAGATCACCCATGCTCATGGATTGTTACAGTCAACATAGTAAAAAAGTCTATACTCCCAAAAGTAATCTACATGTTTAATGCATTTCACATCAAAATCCCAATGACATTCATTAAAGAGATTGAAAAATCTACCGTGAAATTTATATGGAAACACAAGAGGCCATGAATAGCCAAGGCAATACTCAGTCAAAAGAACAATGCAGGAGGTATCACAATACTCGACTTCAAACTATATTACAAAGCAATAGCAATAAAAACAGCATAGTACAGGCACAAAAACAGACATGAAGACCAGTGGAACAGAATAGAGGACCCAGATATGAAGCCACACAACTATAACCAACTTAACTTTGACAAAAGTGCTAAGAATATATGATGGAGAAAAGACAGCCCCTTCAACAAAAACTGCTAGGAAAACTGGTTAGCAGTCTGCAAAACACTGAAACTACATCCATATATATCACCATACACCAATATTAACTCAAAATAGATCAAGGATCTTAATATCAGACCCCAAATTCTAAAGATGATACAGGAAAGAATAGGAAATACTCTGGAATTAGTAGGTATAGGTAAGAACTTTCTCAATGGAACCCCACCAGCACAGCAATTAAGAGATAGAGAGATAATAGGGACTTCATAAAATCAAAAAGCTTCTGCTCAACAAAAGAAATGGTCTCTAAACTGAAGAGAACACCCACAGAGAGGGAGAAAATATTTGCCACCTACACATCAGACAAAGGACTGATAACCAGAATATATAGGGAACTTAAAAAACTAAATTCTCCCAAAATTAAAGAACCAATAAAGAAATGGGCAAGTGAAATAAACAGAACTTTCTCAAAAGAAGAAGTTCAAATGGCTAAAAAACACATGAAAAAATGCTCAGCATCTCTAGCAATAAAGGAAATGCAAATTAAAACCACACTTAGATTCCACCTCACCCCTGTTAGAATAGCCATCATTAGCAACACAATTAACACCAAGCATTGGAGAAAAGGAACCCTCTTACACTGCTGGTGGGAATGTAAACTAGTACAACCACTCTGAAAAAAAATTTGGAGGCTACTTAAAAAGCTAAACATTGATCTACCATATGATCCGGCAATACCACTTTTGGGGATATACCCAAAAGACTGTGACACAGGTTACTCCAGAGGCACCTGCATACCCATGTTTATTGCAGCACTATTCACAATAGCCAAGTTATGGAAACAGCTAAGCTGTCCCAGTACTGAAGAATGGATTAAGAAAATGTGGTATTTATACACAATGGATTGTTATGCAGCCATGAAGAACAAGGAAATGTTATCATTCACTGGTAAATGGATGGCATTGGAGAACATCATTCTGAGTGAGGTTAGCCTAGCCCAAAAGACCAAAAATCATATGTTCTCCCTCATATGCAGGCATTAGATCAAGGGCAAACACAACAAGGGGATTGGACTTTGATCACATGATAAAGCAAGAGCACACAAGGGAGGAATGAGGATAGGTAAGACACCTAAAAAACTAGCTAGCATTTGTTGCTCTGAACGCAGAGAAACTGAAGCAGATACTTTAAAGCAACTGAGGCCAATAGAAGAAGGGGACCAGGAATTAGAGAAAAGGTTAGTTCAAGAAGAATTAACTTAGAAGGTAACACACATGCACAGGAATTCAATGCGAATCAACTCCCTGTATAGCTATCCTTATGTCAACTAGCAAAAACCCTTGGTCCTTCCTATTATTGCTTATACTCTCTCTTCAACAAAATTAGAGATAAGGGCAAAATAGTTTCTGCCGGGTACCAGGGGGTGGGTAGAGGGAGTGGGTCAGGGGGTTAATAGAGGGGGTGGGGGAAGGGGGGAGAAATGACCCAAACATTGTATGCACACATGAATAAAAAAAAGAATTTGCCTCACTCCTCTTAGAATGGCTGTCATCAAGAACACAAAACAACAAATGTTGGTGAGGATGGGATGTGAAAAGGAACTGTAAACTGTTCCTTGGTTGTATAAATTAGTACAACCATATGGAAAGCAGTGTGGAGGTAACTCAATAAACTAATAAGAGAACTATCATAACATACAGCAATACCACTCTTGTGCATATATTCAAATTACTGTATATCAGGATACAATAAACACACTTGCACACCCATGTTTAATGCAATGTTATTCACAATGGCCAAGCTATGGAAACAAGCCCAGTTCTCTACAACTGAGGAAATGATTAAGAAAATGTGGTATTATATAGCATGGATATTTTTCAGTCATACAGAAGAATAAAACATTTTTTGTGCAGGTAAATGTATGGAACTGCAGAGCATAATGTTATGCAAAGTAAGCCACATTCAGAAAGATACAGGTCACATGTTTTCTCTAACATGTGGAACATAGGTCCAAATACAAATACTAGCAAGCAGTATGTATATTCAATATAAATATAGCATCATTGAAATGTGGGAGTGTTAAAAGACACTAGGGAGGAGGGAAAGGAGAAGAGCATGACAGAGAGTGAATAATATTAAAATATTTTGCATCTGTGTAGGAAAAAGACACAATGGAACACACTCTGAAAACTGCTGAACAATAGAGGGTTATGGATAAAGGACAAGGAAAAGTAATAAGGAGACTAGACTGATTACATTGTGATATGCTTAGAGACAGAATACCAAGGGAAATGCCCCTCTACAATCAAAAGACCCTTAGACAGTGAAGGTCAGGAATGTAAACATATTGTTAAGGGTAGGGTAACAGTGGGAGGTGGAGAGAAAGATGAAAAAGGCAATGGAGGTTGAAGATGGTGGATGTGTATTCTGCACATGTATGAATACGGAATAATGAAAGTGATGAAGTCAATTTAAGAAGGGGGACAGGGCACAGAAAGAATAAGTGAGGGGATGAACAAAACTGGGGTATATTGTACACATATATGGAAATGTCACATTGAAACTCCATATACACATATTAAATAATGATAAAATGTAGAAAAGAAATGTCTTGAATTTCAAATAACATTATGATTAGCCATAAATAAAGAAATCTGTCATGTTCATTAAGCCAATATTGCAGAAGACACTCACAGGAATCCCAATCACAGATGAAGAACAAATATGGTCAAAACCAATAGAGTCAGGGACAGACTAAATCCCATGAGAAGAATATACAATCAAATCAGAATGAAGGAAGAATCACAGATGGTGAATATCATAAAGTACAAGACTCCAAGTTGAATAAGTGGGAATTAAAGAGATGTGAAAGTAATGAAGTGGAATATAGAATAACAATATAAATAATCAATGAAAAAAGTTGGAACTTTACAAGATAAACAAGATTGACAATCCCTCACTTATACTTAGCACCCCCATAAAAGAGAGAAGAATCGAGTAAATAAAATGAAATGTGAAAAAGTGGATATTTGAATTTTGGATACCACTGAAATCCAGAGGATCAATAGGGGATATTTTGAAAGGTGTATTAAAATGAATTTGAAAATTTGACAAAATGGATAAATTTCTAGGCATGTAAGACCAAACTAATTGAAAATATAGAATCTAAAACACCCAAACAGATTTATACTGTGCAATGATATGATGTGTTAACAGAACTTCCCAACAAAGTAACACCCTGGACCAGATTGATTCACTGCTAAATTCTCCCAGAACTTAAACAAAAGAAACAACACCAATGGTTCTCAAACTATCTTGTAAATTGAAAAGGAAAGAATGAACTGAATACATCCTACCAATACAGTGTTAACCTGATAACAAAACCAGAAAAGGACAAAACAAAAAAGGAAATAATACAAAAATATCCTTGAAACATAGACACAAAAATTGTCCAAAAATTACAAATAGTAATTAACAAATCATTTGAGAAGCAAAACTAGCAGAGCTACATTAAATCTGACTCAAAAATATAGTACACAGTCATAGTGCCAAAAGACAGCATGCAGTAGAATAAAGACTATCATTAACATAACACCAGAATTTAATATCCTTCTAGAATTTCTTAGTCTATTGTACATACAAAAAACTAGTAGTAAAGAAAGAATGAAAAGTAAAAAGTGGGTCACATTATTTTGCAGAAAATGAGTGTATTCACTTGGAAATTCAAATGAATATATGTAGAGGTTGCACAATCAATACAGAGGTACCACAGCCAAACAAAGAGAAAAAGTGCAATTGCCAATTACTCGAAGAAGCAATCACATTAAGCCTGAGGGGGAAATAGGAATACTGTAGCAATAGACACAAGTACAATATAACTGGCTCCTAACCAACCAGAAAACCTTACCCAGGAACAACAAATTATTTTTTAAAAATTATAGATTTCAATGTTTATGAACAAGTTTTATTAATGGAACTTGTTCAAAGGAAAAGTTGCTCAAAGATGTCAAAATGTCCATCTACATAAGTGATTTATAGATTCATGGTAATGTCTTCAAAACTAATGATATTCCAAAAACCTACCACAAATGCTTTTGTAAGTTTCATCTTAAAGAAGTGTTGGAGTTTTTTGAAGATAAGTAATGTTTAATCTAACATAAATTGTATGAAATATTTATATGTACTGAAACATAACATGGTACCCATTAAATATGTCTAATTTACCTTTTATACATCAGTTACACAATAACATCAAGAAAATATGTAAAAGATGAAAAATGTGACATTATTCAAATTAGTAGCAAAACAATCACAGAAAGTTCACGGAATTCACTGAATTCCTGGCAGCCCAAGCAATCTTGAGCAAAAGATGAACACTGAGAATTCACTACCAGATTCCAGGAATTAATGTAAAATTATTGGGATAAAACTGCATGACAGCCAGGCGGCAGTGGCTCAGACCTGTGATCCTAGCTACTCAGGAGGCAGAAATCATTAGTACTCAGTTTGACTCAGCTCTGGCAAAGAGTTAATGAGACCCTATCTAGAAAAAATTGTGGAGTCACTGAAACTGTAGGCCCTGTGTTCAAGCAATAGTATGGAAAGAAAAAAAGGTTATTTGCCTAATTGCAAACACACACATCAATGGAAGATTGAAATGCCCCAACTATCCCATGCATTTAAAATCAACTGATTCACAAGTATGTGGCAAAATGACATGTACTTGAAGAAATGACAGTATATTTAATCAGTGCTGTGGGGAAAACTAAATACTTGAAACTGGACCCCATCCCTCACCTAATACAAAAATAAACACAAAATTGAATCCCTATATTTCAACACCATAAATTAAGAAACCACCAGAAAAAAAATAAGGAAACCTTTCAAGACAAGGGATTAGAAAACAAATTTCAGGTAAAAGTTTAAAACACAAAAATCCAAAGAAAAGGAAAAAGGATCATATTAAGTGGAGAAGTTACTTCAGAGCAAAGGAAAAAATCACAGAGAGAAGAGACAACCTACAGAATGAGGAATCGTTTTCCACAATCTTTCATTTAAAAGGAAACTCATATCAAGAATATGTCATGAACTCGGTTAGAATCCCCCAAATAGTTCAATTTAAAGGCAATGATCAGTTCGAATTATCTGTAAAGAAGACATATTTGTGCAAGGAATTTAGTGCAGACTAATTTAGCTTGCTCTCAGGGAATTTAAAATCATTACCATGATGAGATACAAATTCTCCTCAGTTAGAAGAGCTACAAGCTTCCATACAAAAAGTTATAAAGTTATAACATCCAATATAACTTGACTACAACCTCCCTCCCCCACAGCAAAAACACAATTGCAGTAGTCCATGTATCAATGCAACACCTTCATGGCATAAGATATTCCTTACTCTCCTCAACTAGTAACACACTTAACATTTCTCTTCTCTAAGTCTAGGAGAGTCAGACCACATTCCTAGAATACAGATTTCAAATTTTTCTAATTTTAAAGTAGCAAAGGACTACTATAAGGAAAGCATCAAATGTATGACAAAAGCATAAGTAACTATATTCAAATATGATTTATAAAATTGTGGGAGAAAAAAAGTATGCCTGGTGAAAATTTGAATACTAACAAAGATAAGCAGACAAATATCTACGCATGCAATAAGAGCAATGTTCTGATACCTTCCACAGCAGGGAAGAAACTCAAAGTCCTACTCCATCAACCCTGCTCCCAAATGTGTGCAGATACGACAGGTAACACTCACTACAACAGCACTTGAAAAGAGATGCAAGGAATCACTACTTCCAATTAAGTTTTCACTGCTAATACGGCTGTAAATACATTGCTAGAATTCCATGGAATTGTGCCTTAACAATTTATTAATTAGACATTCTGCTGCAGACCTGGCATTTGTTCATAACCAAAACTGAGCACAGATATGTGTCTATGTGAAGCAGTAATAAATTAGAGGGGAAAAATCTCACAGGGTTTACCATTTATTTCTGGCTATGTGTGCATTTCCAGATTTGACACAGCATCCCAGCATGACATGCATCTTATTTGAAACAGTAACTGGATGTCTACAGTTATAAGAGTTTTCATGACCAGGGGCACAAGTACAGAACTTCTCTGTAGGGAGATTATTAGGTACATTTGTGAGTAAAGAAATCGTATCAGACCAGAGCACATGCAAATGACTTGGATTGCTTTTCTAAGGATGATCTCTTGGTGCTAGCTTTCAGCCCAGGCTGGAGGAGTCCCAGTGATGGTGGAGCAAATGCATAGAATTCAGCCTTGTTAGGGAAAAGAGAAAGAGAAAAAAGAGTATACTTGCTCCACAAAATAAGTTAGGGATGTTTCTGGGAAGGTAGGGGAGGAAGGGCCATGGAGGGGTTATTATCAACATTGCTCTATGTATTACAGATCACTTGGGCAGTATTCATCCAGAAATCAAATACAAAAATGTAACATAAAGCGATAACTTACTTTGCAGAAATTCCTTGCAGGACAGGATCATTGTTTCTGTCATCTTTAACATAAGAATAAAGTGGGAAAAACCCTGCAATCACTACATCTCCATCTTTGTATATACTGGGTTTAAAGTCAGGAAAGCAGTCTAGATTAGTAAATGAACTGAGATGGAGGAGAAGCTGGACGAGAAGGAAAATAAAAATCAAGGGGAACATGTCTAGAAATGTACAATTCTGAGTAGAGGCTTAGACTACAGTGTCAGTCAAGTATATATGTTTCCTATGTACCTCTGTATATATGTGTTTATGTCAACTGGAAAGTCCATTCTAATTCCGCAATTTCTTTCAGCCCAGTGGCTTCCATTCCCATGGAGGAATCTGGAAATATTTGTGCCTTGGGCTCTGCATCTGAGGTCCTGCATCCATGAGATAAACAAGAGTTGGAAAATAAGTGTGAGGATCCTACTATCCAACACAGGTGTAACAATTTCATCCAAGCCCACAGATGGTAAGGCCCCAGGGACGAACTAACCTTTCTTAGAGTTCTTCTGAAGTATGCATCTAAAAAAGATGTGCAGAAAAGATATTTGGGATGTGGAAATTGAATTACCTCATTGGATGCCATGGAAGGTGCAAGGTGACTCAGTAATAAATGGCTCTGCCCAGTGAGGGCTTAAGCAAAGTCAATGGGGCATCACATCCTCCCATTCAAGTACACAGGAGAGACAGCTTCACACACCCAAGGTTCATGCATTCCCCTAATATTCCTTGTATTACTTAGGCAGGTCTCCACATATCTATTGCATGTGCAGAGACATCCACAGACACATGTGTTTCACAATAATCAACCAATAATTAGGTTGACATAGGAAATTCCAAATCAATAGCACAAGGTAGAGGCAGAAATCAAGTTGTATATTTGCAGTCTGAGCTATGACTTTTTTCACTATTGACATCTTCTTTTATCTATGCTGAGTTAATCACCTGTTGTTCTGAAGAGAGTGACAATCCTACCCAGGATTCAGTGCAGAGGAAATGGAGCCACCCAATTGATGCTAGTATGCCAAAATTATAAACAATCTTTAGGATTATTGTTATCATCTCCCAGAAATAGCATCTTTTACAAGAACTTTTTGCTTGCTATTTTGACTTTTGCTTGAAATCAAAATGCACTTAGTCGTGTATTTGCTCAACAAACAACAAGCCAAAGAGTGACTTTTTGTCTCAATTACACTTTCAGTCCCTGAGTGTATTTTTGTGAATGTAGTCTCATGTCATGACTCTCGATTGAAATGAGACGGACACTTTCAATAGGAAATTATACATGAACTATTATTTCAATTTGCAAAATATCATGGAAAGAGAAAGTAGTTTGGCCCTAAAATATAATAACATATTGAATCTATTCTGATCAAGATCTGTAGGATAAGTGGGAGTTTCCCTGGAATAGAAAATATTACAGTCAGCTAACATGTTGAGAAGAGTAAAGCAATAGATTGATCTCTGTGTAATGAATATGGTGATAAAGATCTTGGTGTGCATTGAAAATGAAAATAAGATAAGTCAGTCTGAAGTACAGCGGAAGTGAAATGAGACTTGAAAGAAGGGTGAGACTTAGTTCTTTGAATTCCTATAGGAATAGTTACTTTTACTCACAGAGTAATAGGGAATGACAGAAAACTTTATCAAGAAATTGATCTATTCCAATTATATTTCAGAAACAGTAGTTTACCATTCATATTTAGAATAGATGGGAGAAATACAACAGTATTTTTACAGATCTCACAAAAGATGTTGATGGAGACATTCTGGAGAGATATGATGGTGGTTTGAGATAAGTACAGAGATGCAGTCATGATGAATTCATAAGAATCTAGTGAAAACAATTAAAGTCTACGATGACATTTTCAGAGACATGTGAAGAATGATTGTCCAATGACTGTAGTGTAACATCAAAGTATTTGGTGTGCTGACCAAAGAATTCAATTTTGAACTATAAAGAAATGAAAAGAAATGATCACTGAGCTCATATAATTTTGCTGCATGTATTTTTCAGTTCCCAATTATTGTTGATGTTTTAAATTTTTCTTTGTATTTCTCTGTATGGTACTGAATAACTACTGTGCTTTCTTCCAGTTCATTGTTTTTGCTTAAAACAATTGTTTTAACTCTGAGTTGTCTACCCTTCCAAATACTTCCTGGTCAGTTATAGGCACCTTGTTTGGAGTTCTAGGTGAGGTCCTAGTTTCCTGAAAGTTCATAACACTTTCATGTTTTAGGTATTTACTCCAGTCTTCCATCGCTGCTTTCCTTTGTGCCTGTGTTTCCAGAAACTCTAAGCATTTTGTATATTTTGTCTGAGCCTATAATTACTTCCACTATTTAACCACTACGTGGAGCCCTGGAAAGATTTGCAAGGAGTTCATTGCTGTATGCTTTTGCTGTTTCAGTAATACAGTAACGTGAAATCAAGTTTGTCACAAATACTCTGTTGCTGTAATGTTTGTGAAAAAGGGAGTACATACTGTTTGTATTTACTATGCCTAATTTCTTAAATGTATGATGTTCCATATGTAGATCACTCTGCTTTGCATTCCCTGAGTAGATTTCATTGGTTTTATTAATTTTTTTTTTGCAGCATTGGCAGTTGAACACCAGGACTGGTGTTTGCCCCTCTGGTGCCATACCCTTTGAATTTTACATTGGCTTTATCCCTGAGCTGCCTGAACCTCAGTCTACCCATATGGGCTTCTTTGAATATCTGGAAAGACAGGCATGCTCTGCCTCTAAAAACAAAATGCTTCAAGTTGCAATCAAGAAATATCAACCACAGAGTTCTTACATAACATGGAATGTTCTGCCACATTCAAATATTGTTTTTGGGTGGCTCAAGAACAATAGTTGCATAGTTCTTTGAATAACAGCCTAGAAACCTATACTGAACAATTAAGAATTTGTTCTTCTTAAAGGAAAATGCCAGAATCTTATATTTAACTTCTATCAATCAAAAAGTTGTTTCTCAGAGTGGGAAATTGTGGCAAATTCTAAATTTTTTTCTTTTTTCTCATTCATTTATTCATATGCGCATACATTGTTTTGGCCATTTCTCCCCACTACTCCCACCTCTTACTCTACCCTGCCACTCGCTTCCAGGCAGAATGTTCTGCCCTGATCTCTAATTTTGTGGAAGAGAAAATGTAAGCAATAATAAGAAAGGCAAAATGTTTTTGCCAGTTGAGAGAAGGATAGCTATACAGAGAGATTACGAGTGTTGATTCCATGTACAAATGTGTTAAATCCCAAGTTGATTTGTCTCTAACAGATCTTTACATTGGTTCCTGATCCCCTTCTCATATTGACCTCTGTCACTTTAAGGTTTCTGTATTAGTACCTCTTCAGTGGGGACATCAAATACTACCATGTTTTGGGTTTCTTAGCCATCCCAATACTTCCCGTAGGTGCTCTCCCCTTACCATGTGACCCAAGTCGGACCACATTGCTGTATTTGCCCTAGATCTAAAGTCAGCATGTGAAGAAGAATATACAATTTTTGGTCTTCTGAGCCTGGCTAACCTGGCTCAGAATGATGTTCTCCAGTTCCATCCATTTACCTGCAAATGATAAGATTTCATTTTTCTTCATGACTGAGTAAAATTCCATTGTGTATAAATACCACATTTTCTTAATTCATTTGTCTCTAGTGGGGCACTTGGCTATTGTGACTAGCACTGCAATAAACATGGGCGTGCAGGTGCCTCTGGAGTAACCTGTGCCACATTCCTTTGGGTATGTCCCCGGAGTTGGATTGCTGGATCATATGGCACATCTATGTTTAGATTTTTAAGAAGCCTCCAAATGTTTTTTTGAGAGTGGTTACACTCGTTTGCATTCCCACCAGCATTGGACAGGGTCCTTTTTACCCCACATCCTCACTAACACCTGTTACTAGTGCTGTTTTTAATGATGACTATTCTAACAGGGGTAGGTGGAATGTTAGTGTGGTTTTGATTTGCGTTTCCTTTATACCTAGAGATGGTGAGCATTTTTTCATGTGTTTTTTGGCCATTTGAATTTCTTCTTTTGAGAAATTTCTGTTTAGTTCACTTGCTCATTTCTTTATTGGTTCACTAATTTTGGAGAGTTTAGTTTCTTGAGCTCCCTGTATATTGTGGTTATCAGTCCTTTGTCTGATGTATAGTTGGAAAATATTATCTCCCACTCTGTGGGTGGTCTCTTCAGTTTAGAGACCATTTCTTTTGTTGTGCAGAAGCTTTTTAACTTTATGAAGTCCCATTTGTCCATTCTTTCTCTTAGTTGCTGAGCTGCTGGGGTCCTATTGAGGAAGTCCTTGCCTATACCTATTAGTTCCAGAGTGTTTCCTGCTTTTTCCTGTACCAACTTTAGAATATCGAGTCTGAAAATAAATCCTTGATCCATTTTGAGTTGATACAAGTACAGCGTGATAAACATGGATCTAGCTTCAGTGTTTTGCACACAGATAACCACTTTTCCCAACAACATTTGTTAAAGAGGCAGTCATTTGTCCATTGAGTCATTTTAGCACCTTTGTCAAAATTAAGATGGGCATAGGTGTGTGACTCATATCCAGGTCAACTATTCTGTTCGACTGGCCTTCATGTCTGTGTTTGTGTCAATACAATGCTGTTTTTATTGCTATTGCTTTGTAATATACTATGAAGTCTGGTATTGTGATACCTCCAGCATTGCTCTTTTTACTGAGTATTGCCTTGGCTATTTGTGGTCTCTTGTGTTTCCAAATGAATTTTAGGGTACATTTCTCAATATCTGTGGGGAATGTCATTGGGATTTTGATGGGAATTGAACTAAACATGTAGATTACTTTTGGGAGTGTAGCCATATTTACTATGTTGATTCTAACAATCCATGAGCATGGGAGATATCTCCACTTTCTGTAGTGTTCCTTGATTTCTTTTTTCATGGAGTTGTAGTTCTCCTTCTGGAGGTTATTCACATCCTTTGTTAAGTTTACTCCTAAGTGTTTGATTTTTTTTGAGGCTGTTGTAAATGGAATTATTTCCATGTATTCTTTCTCAGTTTTTTCATTTTTATTAATGATTTCTGTAAGTTGATTTTGTATCCTGCCACCTTGCTGTAGCTGTTTATGTTGTCTAGGAATTTTTGGGTAGAGCTTTTTACGTCTTTAAGGAATAAGATCATATCATCTGCAAAGAGGGATATTTTGACAGTTCCTTTATCTAATTGTATTCCTTTTATTTCACTTCTTGCCTCATTGATATGGCTAGGGATTACAGAACTATGTTGAATAGGAGTGGGGATAGTGGGCACCCTTGTCTCATTCCTGATTTTATGGGAAATGGTTTCAGTTTTTCACCATTAAGTATAATGTTGACTATAGGTTTGTCATTTGTAGCCTTTACAATGTTGAGGTACTTTCCTTCTGTTCCAATTTTTCTTAGAGAATTTATCATGAAGTGGTGTTGGATCTTGTCGAAATATTTTTCTGCATGTATTGAGATGATCAAGTGGTTTTTGTCTTTCTTTTATTAATGTGCTGTATTACATTTATAGATTTGAATATGTTTAACCATCCCTGCATTCCTGGTATAAAGCCGACTTGGTCATGGTGAATGATCTTTCTGATGTGTTGTTGAATTTGGTTTGCCATTTTTTATTGATGATTTTTGTGTCGATGTTCATTAAGGAGATCAGCTTATACTTCTTTTTGGACGTGTCTTTGTCTGGTTTGGGGATGAGTGTCATACTTGTTTCATAGAATGAGTTAGGCAGTTTTCTTTCCCATTCTATTTTGGGGAACAGTTTAAAGAGTCTTGGTATTAGTTCTTCTTTAAATGACTGATAAAATTCAGCAGAGACTCCATTAGTTCCTGGACTTTTCTTTTTTGGGAGACTCTTTATTGCTGCTTCAATTTCATTTTGTGTTATAGATCTATTCAGGTGTTTTATGTCCTCTTGGTTCAATTTTGAATGATAATAAGTATCTAGAAATCTGTTCATTTCTTTAAGATTTTTAAATTTATTAGAATATAGGTTCTCAATGTGTTTTCGGATGATTTCCTGGATTTCTGTGGTGTTTGTTGTTATCTCCCCTTTTGCACTCATGATTTTACTGATTTGGGTTTTTTCTCTCCTCATTTTAGTCAGGTTTGCCAGGGGTCTGTCAATCTTGTTTATTTAATCAGAGAATGAACTTTTTGTTTCATTGATTCTTTGTACTTGTTTGTCTGTTTCTATTTCATTTATTTCAGCTCTTAACTTTATTATTTCTCTCTTTCTGTTTTTTGCGGTTTTGCATGTTCTTGTTTTTCTAGGAGTTTGAGATGTAGCATTAGGTCATTGATTTGCAATCTTTCCGTCCTTTTAATATACGCACTTGTGACTATAAACTTTCCTCTTTGGACTGCCTTTGCTGTGTCCCATATGTTCTGGAAGGCCATGTTTTCATTTTCATTAACTTCCAGGAACCTTTTAATTTCCTCTTTTATTTCATCAATGACCCATTGATCATACAGCAATGTGTTGTTCGGCTTCCCACTGTTTGCATGTTTTTACTATTGTTTTTGTTGTTGAGTTCTAGTATTAATGCATTGTGATGAGATAGAATGCATGGGATTATTTCGTTTTCCTTTTATTTGCTGAGGTTTGCTTTGTGCCCTAGATAGGATCAATTTTGGAGAAAGTTCCATAGACTGCTAAGAAGAATGTATATTGTGCAGAAGTTGGATGAAATATTCTGTAGACATAGGCCAGGTCCATTTGATCTATGGTGTAATTTAGTTCTAGAATTTCTTTATGGATTTTTTGTTTGGACGACCTATCTATTGGTGACCAGGGGTATTAAAGTCTTCACTACCACTGTGTTGGAATTTCTATATTTTGTTAGGTCCCTCACAGTGTGTAAGATGAAACTGGGTGCAATGACATTGGGTGCATATAGGTTGATAGTAATTACTTCCTTTTGGTGTTTCCCCTTTTATTACTATAGGATGTCCTTCTTTATCTCTTTTGACCAATGTAGGTTTGAAGTCTACTTTGCTCGAGATAAGCATTGCTACTCCTGCCTGTTTTCAGGGGGTATGGGCATTGCCTTGGTAAAGCTTCTTCCAGCCTTTCACCCTAAGCCAGTGCTTGTTTCTGTTGATGACATGTGTCTCCTGTAAGCAACAGATTGATGGATCTTCCTTTTTAATCCAGTGTGTCAAATGGTGTCTTGATGGGGGAGTTAAGTCCATTAACATTCAGTGTTAGTATTGATAGGTATGTGGAGATTCCTGTCATTTTGTTGTTTTTGTTGTTTAAGGGTTTGATTGTGTGCAGCTGAATCAATGTTACTCTCTACTTTCTGGTCTTTTCTTCTTCTGTCATTTGGTACTGCCTGTTCTTCCATGGTTTTGTATGCTTTCATATTTTGTGTGCAGGATTCTTTAGGGATCTTTTGTAGTGGTGGCTTTGTGGTCATATATTGTTTAAGCTTCTGCTTATCATGGAAGTTTGTTATTGCTCCAACTATTTTGAATGATAGTTTTGCTGGGTAGAGTATCCTAAGGTTGAAGGTATTTTCATTCAGTGCCCAGAATGCCTCACTCTATGATCTTGTTGCTTTTAATATTTCTGATGAGAAATCTGCTGTGATTTTGATGGGTTTACCTTTATATGTTATTTTTTTTCTCTTCCAGCCTTCAATATTCTTTCTTTATTCTCTGTGCTTGCTGTTTTAATGAAAATATACCATGGGGTAGTTATTTTTTGGTCAAGTCTCTTTGGTGTCCTGGAGGCTTCTTGTACCTGAATGGGCATACTTTTCTCTAGATTTGGGAAATTTTCTGTTATTATTTTGTTGAATATTTTACAAATAACTTTTGCTTGCACCTCTTCTTCTTTAATGCCCATGATTCTCAGGTTTGGTCTTTTGATGGAGTGAGTGAGTCTTGCATTTTTTTTCACAGGTTTTGAGTTGTTTTTGGAATAGTTCTTCATTTTTTCCTTTAATTTCCATTTCATCTTTAAGTTCTGAGATTCTGTCTTCTCCTTGTTCTAGTCTGCTGGAGTGCTCTTCCATTGTGTTTTGTATTTCTGTTTCACTTTGTTCTGAGGTTTTCCATATCATGGGTCACTTCCTCCTCAATATTGTCTATTTTCATCCTTAATTCACTTATCTCTCTACTTATGGTGTTCTCTGTTTCACTTTTGTATTCATTTAGGGCTCCTATGAGTTCACTTATGTTTTTGTGTCTTCTCATAGTCTTTAATTTTATTGTCTTGGAATTTCTTGAGTGCCTCCTGTACGTTTTGGTTCACATTGTCTAGTAACATCTCCATGAAATTCTGTGATTTCCTGCAGGATTTCTTCTTTCAGAGTGTTCTTGTGGGCTTCGTTGCATTCCATCAGAGTCTGGAACTTGGTATCCATCCCTTTTCATCTTCCCATCATTCCCCTTTGTTTTCTTTCTGTCCCTGTGTGTGTGTAATTTAGTATTATCTAGCCTACAATATTAAAAGTAATGAGATCAAGACAGAAAGAGAAACAAGAAAAAGAAAGAAAAGGGAAAAAGTAGAGAAGCAAAGAAATCAACAGGGAGAGATGGTGTACTAAGCAACAGTGAACTAAGCAAGCACTTAGAAAGAGAAAAAAGAAAAAGAAAAAAAAAATCCCAAGTTCAGAAACAGTGAAGTTTCAGTCATGGTATTTCTGGTGTTACTCCTTCAGCATTCAGTCCTGGTGTTGGTATTTAAGCAGTAACTCTGTTGTCTCACCAGGTGATTGGGTCTGGAGACAACTTTGTGAACCGCTATCTGCCCTATTTTAGGCAGTGGCTCTCCTCCTGCCTAATGTCAGCCATCTACTTTTGCAGGCTTTATTTACTGACAGTTCTCATGGAAAACATTGCCTTGCCTTCTCCTCCCTTCTCTGGTGGAGTGGCTTGCCTGCTGGCTACTATTGCAGACTTTGTTTACTAAAAGTTCACTTACAGAGCAGCTCCTTGCTCCTTCCCCCTTCTCCAGTGCACTCAGAACACCCCTCCCCCTCTGCTGTGTGTCCTTTTCAGTCCTTGTTTATGATTTTTTTGGGGGATTTTTTGCCCAGCAGGATCAGTATTCCAGGGGGCTACACAGGTTTATCCCATGGATGGCTGTAGGAGCAGTGTGTGCCACTTATTTGCATAAACTTTTTTTCTAAGCTGGATTTACCACAGCAGTTACATAGTTCCTTTTATAATTATGTAAGTTACATTTTACACCATTCTACTATACTGCTTTCAGAAGAGCACTACATAGTACATTTAATAACACCATACAGGCCTATAGCTGAACAACAAGGAAGAAGTCCTTCTAAAAGGGACATGCTGGAAGGTACAGTCATGAACTTAGGAGAGAGCTCCTCTAATAATGGAAGATTGTGACACCTATAAACTCTGTTACTAAGGTTCTTTTAGAGTGGCAGTTACATATTCCTTTCAATGAGAGTGCATATGTGTAAAAGGGACTATAAGAAATATGTGAAAATTCAAGGAAAATGTGTGAAAGTACAATCAATGTCTATCTACCATAGCATATTTCTTAGAATTGAACGTTAAATCTTATTTACCAACTGCTTTCACAGTAGCAGTTACATAGTCCTCTCTATTACATACTAAATGTTATGAGCTCTAAGTTATATGTGTTTCTAAAAGGAAAACACTTGTAGTTACAATCAAGATATAGCATACAGAATTCATTCACAGAGTGGAACATTGACCAATATTATAAACCTTGTTACTGAGCTGCTTTTAGAATAGCCTTCCATCATTAGAATTATAGGCCTAAAATGAGGATACATGATTCATTACTCCAAGATAGCAAAACCTCCATGTCCCTTGGAAGATGCATCAGTGGCAGAGTTCTTTATTAGAATGGAAAATTTTGCCACATTCTAAGCCTATTGCCAAAGTGCATTTACAAAATCATTTACATTGTTCTTTGAATGACAGCATATATGCCTGCAGCGAATAATAAAATATAACCTCTTTTAAGAGTAAAATGCTAGAAGTTACATTTGAGATCTGTCAAGAACAGAATGCCACTTTATAATGGGACATTGTGCCACATTTTATACCTTGTTAACAAGGCTGCTTTCGAGACAGGAGTTCTGTAGGCCTTTCAGTCACGGTATGTTTGTGCACATTGTGCTCAAGAAATATGTGCTTCTAAAAAGAAAATACTTGAAGGTACAATGAAGATCCACTAAAAACAGAGTTTGTTCTTAGAATGGAACAATGTGCCACATTCTATACCTCGATACAAAGTTGCACTTAGAAAAGTGTTACTCACATCTTAAATATCTACATATAGGCCTAGAATGAGCACTGTGCATTCTTCTCAGTACTAAACACTGAATGGCAATTCTCACATTTGACTCCCTGAAGAACCGCAATAAACCATAAGATCAAAGGTAATCATGGCAGCAAAGACCCACAGACAGTGACTCCAGAGCCCCAGGCCAGTGTCTGGAGTTCACAGGATGAGCCCAGAATTTCTTATGGGGTGCACAAAATCCCATGCCTGGTGGACTCTGCCCATGGTCCCATTGAACTCTGGTACCCCAGCACACACTCCCCTGCTGTTGCTACCCAGCACATATGACAGCCTTGCATACATGGCTTTAATACCTCTGGTACACTTTTCCTGTTCTGATGACTGCTGTGGAACTTTCAGCTCCATGTAACCAGAGATTCTTGACAGATTTGTTTTTAAGGTTTCCCATGAATCTTTTGAGCTCAATGAAAGTGCTCATAAGTAAATGAAGGAAAAAGGGAGGGTGTATGGGTGGGAGGAGAGAGGAGAAATAGAGGGAAGGAAGGGGAGAGGGACACAATGGAAGGGAAAGGGAGAGGGAGGGAAAATTCTTTCTTAACTACTGCTCTGGGAAAAGAAATAAGGGACAGACTATGCTTTTGTCTGAATGAATGAGAATTGCCTGCCAGGGACAGGTGCCTTTCTGTCCCTGACATGATTTGACTCGGGCACATGCACCACCCAAGGTCTCCCCACTGCTGACTGAATCATGCCAACCAGTCTCAGAAGCATATGCCTAGAGGAGAGCTTCATGCCAGACAGGTTCTGGAGACAGAAACTTGTTTAGGGATGGAGTCACATATACATAAGCAAATACAAGCAGGAGAAAGCTCAATTCCTCCCTCCTTCCTCCTCTGTCTCTGTCTCCTTCTCATTTTCTCCTCTTGTTCCCTAATCTTTTCCTTCTCCTTCTTCTCTCCTTCCACCTCCCCCTTCCTCCCCTACCTTCTCTGCCTCCTCCTCCTCCTCAACTTCCTCTCCTTCCTTTTCCTATTTGGTCTATGGACAAAAGGTGCTACATACACTCTCCTTCCCACCATAGTAAACGTTACATCCACATTCTCTACTGGACTTGAGCTGCAGGTAGAGGCATGGAACTCAGTGAAAACAGGGACACAAAGCACGAACTTTCTTCCTACCAAGTCAAGACTGATTCAGGATAGAGATTCCAAGATGGTGACTACAGGGAGGAAGCAGAAATTGTGCTTCGTAAAGTAAAATCTTGGAGAGACGCTGGAGAAACACTTTGCAGGATAAACAACCAAGAAGAGGCAAAACTCCAGTTCCCCCACCTGCCCATAGCATCCCCACTCCACATTAAATGGAGAAACAAGGAGGAATCCTGCACTGCCAGATGCCAGCTCCTACTGGCTTGAGAGAAACTGACCACCAGGTGAGCTAAGTGGCACACAGTACTCCCACAAACAACCCTGGGCCAGATCAGCATAGCCCCCTGGACAGACTGACCCAGACAGAGGGAAAAGCGAGACAAAAAACAAACTGAATAAACAATAACAACAACAAAAAAGACACATAGCAAAGAGTGCAGGGCACCCTGAGCACTGAAGAGGGGGCAGGGGCAATCCCTCACAGAACTGTAAATAAACAATTGGGCCAGAGAATGCAGGTGTAGCACCACCTACCCAGTGTGCTTGGAGAGGGGAAACCTTGTAGCAGTGGCTGTCATGCCTAAGAGAACTCTAGATAAACAAAGCCTGTGGGACTAGGTGAGTGATAAGCTCATTCCTGAGACTGGAAATCAATAAAGCCTCAAGCAACATCTGGCTGACAGTAGCAAGCAAGTGAGCCGAAGCCTCAGATAGACATTCACAGAACTGTCTCCAGACCCTTTTACTTTTTTTTTTCTCACTTCCTTTGATGAGGCAATGACTGAACTAGAACTGCATGCTGAAGGTCTAACTGAAACTGTATTGCATTTGAACTTGGGATATTTTGTTTTGGTTTGGTTTGGGGTTTTTGTTTGTTTTGTTTTTTGTTTTTTGTTTTCACCCTTTGATGAGATAACAACAGAACTACTTCTGAGACACCATCTCTAGAATTGTAGGCTGAGGGATTAACAACAAAATTATTAAGACTGAAACTCTATTGCATTTGAACTTGGGGATTTTTTTTAATCCTCTCTCTGTCTCTCTAATGCTTGTTTAGCTTCATGTTGATTAGTATACTATCTCTACCTGTTTATTTCATTGGCACTGATTTGTTGTTGTTTGTTTGTTTAGTGGTTTCTTTGTTTGTTTGTTTTTCCCTTTCCTTTACTTCCTTTGCTTTCCCTCTCCTCTTACCCTCCCATTTGAGATATCACCATTGTTATTATTACAAGCTAGAAAATACTTAATTGCACACAATACAGGGACATTAACAATAGCAAGAGCAATGATGGGAAAATGGAAAAAAGGGGGAAACTAGTTTTGCCCCCAGTAATAAATTAGTACAGGAACCAGAGGGAACAGAAAAAAGCAGATACCCAGATCCAGACTCCAACAAAATGGAGATAAACTATGCCAAAGAATCCAATGAAGCCAAAAAGAACAACCTGAAAGAAGAAATCCTGCAAGTAATCAATGAGAATTTTATAGAGATGATACTGGATATGGTCAACCAAAATGTACAAGAGACATTCAAGAAATTCCAGACAACAAAAATAGAGAATTTGAGAAAGCCCAAAAACAAATAAAAGAAACTATAGAATCACTGTGTTTACACAGTGATTCTATAAACACCAAGGTGAAACACAGAACATGATAAATAAAGAGATAAATGTACTCAGGATGAAAATAGACAATATTAAAGAGGAAAGCACTCAGGATATGGAAAACCTCAGAAAAAAGAATGAAATAGAAATGAAAAACAAAATGGAAGGCAATCCAGCAGAAGAGAACAAGCAAAAGACAGAATCTCATAGCCCAAAGATGAAATGGTAATTAAAGGAAAACTGAAGAACTATTAGTTAAACAACTCAAGACCTGTGAAAAGAAAATGCAAGAACTTACTGTCTCCATCAAAAGATGATACCTGAGAATCATGGACATTAAAGAAGAAGAAGAGGTGCAAAAAAAGAGAATGAGTAATATATTCAACAAAATAATAACTGAAAATTTCCCAAATCTAGAGAAATCTATGCCCATACTGATGCAAGAGGTCTCCAGAACATCAAACAGACCTGACCAAAATAGAACCACCACACACCATATTATCATTAAAACAACAAGTGCAGAGACTCGAGAAAGAATATTGAAGGCTGTAAGAGAGAAAAAACCAAAATTCATTCAAAGGTAAACCTATCAAAATCAGAAGAGACATCTCAACAGAAATATTAAAAGCAAGAAGAGCTTGGGGTGAGGTTTTCTGGGCACCGATGTAAATAACTTCAACCTTAAGATACTCTACCCAGCAAAACAATCATTCAAAATAGATGGAGCAATAAAAGTCTTCCATGATAAGCAGAAACTAAAACAATATGTGACCACAAGGCCACCACTATAAAAGATTCTTCAATGGATTCTGCACACAGAAAGTGAAAGCCAACATAACCATGAAAGGGCAGGGAGCACCAAAAATAGGAAAAGAAAAAGCAAGAAAGTAGCAAGTAACCTCAACTTAGGTACACACAATCAAACCTTCAAACAACTAAGACAACTAAATGACAGGAATCACCACATACCTGTCAGTACTAACACTTAATGTTAATGGTCTTAATTCCCCCATCAAAAGGCACTGTTTGACGAAGTGGATTAAAAAGGAGGAGAACCATCTCACCTACAGAAATAAGCATAGGCTTAGGATAAATACTGGAAGAAGATTTACCAAGCCAGCAGCCCCCGAAAACAGGCAGGAGTAACAATACTCATCTCTGACAAAGTAGACTTCAAACCTACCTTGATCAAACAAGATAAAGAAGGACATTCCATACTAATAAAAGGGGAAATAGACCAAAAGGAAATAACAATCCTCAACCTATATGCACCCAAGGTCAATGCACCCAATTTCATCAAACATACGCTGAAGGACCTAAAAGCATATATTAATTCGTTGGAGACTTTAACACCCCATTATCATCAATAGATAGGTCATCTAAACAAAAAATCCATAAAGAAATCCTAGATCTAAAATATACCATAGACCAAATGGACCTAGTTGATGTCTACAGAACATTTCATCCAACTTCTACACAATTCACATTCTTCTCAGCAGCCCATGGAACCTTCTCCAAAATAGGTCATATTCTATGGAGCAAAGCAGGCCTCAGAAAATATAAGAAAATACAAATTATACCATGCATTCTATCTGATCACATTGCAATAAAACTAGAACCCAACAACAAAAATAAAGACAAAAAACATGCAAACACCTGGAAACTGAATAACTCATTGCTTAATGAACAATGGGTCATTGATGAAATAAAAGAGGAAATAAAAAAGTTCCTGGAAGTCAATGAAAATGAAAACACAACCTACCAGGACCTATGAGACACAGCAAAGGCAGTCCTGAGAGAAATGCTTTTAGCCATGAGTGCATATATTAAAAAGACTGAAAGATCCCAAATCAATGACCTTATGATACATCTCAAACTCCTAGAAAAACAAGAACAAGCAAATTCCAAAATAAATAGAAGGACAAAGTAATAAAAAGAAGAGCTGAAATCAATGAAATAGAAACCAAAAAGTTGGTTATTTGAAAAAAATAAACAAGATTGATAGACCACTGGCAAACCTAACTAAAAGGAGAGGAGAAAAAACCCAAATTAGTAAAATCAGGAATGCAAAAGAGGAGTTAACATCAAACACCATGGAAGTCCAGGAATTCATCAGAGACTACTTTAAGAAGCTATATTCAAATAAATTCGAAAATCTTAAAGAAATGGACAGATTTCTAGATACTTATGGTCTCCAAAACTGAACCAAGAGAACATTAATCACCTGAATACATCTATAACACAGGACCTGATGGATTCTCTGCTGAATTCTATCAGACTTTTCAAGAAGAACCTAATACCAACCCTCCTTAAACTGTTCCATGAAATAGAAAGGGAAGGGCACATTTTATGAAGCCAGTATTACACTTATCCCAAAATCAGGAAAAGACACCTCCTAAAAGGAGAACTATGGGCCAATCTCCTTAACGAACATTGATGCAAAAATCCTCAATAAAATAATGGCAAACCAAATTCAACAACACATCAAAAAGATCATTCACGAAGACCAAGTAGGCTTCATCCCAGGAATGCAGGGGTAGTTCAACATATGAAAATCAAAAATGTAATAAACCACATTAACTGAAGCAAAGACAAAAACCACTTGATTATCTCAATAGATGCAGAAAGAGCCTTTGATAAGATCCAACACCATTTCATGATAAAAGCTCTAAGAAAACTAGGAATAGAAGGAAAGTATCCCAACATTATAAAAGCTATATATGACAAACCTACAGCCAACATTATACTTAATGGTGAAAAAATGAAACCATTCCCTCTAAAATCAGGAATGAGACAAGGATGGCCACTATCTCTATTCCTATTCAACTTAATACTGGCATTCCTAGCCAGAGCAATTAGGCAAGAAGAAGGAATAAAAGGAATACAAATAGGTAAAGAAACAGTAAAAATATCCCTATTTGCAGACAATATGATCCTATACCTTAAAGACCCAAAAAACTCTACTCAAAAGCTCCTAGACCCCATCTTCAGCTATAGCAACCTAGCAGGATATAAAATCAACATAGAAAACTCATTAGCATTTCTATACACTAATAACGAGCAAACTGAGAAAGAATATATGAAAACAACTCCATTTACAATAGCCTCAAAAAATGTCAAATACCTAGGTGTAAACCTAACAAAGAGGTGAACGACCTCAAGAAGAAAAACTATAAACTTCTGAAAAAGAGATTGAGGAAGACTATAGAAAGTGGAGAAATCTCCCATGCTCATGGATTGGTAGAATCAACATAGTAAAAATGTCTATACTTCCAAAAGTAATCTACGTGTCTAATGCAATTCCCATCAAAATCCCAATGACATTTATCAAAGAGATTGAAAAATATACTGTTAAATTTATATGGAAATACATAAATTTTTTAATGAGTATAGCCAAAGCAATACAGAATAAAAAGAACAATCCTGGAAGTATTACAATACCCAGCTTCAAACTATATTACAAAGCAATAACAATAAAAGCAGCATGGTACTGGTACAAAAACAGACATGAAGACCAGTGGAACATAATAGAGGACATGGATATGAAATCACACGACTATAACCAACTTGTCTTTGACAAAGGTGCTAAAAATATATGATGGAGAAAAGACAGCGTCTTCAACAAAAACTGCTGGGAAAACTGGTTAACAATCTGCAAACAACTGAAACTAGATCCATGTTTATCACCCCATACCAATATTAACTCAAAATGGATCAAGGATCTTAATATCAGACCACAAACTCTAAAGTTGGTACAGGAAAGAGTAGGAAATATTTTGGAACTAATAACTATAAACAAGGACTTTCTCAATGGAACCTCAGCAGCTCAGCAACTACGAGAGAGCATAGATAAATGGGACTTCATAAAACCAAAAAGCTTCAGCTCAACAAAAGAAATGGTTTCTAAACTGAAGAGAATACCCACAGAGTGGGAGAAAATATTTGCCAGCTACACATCAGACAAAGGACTGATAGCCAGAATATATAAGGAAACTAAAAACTAAATTCTCCCAAAATTCATGAACCAATAAAGTAATGGGCAAGTGGACTAAACAGAACTTTCCCAAAAACAGAAACTCAAATGGCCAAAAAACACATGAAAACATGCTCACCATCTCGAGCCATAAAGGAATTGCAAATTAAAACCACACTAAGATTCCACCTCACCCCTGTTAGAATAGTCATCATTAGCAATACCACTAATAACAGGTGTTTGCAAGGATGCAGGGAAAAAGGAACCCTCTTACACTGCTGGTGGGATTGTAAACTAGTACAACCACTCTGGAAAATAATTTGACAGATTCTTAAAAATCTAAACGTAGATCTACCATATGATCCAGCAATACCACTCTTGGGGATATACACAAAAGAATGTGACACAGGTTACTCCAGAGGCACCTGCACACCCATGTTTATTGCAGCTCTATTCACAATAACCAAGTTATGGAAACAGCCAAGATGCCGTACTACTGACGAATATATCAAGAAAATGTGGGGTTTATACACAATGGAATTGTATGCAACAATGAAAAAGAAAAAAATGTTTTCATTTCCAGGTAAATGGATGGAATTGGAGAACATCATTCTGAGTGAGGTTAGCCTGGCCCAAAAGACCAAAAATTGTATGTTCTCCCTCATATGCAGACATTAGATCAAGGGCAGGCAAAATAAGGGGATTAGACTTTGATCACATGATAAAGCGAGAGCACACAAGGGAGGTATGAGGATAGGTAAGACTCCCAAAAAACTAGATAGCATTTGTTGCCCTCAATGCAGAGAAACTAATGCAGATACTTTAAAGCAACTGAGGCCAATAGGAGAAGGGCTCCAGGAACTAGAGAATTGTTAGTTTGAGAACAATTAACTTAGAAGGTAACACACATGTACAGGAAAGCAATGCAAGTCAACTCTCTGTATAGCTATCCTTAACTCAACTAGCAAAAACCCTTGGTAATTCCTATTACTGCCTAAACTCTCTCTTCAACAAAATTAGAGATAGGGGCAAAATAGTTACTGCATTGCAGCAAGGGGCTAGGGGGGTAATGGAAGGGGTGGGGGACAAATGAGGGGGTGGGGTATGTGTGGAGAAATGACCCAAACATTGTATGCACATATGAATAAAATTTTCTTCTTCTCAGTACTAAACACTGAATGGCAATTCTCACATTTGACTCCCTGAAGAACCACAATGAACCATAAGATCAAAGGTAATCATGGCAGCAAAGACCCACAGACAGTGACTCCAGAGCCCCAGGCCATTGTCTGGAGTTCACAGGATGAACCCAGAATTTCCTATGGGGTACACAAAATCCCATGCCTGGTGGACTCTACCCATGGTCCCATTGAGCTCTGGTACCCCAGCACACACTCCCCTGCTGTTCCTGCCAGCACATATGACAGCCTTGCATACATGGCTTTAATACCTCTTGTACACTTTTCCTGTTCTGATGACTGCTGTGGAACTTTCAGCTCCATGTGACCAGAGATTCTTGACAGATTTGTTTTTAAGGCTTCTCACAAATCTATTGAGTTCAATGAAAGTGCTCATAAATAAATGAAGGAAGAAGGGAGGGTGCATGGGTGGGGGAGAGAGAAGAAATAGAGGGAAGGAAGGGGAGATGGAGACAATGGAAGGGAAAGGGAGAGGGAGGGAAAATTCTTTCTTAACTACTGCTCTGGGAAAAGAAATAAGGGACAGCCTATGCTTTTGTCTGAATGAATTAGAATTGCATGCCAGGGACAGGTGCCTTGCTGTCCCTGGCATGATTTGACTCAGGCACATGCCCTACCCAAGGTCTCACCACTGCTGACTAAATCATGCCAACCAGTCTCAGAAGCATATGCCTAGAGGAGAGCTTCATGCCAGACAGGTTCTGGGGACAGGAACTTGTTTAGGGATGGAGTCACATATACATCAGCACATACAAGCAGGAGAAAGCTCACTTCCTCCATCCTTCCTCCTCTGTCTCTGTCTCCTTCTCATTTTCTCCTCTTCTTCCCTAAACTTTTCCTTCTCCTTCTTCTCCTCTTCCACCTCCCCATTCCCCCCTAACTTCTCTTCTTCTTCCTCCTCCTCCTCAACTTCCTCTCCTTCCTTTTCCTAGATAGGGTCTATGGACAAAAGCTGCTACATACAATCTCCTTCCCACCATGGTAAACCTGACATCCACATTCTCTACTGGACTTGAGCTGCAGGCATAGGCCTGGAACTCAGCGAAAACAGGGGCACAAAGCATTTTTGTGCAGGTAAATGGATGGAACTGGAGAGCATAATGTTATGCAAAGTAAGCCACATTCAGAAAGATACAGGTCACATGTTTTCTCTAACACATGGAACATAGGTCCAAATACAAACACTAGCAAGCACTATGTATATTCAATATACATATAGCATCATTCAAATACGGGAGTGTTAGAAGGCACTAGTGAGGAGGGAAAGGAGAGGAGAATGACAGAGCATGAATAATATTAAAATATTTTGCATCTGTGTAGGAAAAAGACACAATGAAACACACTCTGAAAACTGCTGAACAATAAAGGGTAATGGATAAAGGACAATGAAAAGTAATAAGGAGGCTAGTCTGATTAAATTATGATATGCTTCGAGACAGAATACCAAGGCAAGCCCCCCTCTACAATCAAAAGACCCTTAGACAGTGAAGGTCAGGAATGTAAACATGTTGTTAAGGGAAGGGTAACAGTGGGAGGTGGAAGGAAAGATGAAAAAGGTAATGGAGGTTGAAAATGGCTGATATGTATTCTGCACATGTATGAATACAGAATAATGAAACTGATGAAGTCAATTTAAGAAGGGGGACAGAGCACAGAAAGAATAAGTGATGGGATGAACCAAACTGCGGTACATTGTACACTTATATGGAAATGTCACATTGAAACTCCATATAAACCTATTAAAAATAATGATAAAATGTAGAAAAGAAATATCTTGAATTTCAAATAACATTATGATTTTATCATATTCACATAGTCATAAATAAAGAAATCTGTCATGTTCACTAAGCCAATATTGCAGAAGACACTCACAGGAATCCAATTCACAGATGAAGAAGAAATATGGTCAAAATCAATAGTCAGGGAAAGACTAAACCCCATGAGAAGAATATACAATCAAATGAGAATGAAGGAAGAATCACAGATGGTGAATTTCATAAAGTACAAAACCCCAAGTTGAATAACTGGGAAATAAAGAGATGTGAAAGTAATGATGTGGAATATAAAATAACAATATAAATAATCAATGAAAAAAGTTGGAACTTTACAAGATAAACAAGATTGACAATCCCTTACTCATTCTTATCACCCCTTAAATCCAGAGGACCAATAAGGGATATTTTGAAAGGTATATTAAAATGAATTTGAAAATTTGACAAAATGGATAAATTTCTAGGCATGTAAGACCAAACTAATTGATAGAATAGAACCTAAAAAACCCAAACAGATTTATACTGTGCAATGATATGATGTGTTAACAGAACTTCAAAACAAAGTAACACCCTGGACCAGATTGATTCACTGCTAAATTCTCCCAGAACTTAAACAAAAGAAAGAACACCAATGGTTCTCAAACTATCTTGTAAATTGAAAAGGAAAGAATGACCTGAATACATCCTACCAATACAGTGTTAACCTGATAACAAAACCAGAAAAGGACAAAAAAAAGGAAATAATGCAAAAAATATCCTTGAAACATAGACACAAAAATTGTCTAAAAATTACAAATAGTAATCAACAAAACATTTGAGAAGCAAAACTAGCAATGCTACATTAAAACTGACTCAAAAATATAGTACACAGTCATAGTGTCAAAAGACAGCATGCAGTAGAATAAAGACTATCATTAACATAACACCAGAATTTAATATCCTTCTAGAATTTCTTAGTCTATTACACATACAATAAACTAGTAGTAAAGAAAGAATGAAAAGTAAGAAGTAGGTCACATTATTTTGCAGAAAATGAGTGTGTTCACCTGGAAATTCAAATGAATATATATAGAATATATATAGAGAGAGAGGTTGCACAATCAATACAGAGGTACCATAGCCAAACAAAGAGAAAATATGCAATTGCCAATTACTCAAAGGAGAAACAATCACATAAAGCCTGAGGGGGAAATAGGAATACGGTAGCAATAGACATAAGAACAATATAACTGGCTCCTTATCAACCAGAAAACCTTACCAAGGAACAACAAATTATTTTTTTAAAATTATACATTTCAATGTTTATGAACAAGTTTTATTAATAGAACTTGTCAAAGGAAAAGTTGTTCAAAGATGTGAATATGTCCATCTACATAAGTGATTTATAGATTCATGGTAATGTCTTCAAAATTAATGATATTCCACAAACCTACCACAAATGCTTTTGTAAGTTTCATCTTAAAGAAGTGTTGGAAGTTTTTGAAGATAAATAATGTTTAATCTAACATAAATTGTATGAAATATTTATATGTACTGAAACATAAAATGGTACCCGTTAAATAAGTATAATTTACTTTTTATGCATCAGTTACACAATAACATCAAGAAAATATGTAAAAGATGAAAAATCTGACATTATTCAAAGTAGTAGCAAAACAATCACAAAAAGTTCACAAAATTCACTGAGTTCCTGGAAGCCCAAGAATTCAGTGAATTCTGCCCATCTTTTTGAACAAAAGATGAACACTGAGAATGCACTACCAGATTCCATGAATTAATGTAAAATTTTGGGGATGAAACTGCATGACAGCCAGGCAGCAGTGGCTCAGGCCTGTGATCATAGCTACTCAGGAGGCAGAAATCACTAGTACTCAGTTTGACTCAGCTCTGGAAAGCAGTTCATGAGACCCTTTCTTGAAAAAACACATAAACAAAAGAAAGAGCTGTGGAGTCACTGAAACTGTAGGCCCTGTGTTCAAGTAATAGTATGGAAAAAAACAGGTTATTTGCATAATTGCAAACACATACACCAATGGAAGATTGAAATGCCTCAACTATTCCATGCATTTACAATCAACTGATTCACAAGTATGTGGCAAAATGACACATACTTGAAGAAATGACAGTATATTTAATCAGTGCTGTGGGGAAAACTAAATACTTGAAACTGGACCCCATTCCTCACCTAATACAAAAATAAACACAAAATTGAATCCCTATAGTTCAACACCATAAAGTAAGAAACCATTAGAAAAAAAATAAGGAAACCTTTCAAGACAAGGGATTAGACAACAAATTTCAGGAAAAAATTTAAAACACAGAAATCCAAAGAAAATTAAAAAGGATCATATTAAGTGGAGAAGATACTTCAGAGCAAAGGAAAAAATCACAGAGAGAAGAGACAACCTACAGAATGAGGAATCATTTTCCACAATCTTTCATTTAAAAGGAAACTCATATCAAGAGTATGTCACAAACTCGGTTAGAATCCCCCAAATAGTTCAATTTAAAGGCAATGATCAGTTCGAATTATCTGTAAAGAAGACATATACTTGTGCAGGAATTTAGTGCAGACTAATTTAGCTTGCTCTCAGGGAATTTAAAATCATTACCACGATGAAATACAAATTCTCCTCAGTTAGAAGAGCTACAAGCTACCATACAAAAAGTTATAAAGTTATAATATCCAATATAACTTGACTACAACCTCCCTCCCCCACAGCAAAAACACAATTGCAGTAGTCCATGTATCAATGCAACACCTTCATGGCATAAGAAATTCCTTACTCTCCTCAACTAGTAACACACTTAACATTTCTCTTCTCTAAGTCTAGGACAGTCAGACCAGATTCCTAGAATACAGATTTCAAATTTTTCTAATTTTAAAGTAGCAAAGGACTACTATAAGCAAAACATTAAATGTGTGACAAAACCATAAGTAACTATATTCAAATATGATTTATAAAATAGTGGGAGAAAAAAGTATCCCTGGGAAAAATTTGAATACAAACAAAGGTAAGCAGACAAACATCTAGGCACGCAATAAGAGTGATGTTCTGATACCTCCCGCAGCAGGGAAGAAAGTCAAATTCCTACCCCATCATCCCTGCTCCCAAATGTGTGCTGATACCACAGGTAACACTCACTACAACAGCACTTGAAAACTGATGCAAGGAATCACTGCTTGCAATCAAGTTTTCACTGCTAATAGGGCTGTAAATGCATTGCTAGAATTCCATGGAATTCTGCCTTAACAATTTATTAATTAGACCCTCTGCTGCAGACATGGCATTTGTTCATAGCCAAAACCTGAGCAAAGATATGTGTCTATGTGAAGCAGTAATAAATTGGAGGGGAAAAATCTCACAGGGTTTATCATTTATTTCTGGCTATGCTTGCTTTTCCAGATTTGACAAAGAATCCCAGCATGACACACATCATATTTGAAACAGTAACTGGATGTCTACAGTCCTAAGAGTTTTCATGACCATGGGCACAAGTACAGAACTTCTCTGTAGGGACATTACTAGATACATTTGTGAGTAAAGAAATCTTATCACACCATGAGCTACAAGAAAGGGAACTTGTTCTAGTCTCTCAGTTCAGAACACATGCAATTGACTTGGATTCCTTTTCTAACGATGATCTCTTGAGGTAGCTTTCAGCCCAACTTGAAGGAGTCCCAGAGATGGTGGAGCAAATGCATAGATTTCAGCCTTATTAGGGAAAAAAGAAAAAGAAAAAAATGGAATATATTTGTTCCTGTTGAAAGAAAAGTACACCATAAACCACAAAATAAAATAGGGATGTTTCTGGAAGGTAGAGGAGGAAGGGCCATGTAGGGGTTTTTATCAACATTGCTCTGTGCATTCACATATCACTTTGGCAGTATTTATCCAGAAATCAAATACAAACATGTAATATAAAGTCATTACTTACTTTGCAGAAACTCCTTTCATGGCAGGATCATACTGTCTGCCATCTTTGACAAAAGAATAAACCGGGAAAAACCCTGCAATCACTACATCTCCATCTTTGTATATACTGTGTTTAAAGTCAGGAAAACAGTCTTGATTAGAAAATGAACTGAGATGGAGGGGAAGCTGGAGGAGAAGGAAAAGAAAAATCAAGGGGAACATGTCTAGAAATGTACAATTCTGAGTAGAGGCTTAGCCTACAGTGTCAGGCAGGTATATTTGTTTCCTATGTGCCTCTGTATATATGTGTTTATGTCAACTGGAAAGTCCATTCTAATTCCCCAATTTCTTTCAGCCCAGTGTCTTCCATTCCCATGGAGGAATCTGTAAATATTTGTGCCTTGGGCTCTGCATCTGAGTTCCCGCATCCATGAGATAAACATGAGTTGGAAAATAAGTCTGAGTATCCTCCTTTCCAACCCAGGTGCTACAATTTCATCCAAGCCCACAGATGGTAAGGACCCAGGGATGAATTAACCTTTCTTAGAGTTCTTCTGAAGTATGCATCTAAAAAAGATGTGCAGAAAAGATATTTGGGATGTGGAAAATGAATTACATCATTGGATGCCATGGAAGGTGCAAGGTGAATCAGTAATAAATGGCTCTGCACAGTCAGGGCTTAACCAAAGTCAATGGGGCATCACATCCACCAATTCAAGTACACAGGAGAGACAAATTCATACACCCAAGGTTCATGCATTCCCCTAGTATTCCTTGTATTATATAGGCAGGTCTCCACATACCTATTGCATGTGCAGAGACATCCACAGACACAGGTGTTTCCCAATAATCCACCAATAATCAGGTTGACGTAGGAAACTCCAAATCAATAGTGCAAGGTAGATGCAGATATCAAGTTGTATATTTGCATTCTGAGCTATGACTTTCTTCACTCTTGACGTCTTCTTTTATCTATGCTGAGTTAATCATCTTCTGTTGTTCTGAAGAATGTGACAATCCTACCCAGGATCAAGCGTAGAGGAAATGGAGCCAACCAATTGATGCTAGTATGATAAAATTATAAACAATCTTTTGGATTATTGTGATCATCTCCCAGACATAGCATCTTATACAATAATTTTATGCTTGCTATTTTGACTTTCTTGCAATCAAAATGCACTTAGTCATGTATTTGCTCAACAAACAACAAGCCAAAGAGTGACTTTTTTCTCAATTACACTTACAGTCCCTGAGTGTATGTTTGTGAATATAGTCTCATGTCATGACTATCAATTGAAATGAGACCGACACTTTCAGTAAGAAATTATACATAAACTATTATTTCAATTTGCAAATTATCATGGAAAGAGAAAGTAGTTTGGCCCTAAAATATAATAACATATTGAACCTATTCTGATCAAGATCTGTAGGACAGTGGGAGTTTGCCTGGAATAGAAAATCTGACAGTGAGCTAACATGTTGAGAAGAGTAAAGCAATTGATTGAACTTTGTGTAATGAACATGGTGATAAAGATCTTGGTGTGCATCGAAAATGAAAATAAGATAAGTCAGTCTGAAGTACAGTGGAAGTGAAATTAGACTTGAAAGAAGGATGAGACTTAGTTCTTTGAATTCCTATAGGAACAGTTACTTTTATGCACAGAGTAATAGGGAATGACAGAAAGCTTTATCAAGAAATTGATCTATTCCAATTATATTTCAGAAAGAGTAGTTTACCATAAATATTTAGAATGGAAGGGAGAAATACAACAGTATTTTTACAGATCTCACAAAAGATATTGATGGACACATGCTGGAGAGACATGATGGTGGTTTGAGCTAAGTACAGAGATGCAGTCATGATGAATTCATAAGAATCTGGTGTAAACAATTAAAGTCTGCAATGATCTTTTCAGAGACATGACAAGAATGATTGTCCAATGACTGTAGTTTAACATCAAAGAATTTGGTGTGCTGAACAAAGAATTCAATTTTGAACTACAAAGAGATGACAAGAACTGATCACTGAGCTCATATAATTTTGCTGCATGTATTTTTCAGTTCACAGTTATTGTTGATTTTTTAAATTTATTCTTTGTATTTCTCTGTATGGTACTGAGAAATTACTGGGCTTTCTTCCAGTTCATTGTTTTTGCTTAAAACAATTGTTTTAACTCTGAGTTTTCTACCCTTCCAAATACTTCCTGGTCAGTTATAGGCACGTTGTTTGGAGTTCAGGTGAGGTCCTAGTTTCCTGAAAGTTCATAATACTTTCATGTTTTAGGTATTTACTCCAGTCTTCCATCGCTGGCTTTCTTTGTGCCTGTGTTTCCAGAAACTCTAAGCATTTTGTATATTTTGTCTGAGCCTATACTTACTTCCACTATTTAATCACTAGATGGAGCCCTGGAAAGATTTGCAGGGAGTTCATTGCTGTATGCTTTTGCTGTTTCAGTAATACAGTAACGTGAAATCAAGTTTGTCACAAATACTCTGTTGCTGTAATGTTTGTGAAAAAGGGAGTACATACTGTTTGTATTTACTATGCCTGATTTCTTAAATGTATGATGTTCCATATGTAGATCACTCTGCTTTGCATTCCCTGAGTAGATTTCATTGGTTTATTGATGTTTTTTTTGCAGCATTGGCAGTTGAACACCAGGCCTGGTGTTTGCCCCTCTGGTGCCATACCCTTTGAATTTTACATTGGCTTTATCCCTGAGCTGCCTGAACCTCAGTCTACCTATCTGGGCTTCTTTGAATATCTGGAAAGACAGGCATGCTCTGCCTCTAAAAAGAAAATAATTCAAGTTGCAATCAAGAAATATCAACCACAGAGTTCTTACATAACATGGAATGTTCTTCCACATTCAAATATTGTTATTGGGTGGCTCAAGAACAATAGTTGCATAGTTCTTTGAATAACAGCATAGAAACATATACTGAACAATAAAGGATTTGTTCTTCTAAAAGGAAAATTCTAGAATCTTACATTTAACTTCTATCAATCAAAAAGTTGTTCCTTAGAGTGGGAAATTGTGAAAAATTCTAAACTTTTTTCTTTTTTCTCATTAATTTATTCATATGTACATACATTGTTTGGGCCATTTCTCCCCACTACTCCCACCTCCTTACTCTCCCCTGCACTTGCTTCCAGGCAGAATCTGTTCTGCCCTGATCTCTAATTTTGTTGAAGAGAAAGTGTAAGCAATAATAAGAAAGGCAAAACGTTTTTGCCAGTTGAGAGAAGGATAGCTATACAGAGAGATTACGAGTGTTGATTCCATGTACAAATGTGTTAAATCCCAAATTGATTAATCTCTAACAGATCTTTACATTGGTTCCTGATCCCCTTCTCATATTGACCTCTGTCACTTTAAGGTTTCTGTATTAGTACCTCTTCAGTGCGGACATCAAATACTATCATGTTTTGGGTTTCTTAGCTATCCCAATACTTCCCGTAGGTGCTCTCCCCTTACCATGTGACCCAATTCCAACCACATTGCTGTATTTGCCCTAGATCTAAAGTCAGCATGTGAAGAAGAATATACAATTTTTGGTCTTCTGAGCCTGACTAGCCTTGCTCAGAATGATGTTCTCCAGTTCCATCCATTTATACTGCAAATGATAAGATTTCATTTTTCTTCATGACTGAGTAAAATTCCATTGTGTATAAATACCACATTTTCTTAATTCATTTGTCTCTAGTGGGGCATCTTGGTTGTTTCCATAACTTGGCTATTGTGAATAGCACTGCAATAAACATGTGTGTGCAGGTGCTTCTGGAGTAACCTGTGTCACATTCCTTTGGGTATATCCCCAGAGTTGGATTGCTGGATCATATGGCACATCTATGTTTAGATTTTTAAGAAGCCTCCAAATGTTTTTTTGAGAGTGATTACACTGGTTTGCATTCCCAGCAGCAGTGGACGAGGGTCCATTTTACCCCACATCCTCACTAACACCTGTTATTAGTGCTGTTTTTAATGATGACTATTCTAACAGGGATAGGTGGAATGTTAGTGTGGTTTTGAGTTGCGTTTCTTTTATACCTAGAGATGGTGAGCATTTTTTCATGTGTTTTTTGGCCATTTGACTTTCTTCTTTTGATAAAGTTCTGTTTAGTTCACTTGCTCATTTCTTTATTGGTTCATTAATTTTGAGAGAGTTTAGTTTCTTGAGCTCCCTGTATATTCTGGTTATCAGTCATTTGTCTGATGTATAGCTGGAAAATATTTTCTCCCACTCTGTGGGTGGTCTCTTCAGTTTAGAGACCATGTCTTCTGTTGTGCAGAAGCTTTTTAATTTTATGAAGTCCCATTTGTCCATTCTTTCTCTTAGTTGCTGAGCTGCTGGGGTCCTTTTGAGGAAGTCCTTGCCTATACCTATTAGTTCCAGAGTATTTCCTGCTTTTCCTGTACCAACTTTAGAATTTTGAGTCTGATGTTGAGTCCTTGATCCATTTTGAGTTGATACAAGTACAGAGTGATAAACACAGATCGAGCTTCAGTATTTTGCAGAGAGATAACCTCTTTCCCAACTACATTTGTTGAAGAGGCAGTCATTTCTCCATTGAGTCATTTTAGCGCCTTTGTCAAAATAAAGATGGGCATAGGGTGTGGACTCATATCCAGGTCAACTATTCTGTTCCACTGGTCTTTATGTCTGTTTTTGTGTCAGTACCATGCTGTTTTTATTGCTATTGCTTTGTAATACAGTTTGAAGTTGGGTATTGTGATACCTCCAGCATTGTTCTTTTTGCTGAGTATTGCCTTGGCTATTTATGGTCTCTTGTGTTTCCAAATGAATTTTAGGGTAGATTTCTCAATCTCAGTGAGGAATGTCATTGGGATTTTGATGGGAATAGAATTAAACATGTAGATTACTTTGGGGAGTATAGCCATTTTTACTATGTTGATTCTAACAATCCATGAGCATAGGAGATCTCCACTTTCTGTAGTCTTCCTTGATCTCTTTCTTCAGGGAGTTGTAGTTCTCCTTGTAGGGGTTATTCACATCCTTTGTTAAGTTTACTCCTAAGTGTTTGATTTTTTTTGAGGCTGTTGTAAGTGGAATTGTTTCCATGTATTCTCTCTCAGTTTGTTCACTACTGGTGTATAGGACAGCTAATGATTTCTGTAAGTTGATTTTGTATCTTGCCACCTTGCTGTAGCTGTTTATGGTGTCTAGAAATTTTGGGGTAGAGTTTTTTAAGTCTTTAAGGAATAAGATCATATCGTCTGCAAAGAGGGATATTTTGACAGTTCCTTTACCTATTTATATTCCATTTATTTCTTCTTCTTGCCTCATTGATCTGGCTAGAGATTACAGAACTATGTTGAATAGGAGTGGGGATAGTGGGCACCCTTGTCTCATTCCTGGTTTTATGGGAAATGGTTTCAGTTTTTCACCATTAAGTATAATGTTGACTATAGGTTTGTCATATATAGCCTTTACAATGTTGAGGTATTTTCCTTCTGTTCCAAGTTTTCTTAGAGCATTTATCATGAAGTGGTGTTGGATCTTGTAGAAGGATTTTTCTGCATGTATTGAGATGAGCAAGTGGTTTCTGTCTTTGCTTTTTTTAATGTGCTCTATTACAGTTACAGATTTGAATATGTTGAACCACCCCTGCATTCCTGGCATAAAGCCGACTTGGTCGCGGTGAATGATCTTTCTGATGTGTTGTTGAATTTGGTTTGCCATTATTTTATTGATGATTTTTGTGTCGATGTTCATTAAGGAGATTGGCTTATACTTCTCCTTTTTGGACGTGTCTTTGTCTGGTTTGGGATGAGTGTCATACTGGTTTCATAGAATGAGTTAGGCAGTTTTCTTTCCCATTCTATTTTGGGGAATAGTTTAAAGAGGGTTGGTATTAGTTCCTCTTTAAAGGACTGATAGAATTCAGCAGACACTCCATCAAATCCTGACCTTTTCTTTTTTGGGAGACTATTGCTGCTTCAATTTCATTTTGTGTTATAGCTCTATTCAGGTGATTAATGTCCTCTTGGTTCAATTTTGGATGATCATAAGTATCTGGAAATCTGTCCATTTCTTTAAGATTTTTCTAATTTATTAGAATATAGGTTCTCAAAGTGTTTTCTGATGATTTCCTGGATTTCTATGGTGTTTGCTGTTATCTTCCCTTTTGCATTCCTGCTTTTACTGATTTGGGTTTTTTCTCTCCTCATTTTAGTCAGGTTTGCCAGGGGTCTGTCAAGCTTGTTTATGTAATCAGAGAATGAACTTTTTGTTTCATTGATTCTTTGTACTTGTTTGTTTGTTTGTTTCTATTTCATTTATTTCAGCTCCTGTTTTCTTTATTTCTCTCCTGTTTTTTGGGGTTTTGCATGTTCTTGTTTTTCTAGGAGTTTGACATGTAGCATTAGGTCATTGATATGAGATCTTTCTGTCCTTTTAATATATGCACTTGTGACTATAAACTTTCCTCTTAGGACTGCCTTTGCTGTGTCCCATAGGTTCTGGAAGGCCATGTTTTCATTTTCATTAACTTCCAGGAAACTTTTAATTTCCTCCTTTATTTCATCAATAACCTATTGATCATACAGCAATGTGTTGTTTGGCTTCCAACTGTTTGCAAGTTTTTACTATTGTTTTTGTTGTTGAGTTCTAGTTTTAATTCATTGTGATGAGATAGACTGCATGGGATTATTTCATTTTCCTTTTATTTGCTGAGGTTTGCTTTGTGCCCTAAGCCAAGATCAATTTTGGAGAAAGTTCCAAAGGCTGCTGAGAAGAATGTATATTGTGCAGAAATTGAATGAATTATTCTGTAGACATCAGCTACGTCCATTTTATCTAAGGTGTAATTTAGTTCTAGAATTTCTTTATTGATTTTTTGTTTGGATGACCTACCTATTGGTGACCAGGGGTATTAAAGTCTCCACTACCACTGTATTGGAGTTTATATATTTTCTTGGGTCCTTCACAGTGTGTATGATGAATTGAGTGCACTGACATTGGGTGCATATAGGTTGATAGTTATTATTTCCTTTTGGTATGTCCCCTTTTATTAGTATAAGATGTCCTTCTTTATCTCTTTTGACCAATGTAGGTTTGAAGTCTACTTTGCCTGAGATAAGCATTGCTACTCCTGCCTGTTTTGGGGGGGGATGGGCATTGGCTTGGTAAAGCTTCTTCCAGCCTTTCACCCTAAGCCAGTGCTTGTTTCTGTTGATGACATGGGTCTCCAGAAAGCAACAGATTGTTGGATCTTCCTTTTAAATCTAGTTTGTCAAACGGTGTCATGATGGGGGAGTTAAGTCCATTAACATTCAGTGTTAGTATAGATAGGTATGTGGTGATTCCTGTCATTTAGTTGTTTTTGTTGTTTAAGGGTTGGATTGTGTGCAGCTGAATTGATGTTACTCTCTACTTTCTCATCTTTCCTTCTGTCATTTGGTACTGCCTGTTCTTCCATGGTTTTGTATTCCTTCATATTTTGTGTGCAATATTCTTTAAGAATCTTTTGTAGTAGTGGCTTTGTGGTCATATATTGTTTTAGCTTCTGCTTGTCATGGAAGTTTTTTATTGCTCCAACTATTTTGAATGATAGTTTTGCTGGGTAGATTATCCTAAGGTTAAAGGTATATTCGTTCAGTGCCCAGAATGCCTCACTGTATGATCTTCTTGCTTTTAATATTTCTGATGAGAAATTTGCTGTGATTTTGATGAGTTTACCTTTATATGATATTTTTTTTCTCCTACAGCCTTCAATATTCTTTCTCTATTCTCTGTGCTTGTTGTTTTAATGATAATAGGTCATGGGGTAGTTATTTTTTTGTCAAGTCTCTTTGGTGTCCTGGAGGCTTCTTGTACCTGAATGGGCATACTTTTCTCTAGATTTGGGAATTTTTTTGTTATTATTTTATTGAATATTTTACAAATTCCTTTTGCTTGCACCTCTTCTCCTTCTTCAATGCCCATGATTCTCAGGTTTGATCTTTTGATGGAGTGAGTGAGTCTTGCATATTTCTTTCACAGGTTTTGTGCTGTTTTTGTAATAGTTCTTCAGTTTTTCCTTTAATTTCCATTTCATCTTCAACTTCTGAGATTCTGTCTTCTCCTTGTTCTAGTCTGCTGGAGTGGACTTCCATTGTGTTTTGTATTTCTGTTTCATTTTTTTCTGAGGTTTTCCATATCATGGGTCATTTCCTCTTTAATATTGTCTATTTTCATCCTTAATTCACTTATCTCTCTACTTATGGTGTTCTCTGTTTCACTTTGGTATTCATTTAGGGCTCCTATGAGTTCACTTATTTGTTTTTCTGTCTTCTCATAGTCTTTATTTGTATTGTCTTGGAATTTCTTGAGTGCCTCCTGTACATTTTGGTTGACATTTTCTAGTAACATCTCCATGAAATTCTCAGTGATTTCTTCTTTCATGGTGTTCTTGTGGGCTTCATTGCATTCCTTGAGGTAGTCTGTCTTTGTTTTTTTGCAGTCTGGAACTGGGTATCCATCGCTTTTTCATCTTCCCATCATTCCCCTTGGTTTTTTTTCTGTCCCTGTCTATGTGTAATTTAGTGTTATCTAGCTTACAATATTAAAAGTAATGAGATCAAGACAGAAAGAGAAAGAAGAAAAAGAAAGAAAAGGGAAAAAATAGAGAACCAAAGACATCAACAGGGAGAGATGGTGTACTCAGCAACAGTGAACTAAGCAAGCACTTACAGAGAAAGAGAAAAAAGAAAAAGAAAAAGAAAATCCCAGGTTCAGGAACAATGAAATTTCAGTCTTGGTATTTCTGGTGTTACTCCTTCAGCATTCAGTCCTGGTGTTGGTATTTAAGCAGTAACTCTGTTGTCTCACCAGGTGTTTGGGTGAGGAGACAGCTTTGTGAACCGCTATCTGCCCTATTTCAGGCAGTGGCTCACCTACTGCCTACTGTCAGCCATCTACTTTTGCAGGCTTTATTAACTGACAGTTCTCCTGGAAAGCATCTCCTTGCCTTCTCCTCCTTTCTCTGGTGGAGGGGCAGACTTTGTTTACTAAAAGTTCACGAAGAGAGCAGCTCCTTGATCCTTCCCCCTTCTCCAGTGCCTCAGAACACCTCTCCCCATCCGCTGTGTGTCCCTTTCAGTTCCTTGTTTATGATTCCATTGTTTTTTGGTTTTATTTTTGCCTGGTGGGGGTCAGTCCTCAAGGGGGCTATGCTGGTTTATCACAGGGATAGCTGTAGGAGCACTGTGTGCCGCTCATTTGCATAAAACTTTTTTCTAAGCTGCATTTACCACAGCAGTTACATAGTTCCTTTTATAATTATGTGAGGTACATTCTACACCATTCTACTATACTGCTTTCAAAAGAGCACTACACACTACCTTCAATTCCACCATACAGGCCTATAGCTGAACAACAATGAAGGTGTCCTTCTAAAAGGGACATGCTGGAAGGTGCAGTCATGAACTTTGGAGAGAGCTCCTCTAATAATGGAAGATTGTGACACCTTTAAACTCTGTTAATAAGCTTCTTTTAGAGTAGCAGTTACATATTCCTTTCAATGAGAGTGCATATGTGTAAAAGGGAGTATAAGAAATATGTGAAAATTAAAGGAAAATGTGTCAAACTACAATTAATGTCTATCTAACATAGCATGTTTCTTAGACTTGAACATTAAATCTTATTTACCAACTGCTTTCACAGTAGCAGTTACATAGTCCTTTCTATTACATACTAAATGTAATGAGCTCTAAGTTATATGTGTTTCTAAAAGGAAAACACTTGTAGTTACAATCAAGACCTAGCATACAGAGTTCATTCACAGAGTGGAACATTGTCCAATATTATAAACCTTGTTACTGAGCTGCTTTTAGAACAGCCTTCCATTATTATGATTATAGGCCAAACATGAGGACACATGATTCATTACTCCAAGATAGCAAAACCTCCATGCCCCTTGGAAGATGCATCAGTGGCAGAGTTCTTTATTAGAATGGAAAATTTTGCCACATTCTAAACCTATTACCTAAGGTGCCTTTAGAAAATCATTTCCATAGTTCTTTGAATGACAGCATATATGCTTACAGTGAACAATAAAATATAACCTCTTTTAAGAGTAAAATGCTAGAATTTACATTTGAGATCTGTCACAAACAGAGTGCCACCTTATAATGGGACATTGTGCCACATTTTATACCTTGTTAACAAGGCTGCTTTCAAGACAAGAGTCTGTAGGCCTTTCAGTTATGGCATGTTTGTGCACAGTGTGCTCAAGAAATATGTGCTTCTAAAAAGAAAATACTTGAAGGTACAGTCAAGATCTACTAAACACAGAGCTTGTTCTTAGAATGGAACAATGTGACACATTCTATACCTAGATACAAAGTTGCATTTAGAAAAGTGTTACTCACATCTTAAATATCTACAAATAGGCGTAGAACGAGCACTGTGCATTCTTCTTCTCAGTACTAAACACTGAATGGCAATTCTCACATTTGACTCCCTGAACTACCCCAATGAACCATAAGATCAAAGGTAATCATGGCAGGAAAGATGCACAGACAGTGACTCCAGATCCCCAGGCCAGTGTCTGGAGTTCACAGGATGAGCCCAGAATTTCCTATGGGGTGCACAAAATCCCATGCCTGGTGGACTCTGCCCATGGTCCCATTGAGCTCTGATACCCCAGCACACACTACCCTGCTGTTCGTACCCAGCACATCTGACAGACTTGCATACATAGCTTTAATACCTATGGTACACTTTTCCTGTTCTCATGTCTGCTGTGGAACTTTCATCTCCATGTGACCAGAGATTCTTGCCAGATTTGTTTTTAAGGTTTCCCATGAATCTATTGAGCTCAATGAAGGTGCTAATAAATAAATGAAGGAAGAAGGGAGGGTGCATGGGTGGGAGGAGAGAGGAGAAATAGAGGGAAGGAAGGGGAGATGGAGACAATGGAAGGGAAAGGGAGAGGGAGGGAAAATTATTCCTTAACTCCTGCTCTGGGAAAAGAAATAAGGGACAACCTATGCTTTTGTCTGAATGAATTAGAATTGCATGCCAGGGACAGGTGCCTTGCTATCTCTGACATGATTTGACTCAGGCACATGCCCCAACCAAGTTCTCCCCACTGCTGACTGAATCATGTCGACCAGTCTCAGAAGCATATGCCCAGAGGAGAGCTTCATGCCAGACAAGTTCTGGGGACAGGAACTTGTTTAGGGATGGAGTCACATATGCATCAGCACATACAAGCAGGAGAAAGCTCACTTCCTCCCTCCTTCCTCCTCTGTCTCTGTCTCCTTCTCATTTTCTCCTCTTCTTCCCTAACCTTTTCCTTTTCCTTCTTCTCCTCCTCCACCTCCCCCTTCCTCCCCTACCTTCTCTTCTTCCTCCTCCTCCTCCTCAACTTCCTCTCCTTCCTTTTCCTAGTTAGGGTCTATGGACAAAAGCTGCTACATACAATCTCCTTCCCACCACAGTAAACTTAACATCCACATTCTCTACTGGACTTGAGCTGCAGGCAGAGGCCTGGAACTCAGCGAAAACAGGGGCACAAAGCATGAACTTTCTTCCTACCAAGTCAAGACTGATTCAGGATAGAGATTCCAAGATGGTGACTAAAGGGAGGAAGCAGACATTGTGCTTCTTAGAGTAAAATCTTGGAGAGACGCTGGAGAAACACTTTGCAGGTTAAACAACCAAGAAGAGGCAAAACTCCAATTCCTCCACCTGCCCATAGCATCCCCACTCCACATTAAATGGAGAAACCAGGAGGGCTCCAGTGTCGCCAGGCGCCAGCTCCTACTGGCGCAAGAGAAGCTGACCACCAGGTGAGCTAAGTGGCACACAGTACTCCCACAAACAACCCTGGGCCAGGTCAGCATAGCCCCCTGGACAGACTGACCGAGATCCAGGGAAAAACGAGTCAAAAACCAAACTGAATAAACAATAACACCAACAAAAAGACACATAGCAAGGAGGGCGGGGCACCTCAGCACTGAAGAGGGGGGCAGGGGCAATCCTTCACAGAACTGTAAATAAACAATTGGACCAGAGAATACAGGTGTAGCACCACCTACCCAATGTGCTTTGAGAGGGGAAACCTTGTAACAGTGGCTGTCACGCCTAAGAGAACTCTAAATAAACAAAGCCTCTGGGACTATGTGAGTGATAAGCTCATTCCTGAGACTGGCAATCAATAAAGCCTCAAGCAACATCTGGCTGACAGTAGCGAGCAAGTGAGCTGACGCCTCAGATAGACATTCACAGAACTGTCTCCAGACCCTTTTTCTTTTTTTCTCTCTCTTCCTTTGATGTGGCAATGACTGAACTAGAACTGAATGCTGAAGGTCTAACTGAAACTGTATTGCATTTGAACTTGGGATATTTTATTTTGGTTTGGTTTGGGGATTTTGTTTGTTTTGTTTTTTGGTTTTCGTTTTTCACCCTTTGATGAGATAACAACAGAACTACTTCTGAGACAGCATCTCTAGGATTGTATGCTGAGGGATTAACAAAATTATTAAGACTGAAACTCTATTGCATTTGAACTTGGGGTTTTTTTTTAATCCTCTTTCTGTCTGTCTACTGCCTGTTTAGATACATGTTGTTTAGTACACTATCTCTCCCTGTTTATTTCTTTGGCACTGGTTTGTTGTTGTTTGCTTGTTTGACACTTGTTTGTTTTTCCCTTTATCTTTACCTTCTTTGCTTTCCCTCTCTTCTTACCCTTCCATTTGAGATATCATCATTGTTATTATTACAAGCTAGAAAATACTTAATTGCACACAATACTGGGACATTAACAATAGCAAGGGCAATGATGGGAAGATGGAAAAAAGGGGAAAACTAGTTCCCCCAATAATAAATTAGTACAGGAACAAGAGGGAAAAGAAGAAAACAGATACCCAGATCCAGACTCCAACAAAATGCAGATAAACTATGCCAAAGAACCCAATGAAGTCAAAAAGAACAACCTAAAAGAAGAAATCCTGCAAGTAATCAATGAGAATTGTATAGAGATGATACTGGATATGGTCAACCAAAATGTACAAGAGACACTCAAGAAATTCCAGACAACAAAAGTAGAGAATTTGAGAAATCCCAAAAACAAATAAAAGAAACTATAGAACCACGGTGTTTGTACAGTAATTCTATAAACACCAAGGTGAAACACAAAACACAATAAATAAATAGATAAATGAACTCAGGACGAAAATAGACAATATTAAAGAGGATGGGACTCAGGATATGGAAAACTTCAGAAAAAAGAAACACAAATGAAAAACAAAATGGAAGGCCAATCCAGCAGAAGAGAACAAGCAAAAGACAGAATCTCAGAACCCAAAGATGATATGGTAATTAAAAGAAAACCAAAAAACTATTAGTTCAACAACTCAAGACGTGTGAAAAGAAAATGCAAGAACTTACTGTCTCCATCAAAAGACCAAACCTGAGAATCATGGACATTAAAGAAGAAGAAGAGGTGCAAGCAAAGGGAATGAGTAATATATTCAACATAATAATAACAGAAAATTTCCGAAATCTAGATAAATCTATGCCCATACAGGTGCAAGAGGCCTCCAAAACATCAAACAGACCTGACCAAAATAGAACCACCCCACATCATATTATCATTAAAACAACAAGTGCAGGGACTTGAGAAAGAATATTGAGAAAAATACATATAACATTCAAAGGTAACCCTATCAAAATCGGAGGAGACTTCTCAACAGAAATATTAAAAGCAAGAAGTGCTTGGGGTGAGATTTTCTGGGCAGTGAATGAAAATAACATCAACCCTAACATACTCTACCCAGCAAAACTATCATTTAAAATAGATGGAGCAATAAAAGTCTTCCATGATAAGCAGAAACTAAAACAATTTGTGACCACAAGGACACCACTATAAAAGATTCTTCAAGGGATTCTGCACACAGAAAGTGAAACCCAACATACCCATGAAAGGGCAAGCAGCACCAAAAATAGGAAAAGAAAAGCAAGAAAGTAGAGAGTAAACTCAACTTAGGTACACACAATCAAACCTTCAAACAACTAAGACAACTAAATGAAAGGAATCACCACATACCTATCAGTACTAACACTTAATGTAAATGGACTTAATTCCCCCATCAAAAGGCACTGTTTGAGGAACTGGATTAAAAAGGAAAACCCAACAATTTGTTGCTTACAAAAGACCCATCTCACCAACATAAATAAGCACAGGCTTAGGATGAAAGACTGGAAATAGATTTACCAAGCCAGTGGCCCCCGAAAACAGGCAGGAGTAGCAATACCTATCTCTCACAAAGTAGACTTCAAACCAACATTGATCAAACAAGATAAAGGACATTCCATAGTAATAAAAGGGGAAATAGACCAAAAGGAAATAACAATCCTCAACTTATATGCACACAATGTCAATGCACCCAATTTCATCAAACATACACTGAAGGACGTAAAAGCATATATAATTCGTAAGAGACTTTAACACACCATTATCATCAGTAGATAGGACATTCAAACAAAAAAAATCACTAAGGAAATGCAAGAACTAAAATATGCCATAAACAAAATGTACCTAGTTGATGCCTACAGAACAATTCATTCAACTTCTACACAATGTACATTCCTGTCAGCAGCCCACGGAACCTTCTCCAAAATAGATCATATCCTAGGGCACAAAGCAAGCCTCAGAAAATATAAGAAAATACAAATTATACCATGCATTCTATCTGATCACAATGCAATTTAAAACTAGAATGTAACAAGAAAAATAAAGACAAACAACATGCAAACAACTGGAAACTGAATAACCTATTGTTTAATGAACAATGGGTCATCGATGAAATAAAAGAGGAAGTTAAAAAGTTCCTGGAAGTCAATGAAAATGAAAATACAACCTACCGGAACCTATGAGACAGAGCAAAGGCAGTCCTGAGAGAAAAGATTTTAGCCATGAGTGCATATATTAAAAAGACTGAAAGATCCCAAATCAATGACCTAATGATACATAGAAGGACAGAAATAATAAAAAGAAGACCTGAAATCAATGAAATAGAAACCAAAAAACCTTACAAAGAATTAATGAAACAAAAAGTTCTTTATTTGAAAAAATAAACAAGATTGATAGACCACTGGCAATCCTGACTAAAAGGAGGGGAGAAAAGACCCAAATTAGTAAAATCAGGAATGCAAAAGGGGAGTTAACAACAAATACCATTAAAGTCCAGGAAATCATCAGAGACTACTTTGAGAACTATATTCAAATAAATTCAAAAACCTTAAAGATATGGACAGATTTCTAGATACTAATGATCATTCCAAACTGAACCAAGAAGACATTAATCACCTGAATAGATCTATAACACATAATGAAATTGAAACTACAATTAAGAGTCTCCCTAAAAAGAAAAGTTCAAGACCTGATGGATTCTCTGCTGAATTCTAACAGACCGTTAAAGAAGAACTGATACCAACCCTCCTTAAACTGTTCCATGAAATAGAAAGGGAAGGAAAACTGCCTAACACATTTTGTGACGCCAGTATTTCACTTATCCGAAAACCAGGCAAAGACACTTCCAAAATGGAGAACTATAAGCCAATCTCCTTAACAAACATTGATGCAAAAATCCTCAATAAAATAATGGCAAACCAAATTCAACAACACATCAAAAAGATCATTCACCTCGACCAAGTAGGCTTCATCCCAGGAATGCAGGGGTAGTTCAATATAGGAAAATCAATAAACATAATAAACTACATTAACAGAAGCAAAAACAAAAACCACTTGATCATCTCAATAGATGCAGAAAAAGCCTTTAATAAGATCCAACACCATTTCATGGTAAAACCTCTAAGAAAACTAGGAATAGAAGGAAAGTATCTCAACATTATAAAAGCTATATATGACAAACCTACAGCCAGCATTATACTTAATGGTAAAAAAATAAAACCATTCCCCCTAAAATCAAGAATGAGACAAGGATGCCCACTATCTCCACTCCTATTCAACATAGTACTGGAATTCCAACCAGAGCAATTAGGCAAGAAGAAGGAATAAAAGGAATACAAATAGGTAATGAAATTGTCAAAATATCCCTATTTGCAGACAATATGATCCTGTACCTTAAATACCCAAAAAACTCTACTCAAGAGCTCCTAGACACCATCAACAGCTATAGCAAGGTAGTAGGATATAAAATCAACATAGAAAACTCATTAGCATTTCTACACACTAATAATGGAAAAACTGAGAAAGAATGTATGAAAACAATTCCATTTACAGTAGCCTCAAAAAATATCAAATACCTAGGTGTAAACCTAACAAAGGATGTGAACAACCTCAACAAGGAAAACTATAAACTTCTGAAAAAAGAGATTGAGGAAGACTATAGAAATTGGAGAAATCTCCCATGTTTATGGATTGGTAGAATCAACATAGTAAAAATATCTATACTCCCAAAAGTAATCTACATGTCTAATTCAATTCCCATCAAAATCCCAATGCCATTCAACAAAGAGATTGAAAAATCTACTGTTAAATTTATATGGAAATACATAAATTTTTATTGAGTATAGCCAAGGCAATACTAATAAAAAGAACAATGCTGCAAGTATCACAATACCCAACTTCAAACTGTATTACAAAGCAATAACAATAAAAACAGCATATCTGTCACAAAAACAGATGTGAAGACCAGTGGAACAGAATAGAGGATCTGGATATGAAGTCACACAACTATAACCAACTTGTCTTTGAAAAAGGTGCTAAAAATATACAATGGAGAAAAGACAGCCTCTTCAACAAAAACTGCTGGGAAAACTGGTTAACAATCTGCAAACAACTGAAACTAGATCCATGTTTATCACCCTGTACCAATATTAACTCAAAATGGATCAAGGATCTTAATATCAGACCACAAACTCTGAAGTTGGTACAGGAAAGAGTAGGAAATACTTTGGAATTAATAAGTATAAGCAAGGACTTTCTCAATGGAAACCCAGCAGCGCAGCAACTAAGAGAGAGCATAGATAAATGGGACTTCATAAAACCAAAAAGCTTCAGCTCAAAAAAAGAAATGGTCTCTAAACTGAAGAGAACACCCACAGAGTGGCAGAAAATATTTGCCAGCTACACATCAGACAAAGGACTGAAAACCAGAATATATAAGGAAACTAAAAACTAAATTCTCCCAAAATTCATAAACCAATAAAGTAATGGGTAAGTGGACTAAACAGAATTTTCTCAAAAAAAGCAATTCAAATGGCCAAAAAACACACGAAAAAATGCTCACCATCTCGAGCCATAAAGGAATTGCAAATTAAAACCACACTAGGGTTCCACCTCACCCCTGTTAGAATAGCCATCATTAGCAATACCACTATTAAGAGGTGTTTGCAAGGATGCAGGGAAAAAAGAATCCCCTTACACTGCTGGTGAGAATGTAAACTAGTACAACCACTCTGGAAAATAATTTGGCAGGTTCTTAAAATTCTAAACGTCGATCTACCACATGATCCAGCAATACCACTCTTGGGGATATACCCAAAAGAATGTGACACAGGTTACTCCAGAGGCACCTGCACACCCATGTTTATTGCAGCTCTATTCACAATAGCCAAGTTATGGAAACAGCCAAGATGCCCCACAAATATATCAAGAAAATGTGGCCTTTATACACAATGGAATTGTATGCAGCCATGAAGAAGAACAAAATGTTTTCATTTGCAGGTAAATGGATGGAGTTGGAGAACATCATTCTCAGTGAGGTCAGCCTGGCCCAAAAGACCAAAAATTGTATGTTCTCCCTCAGGTGCAGACATTAGATCAAGGGCAGACATAATAAGGGGATTGGACTTTGATCACATGATAGAGAGAGAGCACACAAGGGAGGTGTGAGGATAGTTAAGACACCCAAAAAACTAGATAGCATTTGTTGCCCTCAATGCAGAGAAACTAATACAGATACTTAAAAAGGACTGAGGCCAATAGGAGAAGGGGACCAGGAACTAGAGAAAATGTTAGTTTGAGAACAATTAACTTAGAAGGTAACACACATATACAGGAAAGCAATGCAAGTCAACTAGCAAAAACCCTTGGTCCTTCCTATTACTGCTTAAACTCTCTCTTCAACAAAATTAGAGATAGGGGCAAAATAGTTTTGGCCTTGCAGCAAGGGGTTCGGGGGGTAATATAAGGGGTGGGGGAGCAATGAGGGGGTGGGGATAAGGGTGGAGAAATGACCCAAACATTGTATGCACATATGAATAAAATTTTTTTAAAAGACTGATTCAGGAGCTATGATGTGCTTAGCTGGGTCCCCTTGGGCTTTTCATTATAGTATATGGTCTTGCTTGTCATGGATAGGAGCATGGGACAGGATTTGGGTCTCTCTAATCACACCCCAGGGACTTCCCCCACCTTGCTTACTTTCATGCAGAGCTGGGAGCCTGGTCCCATTCAGGTGAAGAAACCCTATATGGGAGGAAAGTCTCTGGGGAATTCCCTTTCTATCCTAGGTGTTTGGTGGGGCTAGCAAGAACAGTGCTAGGCTTCCCTGCCTCAGAGGTCCTGTGGTCATTCCCAAGATGGCTGAAACTCTCTATATGCTCTCTACACCTGATCAATGTTACATGACACACCCACACACATACCTACGACACAACAAAGACTCCACTGGGAAGAGTACCTTTATTGAAAAATACATGACATCATGGGCCTCTGACAACACATTACTGAGACAGACAATGGCTGAAGACAAGCCATCAGGAGGTTTGACCCACCTGAGTAGCCCAGCAGGACCAGGCACAGCCTCAGATGAAACCAAGATCACTGCTGATGGACACTCCTGCATGTAGGGAGATTTTGCCCTCCTTGGCTTTGATGGCTTGCACCTTTTATTCTTCAGTTCCTGCTGTCTCTAGTATCTGAAACTGGGCCAGCAAGAGAGGAGCACCAGGGCCGGGTAGGTCGCAGGAGATCAGGGGCCTGAGAGACCTCACTGACATCAGTCTGAACTGCTGCTCTGGGCTACTTGACCCAGCATCTGTGATAAAGCCTACCAGGACCCCAGCTCTGAACGGTGGGGGCCTCACTCCCAGTAGGCCTGTGCCATGAGCAGCTCCCCTTTCTCCATTTTGTAATGGGTGTGTGGATTTACTTTGTTTTATGGAATATTTTTAAATATCAAATGCTCCCTCCTTCTTGCTCAAGGGCAGGAGGGCCAGATGATGTTATTGGGGAACCTTCAGCAAGACTAGGTGGTGGGGTGAGTGATGCAAATTAGGTTCAAGAGCTCCTATAGCCCCACTACAATGACCCAATTTCATGTTCCCCAAGTTCATGACAGTGAGTGGCTTATCTAGGCTCTCCCTTGCCTCCAAGAGCTGACCCTTCACCCCTAGGAAGTGGGCAAGTGCACATGTGTCCATTGTGCAGGGTGGGCCCATTCTTCCCTTTGGCTCAGCCTCCCCACAGTCCTGCTGCCTCAAGAGCTATCCTGGCCTCATTTCCTCCTTCCTGATTCTTCATGAAGAGGGAAAGAAATTGGCAAGGCCAGAGATCACAGCCTCTGCTACCGAGAGACATGTATTCAAATCCTGCTCTGGCCTCCATGATCCAGGAACTTTGGCAGGTTATTTACATCCCTCTGAGATGCTGTCCCTGCTGCCAGAGGTGATAATGACCCTACCTCCTAAGGTTAGATGGAACAGTGTTAGGAAAGCTCCTTTGATATGCCTCAACTCCTCAAAGACTCAGTAATTGATGAGTACTAGGGTTAGTTTTTATACTCAGACCAAAACAATTTTTTCCAGCAGGAAATGAGGGATTTGGAAAAGGGCTCTGCCAGGAATATTGGTTCCCTGCAGACCCTACCCCTGGCCATACCTTCCATCTTCAAGGCCCACTGACTGTCAGTGTCCATCACAATGGAGCATGCAAGTAGCCCAAACCCAGGTGGACACGTTCAGGGACCAGCAGCTGCACTGGCCCCAGGGCTGTGTCTCTAGCAAGTACTGAGGCTTGTTCTGGAGTGCTAGGCTCTTACTTCCTACCACTGGCTTGGTCAGCACTCTTCTTCTCATGGTCAGAACCCAGCAGGGTAGTAAGGGCATAATCGTTTTGGGTACCTCTGCACTTCATCTCGAGGTGGAATCTCAGGGCAGTGTCCTGAAGAAAGACCCCCACTTGGGGGCAGCTAGGGGGTCTGGAAGGAGAGATGGAGGGGAGTGGAAGTACCTTGGTGCTCTTGGAGGCACCTTGGCTCCCAAGACATGGTAATGGGTAGAAGTCATTTTCCAACAGGAAGGAGAAAAAGTAGCCTACTCACCCATTAATTCATCCACTCACCCATTCATTTATCCATTCACCCACTCATTCATACACTGACCCATTCATTCATGCACCTATTCATTCCCCATTCATTCATCCATCCAATCATTCATCCACCCATTCATTCATGCACCCACCCATCAAACATTCATTCTTCCAATCATCATGCATTCATCCACCCACTTATACTTATACTCCTGACATACAAATGTCAGGAGCCTGAGCTCCAGACCTACAGAGATGCCTATTTTCCCTTGCACAAGGGGCCCGTCGTGTGCTGAGAAGAATTACAGAAAACCCAAACATTGTTGTAAGGAAAGGTGGAAACAACGAGGATGACCCAGGGACTGGTTCATGGAGATGTTTAGAGCAGGTCATGAGGTGGGAATCAGTGTTCAACAGACAGAGGGAACAGCCTGAGCACATGCATGGAGGTGGGGGCAGCATGGCACAACTGGGTGTGGCCCGTCATGGGCCCTGCAACACTGAGGAGAGACTGGGGCCACAGAGCTATGTACCTCCTGAGGGGTATTTAAGCAGAGGAACAGGGTCAGATGGGTTTGAGGAAGGCTATTTGATAGCCAACTTGTGGAATCCCTGAAGCAGTGGGACCAGAGGCCCATGGTAGCTGCTGAAGATGGTGGGGCATGAGAAGGTAGGGGGATTCCAGGTTCAGAGATATTCACTGCTCATCCTTATTCCCAGTCATATATTTCACGATAAGAACTCTCTCTACCAGGAATTTCACTGCCTATTTAGTGGCTTCACACTCTCTTCCTGATAGGGAATAAAGGCCAGGTTCAAAGTCAAGGTCAATGAAGTGCAGAAGTCCAGGCCATACAGATAATGTGGACATGCCTCACAGCCCTCCCAACTCTTTCCATCTCTCACCACCATCATTACAAAAGGCCACCATTGTTGAATGTCTGTTGTGTACTAGGCTGGGGTTCCAACCCTGGTTCGCAGATGAAAAACCTGAGCACAGACAGAGTAATTGACACCTCCATGGTCACAGATACTGAGCATGGCCAATCTGGCTTCAAATTCAGAGCACTCAGCCTCAAGCCTTGGCTTTTCCTTTTCCTCTTACCACAGCATCCTGCCCTACCTCCAGAAAATACCATAATGATGTAGAGCACCTGGGACAGGGCCTAGTGGTGGGAGAAGCTTTGCTGGACTTCTGTCTGAATGCTAACCCAAGGTCATCAGACAGGCAAACACAGCAAAGAAGGCGAGGGACAGGCCAAAAAAGTCAAGTGATGTCTGGGCATCCCCAGACTTTTGGCAGGAGGTGACACTGCAAACACATCAATCTCATGCATGGGAGATATGATGCCTGGCCAATAGGCATAGTTACCTCTGCAGTGGTGGCTTTGTCCCCTTCATCCACATTCATGCTGGGTTCACTCTAAAGTAAAAGCCACATGGTCAACACCCTGAATGGACACTGGACACCACACCCCTCTTCTAGCTTGGGGCAGTCAAGCTTGGGCACAAGTGCCAAGCCTGGGTGACTTTTTGTATAAAAAGTGTGAGGGAGGCTTGCAGAGGGACCTAGTGTTGGTTTTAAGGACTTAATTGTGCTTCTGGGGTAGGGGAACTCAGTGAGCTCCTCTAGGAAATCACTCAACCCAACTGGCTCACAGTATCCTGTTCTTGTGGTCTCTATAATGGGACCACTAATGCCAGCTTCACAATATGTCGTTCACTGGGCAGCTCCAACTGTGTGACCTTGAGCAGATTACTCTGCTTCTCTGTGGTTCTGTTTCCTCAATTCTAATATGTGAGTGATACTGGTATCTACCTCATCATTATTGGGAGGGTTATGTCCATCAATCCTATCATGAGCTTAGACTAGATCCTGGATGCCAGAGGTGCTGTCAAAATGATTATTGTCATTACTTATCACTAGACACTGGAAGCAGAGGCTGTGAAGTGTAAACTGCACTGTGCAGCACATAGGAGTTAATCAGCAGAGCTCCACTCTGCCAGGTCCCTCTGCTGGAGTAAGGCTTAGACACAAAGTGTTGTGGCCTCCTCATCCTGGACACCATAAATAAGACCCATAACCCTTGTTTCTGAGAAGGACCATGAAGGCCAGCACTTTAGGCCTCTGTGCTTTAGGAGGTTCAGAGAAGTTAAGCGACTTTCTGGGTCACACAGCAGGTTAATCTGGAACACCAGGCTGAACCCCATGTCAACCATTGTCCTCAGGCCACATAGCACTATACAAATACCTCTCCTCAAGCAGAACCCTCACTCCACCCCACTCACACTTCCCATCCTGCATGCCAGCTTGTGGGACATTCTGAAGATGCAAATTGCATCAAGAAATTGCTGTGAAAACTATTTCCCTCCATATGACAAAAACCTGCACTGGAGCCCCAGGTAAGACCCCATCCACATCACCTCACTCACAGCTCACCCTCCTGTGATCACTACCTGTTGTGTCCCTGCCTCAGATCCTTTGCACATTCTCTTCCCTCGACCTGACTGGTGAGAGAAAGAAGAATCCCAGGGCTTCCCAGGCAGGTGCAGGATGCCCCCTTTCCACAGGTGATTCTCATAGAGGGATGGAGGACTGAGGGGGACATTTAGTGACCTGGACACTGGTGAACTCAATTCTTAAATGTTCCAGTCATTTCATGAGCTTTTTATTCAGAGAATTATAATTTGATTTCTATCAGTATTTCTGTGACTTTACTAAAATTTATCTTTTATGGTCTTCATTGACTTCTTGATTTCTGATCAGTCTTTATTTGTTTTGTCATGTTATTTTATTGTGCATTTATTCAAGCCCTCTTTCACTTCATTGATCATTCTTATAATCATTTGATAAAATCCTTGTCTGAAATTTCTTCGTCTTCACTCTTCTTTGTGCAGGTGAAGGGAGGATAAAAGATGGAAGTTCAGAAGGTGAATAAGGTTGATGTACTCTCTGTAAAAGAATGAGTATAAGTGGCAGAGTGGCTCAAGTGGTAGAGCATCTGCCTAGGAAGTGTGAGGCCCTGAGTTCAAACCTCAAAAGCCACCAAAACAAAAAAAAAAAGAATGAGTATAGAATTTCTAAGCTTGTTGAAGCTACCATAAGAAGGCATAAGAAGGTGGCTAAAGTCAAAATAAGAAAAACAGAGGACATGAACAAATTCAGGTTTTAATACATATATATGTGGAAAGTCACAAGGAAACTCCCTGTGCAGCTGCCTTTCCAAACATAAATGTCATTTTTTCTCATTTACAAATGTGAAGAACAGGAAGGTGGAACATGACCTACCTGGCAGTTTGATACTAGTGGGAAGAGGGAGTGATTAGGGAAAGCACATAGGATGGTGGATATGTTGCAAACATGTTGTATACATGTATGTAAATGGAAAAAAGATACCTGTTGAATCTATTCCAGGAATGTGTGGAAGGGTGGATAAAACTCAATGTGAATTCAAGTATGATATATTTGATATGTTATAAGAACATTTATAAATGTCACAATGTATATACACCCAGAAAAAGAGAAAAATTAAAAATTAAATTAAAAACATTCTTTGACTTAGATTTCCTCCTCTTCACTATTGTTAGTGTTTGTTACTTTGTAGATACTCAGTTTAGGATAAGTCAAGTGGCCTATTTATTGTTCATATTTCCTAAGTTTCTACATTAGAGTTTGCATGAGAAAACAACCAATTGTTTGAAAGTTTTCATCACCTGTAGTCTTCGATTGAATTATTTTCAGTGTTCAGGCAGGAGAGTGTAGTGGCAAGACTGAGGTTGTACTTGTCAATACCGGGCTATGGCATGGCTCAGTAGTCAAGCATTTGCCCATGTGCTCAGAACACTGGGCCTGACGGGAGTCAAATTGAGCTAAATCACATGGTGTCTCAAGTAAAAGGGCACCTTGTCTGCTTATGGACTGCTTTCAGTAGAGCAGTTTCCCCTCTTTGTGTACTTGGAGCCACTGTTAGCCTCAGGAAGAATTATAACCTCACAGTTGAATAGGATATTACTTGCTTCACAAGGTTCCCAATTTGTAATCCAGGTCAAAAAGTCACTGAACCAAAGAATGTCCACCAACTGAGTTATAGAATTTTACAGAATACTGAGTGGTCTACATGAAGACGTGTACCTGAGGAGTCAAGCAAATGTACTTGCTGGTTTCAGTGCTTCCATTCATATCCAGGAGTTCATCTCCTTATAGGGTAAAGAGGATGTGAAAATCATGTGATTGGGAAGAGTTCAGGGCTTTCAGCACCACCTAGCAACAAACATGCGACTGCATGGATTTCCAGAAAGACTCTGTGAAATTTCATTCCCTGTCCAGAAATTCACTTCCATTTGGAGGCCATGGGTATGATGTGATTTGGGGCACATAGGCTTGAGGCTTTCTGTTCCACCTAGAAGGAACACACAGATCCAAGATGCCCATCCTGAATGACATGATTAAGTCAGCCAAAGCATACTCAGTGAATTGTTTCCACCCTGAAACTCACGTTATGGGATTCACACCTTTCAAAAGGTGGAAGAATGTCTAACCACCATGCTTTTTGTTCACAAAGCTCTCTGTTACTGTACCTTCTCCAGTGGTTCACACCAGACCCTCTCACTCTCAATGCCCAACACCCATGACCATCTCCCATCCAAACATGATGTCAGGGATTCCCAAAACTCACTGAGCATTGATTCCTCCTTGATTTTATGCCTCCACAGCAGCTCAATATCAATAGGTCCCTCTCCAGATGGCATCATTCTATAGTCCTCCAATACAAGGGAAGGGATAAATGTACTTCGTTGCCAAGGCTTCACCCTGGAAGATCATAGTCTCACCAAATGCTACACTAGGGTTCTGACTTAAAGGGTGGGTAAAATTGCCAAATTCTACCTTGGGGTCTAGACTTGTGGGAAGTGTAGCAGTTTGGCTTCCCTTGTGAATGCATCTTCATCTTCCATCCCCACCTGTGGCTGTGGCTGCACTGCATGGCACTGCATTGCTTTTTTCTTCTCCTTTCTGTTTCTTTGTATTTCCATCTCCCCAGTTTCTCTTTTCTGATGCCCAGTGTTTGTTATTTCTTTCTCTATTCAGATTAAAGCCTGCCCTTAGTTATCTGATTCTTGTCATTCAGGCAGTAAAAACAAAAGATTGTTCTAGTCTACCATCTTGCCTCACTCCTGAAGTCTCATTGTTTTGGACAGTTCTTCTAGGAAGATTTGTCATTACATGTGATTACAATTTTCCTTTCTTGAATTTGTATTGGTCTCTGTATTGACTCTCAAGGATTGTGCATATTCAGAAGGTACAAAAAAGTGGTACAAGCATTCAATGTTTAATGACCAAATCAGAGTAATCAGTATTTGCATGTTTTCATTTCTTTCTTCTTCACAGTTGGATTCTTTAGTCAGCCTTCTATTAGTTACCCACACAACCTCATAGTTTTATGTTGAACTATAGTCATTTTTTATTTCCTTTGTTAAATTTATCCAGGGTAGTTTATTGGTTTTGAGGCTACTGTAAATGGGATGTTTGAGCTGATTTTTTTTCTCTGTGTGTTCATTATTGGTGTATAGAAAGGCTACTGATTTCTGTATGTTAATTTTACATCCTGCTACTTTGCCAAAAAAGCTTAGGATTTCTAATAGTTTGGGTAGAATTTTGAGGATCTTTAGGGAGAGTATCATGTCATCTGCAAATAGGGATAGCTTGAATTCTACTTTCCCTATTTGAATCCCTTTTATTTCTTGCTGTTGTCTTATTGTTCTGGTGAGGAATTCCAAAACTATATTGAATAGGAGTGGAGAAAGTGAGAATCCCTGTCTCAATCTTGACTTTAGCAGGAAGGGTTTCAGTTTTTCTTCATTTAATATAATGTCAGCTATAGCTTTGTCATATATAGTCCTTTTTATGTTGGAGAATATTCCTTTCACTCCTAGTTTCTTCAGAGCTTTTATCATGAAAAGATGTTGAATTTTGCCAAGACCTTTTAATACATCTGCTGATAAGGCTATGTGGGCATTGTTCTTGCTTCTGTTTATATGCTAATCTTAATATAGAGATTTACATATGTTGAACAATTCTTGTATCCAAATGAAACCCATTTGATCATGTTCTGGATCTTTGTGATGTGTTTCTGCATTCTCATTATCAGTATTTTGCTGAGAATATTTGCATCTCTATTCATTAAAGATGTTGGTCTGTAATTCCCTTTTTAGTCACATTTTTATTGGGTATTAGAATGAGTGTAACACTAGCTTCCTAAAATGACTGGGCTAGGGTGATACAGGCATGCATTTTGTAATGACCAAATCAGAGTAACTAGTGTTTGCATCTTCTCATCATTTCTTTATACTTCAAAATTGAATTCTTCAGTCAGTACTCTAGTAATTACCCACACACCTAATAGTTTGATGTTAAAATACAGCCATTGGAGAATCATACATGACATATCTCTGAAAATGTCATCCCAGACTTTAAGTGCTTAAACCAAATTCTTATGAATTCATCATGACTGCATCTCTGTACTTAGCTCAAACCACCATCATGTCTCTCCAGAATGTCTCCATCAACATCTTTTGTGAGTTCTGTAATAATACTGTTGCATGTCTCCCATCCATTCTAAATATGAGTGGCAAACTATTCTTTCTGAAATATAAATTGGAACATACCAATCTCTTGATAAAGATTTCTGTCATTCCCTATTACCCTGTGCACAAAAGTAACTGTTCCCATAGGCAATAAGGAGAACTTATGTCTCATCATTCTTTTAAGTCTCATTTCACGTCCACTGTACTTCAGAATGATTTATCGTTTTTTCATTTTCTATGCACACCAAGATCTTCATCACGACATTCATTACACAGAGTTCAATCAATTGCTTTATTCTTCTCAACTTGTTAGCTCATATTTTCTATTCCAGGGAAACTTCCCCATCCCACAGATCTTGACCAGAATAGGCACAATATGTTATTATATTTTATGGTAAAAACAGTTTTTCTTTCCATCATATATTGCAATTTGTGTATAATTAATTCCTGAAAGTGTCGGTCTCATTTCAACTGAGAGCTATGACATGAGACTATATTCACAAACATACACTCAGGGACTGAAAGTGTAACTGACACACAAAGTCCCTCTTTGGCTCATTGTTTATTGAGAAATACATGACTTAGTGCATTTTGATTGCAAGCAAAAGTCAAATGAGCAAGCATAAAATTCTTGTAAAAGATGCTATGTCTGGGAGATGATCACAACAATCCTAAAGATTGTTTATAATTTTGGCATACTAACATCAATTGGGTGGCTCCGTTTCCTCTATGCTTGACCCTGGGTAGGATTGTCACTTTCTTCAGAACAACAGAAGATGATTAACTCAGCATCGACAAAAGAAGATATCAAGAGTGAAGAAAGTCATAGCTCAGAATGCAAATATACAACTTAATTTCTGCATCTACCTTGCACTACTGATTTGGAATTTCAATTGTCAACTTGATTATTGGTTGATTATGGTGAAACACATGTATCTGTGAATGTCCCTAAAATGCAATATGTATGTGGAGACCTGCATAAGTAATACAAGGAATATTAGGGGAATGCATGAAGCTTGGGTGTGTGAAGCTGTCTCTCCTGTGTACTTGAATTGAAGGAAGTGATGTCCCATTGGCTTTGGTTAAGCCCTGACTGGGCTGAGCCCTTTATTACCAATTTGCCTTACACCTTACATAGCATCCAATGATGTAATTCATTTCCCACATCCCAAATAGCTTTCCTGCAAATTGTTTTTAGACACGTACTTCAGAACAACTCTAAGAAAGGTTCATTCATCCCCGGGGCCTTACCATCCGTGGGCTTGGATGAATTCATAGCACCTGGGGTGGAAAGGAGGATCCTCAAACTTATTTTCCAGCTCATGTTTATTTCATAGATGCAGGACCTCAGATGCTAAGGCCACGACAGAAATTGCTCCAGATTCCTCCATGGGAATGGAAAACACTGGGCTGAAAGAATTTGGAAAATTAGAATGGACATTCCAGTTGACATAAAAACATATATACCGAGGCACATAGGAAACATTTATACATGCCTGACATGGTTGGCTCAGCCTCCACAGAGAATTGTACATTTCTAGACATGTTCCCCTTGATTTTTTTTCCTTTCCCTCCAGCTTCCCCTTCATCTCAGTTCATTTAGTGATCCAGACTGCTTTCCCATCCCTAAACCCAGTATATACAAAGATGGAGATGTACTGATTGCAGGGATTTTCCCACTTTATTCTTTTGTCAAAATGACACAAGCAGTGATCCAGCAGGACTTTCTACAAAGTAAGTGATGGCTTTATGTTTTTTTCTTCCATTTGATTTCTGATAGAATACTGCCCAAGTGATCTGTGAATGCATAGAGCATTGCTGATAATAACCCCAAAATGGCACTTCTTCCACTACCTTCCCAGAAACATCCCTAACTTATTTTGTGGTTATGGTGTACTTTTCTTTCAACAGGAGCAAGTATATTCTTTTTTCTTTTTCTCTTTTCTGTAACAAGGCTGAATTCTATGCATTTGCTCCACCATCACTGGCACTCCTCCAGCCTGGACTGAAAACTAGCACCAAGAGATCATCCTGAGAAACGCAATCCAAGTCAATTGCATGTGTTCTGTACTGAGACACTAGAACAAAGTTCCATTTCTTGTAGATCAATGCTGTGATAAGATTTCTTTACTCACAAATGTATCTAATAATGTCTCTACTGAGAAGTTCTGTACTTGTGCCCATGGTCATGAAAACACTTATGACTGTAGACATTCAGTTACTGTTTCAAATAAGATGCATGTTCCTGGGATGCTGTGTCAAATCTGGAAATGCAAGCATAGCCAGAAATAAATGATAAGCTCTGTGAGATTTTTCCCCTCCAATTTATTACTACTTCACTTAGACACATATCTGTGCTCAGGTTTTTGCTATGAACAAATGCCAGGTCTGCAGCAGAAGGTCTAATTAATAAATTGTTATGGCAGAATTCCATGGAATTCTAGCAATGTATTTACAGCCCTGTTAGCAGTGAAAATGTTGGAAGCAGTGATTCCTTGCATCTCTTTTCAAGTGCTGTGGTAGTGAGTGTTACCTGTAGTATCTGCACACATTTGGGAGCAGGGGTGAAGGGGTAGGAAATTGAGTTTCTTCCCTGCTGTGGAAGGTATCAAAACATTGCTGTTATTACTTGCCTAGATGTTTGTCTGCTTATCTTTGTTAGTGTCCAAATTTTTCCCAGGCTTACTCATATTTGAATATTGTTACTGATGCATTTGTCACACATTTGGCTCTGGTTCATTTTGCTTATACTAGTCCTTAGCTACTTTAAAATTAGAAAAATTTGAAATCTGTTTTCTAGGAGTCTGGTCTTAATCTCCTAAACTGAGAGAAGAGAAATGTTATGTGTGTTACTAATTGAATAGAGTAAGAAATATTTTATTCTATGAAGGTGTTACATTGATACATGGACTACTACTATGGTGTTTTGCTGTGGTGGAGGGAGGTTGTAGTCAAGTCTAAACACAACATATTGGCAAATATAACTTTATACCTTGTTATACTGGAGCTATTAGCTATTCTAAAAGAGGAGAATTTGAATCTCACTGTATTAGTGATTTTAAATTCCCTGAGAGCAACCTGAATTAGTCTGTACTAAATTCCTTGCACAAATATATGTCTTCTTTGCAGATAATTTGATCTGATCATTGCCTTTAAAATGAATTGTTTGGGGGAAACTAACCGAGCTTGTGATATATTCTGGATATGAGTTACCTTTTAGATGAAAGTTTACAGAAAACGATTCCTCATTCTGAAGATTGTCTCTTCTCTGTGTGATTATTTCCTTTGCTCTGAAGTAACTTCTCCATTTAATATGATCCTTTTTGTTTAATTTTCTTTGGATTTCCATGTTTTTAATTTTTTCCTGACCTTTGCTGCCTATTCCCTTGTCTTGAAAGGTTTCGTACTTTATAGTGTTGAACTATAGGGATTCAATTTTGTGGTTTTTTGTATTAGGTGAGGGATGGGGGTCAGCTTTCAAGTATTTAGTTTTCCCCACAGCACTGATTAAATAAACTGCTGTTTATTCAAGATATGTTTTACCCACATACTTGTGAACCAGTTGATTGGAAATGCATGGGGTGGTTGAGTGCATTTCAATCTTCCATTGCTATGTGTGTCTGCAATTATGCAAATAACCTGTTGAGTTTTTTGTTTGTTTGTTTTTTGTCATACTATTATTTGAACTCAGGGCCTAAAGTTTCAGTGACTCCACCAGCCCTTTATTTTGTGCGCTGTGTGTTTTTGAGATAGGGTCTCATGAACTGTTTGCCAGGGATGGATTCAAACTGTGTGCTAGTGATTTCTGCCTCCTGAGTAGCTAGGTTCACAGGCCTGAGCCACTGCCACCTGGCTGTCATGCAGTTTTATCCCAATAATTTTATTTCATGGAATCTGGTAGTGCATTCTCAGGGTTCATCTTTGTTCAAGATTGTTTGGGCTGCTAGGAATTCAGTGAATTTTGTGAACTTTTTGTGACTGTTTTCTTACTACTTTAAATAATGTCAGATTTTTCCACCTTTTACATATTTTCTTGATGTTATTGTGTAACTGATGCATAAAAAATAAACTATACATATTTAAGGGGAACCATGTTATGTTTCAGTACATATAAATATTTCATACAATTTATGTTACACTAGACATTACTTATCTTCAAAAAATTCCAACACTTCTTTAAGATGAAACTTACAAAAGCATTTGTGGTAGGCTTTTGGAATATCATTAGTTTTGAAGACATTACCATGAATCTATAAATCACTTATGTAGATGGACATTTTCACAACTTTGAGCAACTTTTCCTTTGAACAAGTTCCATTAGTAGAACTTGTTCATATCCTTTGAAATCTATAATTTAAAAAAAAAAAACAGTTTCTTGTTCCTGGGTTCGTTTTTCCAGTTGGTCTGAGGAGCCAGTTATATTGTATTTATGTCTATTGCCACAGTATACCTATTTCCCCCTCATGCTTTATGTGATTGCTTCTTATTTGAGTAATTGAAATTGCACATTTTCTCTTTGTTTGGGTATGGTACCATTATATTGATTGTGTGACCTCTTCATGTATTCGTTTGAATTTCCAGGTGAACATGCTCATCTTCGGCAAAATAGTGCCACCTGATTCTTACTTTTCATTCTTTCTCTACCTCTAATTTATTGTATATAAAATAAACTAAGAAATTCCAGAAGCATATTAAATTCTGGTGTTATGTAAATTATGGTCTTCATTCTACTGCAAGCTGTTTTTGTCACTGTGGCTATGTACTATAGTTTCAAGGCAGTTTTGATGTAGTTTTGCTTCTTAAACTTTTGTTGGTTACTATTTGTAATTTTTTGACAATTTTTGTGTTTATGTTTCAAGGATATTTTTGTATTATTTCCTTTTTTGTTAGTCTTTTTCTGCTTTTGTTATCAGGCTAATACTGGAGGTAGGATGTATTTAGGATTCATTCTTTCACTATTAATTTACACTATAGTTTCTGAACCATTGGTGTTATTTCTTGTCTTAAGTTTTGGGAGAATTTAGCAGTGAATTAATCCAGTCCTGGGTGTTACTTTGTTGGGAATTCCTGTTAATGCTTCCTATCTTTGCACAAAATAAATCTATTTGGGTTTTTTAGATCCTATTCTTTCTATTAGTTTAGTCTTACATTCCTAGAAATTTATCCAATGGTCAAATTTTCCAATTTATTTTAATAGACTTTTCAAAATATCCCCTATTGATCCTCTGGATTTTGGTGGTATCCAAAATTCTACTATCTACTTTTTCACATTTCACTTTATTTACTAGATTCTTCTCTCTCTTTTATGGGGAGGATAAGTATGAATAAGGGAATGTTAATCTTATTTATCTTATAAAGGTATAATTTTGTATTTGATTATTTATACTGTATAAATATATAATGTATAAATGTATAACTTATTTTACATTCCACTTCACTACTTTCATGTCTATTTCCTTGCCCACTTACTCAGCTTGGAGTTTTGTACTTTATGAAATTCACCATGTGTGATACTTCCTTCATTCTCATTTGATCATATATTCTTCTCATGGGATTTAATCTTTCCCTGACTCTATTGATTTTGACCATTTCTTCTTCATCTGTGAGTGGGATTCCTGTGAGTATCTTCTGCAATATTGGCTAGTGAGTAGGACAAATTTTTTTATTTATGGCTATGTGAATATAATAAAATCATAATTTTGTTTGAAATTCTACCCATTTCTTTTTTTTACATTTTACTATTATTTAAGAGCTGTATGTGGGGTTTCAATGTGACATTTCCATATATGGGTGCAATGCACCCCAGTTTGGTTCATCCCCTTCCTTCTTTCTCTTCCCTGTCCCCCTTCTTAAATTGACTTCATCAGGTTTCATTGTGCCATATTCATACATGTACAGAATACACATCAGCCATCTTCAACCTCCATTACTTTTTTCATCTTTCCCTCCACCTCCCACTGTTACCCTTCCCTTAACAACATGTTTACATTCCTGACCTTCACTGTCTAAGGGTCTTTTGATTGTACAGGGGGGCTTGCCTTGCTATTCTGCCTCTAAATATGTCATAATTGACTCACTTTAATCCCCTTTATTACTTTTCCTTGTTCTTTATCAATCCCACTGCATTGGTCAGCAGTTTTCAGAGTGTGTTTTATTGTGCCTTTTTCCTACACAGATGGAAAATATTTCAATAGTATTCACTCCCTATCATTCTCTTCCCTTTCCCTCTTCCCTAGTGTCTTCCAACACTCCCACATTTGAATGAAGCTATGTGCAGATTGAATAAACATACTGCTTGCCAGTATTTGTATTTGGACCTACCTTCCACAGTTAGAGAAAATATGTGACCTGTGTCTTTCTGAACGTGGCTTACTTTTCATAACTTCATGGTCTCCAGTTCCATCCTTTTACCTGCAAATGAAAATGTTTTATTCTTCTGTATGACTGAAAAATATCCATGGTGTATAAATATCACATTTTCTTAATGTTTTCATCAGCTGCAGAGAATTGGAGCTGTGTCCACAGCTTGGTCATTGTGAATAATACTGCATTAAACAAGGGTGTGCAAGTGTGTTTATTTTATCCTGATGTACAGTCATCGGAATATATGCCCAAGAGTGCTATTGCAGGTTCTTATGACAGTTCTTTTGTTAGTTTATTGAGTTACCTCCACACTACTTTCCACATGGTTGTACTAATTTAGTACAGTTTAAGTTCCTCTTCACATTCCCATCCTCACCAACATTTGTTGTTTTGCGTTCTTGATGATAGCCATTCTAAGAGGAGTGAGGTGAATTCGTAATGTGGTGTGATTTGCATTTTCGTTATAGCCAGGGACAATGGGATCTTCTTCATCTGTTCTTGGCCATTTCTGTTTCTTTTTTTCTGAAAAATTTCACCTCAGGTCACTTGCCCATTTCTTCATTGAGTCATTAGTCTCTGGGAGTTGGTTTTAGATTGATGATGCTTCCATCTGTTTTCTATTGAGCTTTTCTTCTCCAACATTTCAGTTTCATTCTTTTGTCAGGATCTGTCTTTGCTGAATTTCTCATCCATGTTACTGACGTTTTCACACCTATGTGAAACTGATATTTTCACTTCATTTGTCCCTTGAGTGTCTAAGGGCATTTATCATTGACAAAACTGGACATTCGGTTTCTTTGCTGCCATTTGCCACATTATACTATGTTGTGCTGTTGAAGTATTGTGAACACAATATCCATTCTTTGTACTCAAAACTTTCAAAATAGTTTCTTCTATCTTTTTGAAATGGAAAGTGCACAATTATAATTTATAGTCATCAGACTGTGAAACACTGCCTCAGAGCTCTTTGGACTGATATAACTGTGACCTTACTGTTCTTAAACGACTGGTGCAATTCATCAGTGAATCCATTAAGTCTTTGATTTTTCTTTGAAGAGGATTTCTATTTTCATTCCATCTTTGTTACTCATCTGTCCAAGATTTCTATGTCTTTCCAGCTCAATTCTAGTAAAATGCATGTCCCTAATTTTTTCCACATCTTCTAGACTTGCAAATTATTGGCATATACTTCCTTATGATCATTATTGAGCTATTCTCTTTTTGTTGTGCCTTTCATCACTGGTGTTAGTTAGTTCATTGTTGTGTCCATTTCTTAATCTAGGATCTCCTCAAATTATGAAAATGTCTTTGCCTTTGTTTCTTTAATCTCCATTTCACTTTCTTCTCTGATCATAATAATTTCTTTTCTTGTACTAATTTTGTATTCAGTTAGTTCTTTTTTCTAGCTCATTGAAGAGTCAGTTGAAGGATATTATTTTAGCTATTCTTCTTTTTCTCCAACTTATGCAGTGATTACTATGAAGTTTTCTCTTGGCGCTGCTGACACTACATCATACGGTATGGTGTTGCACATTTTCTTTTGTTGTGAGAAACATTTTAATTTCCTTCTTGATTTTTGCTTTGATCCATTGGATGCTCAAAAGTCGGTTTTAAATATTCACATACATCAATCTGAGGTTTTTCTTGTTGACTTCTTTTTATGGTTTTGCTAGAAATTAAGCCTTATATATTGTTATGCTTTTTAATTTTGACATTTTCCTAGGTTTTATGATATGATCCATCCTTGAGCTATGCATGTGTGTCACCTTCTAGGTTAATTCTTTTTGATAGGAGATCTCTTTGTATTACAGGTTTTTGTTTTTGCTGTTCTTCTTGTACTTCTTCTTCTTCTCTTTCTCCTCTTCCTCCTCCTTCTTCTCTGAGAAACTCAAATTGCACTCCTTGACTGTATGTTTGTGTTAGAACTCCCTTCTTAGGCCAGCAGGGTTAAGCTTATATTTATTTGTTAATAATCTTTTTAAGGCTTGAGAAACTTCTCTTTATCTTTCACCTGTGAGAGCTTCATTATACTATGGCTTCAGGCAAACTTGGTTTTGTTACCTGTGAATGCTTAATTTTGATCCTCCTGTACCTAGATATTTGTATCTTTCTCTATGTTGGGGAGTTTTAATGTTATTATTCATTTGAATAAGCTTCGTACGTTTTTGGCTTTCTCAACTGCTTCTTAAATTCCAATAGTACAAATATTTGGTCTTTTATACTTTTTGAAAGAAGCCATAAGATATTGTCAACTTCTTCATTATTGTTCTTCATTTGTGTATTTTAAAAAGCCTGTCTATAAGAACATTTGTCTTTCTTTTGTTGATCTGTCTTGCTATTCTTCACTTCTGTCATACGTTTAAATTTGGCTGAAAGTATGTAAAAACTCAAGAAACTCTGTTTGATATTTTTTCTTTCTTTCTTTTTAGTAAGTTTTTCAGTAGATTAATGAAACATTTCACTTTGTTTTCTTCCAGTTCATGGAATTTGTTTCCTTAAAACAGCTCTATTAATTCTCTGAGTTTTCTCCCTTTCCCAATAGTTCCTGATCTCCTGCTGTTACCTCATTTGGAGAACGAAATGAGGTCATAGTTTCCTGAAAGGTTCATGATACTTTTTGACATAGGATGTCATTTGGCCTTTTGCGTATCACGTATTTATTTACTTCAGTCTTCCTTCCTTTTCTGGCTTCATTTGGGCCTGTGTTTGAAGAAATTCTAAGAATTTGGTAATTTTTTGTCTGAGCCTGTTGTCATTTACACTATTTCCTTGAAAGGTTTGCAGGGAATGGTTTGCTGGTATATTGTTACTGTATCATTAATAGACACAAAGCAAAATCAAGCTTGTCACACATAATCTGTTGCTGTGTTGAAAATGAAAACCCATACAATGGAGTGCAAAAAGAGAGGACTATACACATCTGTACCTCTCCCTGGGGACAGAGTAGGCCCAGATACCTTATCCATAGTTACTAGTCTAAGGTGATAAACTGTGTGATGCTGCTGGTTTCCAAAACTAATCACTGTGGTTGGAGCAGTTCCAAGTTTCCCTGTCATTCCAATGATCACCAAAGTGATCAGGCTATGTCACATCAAAATCCTTTACTCACCAAGACAAACACAACTCTGAGTTAAGACCAAGGCTCACTCTTCTATTCACTTCCTATTGCTCAAGAGGACTTATACCCAAAATTGCTGCCACCAGTCACAGATGATGTGAAATGGATGAGCAAATGTGCAAGACACTGGCACTACATATCTTCCAAATGCAGTACAGGTATTCTAGAAGCTCTGAACTGGAGGGCAGTGTGATTTATATCACTCAGTATTTGAAATCAATACACTAGCAACAAGTTCAAGAATAAAAATTATAATCTTACTATCCAGACTTACCCACTATAAGCATTGTTTTACACCATTTTATGGGATTGAGTTTGGAAAAGTGGTGGTAAAGAAAATACCAGTCAACTGGGCTGAGGTTATTATGGACCATGTTCAAGTCTCATGGTCCCAGGACCTCAGATAGTGGTTAGGCAAGCAGAAACAAAATTTGTATTCCTAGAGAGGAGGTAGATATTAAGAAATTGTGATTTCATATAGTCATGTAAAATCCTGTGTTCATTTAACAACAAATATACATTTTCACACATGTGGCACAGGAAAAACCAAGCATAATTCGCACCGCAAATTTTTCAGTGAGATGACAAAGCAATCTCCCCTACCTTCTCCCTTCCCCCTCACCCTTCCTTCCCTCTCCTCATCCTCCCCTCTCTTGTCCCTCTACAGCCTTCTCTTTCTTCCCTTCCCTTTCCTCCTACACTAAACCTCTATGTCTCCACCCCTCCTTTTCTCTCCCCCTCTCCCTCTCCCTTTCTTTCCCTGTCCATATAATGACTTGAATCTCATTTGTGGGAGATTATTTTTTATGACCTCACCTAAACTAAATAAGAACCCATATTCTTAATGGATACAAATAGGCACTGATTATGTGACATATTAACTTTAGAGACACACACATGAATGCAAAGACGTCATTGCTTTGGATTTGAACAGATCACGTACTTATTATTTCTAATGGAGAATACAATGGTTTCTATGCAGGCTTTCCTTAAAGAACTACCAGTTTGTACTAGCCATGGATTTTGCCATTGAGGAGATCAACAAGAACCCCCTTCTTCTACAGAACATATCTCTGGGATTTGATATCTATAATGTCCTACACACTGAATGGTAGACATTGACAAATTCCTTCATTTGGCTTCCTGGGAGTGACAAAATTATTCCTAATTACACCTGTAGATGAGAGAGCAAGTCTGTAGCAGCACTTACAGGATCTTCATGGGTAATATCTGCCCAGATTGGGACACTGCTGGAGGTAATTTCCACAGGTAAGGGTGTGAGTGGGATGGGGTAGATGAAACAGTGGCTTCTTTGCTGCAATTGACAGGTGTCAGGAGGAACAAAAGGATGAGACTTGTTTTTATAAAGTTCTCCATTTTTAATGTCAAAGACTTTATGGGGCACCATGTTCCCTTTTGTTTGGAATGCAGAAATGGGAGAAATTTCAGCAGATACTAGGTTTCTTAGATTTCTGAGACTGACTTATGGTCTTCGAAAGAGTTCTCATAAAGTGAAATGAGCAAGCCTTATTTTCTACCTCTTTTCTTCATGCTTAGTACGTACCAGTCCTCAGATTGTACTTCCAGACTGTCCACTTCTTCATGTGGCTTCCAATTTCCTTTTCCCTTTAGCTTACCTTTGGGCCTTTTGATCCTATCCTGAGTGACCATGACAAGTTCACATCTCTCTATCAGATGGCTCCCAAAGAAATATCTCTGGTCTTTGGCATGGTCTACTTGATGCTTCATTTCAGATGGACCTGGGTGGGGCTCTTCACTTCAGAAGACCACAGAGGATTTTAGATTCTCTCAGACATGAGAGAAGAGATGGACAAGCACAGAATCTGTGTAGCCATTGTGGAAATGATCCCAGTCACCATAGTCTCCTCTTTTCCAAATGCCTGGTCAAAACATCACCAGATCATAAAATCATCAGCAAATGTGATCATCATTTGTGGTGACAGTGATTTCCTGGAAGGTTTAATGTATAATTTCGGGGAGATTTAATGACAGGCAAAGTCAGGGTCATGAATTCTAAATGGGATGTAACAAGAAGTAATAGATATCTCATTTTAGACGCATTCCGTGGACATCTTATTTTTTCACACCACCATGGAGACATTTCTGGTTTCAGAAATTTCTTCCAGTCAGCTAACCCTTCCGCATATCCAGAAGACTTTTACCTAGCTAGTCTATTTTTAGTGTTTTTAAGTTGCTCATTTTTTGAGTCTCAGTGTGGAACTTATAATAAATGTCCACACAATGCCTCCTTGACCTGGTTGCCTGGGAATCTTTTTGAAACAGCCATGAGTGAAGAGAGTTACAATATTTACAACGCTGTGTATGCTGTGACCCACACCCTTCATGAGATGCTACTTCATCAAATCCAAATGCAAACAATGGGAAAAAGAAAGTGGATGGTATTTTCCCCTTCTCAGGTAATGGCTTTTTCATTGGAAGGTACTTGACATCATGAGCGTCACTTTGTGAACTGATTTCATAGACAAACTATGTAGTTTATGATACTTTCTCTGACAGCACATTAAAAAAGTATACATTTTTCACTTTATAGGAGATACCTAGACCTGGGTAGATATGTTCTTGAATAGCAGGGTGTATGTCTCCAAAAATGTGTTTTGATTCCACATCAATGTTTTCTGTTTTTAATGGCTTCAATAATCTACATGGAAAATGTTTTCAGTATGATAAAGCTATGATAAAGCCAGCATCTCACAAACAGTTTTTAAATAAGAAGAAAAAGAGAATGAAGTCTTTGAGTACCAAAGATCTGCTAGAGACAATGGTGGGTATTTTATATCAGTGATTTGATTTAATTTCAGTTTAGTTGTTAATCAACCCATTTGCAATTTGAGTCTCTATATTCATTGAGAAAATATCTGTTAGGTTTTTCCAGGAAGTTAAAACTTATCTAATTCCCAGATTCACTCATTATAGTTAAGTGTGACCTTGGTGTTTTCTGTTGAAACTGTCATTTTGATCCTCTGATCTGTGTCCAGAATTTGATATCATGATATTTTGGTTCTCTAGCTTTTCCTTTGTACTACATCATTGTTGTACTTGTGTCAAGAAGCAGGATTAAGCCAATAAGGAGGTTTTCTCAGTTCAGATTTTCTGTCTTAGCCATGGAATCCACTTCATCTTTGGATGATGCATCTCTTTTAGCTGCACCCCTTTCTGAAGAACATTCCATTTAACAACCCTGCTGAAGACCAAGTGATGTTGGATGAGAAAAGGAAATTGGAGGCAGAGTATGACATTCTCAACTTTTGGAAATTTCCAGAAGGTCTTAGACATAATGTGAAAGTAGGAAAGTTTTCCCCATATGGTCTACATGGTCAACAATTATCTCTACATGAGGATCTGATAGAGTGGAACTCGGGAATTTAGAGGTGTGTTGGATCAAATCATAATGCTTTGAATTTCACACATTAGCAAGCAATACTTGTTCAGATTTAATATTCTTGATGTTGATTCATGATCCAGCAATGTTCATTTAATAACTTACAACTTGGAGATTTTTCTTATTAACTCAATCATTGGTGAGAAAGGAACACATTTGTTTACCAACAAGTTTCTGTGCTCATATTTTGCAATCTTAAAATACACATGATAGCTGTAACTCAGCTGTCCTTCACTGTGACAAAATGCATGAGAAAATCAACTTCTAAGGAAGAACAGTTTATTCAGCTAACAGTTTTGAAAGTTTCATTCTTGAACTTGGCCTGGTCCTTTAAGGTCTATGGCAAGGCACAGCATCATGGTTGGAGCAGGTAGCAAAGTAAGTACACACCTCATGGCAACAGAGGAACAAAGACAAACACAGAATTGTCCCTGGGGTACCAATATCATCTTTAACTGTGTACTTCTAATGACCAAATTTCCTCCCACTAGAACTAATGCTTAAAGTATCCATGCTTTCTAGAAAGCACCAGGGCTGGGGACCAAGCCTTTAACACATAAGCCACTGTGTCATATCATGGCCAGAATTTAATAATGTGCAATCAATTTGTAGGACTTGTGTAGAGAAAATTAATATTTCTTAATGATCCAATTCAGTAAAATACTGTAATTATTGAAATACTATGGAAATGTCTGAGCAACCACCAATACCTATCTGATTTTCCTCAGAATCCTCACTCTGTTTGCAGTGAGAGTTGTGGTCCTGGATTCTGGAAATCCCCTCAGGAGGGAAAGGCTCCCTGTTGTTTTGATTGCATCCCTTGCCCTGAGAATGAGATTTCTAATGGGACAGGTAAGTCTGTGACTTATGGAGAAACTCCCACCCATCCTTAATAGTTTCCATTATTCCTTGAAGGGGCAAATGCCCTACAAGTGGACTGCATAGGAAAGGTCTACCTACATCCAGTTGGCAAATGAAATGACACAAAATATCACATTGACCTTTGAAACAACACAGCCCATATACAATGATTTGCATATTTGATTCATTGCTATATTAATTGTATGCATTACTGTCTCAAGAAAACACCTTGCACCTCTCCTCTCTGCATAAGTTTGATCTCTATCGTGGAATTTGGGAGAAATGTTATGCAAAAATGTCTTCCTATTTGTACCTCACAGTGAATACATGGTTCTTGCACTTGTTTATTTTCTGAGTGCTTGTCAAAATGCTTGACAAAGAACAAGTGTTAAGAAAATTTTTGTTTGATTTAAGAGATAGGCTTATCTATATTGTAAGAAATTCTTTGAGAGCTTCAGGCTTGGGTGCTCGTGGATCACACATATATACCATCTTCTTGAAAGCTGAGATCAGAGGATTACAGTTGGAGGCCAGCCCAAGCAAACAGTGTGTGAGACCCCATAGCAAAAACAACCAGATGAAAATGGACTGGAGCTGTTACCAAGTGGTAGAGTGCTTGCTCTGCAAGTGAAAAACCCTCAGTTTCTACCCCAACCCCTCCAAGCAAAACAAACCAACATTCCACATGTAAAAAGACATACAACTATAATGACATGAACACAAACTAGCATAAATGGTCTACAATGAATACACAAAGACCTACTGGAAAAGTGTCATAAATTTGTACAGAGATACATGCACACTAATATTATGTTAGATGAGTGGGGGAAATGTCAACTAGATTTTTATGCTATGAATTTTTGTAATAATCACAAAATCTGAAAATGGTTCCATTTGGCAGAAACTCAGAGAAAGTTGGATGGACTGATGTAGAATAGAGATACAAATGAATGGGGAACTTTTCAGGATGCCACAGTTATCATATTACATCCACAATGTCCAGATTTATGTTAAATACTACATGCTAGAAACACTTCTCCAACATGGTTTTCATTTCCTTTATGATTCATATGTAGCTTAGTTAAGCAGCATACTTGCATGATTTGAATTTCACTTTTAAATATATTGAGATTGACAACAGAGTGCAGATGCAATTAATTTGCATTTTTCATTCTTTATGACCATGGGGTTTAATGTAGATTCACTCTGCTGAGAAAAATTTCACTATAAAACAATGCCACTATCTTCAAGCTTATACATTAGCAAATACTTGTTTACACATACCACAGTTTAAAGAACAATTTAAACAAAGATTATAAAAATATGAAAATATTATTAATGGAATAATTATTAATTGGAATAAATACTCAGGCATCCAATTAGCAATGCCAGACATTGTATATAACAAGCACCTATCACAATCTAGAAAAGGAAAAGCAACCTAAAGACAAAGAAACAAGGGAACAAATACAAGAAGATATATTTAATGAGTTAATACAATAAAGGAAACTCAAAGTTAAGGTGTATTCTAATATAAATAAATATGGTTTATAAAAAAATCCTTAATAAGAATGTTCACCAAGAAATTGTAAATTTGTAACAGGACATCACTTGTGAAATTTTGCAGAATTATGTCATCATCATGGGTGAATGTGTTGTTGCATACCTGTAATCACAGTTACTCAGATAGCAGATGTAAGATGATGACGGTCTGAGGCCATCCCATGCAAAGTTTGCATGGCACCCAATCTGAAAAACAAACTAAAAAAGAAATGGGCAAAGAGGGAATGGCTCAAGTTCACATGGATATTAAGCAGAAAGCCCTTAGTTCAACCCCTTTGACTGGAAAAACAATCATAAAAAAAGAATAAGAACTTCACTGACACATTTTTAAATATGAATAAAAATCACAAATCTCAGTCATTGAACTTAAAGACTGTCACAAGGGGGAACTGAACATCTCAAGGGTTAGAGTGTATCACAGGGATAGAGCCAACGCATGGGGGACTTGGTGTCCTGTGTTCAATCCCCAGCACCACATACAAACCTGCACGGTTGAATATATGTAATAAGTATAAACCATAACTGAATCATCTATGGCTATTTTTATGATTGTCATGAACATCACTGGTGAAATTTATTAAAATTTCAAGAATTTAAAAATGCTCATTTTCTTAAACTCCTTCAGAGGATAAGAAGAATGGGGCAATAAAATTTATCTTATGAGAAGAGCTAAACTTGGTTCCCCATGTGTGACAATATAGAAGAGAAGAAGTATATTGGACATTTTCCTTTTTGAACTACATTCATATTTCCTGTTCAAGGTATTTTAAGGGAACTTCAAATGACCAGAGTTGGTATATGCAATAGAATTCAATTATATCTCAACTAGTTTTGATTTAAACTAGTTTCTTCAAACAGATATAATAATATCACCAACGCTAGAAAAATGTATAATTAAATTCCACACCCATTTGTATCTTAAAATGAATAGTAATAGAACTGGTCTTACTAAATAAGCAGGTGTCAATTCTCTTAATCCCATAAAAGGTATTTGTAAAATCCCAAGAACAGCTTCACGTTTTGGGGTCCAATGTTGAAAAACAATGAGACAAAAATGCTCAATATAACAATTTCCATTACACATTGTGCTGAGATCAGTAAAAGAAATGAACACATTGTTTATTCATTGATTTATTTGTGGATTAATTGATTGATTAATGGTTCCAGGGTCAAAACTGGAAACCTTGGTCTTGCTAGGCAAGTGTTCTACCATTTGAACCATACTCACAGTCCTTTTTTGCTTCAGTTAATTTGTAGATAGATACATGCTTTTTGCCTTGCACTGTGATGGGCGTAAACAGCAGCCCACAAAGCTGGGAACACAGGTGCCAACACCACTCCAAGCTTATTTGTTGACATGGAATCTGAGTTTTTCCCCAGGCTGGCCCTGAAATGCAGTCCACCCTATCTTTATCTCCTGAGTAGCTTGGATTGAAGTTTTGGTACCATGCACCAAGCATAAAGATATTTTTCAGGAATAGAACACATAACATGAATATGATCATATGGTATTGCTTTCTATAAAATTGAGGTAAATTGTGAAATTAATCATTCAATTTACTTATGATGGAATATGAGGTTCATGTATATGAATGTATTATATTCTGCAAAGCAGTTATAAGTTATAAGTGAATTTTTTTAAATAATGACATTTAGTATGTCTTAATGGATATACAACTGAGGGATAAATACCATTATTGTTTTGAAAGACCCTTGACATTAACAAAACAAATGTAGAAAAATAACAAATAGACTGGAGTTAGTGCAGGATTAAATATGATTATGAAAAGACAAACTCATACTCGAATCCTACAAACAAATGTATTGATTCAGTGGAAGTGTACTCTAAACTACAGTAAACATGTGGTGAAAATTACAATGAGTTGCAGGATGTTGAGACTTCTTCACCCAGTTAAAAAGTGTCATTGATCACCTCTATTTCCTGGAATTTATCAATTATCTATGTCATAATAAAAGGGAACATAATTCTAAATAAATTTTGAGGCTTTGGTGAATAAAACTGGGTCTAGTTTATAGAGGTTTAATTTGTTGAAGTGGCATAACTTGAGTGTTTTTTGAGAATTAGAAAATGGTGTCATGAATATGTTAGATAAGTCAAATAAGTTAAAGTAAGTTTGTGCTACAATAACAAAAATGGGAAGTGGTTGATTGGAAATATTTGCTGTGTAGAATTCATTTTTATCTAAAGCAACAAAAGAGGAAAATTTTACCATTGTGCTGTCGGGGAGGTGTGAAAACTGAACCTTGACTAGGGGTAACCTGCACTCCTCACCAGACATGGATCAGTGTGTGAAGTGTGCAGATCATCAGAATGCCAACTAAGACCAAAACCACTGCCTCCAAAAATCTGTGACCTTTCTGGGTTATGAAGATCCCTTGGGTTTGGCTCTGGCCTGCATGGCTCTGATCTTCTCTGTACTCACAGCTGCTGTTCTCGGGGTCTTCATGAAACACCATGACACTAACATTGTCAAGGACAATAACAGGGCTCTCACCTACATCCTGCTCATCTCCCTCACCTTCTGTTTTCTCTGTTCCTTGCTCTTCATTGGCCGTCCTGGCATGGCCACCTGCATCCTCCAGCAGACCACATTTGGAATTGTGTTCACAGTGGTTACTTCCACTGTCGTGGCCAAAACTCTCACTGTGATTCTGTCTTTTAATATCACGTCTCCAGGGAAAAGGATGAGGTGATTGTTGGTATCAAGGACACCTAACTACCTTATTCCCATCTGCACACTGATCCAACTGACTGCCTGTGGAATCTCGCTTGGAACCTCTCCACCCTTCATTGACACAGACACAAACTCAGAACACGGCCACATCATCATCGCGTGTAACAAGGGATCAGCTGTGGCATTTTACTGCATCCTGGGATACCTAATTTTCCTGGCCTTGGGGAGCTTCAGAGTGGCTTTTCTGGCAAGGAATCTTCCTGACACATTCAATGAAGCCAAGTTGATGACGTTCAGCATGCTGGAGTTCTGTAGTGTCTGGGTCACCTTCCTCCCTGTCTACCACAGCACCAAGGGAAGGGTCATGGTGGCTGTGGAGGTCTTCTCCATCTTGGCCTCCAGTGCAGGGATCTTAGGCTTCATCTTTGGTCCCAAGTGCTACATTATTTTGTTAAGGACAGAGAGGAACATTCTGTATGGCTTCAGGGATAAAACCCGTTCTATGTACAATGAGCCTTCTGAAGATTAAACTCATGTGTATCCTAAACAAAAAATCAAAAAATGAAGTTACACCATTCTAGCAGTTAGATATGAGGTTAAAACATGTGCTTTACCTCAGTGTACTGAAAACCCATGCTACATCTTCTAACAGGGTTAGAATTTCCATACTTTGCATTTCTCTCATTTTCAACATTTGATTGCATTGTGATTTTGTTATTTATTTTGTCTCATTGATTCTGCAGTCAACTCTGCAAATATTACTTTCTTCTTCTTCTAATCTCCACAATGATGTTTTCTGCCTTTTGGTATTTATATTTATTTTTCTCAAATTTTAGAATATATGAAATTCATTGACCTGTGTTTTTCATTCCCTTGATATAGTTCCTTGATTTTTGGCAATAGTGGAAAATTCCATGCCTGGTGTTTCCAGGCGATCACTCTATGAAGTGAGCCACACCACTATCCCTTTTTGCATTTGTTATTTTTGAGATACAGTATTGCTTTGTGCCTGGGCTGGCCTGGTCTTCCATTCTCCTATTATTTGTGCCTCTCTGTATAGTGAGGAAAACAGGCACATTCTGCCTCTAAAAGAAAATGCTTCAAGTAGCAATCAATGTGGCAACCACAGAGTTTTTGCTTAATGAAACACTGCCACATTCAATAAATTAGTTCTGTGAACACAGCATAGAGGCCTGTACTGAGCAATGAGAAATATGGTTGTCTAAAAGGGAAATGCAGTAAGGACCCCCTTGTTTGGAAGGTTAGCTCACCTGGAAATTGGCCACTGAGAAGCCTGAATTCCTACCTTCCTCTAGGGATACTGGAGCAGTGGCCATGATTCTTCTTGATTAGGGTTTGCTGTTTTCCCATGGTTAGTATCTGTCATGTGTGACTGCCTCTGCAGAAAAGCTTTCTTTCCTGGTGTGGAGCTGGGAGCTGGTCCCAGTGTCTTGAGCACTGTAGTTGAATGTATGATTCCTGAGCCACATCCCCCAGTACAGTGATGACAAAATACACCACAATCAAGTCATATGCAGTCTCCCAAAATTTTGTGAATACTTCTACTGAATGTACACAGAACACTAGTTTTCTAGCTAAAAACTTGGCTTCTGGTGTCAAAACCAGGACTCTTAAAACAATTTGCACTTGGGACATGGAGTCAACAGAGAATGCATTCACACACACACACACACATGCAAAATTAATAGTTACGGAGGTTAAGAAGTCCCAAATGTACCTATCACCAGAAAGTTTGAAACCCAGGTGAGCACATGGTATAAAATCCAGTCCAAAAACTCGCTCAAGATCCAATAACAAGGTAGAATCGAAGATGGCAACTAGAGGAAGGAAGCAGGCAGTGTGGAATGATGGGAAGATGAAAAAAGGATGGAAACCATTCTCCCCCATAAAATAAATTAGTACAGGATTCAGATGGAAATGAAGAAAACAGATACCCAGTTCAAGACTCCAACAACACAAAGATAGACTATCCCAAATAAACTAATGAAGCCCACAAGAACACCCTGAAAGAAAAAATCCTGTAAGAAATCACTGAGAATTTCATGGAGATGTTACTAGATATGGTCAACCAAAACAACAGGAGGCAATCAAGAAATTCCAAGATAAAAAAAATAAAGAAGACACAAAAACAAATAAATGAACACACAGGAGCCCTAAAGAAATACCAAAGTGAAACAGATGATACCATAAATAGAGAGATAAATGAGTTTAGGAAGAAAATAGACAATATTAGAGCAAGTGATCCATGATAAGGAAAAGCTCAGAAAAGAATTAAACTGAAATACAAAACAAAACGGAAGGCCATTCCAGGAGAATAGAACAAGCAGAAGACAATCTCAGAACGTGAAGATGAAATGGAAATTAAGGAAAAACTGAAGAGCTATTACTCAAACAACTCAAGACCTGTGAAAGGAATATGCAAGAACTCACGACTCCAACAAAAGACCAACTCTGAGAATCATGGGCATTGAAGAAGGAGAAGAGGTGCAAGCAAAAGGAATTCATAATATAGTCAACAAAATAGTAACAGAAAATTTCCCAAATCTAGAGAAAACTATGCCGATTCAGGTTACAGGAAGCCTCCAGGACACCGAATAGACTTGACCAAAAAAGAACTACCCCATGACATATTATCATTAAAACAACAAGCACAGAGAATATAGAAAGAATATTGAAGGCTGTAAGAGGAAAAACAAATAACATACAAAGGTGAACCTATCAAAATCACAGGAGATTTCTCAATGGAAACCTTAAAAGCAATGAGCATGGAGTGAGGTATTCCAGGAATTTAATGAAGATACTTCAAGCCTAGGATATGATACCCCCACAAAGCTATCATTCAAAATAGGTGGAACAATAAAAGTCTTCCATGATAAGCAGAACCTCAAGCAATATATGACCACCAAGCCACCACTACAAAAGATTCAAAGATCTGCACACAAAAAATGAAGGCAAACAAAAATATGGGAGGACAGCCAGTACCAAACCAGCAATGTGTTGCTTACAGGAGACCCATCTCATCAACAGAAAGAAGCACTGGCTTAGGGTGAAAGGCTGGAAGAAGATTTACCAAGCCAATAGACCCCAAAAACAGGCAGGAGCAGCAACACTTATCTCAGACAAAGTAGACTTCAAACTAACATTAATCAAATGAGATAAAGAAGGACATTCCATACAAATAATAGGGGAAATACACCAAAAGAAAATAACAATTATCAACCTATATGCACCCAACATCAATGCACCCAATTTCATCAAACATACTCTGACAGACCTAAAACATATATAAACTCCAACACAGTGGTAGTCGGAGACTTTAGTACCACACCATCACCAATAGATAGGTCATCAAAACAAAAAAAATCAATAAGGAAATCCTAGATCTAAATCACACCATAGATCAAAAGGAGCTAGCTATTGTCTACAGAATATTTCATCCAACTTCTGCACAATATACATTCTTCTCAGCAGCCCATGGAACGTTCTCTAAAATTGATCATATCTTAAGGTGCAAAGCAAACCTCAGCAGATATAAGAAAACAGAAATAATATCATGCATTCTATCTGATCACAATGCATTAAAATTAGAAATCAACAACAAAAGCAAAAGTAAAAGCATGCAAACATCTGGAAACTGAACAACACATTGCTCAACAATCAGTGGGTCATTGATGAAATAAAAGAGGAAATTGAGAGGTTCCTGGAAGTTAATGAAAATGAAAACATGATCTACCAGAGCCTATGGGACACAACAAAGGCAGTCCTCAGTGGAAAGTTTATAGCCATGAGTGCATATATTAAAAGGAAAGAAATATATTAAATCAATAACCTAATGCTACATCTCAAACTCCTAGAAAAACAAGAACAAGCAAATCCCAAAACAAGCAGAAGGAGAGAAAAAATTAAAATAAGGGCCGAAATCAATGAAATAGAAATTTAAAAAAATGCAAAGAATCAATGACACAAAAAGTTGGTTCCTTGAAAAAATTAAATAAGATTGACAGACCCCTGGCAAACCTGTGAAAAATGAGGAGAGAAAAAACCCAAATCAGTAAAATCAGAAATGCAAAAGATGAGATAACAACAAACACCAAGGAAATCACCAGAAACTACTTTAAGAACCTATATTTTAATAAATTTGAAAATCCTCAAGAAATGGATAGATTTCTAGATACTTATGATCATCCAAAATTGAGCCAAATGGACATTAATTACCTGAATAGATCTATAACACAAAATAAAATTGAAGCAGCAATAAACAGTCTCCCAAAAAAGAAAAGTCCAGGACCTGATGGATTCTTTGCTGAATTCTATCAGACCTCTGAGGAAGAACGAATACCAATCCTCCTTCAAGTGTTCCATGAAATAGAAAGGGAAGTAACACTGCCTAACTCATTTTATGAAGCCAGTATTACTCTCAACCCAAAACCACACAAAGACACCTCCAAAGAGGAGAACTATAGGCCAATATCCTTAATGAACATCAATGCAAAAATCTTCAATAAAATAATGGCAAACTGAATCCATCAAGACATAAGAAAGATCATTCATCACGACCAAGTTGGCTTCATCCCATGGATGCAGAGGTGGTTCAACATACGCAAATCTATAAATGTAATACAGCAAAGACAAAAACCACTTGATCATCTCAATACATGCACAAAAAGCCTTCAACAAGATCCAACACCACATCATGATAAATGCTCTAAGAAAACTAGGAATAGAAGGAAAGTACCTCAACATTGTAAGGGCTATATATGACAAACCTATAGCCAACATCACACTTAATGGTGAAAAACTGAAACCATTTCCCCTAAAATCAGGAACAAGACAAGGGTGCCCACTATCCCCACTCCTCTTCAACATAGTACTGGAATTACAAGCCAGAGCAATTAGGCAAGAAGAAGAAATAAAAGGAATACAAATAGATAAAGGAACTGTCAAAATATCCCTATTTGCAGATGATATGATCCTATATCTTAAAGACCCAAAAAACTTTACCCAAAAACTCCTAAACACCATAAACAGCTACAGCATGGTGGCAAGATGCAAAATCAACTTACAAAAATCATTAGCTGTCCTATACACCAATAATGAAAAAACTCAGAAGGAATATTTGAAAACAAATGCATTTACAATAGCCTCAAAAAAATCAAATATCTAGGCATAAACTTAACAATGGAGTGAATGACCTCTACAAGGGGAACTACAAATCCCTGGAGAAAGAGATCGAGGAAGACTACAGAAGGTCAAAGATCTCCCAAGGTCATGGACTGTTAGAATCAACATAGTGAAAATGGCTGTACTACCAAAAGTAATCTTCATGTTCAATGCAATTCCCATCAAAATCTCAATGACTTTCATCACAGAGATTTAAAAATCTACCCTAAAATTCATTTGGAAACACAAGAGACCACAAATAGCCAAGGCAATACTCAGGAAAAAGAGCAATGCTGGAGGTATCACAATAGCAGACTTCATACTATATTACAAAGCAATAGCAATAAAAACAGCATTGTACTGGCACAAAAACAGACATGAAGACCAGTGGAACAGAATAGAGGACCTGGATATGAATCTACACATCTATGCTCACCTTATTTTTGACACAGGCACCAAAAATATACGATGTAGAAAACACAGCTTCTTCAACAAATGTTGTTGGGAAAAGTGGTTATTTATCTGTAAAAAACTGAAACTAGATCCATGTTTGTCACCCTATGCTAGTGTCAAACCAAAATAGATCAAGGACCTTAATATTATACCTGAAACTCTGATGTTAGTACAAGAAAAACAGGAAACACCCTGGAAGTAATAGGTATAGACAAGGACTTCCTCAATAGAACCCCAGCAGCTCAGCAACTAAGGTAAAGGATGGACAAATGGGAGTACATAAAATTAAAAAGCTTCTGCACAAACGAAGACAAGGTCTCTAAACTGAAGAGACCACTCACAGACAAAGGACTGATAACCAGAATATACAGGGAATTTAAGAAATGAAACAATCCTAAAATCAATGAACCCATAAAGAAATGGGCAAGTGAACTAAACAGAACCTTCTCAAAAGAAGAAATTCAAATGGCCCTGGTTTGGGGCTAAACTTTGTAGCTGTAGTTCTCACTCATATTCACTCATCTGCACAGGTGAGCTTCGTGATGGACATAGGCTCAGGCAGGGCCTTGGCTTCAAGATTCTCCTCCCTGTGCTCACAGTGGGGTCACCCCAGGCTCTTCTCTCAAGGCAGACCTGCTGGGGGCCCAGAATTTGGGCATGAATACAACTTTTGAGCCCAGAGCCAGCAAGGCCTGCCTGGCCCACAATAGTCAGTCACCAGCCACTGTAGACAGGCAGCACCTCCTTGGTTGGACACAGGTTAATGACAAGTGCCCAAGTGGTGTCACAATGTGGAGGGGACAACGTGTGCAGGCCTTGAGAAGTTCTCATGTGTGTCCATTCTTTCTAGCCTGCCCTTGGCATGTGCCAAAGATCCACAAGGACAGGGCCCACTTGATTGCTCCTGCACTCTAGCCAGAGGTGATCGAGGGGTCACCAGAGTCCCCAGCCCAGCCTTGGCCTCCCTGGATCCAAAGGGCACACTCACAGTCCTGTCTTTCCTGCAGTTGGCGTCCCTGTGTGGGGTCATTTCCATGTTCTCAGCACCCAGGGTAGCCAGGTGCAGAGTGATGGGCACTGTAATGAATGATTGATGTGTGTGGTCAGATTCTTAGCAAGGAGAGAGGCTACTTTCCAGACCCTGAAACAAAGTGAGAGAGAGGACGGGTGAAGGAGAGGAGGGTGGCACCCAAGGCTGGCCTAGGAGCTGGGGACGGTGGCTCACACCTGTAATCCTAGCTACTTGGGAGACTGAGATCAAGGGGATCGTGGTTGGAAGCCAGACCAGGCAAATACTTCTCGAGACCCCATCTCACCCTCTACCTGGGCACCGTGGCATGTCTATCATTCCAGGCTATGTGGGAAGCTCAGATTGAGAGGATCATGGTTCCAGGCCAGTGAGACCTCATCTCAACAGAAAAGAGTTGAATGTATTTATTCATGCCTGTCATTCCAGCTAGAGTGAGAAAAAAAAATACCCAGAGCAAAAAGGACTGGAGATGTGGCTCAAGTGGGAGATCACCTGCTTTCCAAGGCCAAAGCTGTAAGTTCAAATCCCAGTACTTCAAAAAAAAAAAAGGACAGGCCTAAGTTGGAGGTTGGAACAGTGACCCCTCCTCACCTGGCCCAGCCTATACCTGCAACCCAAGCACGCCTCAGGTGTCTGGAATACCTCCCTCCCAGATCTGCTTTATGGATTATAAAAGAATTTCATGAGATTTTCAATTCATTGAATTCCAGGGATATTTATTTTTCTAATGTCAATAGTAAATTCTAATGTCACCTGTAACTTTCAATTTCCAGTTAATTAACTTGCAACCAGTGCGTATTAAAAGGCAAATTAAATAGTTTTTCGGATAGGGGCTGGTGAATCTAATGAATGTATGTGTGTGTGTCCCCTCTAGTTACTAAGTGTGTGACATGGGGAAGTGACACTGAACCTTAGTGTCCTCAACAGTGAAACACAATCACAGCCTCTGCCTCCAGAGACCTCAGCAACCAGGTTGGAGCTGTTTTTTGGTTTATGTTTGAACTCAGGGTTTCATACTTGCAAGGCAGATGCTCTACCACCTGAGCCACCCCTCCAGCCCTCTGGTTATTTTGGAGATGGGGGTCTACCTTTGTGCCCAGGCTGATCTGGACTGTGATCCTGCTATTTTAAGCTTCTTGCTGTTGCTAGGAAGGCAGGGGCTAACCACTCTGCCCAGCTTTTGTCCATTGAGATGGGTTCTCACAAACTTTTTTTTGGACAGGGTTGGCTTCAAACTCGTGATCCTCCTGATATCAGCCTCCCAAGAGGGATGCTGCTGTTTATTCATAGACAAACACAATGAGGGCCTTGTGATGGCTAATTTTAAGTGACATCCGTATGGCCACTGTATACCCACATATTTGATCAAACCCTACTCTAGGTGAGACTGTGAGGGTGTTTCTGAGTGTCATGAATATTTGAATCTACTGAATGAACAAAGTAGGTGGGCCTTTTTATGTGGGTGAGCCTCGTCCAATCAGTTCAAGGCCTGAGTAGAAAAAAAGGGTTAAGTTACAGGTAGATCTTGCCCAACTGTTTCAGCTGTGACATTGTCTTTTTCCTGCCTATGCACTCAGACACACATTGGCCCTTGTTGAATTTTTTTTCTATTTTTCCTTTTTATATTGGCATATATTAATTATACAAAGTGGATTCAGTGTGACATTTCCATTCATTCATGTGCAGTATGTTGATCAAATCCACCCCCATCACCCTCACCTCTTTGTCCTCTGCCTTCCAATGGCTCCTCACCACAACAGTCACCTTTTTACATTTATGTCATTTTGGGCAGGCTGTACAGGGGATTGAACTCAGGGCCTCCAGCTTGCTAGTCAAGTGCTCTACCATTTGAGCCACATCTCCAGCCCTTTCTTCTTTAGGTTATTTTTCAGACAGGGTCTTTTGTTTTTACCCAAGGCTGGCCTCATTCTTTGATCCTCCTATCTATTGCCTGAATAGCTGGGATCACAGGCCCGTTCCACCACACCAGCTTACTTGTGGAGATGAGGTCTCACAGACTTTTTTTCCAGACTGACCTGGAACTTCAATCCTCCCAATCTCTGCCTCCCGGTTAACTGAGATTACAGCCATGTGCTACTGATGTGATGTGTTTTTAGGACTAGATTCCACATATGAGAGAAAATATGCAATACTTATCTTGCTGAGTCTCGTTTCTTTCACTTAACATGATGATCCATCCATTTTGCTGCAAATGGCATTCTTCTTAACGACTGAATAATACTCCATTGTGTATTTATGCTACACTTTCTTTACCCATTCATTGGTTGATGGACACCTAGGCTTGACTACTGTGAACAGAGCTGCCGTGAACATGGGTGTCCAGGTGTCTCTACTGAGTGCTGACCTCATTCCTTCAGGCATGTGCCCAGGAGAGGAGTAGCAGGATCCTATGGCAGTTCTCTTACTGGCTCTCGAGACAGCTTTGCATTAGAATCTACATCATACTCTGCAGCTAATGGATGGCAGGTCAATCTTGGAACGTCTCAACCTCCATAATTGTGCAAGCCACTTCATTGTAACACACCCATCTTATTCTCAGTGTGTGTTTGTGTATGAGTGCATGTGTGCACACACACGTTCTGGTGGCTCCATGTCTCTGGGGAACCCTGGCTGTCCCAGGCCCCAAGTGAGGCCAAATCCTGGCTTTGACAGTATTATCATTAGCTAAGTGGCCATACTAGAAATGGTGAAAAAGTGACTTAGCTTCAGAAATTGACTCTTTCACAATTCAGGAGACCACAGGCCAAAACGAAGGAGCTATATTTCCTCTGGCAGCAAGAATTTGAACTCAGGGCCTCACACTTCCTAGACAGGTGTTCTGCCACTTGAGTCATGCCCTCAACTCTTTTTTTTGCTTTAGTTATTTTACAGGTAGGGGTTCACGTTTTTGCCCCAGGGGTCAGCTTGGAACATGATCCTTCTACCTAGGCCTCCCACATAGGTGGGATTACAGGCATGCACCACCATGCCCAAAGAACCACATTTTTGGATGAGACCATCCACATCCATCTATATCTACTCAAGGAGTTTGATGGTGTCCTTCCAGTTTCTCAGGATGTCACAGGAGCAGTTCAGTGTCCATTTCTCTCACCTTCCTGTCCATGCAAGCACAGATTGAGTGTGGAAAGTCTCTGGCCTTAATTTTTCTTCTGTATCATAACTACCAAAGGAGACATTTTATGAGACAACACTTAAGGTGTGTCTGAATTAGGGAAGGGAAGATAAGCAGCAAGACTGCACTGAACCTGGCCAGGCACCAGCCTCCACGTGTGTGCATAGAGGTATCATGCAGCCCCATCACCATGGTAACCACTGGTCTCAGCTTCCTGAAGGTGGCATCTGAGGGAAGGGGCAGACTAATCAATAAATGGTGCTGAGACATTTGGTTAGCTCTTTGGAAAGAAAGAAATTTAGCTCTTTCCTTCACACCATATATCAGTATAAATTCTAAAGGATTTTTAAAAATTACCTCATGAAAAATAGGCAAATAGTTGAAAATAGTTGAACTTCAGGTAAATAGAGATGCTTGTAACATAAAAGCAGAAGAAAAATAAAGATTACAAAAGAATTTAACACATAAATATTCAAATCTCTATTCCTAATGTATTAGGAAACTGAAAACAAGAACAAAATTGTGGCAAAAACTCTTTGTTTTATTCATATGTGCTTACAAGGCTTGGTTCATTTCTTCCCCCTGCCCCCACCCCCTCCCTTACCACCCACTCCGCCCCCTCTCTCTCTGCCCCAAAACCCAGCAGAAACTATTTTGCCCTTATTTCTAATTTTGTTGTAGAGAGAGTATAAGCAATAATAGGAAGGAACAAGGGTTTTTGCTGGTTGAGATAAGGATAGCTATACAGGGCATTGACTCACATTGATTTCCTGTGCGTGGGTGTTACCTTCTAGGTTAATTCTTTTTGATCCAACCTTTTCTCTAGTACCTGTTCCCCTTTTCCTATTGGCCTCAGTTGCTTTTAAGGTATCTGCTTTAGTTTCTCTGCGTTAAGGGCAACAAATGCTAGCTAGTTTTTTAGGTGTCTTACCTATCCTCACCCCTTCCTTGTGTGCTCTCGCTTTTATCATGTGCTCATAGTCCAATCCCCTTGTTGTGTTTGCCCTTGGTCTAATGTCCCCATATGAGGGAGAACATACGATTTTTGGTTTTTTGAGCCAGGATAACCTCACTCAGAATGATGTTCTCCAATTCCATCCATTTACCAGCGAATGATAACATTTTGTTCTTCTTCATGGCTGCATAAAATTCCATTGTGTATAGATACCACATTTTCTTAATCCATTCGTCAGTGCTGGGGCATCTTGGCTGTTTCCATAACTTGGCTATTGTGAATAGTACCACAATAAACATGGATGTGCAGGTGCCTCTGGAGTAACAGTCTTTTGGGTATATCCCCAAGAGTGGTATTGCTGGATCAAATGGTAGATCGATGTCTAGCTTTTTAAATAGCCTCCAAATTTTTTCCCAGAGTGGTTGTACTAGTCTACATTCCAACCAACAGTGTAAGAGGGTTCCTTTTTCCCCACATCCTCACCACCACCTGTTGTTGGTGGTGTTGCTGATGAGTGGCAAGAACTCTTGACAAAGGATTAATACCTTAATATATAAAAACTAACTGAAAATCAATGAAAATAAGCAATCTGATAGAAAAATAGTCAACAGTAAGCATTCCAAAGAATATTTCAGAAGATGGCATCACTATATTTTATAATATTCAGCATCATAGTTAATCAAAAAATGCCCATTAAAATATGGATGTGATTTTCCCCTGTCAGATTTTCAAAGAATAATTAAAATCAAAGTGACCAGTCTTCTTGACTGCAGTGAAACTGAGAATTCTTACTCATTCACACATGAAGGTACAAATTGTTATAAACTTCCTGTGAAAATTTTAACTTTATGCTCCTAAAGTTTAAAAATATTCATAAATTAACCTAACCAATACTCTTGCTTCTAAGACATCTTAAGAAAATGGTCTAGATAGGAGCTAAAAATATTAGTATAATAATACTGAGTATATGCATTGAACAATTTACTCAAATACAAGGAAATATTTTACAACCACAGAAACAATATTTTGGATAACTAATGACTTGGAAATAGGTGTATGATATAATGTTAACTGGAAATAGCATAACAGTATATTATTTCTAGATCAATAGTATATCTTGCTGGGCACAGTGGCTTATGCTTGTAAACCTTGCTACCTGGGAGGCTGGGATTAAAAGGATTACAGTTGGAGGCCAGCCTAGGCAAATCGTTCACAAGACCCCCACCTCCAAAATAATCAGAGCAAAATGGACTATAGGTGTGGCTCAAGCAGTAGAGCACCTGCTTTGCAAGTGCAAAGCCCTGAGTTCAAACACCAGGCCCACACCATGAAAACAAAAGTATGTCTTAGCTGTTAGTCACAGGAACCCATTGTAGCTGGCTGAATAAAAAAACAAAAGGGACCCCAATTTGATCATTACACAATGCATACATGTATTTTTTGCAATAAACTTGAAATATTTTATTCACAACACAGAAGTAGAAACACAAGATGAAATGATTGTCTCTAGACTCTTCTCATTCACAATCCTTCAGATTCCCTGAGAATTTTCCTTCACTCTACACACCCTTATTTCCTTTGCTTCTATATCTAAGGGAAGAAAACCTCTTCTACAAAACTGTCTCCACTCCCCTGTGTTCTCCATGAAGCCCCTGCTTGGGGCGTGGCTTGAAACATTCATTTCTATTTCCACCATCTTCTCCCTTCCATTTGGGCTCCCTGTTTTGGTGCATAATACTCATGCCTTATTTTTTTAACTCTTTTTTCCTATTTATCACATCTTATTTGTCTCTGTAAGCTTCCAAAAAGAATTGTCTGTATTCTGACTTTATTTCCTTACCTGCTTGTTCTTCAATTTATTACAATCTGTTTTTAACATACCCCTGAAGCTGTATTATTAGACATCTAATACTGAGGCTGATAAATTTTATTCAGACCTTCTGTTACCTGATCTTCCTGTAACATTTTTCACGGCTGCACATCTCAAATTTGCTCACCTCATGGCAACTAGGAAACAAAGAGAGGGCAATGGAGACCTTGGGACAAGATAAAGTCCCCGAGGGAACACTCCCAAGGACTTACCCCATTCAATTACATCACACCTACTACAGTTCCACCAGCTCCCTACTATGTTCCTATCCCTATTCCTTTCATGCAAAAGATGTCTCATAGTTTGGTTGTCATAAAAATAAATTCCTCATTTGTGCTGCAGCTATAATAACTCTGAGTTAATGCTTGAAATTGAAAAAAAATTGATCTATGAAACTATGCCTGTCATTGGTCTTAAGGAAAACAGAAGGATGTTAGGAAATGAGGCAAAGTCACAGACAACTTTTTCATGCCATGATAAGGATTTTGAAATTAGTAATGAGAAGCAAATTTGGACAATTTGACTGGAGCTGATATGATACAGTTTGCGCTTGTAAAGATGACTGTCATTGCTGTGTGAAATCAGATTATAGATGAAGGTGAAGCAAGTATGGAATCCTTGAGTTTACCAGGAAGCTTTTACAACACTACTGTTGAAAGCTCAGCAGCTGACTCTAGTAGAGAGAGAGGAGTGGAAATAGTGAGAAGCAGCTGGAATCTGGAGTTGTTTTGTCAGTAGAGCTACAAGGACATGCTGAAAGCACGAATTATTTCCGTTGGATACCTTGGATATTATGGATTCAGAAGAGAAGAATATCTTTTGAACATCCTTTTTAAAATGACTACAACAATTTGTGTGTATCCTGCATAAGAAAGGGGCCTCATCACCCCACATCCTTAACCAATACTGGATATTCTTGGTTTTTTTTTAATATCTTTGCTACTTAGATATACAGGCAAAACATTATGTCTTGTCTTAGTTACATTTGCAATAGTGAAAATGGGGTTTTGTGCATGGATTATATCTTTTGCAATGATGTTCTTATATTTTGTTACTCATTTATTGTAATTTTAAGCATTGCTTATTGATTTATATAGTTACTTTTAAAAAGTTATCAACCTTTTGTTATATGTCTAAGTCTTCTCCAACTTCTCTCTCTTCTTCATTCCAAACAAAAGGAACATGGGTGCTCCACAAAGTCTATAACATTAATAATGGAGAGCTTCATAAAACAAGACTCCTCCTTTTGTTCTTCCTGACACCTGAAAATTGCACCAAAGAAGCCATGGTTTCATCTATCCACATCCCACCCACACCATTACCTGTGGAAAATTTTAGAGCTCCAGCAGTGTCCAATCTGGGCAGATATTGCCCATGAAGATCCTGTAAGTGCTGCTATAGACTTGCCCACTTCTCTACATGTGTAATTAAGAAAAACTTTGTCAGGCCCAGAAAGCCAAATGAAGGAATTCTCTAACGTCCTCCATTCAGTGTGTGGGACATTATAAATATCAAATCCCAGAGAAATGTTCTGTAGACGAAGGGGGTTCTTGTTGATCTCCTCAATGGCAAAAACCATGGCTACTAGTTCCTTAAGAAAAGCCTGCGTAGAGACCATTGTGTTCTCCATTATAAAGAATTAGTACATGATATGTTCAAAACCAAAGCAACGACTTTGATGGATTAAATGTGTGTGTATGTAAAATTAATATGCTACATAAGCAGTGCCTTCTTCTATCCATTAAGAATATGTGTTCTTATTTAGGTTTAGGTGAGGTCATAAAAATATTCTCCCTAAAAGGAGATTCAAGTACTTATGTGGACAGGGAAAGAAAGGGAGAGGGAGAGGAGGAAAGAAAGTAAAGGGGTGGACACAGTTAGATGTAGTTAGAGGGGGAAGGGGAAGGGAGGAAATAGAGTTACATAGAGAGAGAGAATGAGGGGAAAGGGAGAAGGAAGGGGAGATTTGTCATCTCACTGCAAATTTTGTGGTGCATTATGCTTGGTTTTTCTTGTGTCACATATGTGAAAATGTATGCATGTTATTAACTCAACCCAGTATGTTATGGAACTATGTGAAATCACAGCTTCTTAACATCTACCTGCTCCCTAGGAATACAAAGTTAGTTTTTGCTGACTACCCACTATCTGAGATCCTTGTGACCACGAGACTTGATCATGGTCCATAATAACATCAGCCCAAGGACCAGTGGTCTTCTTTACAGTCACTACTCCAAACTCAGCCTCCTTAACATGGTATAAGACAATGCTTATAATGGGTAAGGCCGGATTGGAACATTATAATTTTTATTCTTGAACTTGTCCCTAGTGTGTTGATTTCGAACATTGGGCTGATATAAGTCACACTGCCCTCCAGTGCAGAGCTTCTAGAATACCTGTACTGCATCTGGAAGATATGTAGTGCCAGTGTCTTGCACATTTACTACCTCATTTCACATCATCAGTGGCTGGTGGCAGAAATTTAGGGTCTAAGTCAACTTCAGCAATAGGAAGTGAGTAGAAGACTGAGCCTTGTTCTTAAATCAGAGTTGTGTTTGTTTTGTTGAGTAAGTTTATTGATGTGATACATCCTGATCACTTTGGTGACCACAGGAATCACGAGAAAGCTGGAACTGGTCCAACCATAGTGACTATTGTCAAGAACAGGAAGCATCACACAGTTATAACCTTAGGCCCATAAGTATGGATGAGGTGTCTGAGCCTACCCTGTTCCAAGGGAGAGATTCATATATTTATAGTACTCTGTGCACTCCATTGTTGGGGTTTTCAAATTCAATACAGCAACAGATTATGTGTGACAAACTGGATTTTGCTTTGTGTCCATTAATGATACAGTAATAATATACCAGCAAATCATTCCTGCAAACCTTTGCAGAGAAATAGTGTAAATGATAACAGGCTCAGAAAAAAAAATAGCAAGTTTTTAGAATTTCTGGAAACACAGGCCCAAATGAAGCCAGAAAAGGTAGAAAGACTGATGTAAATAAATATGTGATACTTGAAAGCTGAAACGATATCCCATGTCAGAAAGCAGCGTGAACCTTTCAGGAAACTAGGACCTCATCTCATTCTCCAAATGAGATAACAGTGTAAGATCAGACACTATTTGGTAGGGGAGAAAACTTGGAAAATAAAAAGAGCTGCTTTAAGGAAACAAATTAAATGAACTGTAAGAAAACAAATCAATGTTTCTTTACTCTACAGAAAACTTTAATAAAAACAAAGAAAGAATTAATAAATGCTAAACAGAATTTCTTGAGCTGATAGATACTACCAGCAAAATTTAAACATATGATAGAAGTGAATAATAGCAGGACAGATCAACAAAAGAAAGATGAATGTTCTTAGAGACAGGCTCTTAAAATAAACAATTGAAGGAGAACAATAATGAAGAAGATGACAATTGCTATGGCTTCTTTGAAAAAGTATAAAAGACCAAATACTTGTGCTATTGTGATTCTAGAGGCAGTTGAGAAAGCCAAAAATGTAAGAAGCTTATTCAAATAAATAATAACATTGAAACTCCCTGACATAGAGAAAGATACAAATATCTAGGTTCAGGAGGATCAAATTAAAGCATTCAGAGGTGAGCAAAACCAAGTCTTCCTGAAGCCATAGTATAATGGCTCTCACTGGTGAAAGATAAAGAGAATATTCTCAAGCCTTAAAGAGAATAGTAACAAATAAATGTAAGTTTAACCCTGCTGCCCTGTGATGGGAGTTAACAGCACAAACAGACAGGCAAGGAGAGCTATTTGAGTTTCACAGTACTGAGGAACCACAACAACAACAACAACAAAAACCTGTAACACAAAGAGCTACCCTTTAGCAATGAAGGAAGAATAAAGACTTTCTAAGAGAAACAAACATGACAGAATGTATACACACCAGACATATTCTATAAGAATTAATGGGAAATTTTCACATGGAAATATACACGTGTATTTATATTATCACATTCTGATACATTATATGCATATTTATTGTATTTAACCCCTGCATTTCTTATGACTATCCAGTCTGTCATTTTTTGTTTATTTCTATGTTTGTATCATGATTATATTAGTTTGCTATTGTTAAAAGTACTCCAAAGAGCTTTTTTTAATCAAGTGATATTTTCATAATACCCATCTTGGTCACTAACTGAAAACTTCTGTACACTAACCAAAAATAATGAGTACAGAATCAAAACATACACCAGTCACAATTCTCTTACCACAGAAAGGACTATAAAAGAGGGTGTAAAAGGGGCAGGAGCTGCAAACATTGGGGAACAAGTTATAACCTGCCTATAGGGAGATCTGATCAAATAGAATTAGTGGGGATATGGATGGAATGTATTTTCCTCTTTAGAAACACAGAACACATGAATGGATGTAAAACAAGACCCAATTCTATTTTAGTCCCAAGAATCTTACTTCAACTCTAATGATAAACATGGCCTGAAATTCAAGGAATGGGATACTGGGTTGCATGCAAATTGAAGTTCTGATAAAGCAGGAATGGCCATACTACCATCAGATAAAATACACTTAATTCAATGCAATATAAAAACACACAGAGAGTCATAATATGAGAAAGGAGTTACTTCAGCAAGACAACATTATTGAAAATATTCATTCATCAAATATCAGAGCACTCAAATATACAAAGAATATCTTAATGACTCCAAATTCAGAGAAACTCTCAGATTCAGAAACTGGTAAATTCTTTTATATCCCACACATAGCAACAGACAGAGATCCAGACTGAAAATCAATACCAAAATATTCGAGTTATATTGAACCCTAACCAAATATATCTAACAGATATCTACTTTACCATCCAAGCATCATCTTAAATATACACACTTTTCTTATCAGCGTTTGGAAATGTTCAAGAATGGATCATATCACAAAACATAGGAAAATGTCAACATTTTAAAATATAACTATATGTAAGGCTTACTTTCAGGCAACACCATAAAAAGAGTCAAGATGAAAAACTTCAGATTGAAGATATATGTGATAATTTAAAAACTGCTTTTGAGCATCGAATGGATCTAAAGAAAAATTGAAAAGGAAATTAAAATGCTTCTTGCAACAAAAGAAAATGTGCAACACCACACTGTTTTTTTGTATTGTATAATACAGTGTAGGCAGCACCAATAGAAAATTTTACAGTACTTAAAGCAAAACTTGAAGCAAAATAAGAACGCCTGCAATTAATAACCTTTAACTGCCTGCTCAATGAGCTAGAAAAATGAACTAACCTAACATCAAATTAGTACAAGAAAAGAAATGATTATGATCAGAGAAGAAAGGAATGAAATGGAGACAAAAAATATAATGACAAAGACATCCTTATAACTTGAGCAGATCCTAGATTAAGAAATGGACACAACAATGAAATAAATAACAGGTGATGAAAACTACAAAAGAGAACAGATCAATAACAATCATAAGGAAGTATATGTCAATAAATTGCAACTCTAGAAGAAATGGAAAAACATTAGGGACATGAATCTTACTAGATGTGTCAGAAAGACATAGAAATCTTGGACAGATGAATAACGAAGATGGAATGAAAATAGAAAGCCTCCTTCAAAGAAAAACCAAAGACTTAATGGATTCACTGATGAATTGCACCAGTCTTTTAAGAACAGCAAGGTCACAGTTACATCAGTCCAAAGAACTCTGAGGTGCTATTTCACAGTCTGATGACTATAAATTATAATTATGCACTTTCAAAAAGAAGAAAATACTTTGAAAGTTTTGAGTACAAAGAATGGATATTGTACTCACAATACTTCAATAGCACAACATAGTACAATGAGGCAAATGGCAACAAAGAAACCAAATGTCCAGTTTTGTCAGTGATAAATGCTCTTAGAGACTCAAAGGGACAAATGAAGTAAAAATATCAATTTCACATAGGTGTGAAAACGTCAGTAACATGGATGAGAAATTCAGCAAAGACAGATTCTTACAAAAGAAAGAAACTGAAATGTTGGAAATGAAAAGCTCAATTGAAAACAGCTGGAAAGTATCACCAATCTACAACCAACTCCCAGACAATAATGATTCAGTGAAGAACTGGGCAAGTGACCTGAGCTGACATTGTTCAATAAAGAAACAGAAATGGCCAAAAACAGATGAAGAAGATCCCACTGTCCCTGGCTATAAAGGAAATGCAAATCAAATCACATTAAGAATTCACCTCACTCTCTTAGAATGACTATCATCAAGGACAGAAAACAACAAATGTTGCTGAGGATGGGAATGTGAAAAGTAACTGTAAACTGTTCCTTCCTTGTACTAAATTAGTACAACCCTGTGGAAAGCAGTCTGGAGTTAACTGAATACACTAATAAAAGAAATATCTTAAGATCCAGCAATACCACTTTGGGCATACATTCAAAAGACTGTATATCAGGAAAGAAAATCACACTTGCACACCCATGTCTAATGTAGTATTATTCACAATGGCCAAGCTATGGAAATATCTCCAATTCTCTACAACTGATGAAAGGATTAAGAAAATGTGGTATTTATACAGCATGGATATTTCTCAGTCATACAGAAGAAAAAAGCATTTTCATTTGCTGATATGTAGCAATGTTTATTAGATGAGTGAATGTGATTTTCCAGTTTTCTACCTATCCATCTCATTTTATCCACTTATATTATCAAACTTCTTGGAATACATTGAACCTTCAATAAGTATATTTGAACTAAATGAATAAAGTTGCTAATAACTTTTCATAATGTTTGACTTATAAAAATGTGCATAAATGGTACTTATAATTTTTTTAAAACACAATTTTGAAAATAAAAAAAAAGAAAGACATAGGTCACATGTATTCGCTCACATGTGGAAGATAGGTCCAAATACAAATACTAGCAATTAGTATGTATATTTAACCAACATATAGCATCATTCAAATGTGGGAGTGTTAGAAGACACTAGGGAAAAGCGAAACGAGAAGAGATAGTGAATAATATTGAAATATTTTGCATCTGTGTAGGAAAAAGACAATGAAACACACACTGAAAACTGCTGAACAATAAAGAGTAAGGGATAAAGGACAAGGAAAAGTAATAAAGGGGGTTAGACTGATTAAATTCTGATATATTTAGAGGCAGAATATCAAGGCAAGCCCCCCTCTATAATCAAAAGACCCTTAGACAGTGAAGGTCAGGAATGTAAACATGTTGTTAAGGGAAGGGTAACAGTGGGAGGTGGAGGGAAAGATGAAAACGATAATAGAAGTTGAACACAGATGATGTGTATTCTGCACATGTATGAATATGGAACATTGAAACCTGATGAAGTCAATTTAAGAAAGGTGACAGGGAAGAGAAAGAATGGAGGGGATGAACCAAACTGGGGTACCTTGTACACATTATGGAAATGTCACATTGAAACCCCATGTACAGCTATTAAACAATAGTAAAATGGAAAAAAAGAAATGGGTTGAATTTCAAACAAAATTATGATTTTATTATATTCACATAGCCATAAATTTTAAGAAGCTATCATGCTCACAAAGCCATATTACAGAAGATACTTGCAGGAATCCTATTAACACATGAAGAAAAAGTGTGGTCAAAATCAATAGAGTCAGAGAAAGATTAATCCCAGGAGAAGAATACACAATAAAATGAGAATTAAGGAAGAATCACACATGGTGAATTTCATAAACTACAGACCTCCAAGTTGAATATTGGGAAAGCAAATAGACATGAAATTAATGAAGTGGAATGTAAATGTACAATATGAATAATCATTGAAAAAAGCTGGACCTTTACAAGATAAACAAGATTGACAATCCCTTATTCATACTTAGAAAATAGAAATAATCCTGTGCATCCTGTTTGATCACAATGCATTAAAACTAGAACTCAAAAACAACAAAATCAACAACAGAAAATATACAAACAATTGGAAGCTGAAGAACACATTGCTCAATGATCAGTAGGTCATCCATGAAATAAAAGAGGAAATTTAAAGATTCCTAGAAATTAATGAAGATGAAAACATTAACTACCAGAGAATAAGGGCCAGAGCAAAGGCAGTCCTAAAAGGAAAGTTTATAACCATGAGTGCATATAGTAAAAGGACAGAAAGATCTCAAATCAATGACCTAATGCTACATCTCAAACTCCTAGAAAAACAAGAACAAGCAAAACCCAAAACAAGTAGAAGGAGAGAAATAAAAAAGTAATGGCCAAAATTAATGGAATAGAGACAAAGAAAAACACAAAGAGAATGAAGAAAACAAAAAGTTGGTTCTTTGAAAAAATGAACAAGATTGACAGACCCCTGGAAAATTTGACTAAAATGAGGAAATAAAATAGCCCAAATCAGTAAAATAAGAAATTCAAAAGGGGAGATAGCAACAAACCCAAGGAAATCCAGGCAACCTTCAGAGAGTACTTTGAGAACCTACATTCCAATAAAGTTGAAAATCCTGAAGAAATGGACAAATTTCTACGTACTTATAACCATCCAAAGTTGAACCAAGAGGATATTAACCACCTAAATTTATCTATAACACAAAATGAAATTGATGCAGCAATCAAGAGTCTCCCAAAAAGAGAAAAGTCCAGGACCTGATGGATTCTCTGCTGAATTCTATCAGACTGTAAAGAACTAATGCCAACCCTCCTTAAACTGTTCCATGAAATAGAAAGGGAACGAATACTGGCTAACTCGTTCTATGAAGCCAGTATTATACTCATCCTAAAACAAGACAAAGACACATCCGAAAAGGAGAACCAAAGGCCAATCTCCTTAAAGAACATCGATGCAAAAATCCTCAATAGAATAATGACAAAGGAATCCAACAACATATCAGAAAGATCATTCACCACGACCAAGTCAGCTGCATCCCAGGGATGCAAGGATGGTTCAACATATACAAATCTATAAATGTAATACAGTACATTAATAGAAGCAGAGTCAAAAACCACTTCATCATGTCAATAGATGCAGAAAAAGCCTTCGACAAGATCCAACACCACTTCATGACAAAAGCTCTAAGAAAACTAGGAATAGAAGGAATGTACCTCAACATTGCAAAGGCTATATATGAAAAACCTATAGCCAACATCATACTTAATGAGCGAAAACCAAAACTATTTCCCCTAAAATCAGGAAAGAGACGAGGGGTCTCACTGACCACATTCCTATTCAACGTTGTCTTGGAATTCCAGGCAGAGCAAATAGACAAGCAGAAGGAATAAAAGGAATACAAATAGGTAAAGGAACTGTCAAATATCCCTTTTCTCAGACTCCATGATCCTATCTCTAAGACCCAAAAAATTCTGCTCAAAAGCTTCTAGACAGCATAAACAGCTTCAGCAAGGTGGCAGGATACAAAATCACTCACAAAAATCATTAGTTTTTCTATACACCAACAACGAACAAACTGAAAATAAATATGTGGAAATAATTCCATTTGCAAACGCCTCAAAAAAATCAAATATCTAGGAGTAAACTTAACAAAGGATGTGAATGACCTCTACAAGGAGAACTACAAACCTCTGCAGAAAGAGATTAAGGAAGACTACAGTAGGAAGAAAGATCTCAAGTGCTCATGGATTGGTAGAATGAACACAGTAAAAATGGCTACACTACCAAAAGCAATCTACATGTTCAATGCAATTCCTGTCAAAATCCCAATAACATTCTTGACAGAGATTGAAAAATCTACCCCAGAGTTCATTTAGAAACACAAGAAACTGCAAATAGCCAAGGCAATACTCAGCAAATGAGCAATGCTTGAGGTTTCAGAATACCCAACTTCAAACTGTATTACAAAGTAACAGCAATAAAAATAGCACAGTACTGGCACAAAAATGGACATGAAGACCAGTGGAACAGAATAGAGGACCCAGATATGAAACCACACAGCTATGCCCACCTCATTTTGGACAAAGTTGACCAAACATATGATGCAGAAAAGACAGTCTCTTCAACAAATATTTCTTGGAAAACAAGTTGTCAGTTTACAAAACTGAAACAAGCTCCAGCCTTATCATCCTGTACTAGTATCAACTCAAAATGGATATAGGGACCTTAATATCAGACACAAAACTCTGAGGCTAGTACAGAAAAGAGCAGGGAATTCTCTGGAAGCAATAGGTATGGGCAATGACAGCACAGCAGTTAAGAGAAAAGATTGACAAATGGGACTACATAAAATTACAAGGCTTCTGCATAAAAAAAGAAATGGTCTCTAAACTGAAGAGACCACCTACAAACTGGGAGAAAATATTTGCCAGCTACACATCAAAGGACTGATAACCAGAATATTCAGGGAGCTCAAAAAACTAAACTCCCCTCCAAATAAATGAACTAATAGAGAAATGGACAACTGAACTAAACAGGCATTTTCTTTTTTTTTTTTTCATTTTTCCTTTATTATTCATATGTGCATACAAGGCTTGGTTCATTTCTCCCCCCTGCCCCCACCCCCTCCCTTACCACCCACTCCACCCCCTCCCGCTCCCCCCCTCAATACCCAGCAGAAACTATTTTGCCCTTATCTCTAATTTTGTTGTAGAGAGAGTATAAGCAATAATAGGAAGAAACAAGGGGTTTTGCTGGTTGAGATAAGGATAGCTATACAGGGCATTGACTCACATTGATTTCCTGTGCGTGGGTGTTACCTTCTAGGTTAATTCTTTTTAATCTAACCTTTTCTCTAGTTCCTGGTCTCCTTTTCCTATTGGCCTCAGTTGCTTTAAGGTATCTGCTTTAGTTTCTCTGCATTAAGGGCAACAAATGCTAGCTAGTTTTTTAGGTGTCTTACCTATCCTCACCCCTCCCTTGTGTGCTCTCGCTTTTATCATGTGCTCATAGTCCAATCCCCTTGTTGTGTTTGCCCTTGATCTAATGTCCACATATGAGGGAGAACATACGATTTTTGGTCTTTTGAGCCAGGCTAAACTCACTCAGAATGATGTTCTCCAATTCCATCCATTTACCAGCGAATGATAACATTTCGTTCTTCTTCATGGCTGCATAAAATTCCATTGTGTATAGATACCACATTTTCTTAATCCATTCGTCAGCGCTGGGGCATCTTGGCTGTTTCCATAACTTGGCTATTGTGAATAGTGCCGCAATAAACATGGATGTGCAGGTGCCTCTGGAGTAACAGTCTTTTGGGTATATCCCCAAGAGTGGTATTGCTGGATCAAATGGTAGATCGATGTCCAGCTTTTTAAGTAGACTCCAAATTTTTTTCCAGAGTGGTTGTACTAGTCTACATTCCCACCAACAGTGTAAGAGGGTTCCTTTTTCCCCGCATCCTCGCCAACACCTAAACAGGCATTTTCAAAAGAAGAAATTCAAATGGCCCTAAAACATGAAAATATGCTCACCATTTTTGGCCATGAAGGAAATGCAAATCAAAACCACACTAAGATTCCACTTCACGCCTGTTAGAATAGCTATCATCAAAAACACCACCTACAACAAATGTTGGCCAGGATGTGGGGAAAAAGGAACCTTCATACACTGCTGGTGGCAATGCAAGCTAGTACAACCACTCTGGAAAACAATATGGAGGCTTCTTTAAAAACGAAATGTAGACCTGCCATATGATCCATCAATCCCACTGCTGGGAATAAACCCAAAGCAATGTGACGCAGGTTACTCCAGAGGCACCTGAACACCCATATTTATTGCAACACTATTCACAATAGCAAGTTATGGAAACAGCAAGATGCCCCACTACTGATGAATGGATTAAGAAAATGGTCTATATATACACAGTGGAATTTTATTCATCTGTGGAAAGCAATGAAATCCAATCATTTGCAAATAAATGGATGGAACTGGAGAACACCATTCTGAGCGAGGTTAGCCAGGCTCAGAAGACCAAAAATTATATGTTCTCCCTCCTATGCAGACTTTAGATCTAAAACAAATGCAGTAATATTATTAGACATGGGTCACACACTAAGGGGAGGACACATACAGGAGGAATAGGGAAAGGTAGGAAACTCAAAACTTGAAAGTGTGTGGTGTGCCCACTGCAGAAGAGCTAATATACTAACCTTAAAATAAGAGATTCACTATGGGAAGGTGACTGGGAAGTAGTGAAGAGATCTGGTAGAGATGAATCAATTTGGGTTGTAATACACTTGTGCATGGAAGCAATGCTAGGACTCTCTCTGTACAGCTATCCTTATCACAAACTACCAAAAGCGCTATGTCTTTCTTATTACTTCTTATATCTTCTCTCCCACAAATTTGGAGAAGACAGCAGAACAGATTCTGCTTGGAAGCAATGGGGTGTGGGGGGAGAGAGAGGGGTAGGGGACAGAGGGCAAAAATGGCCCAGACAATGTATGCACATATGAATAAGTGAATAAAGAACAAAACAACAAAAAAAGAAAAAATGTTGGAACATTACAAGATAAACAAGATTGACAATCCCTCATTCATACTTATCCTCCCCATAAAAGAGAGAGAAGAATCTAGTAAATAAAATGAAAAGTGAAAAGGTGGATATTAGAATTTCAGATACCACTAAAATCCAGTGGATCAATAGGGGATATTCTGAAAAGTGTATCAAAAAAATGTGAAAATTTGACAAAACTGATAAATTTCTAGGCTGCAAGATCAAACAAAATAATACCAATGGTTCTCCAACAATCATGTAAATTGAATTGGAAAGAATGATCCTGAATACATCCTACCAATCCAGTAGGATGTATTGTAATTACCTGTAAAAAAAAAAAGACGTATATTTGTGCACAAACCAGAAAAGACAAAACAAAAAAAAATACAAAAATATCCTTGAAAACAGACACAAAAATCATCAAAAAAATTACAAATAGTAATCAACAAAACATTTAAGAAGCAAAACTAGCAACCTAAAAAAACTGACTCAAAACTATACCATACAACCACAGTGAAAAAAATAGCATGTATCACAATAAAAACCATAATTTACATAACACCAGAATTTAACATCCTTCTGGAATTTCTTAGTCTATTATATATACAATAAACTAGTAGTAAAGAAAGAATGAAAAGTAAAAAGCAGGTAGCATTATTTTGGAGAGGATGAGTGTGTTCACCTGGAAATTCAAAGGAATACATGAAGAGGTCACACAGTCAATAGAGATTCCATAGCCAAACAAAGAGAAAATATGTAATTGTCAATTACTCAAATAAGAAGGATTCACATAAACCATGAGGGGGAAATAGATATATTGTGGCAACAGACATAAGTAAAATATAACTGCCTTCTCAGACCAACTGGAAAACCTTACCCAGGAATAACAAATAATTTTTTAATTATAGATTTCAATGGATATCAACAAGTTCTATTAATGTTAGCAAAAGTCAAAGGAAAGGTTTCTCCAAGATGTGAAAAAGTCCATCTACATAAGTGATTTATCGATTCATGGTAATGTCTTCAAAATAAATGAAATTTCAAAAACCTACCAGAACTGATTTTGTAAGTTTCATCTTAAAGAACTGTTGGAATTTTTTGAAGATATGTAATGTTTAATCTAATATAAATTGTATGAAATATTTATATGTACTGAAACATAACATGGTACCCATTA